>NC_087071.1:7213367-7953404 GCF_963678635.1 Symsagittifera roscoffensis
TAACAAATGGAACATTTCAGCCCACATTTGACAATTTTTTTTAATCAGCATTATCAACCTCTTTATGGACAAATGAAAAAAATCTTAATTTTTTCAAAAAAAATTTAAGTAGCAAAGCTTTAAGAAAAAATTTGAACTGTTTGAAAACCTTCCCAATAATTGAACAAAACAAATTTTAATATTTGATGACTCTTATGGAGAAATTTGAAATTCTAATTTTTTCTAAAAATTGCTACTGCTGGAAGGAAGACACAGTGGACTGAATACAAAAAAATATAAAGCATAAATTGTCCCATCAAACAAAAAGGGAAGAGATGTGGTCTTGTCAAATTACACACATAGTCTTGTTCAAGTCACCGAGAGATGTTTTACAAATCAATATATCAGGTCAACAACTAGTTCTAGGATCTCAATTGTAAGAACGGTATGAAGATGCAACATCTATTCCCTATGTTCATTTAGTAAATGATTTGTCTCCAAAAACAGTTGAGTCTCCAAGATATTGCACAAACAAGAATTGAGTACCATCAAAACTTCATTTACCAGCAGGAGCAAAAACAATCACTTCTTTAGCGAACATCTAGTTAATCTGATGCGAGGCGAGCTACAGTTTTGCCGCAAAATAGACGTAGTTAAACATCGAAGAGAAACATCAGAATTCGCTCGAAGAAAAACTTCACTGCATAAAAGAAGAATTATTTTATGCTCTCCCAAAGGCTTGCAATTGAATGAATCAATGGATTGATCTAGAATGAATCATTTTGTTTTTATTTCTTACTCACCAAAATTTTTTGATTCTATTTACAGTGCTCTGTTTTATTGATTCAATTTTGAACTCTCCTACAATTAAACTTTACCAGTCACAAAATATCATTTTAGATAATCGAGACACAAATGAATCTACTGTATATTTGTGTGTATACTAAAGCAAAAAGATACTAATTTCCCAAATATTTACTTTACGATTTTGGAAGCTACTCAAATTCCGCTGAAACTTGTTATCAAGCAGAATGCCAAAATGAAAGATAGAGGAATTTGGATCCCTTTCAAAATCTGAAAAGGTTACTCGGAACAGATTGTACTGTAGGGGCAGAGCGGCGTACGGTTCTGAGCTAAAATTGAGTAAAGCAAGCGGTTTGTCAAAAAAGAAAGTAAAACTATTTCTAGAAACCAAAACATCGTAAGCAAAGTTTGGTCCGTCAATCAGACGTTTCCAAAGACTTCAAGCTTTTTCAAAATGTTTCGATAAAGTTTGGTAGATGAGATGAACCTGGCTTTTGTGGAAAAACTAGCGAATTGAAACAACGGAGTCAAATATTTAAAGATTCATGTTGATGTTTTCCGCGATTTGTCGGAGCTAAAACAATGAAAACAAAATATGCCAAAGACATTTTGCAGGCTTTTGAAAAAAAAATGATTTCTAGAAAAAACTCTGTCGAAAAATTTTGGGTTGATAAAAAAACAGAAAATGGAGTAACATTCAGAAAAGTGTGCAGGAAAAAGACATTGAAGTTTACTCAACAATGAGTAAAACAAGAGCTGCTTTTGAAGAGAAAGCCTTTCAATCATTAAAACACATAACCTATCCCTTCATGGAAGTTCATGGTGAACATCCATTCACAAGTTACCTCAATTTGCGTCTACAGGTAATTGTCGCTTTAATAGATATATTGAGAAATCATCATTAGATGTCAAGGATACTGATTCATCTCAATTCTGTAGAATAAACCTCTAACAGGGTAAAAAAATCAAAACTCAAAATTGGAGTTAAAGGGAGAGAATTTCAAAGAATGGTTTTCTTTTTCTAAAGGGATAAAAACCATAATCTCGGCAAAACTTACAAAAAGGCCTCCTACATACATCATCAAAGATACCGACAACAAAGAAAACGTGAAAATTTTCTGAAAACGAGCTGAGAAAAATTCAGATTTGAGTGTAACAATTTTCAAACTAAACTTTTATCAAGTAATTGTCAGGGATTCTTTTACTATTGAGCTGCTTGCTATTGTTTCTTTTAATGGTTACCCAAAAAATAGTCTCAGTTCTTTTACAAGTTTTCTACCCAATTAAACACATACGAAAGGAGAATGGGAGTTTGCTATTTCAGAATTATCATATCCTTTCCTTTGTACCAAAATGTTACTGAGGGAACGTTTACATTCGTCGATTGCAGAGAAAACTCTCAGAAGAAAAGAAAAATCGAATCGATGCATCTTGAACCAGGCTTGTATCCAAATTTTGTTGATATAGTTGTAGCCATGAACGACAAAACTTGAGATTGACTAGGTGCTCAAGCATTTGAATAATACGAAATATGTGTATAAGTAGTCAAGAAAATCAACTCAAACTCTACAGCTTGCAAAACCTTTTCAGACTTGTTTTGCCTAAACGTTAAGTTATACATTGTCTATATGTTAAAAAGCGTATACTCTGGAATAAAATTAACTATGACTTTACTAACAAACTTTCAATTATCAATAGAAAAGTTATTTGAGAAAAAGCTAATCCAAGAGTCTGACATGATTTTCGACAGAGCTAAAAAGGTGTCTTCTGAATTACTTACTCAATAAAAAAAAACTCTACCATAGAAAATGACGCCATTAAACTTTTTTCATAGAACAGTGAAAGTTGTAAAACATTTCAACCAGAGAAGTTACGTCATAACTCATTAACTTCTAGAGTCCTCTTATTTTTCTAATGAGATTACATATTAATTTCAAAATTTTTATGAATCTCCCAAACACTAAAAACATACATTAAAAATTAACCAATCAGAATTCCACAACAAACTCTAAGGTGAGGAGATTGTTGAAAAAAATTGTAGGTTTTATAATTTCAAATGTTTTTTGTTTTCAATTCAAATTAAAGATACTCAATCAAAGTTGAGTTTAATGGGAGTTGTTTTCAAAGTAATTATTCAGTTTTTAGAAATCTTTTTCAAAACTCGATTCAATTCAAGAAGAAATCTTATTCTAAAAATCCTCGTATACAAAATTCAACCCATTCGATGAGACAAATTGTTCTCTTTTTCAATCAAAAAACTTGAAGTGGCGTATACTTCTTAATGGAAGCGATAATTTCTACGTTTTTGGAGAATGTAACTAAAACCTAACTTAAGCTGGTAATAAAATACATCTGAAAGAAATATATTTCATTGTAAGTGAAAATCTGTGACAGTACAGTTCATTCCAGCAACACGATTAAAACATTTAGAAAAAAAACAGAAATCTATCCCAAAAGTTGAAAACAATCATAATATAACGGTCGAGTTACTGCATCCAAATCAAAATTGGTGCGGACTCTTTCAAAATTTTCAAATTTAATAAAATCTCCCGGTCCGTTCAGCAAATTATCATAGATCTTTCAAAATGGAGAGAACTCGAGAACTCGAGGGAAATTTATAATCTGAAATTTTAGAAATTCGAGAAAAAACTACGGGTTGGTTTTCTTATGATTCAAATGAAAACAAAAAATGATGAAATAGTGGATCTAGGATATGGAAACAGTTTGCAATTGCTTACAAGTGAATATTTCTTACAAATGACAGTTTTTGAAGAAATGGTTGAATGTGACATCACCTTCAGAGATCCGAAGAAGTTTACAGTCTCGTAAGAATTTTCCTGCATGATTGGCAAAAAACTGAAACCATTCTTGATAGAAGATACAACTAAGAAATAAAAATGATTCAACAGGGCAATTTTTCTCTTTTGAGCAGAAAACGTGGTTTGGCACATATCATAAAGAAGAAAGGGACAACAAACTTAAAATTTCACAAAGATTTTTTTTTGTCTTTTACGTGTTATTAGATTTTTCCATTTGATTGTAATTTGGATTTTGTCTCACTTGAATCAAAGTTTTCTGAACCAAAGCTGGGTTTTTAACGAATTATTAGGGCAAACTGCTAAGAGAACATTCAAATACAGTTAATTATTTTGTCCCAAAAGGTTACAAAGTCACTATGCACAGAACCACGACAACCAAAAAAACAGTCAACCATCTTCAACAGATCGGACTCATATTCTGAACTTTCGAACTTTTCGAATTCTGTCCAGATACAATGAACCAAGAGTGTGCGTGGAAGCGAGTTTTTGATTAGAATTTAGATGATGTCTCTTAAATTTTTTCCCAAATTAGTCATTTCTTTGCAATGCTAGGCATTTTTTGACTCCTTCCTATCGTAAGTTATGACGAACTGCTCGTCTAAGCTGATAAAATACCTTTTTGGTCGATGTATCAATTCTTCGATAGAATATGTGTTTGAAAAAAGTGTAAAGACTGTCACATTTTGATATATGTAAAATACTTATCTAATATCTGCAGACATTGGCTCAGAGTTGTTCCTAGTAAAACCAAATAAAACTCAAATTTCTCCAAGGAATATAAAGAGTTGTATTTTTTGTAAAACTCGTTCAGAGGGGAAAGAAACAGTTATTTTTTTTACGATAACCTGAACAAAAGTCGGGGAGAGCATAGCTTGAAACATAGCAGTGATCATCTGGAAGAATGGTTTTTGCAGGGAATTGTCGATTCATAAGGGAGCACTGATAGTTACATTACTTCCGTTGATAGAAATTTCACACAAAATCTTCCATTTTTGGTACTACTTCAGTATATGGAAATCAATGTGACTCATAGTAATTATTTTCTTTTTCATTTAATCTCTAAATCTTTTCTCTCATTTTTCCTCATCTGATCAGCTTACTCTTCTAATCAAAATGTACCCAGGAAAAGACACTACTCCCACATACCTTGAAATTTCGAAAAATCAAAATAAAATTGGGAGACTTGCTTGGTCCAAATCTCCTACAAGGCGAAAATTTAATTTGAGCCCTGCTTCTAACTATTCGAGAAAAATCAGTTGGGAACTGGCAAAACCCCAGCAAGACGAACTTGGTGAAAGAGAGAGAGAGAGAGAGAGAGAGAGAGAGAGAGAGAGAGAATATAATAGCAATGCGGAATATGGTTGTTCATGATGCTGAAAACTTTGACTTGAAACTATTTATGAAGCCAAATCTGGTAAAGAGTCAACTATGGATCAGGTACATCTTCAGTAGAGAATATGAAAAAGTAAGATACGACATGAGAAGGACGCGTGCTACAATCAAGAAGTACAGTGTGAACAAACCACCCTAGATTCAATTTCAACTCTTCACTGCAAAGGAAATTGAAGGGTTGAAGCAAGTTGCCTATGTCAACTATACTATCTATGAATTCAAACAATTGACTCAAATTTTGGGCGACTTGAGATTTTGATTGGTTTCATCAAAACAAGTCAGAATCTAAGTAAGAGAAATTGAAACAACTTGTTGTATTTCTTAATGTGGCATTTTTGAAAGAAAATGTAAAATTTTGAAAAAGAAATTAAAACAGAACATGTATATTTCAGCTAGAAAAACATCACTATCAAGAGTACACTCAATGTTTGAAATCTGGATGTATCAGGTTTCAAAGCTAAAATTTTTCAAAACCAGAATAGGAGTAGAAGAGTGAGGACGTTGATGAAAATTTCATTCATTTTTTGACGTACAGAAACACCAGTAATTTAATTTAAAAATGAAGAGGATACTTGATACAGAAGAAGAATGCCGGAATTTTGAAAAATAATTTCAATTCTTAGATTGGCTACTTAGTAATTAAATAAAAATCCAATGGAAAAACCCAAAAAATAAAAAAAAATTGAAGACGAGGGTATTCATCAAGTATTGCAATTTGAAGTTTCTCAAACAAAACCTTTCTAATAAAATAGAAAGCTTTTCTTAAAATTATATCTGTGAATATTTTCTTCTGTTAGTTAGTATCAAATTTGATAATGTTTTCAAAACGATATTTGGTTGATATCAAAATCATTAACATTTGCATTATAAGTAAAGCTGGGTTCAGATTAGTTGATAAAAAATCCATGATAGGAAAAGCTTGAGTCTAGTTGTTTAACAACGAAACATCTAATAACCCTTTGATAAATACTGCTTGATTCTAATTGGTTGATATCAAATTATTTAAAAACCCAGTATAAGAAAAGCTCGATTCTGATTGGTTCGATATCAAATTAATGAAAAAGCCAGGAAAAGAAAAGCTCGATTCTGATTTATTGATACCAAAATTTTGAAAAAACAATGATAACAAAAGCTTGATTCAGGTTGTTTGACATCAAAACATCTATCAACTCTTTGATAAACACTGCTTGATTCTGATTGGTTGATATCAAAACTATTGAAAAACCCAAAATAAGTTAAAAAGTTGTTTCTGATTGGCTGACATCAAAAAGTCTAATAACTCATTAACAAACCTAATAAAAAAACAGTTTGATTTTGATTGTTTGATTTTATTACAGCTGCATTAAATAGGATGAAAGCCATTCTGATTTTCCTTCACGTTGAAATACAGTTGGTCAGGAATCTTGCATAATTGTTAATTTACTTTTATTTATTTTTTGTAACCATTAAAATTAGTCTAAATCTTCTTCTTAAAACTTTAAGACTCTCTAATTCTCCCATTTTTTCTCAAGTCTTTTCTTACATATTGGGATGTAATCACTGATTGGAAAAAAAACTGCCTGTCTTGATGTGGTAGATGTTACCCACGATAAATGCATCAAAACCTTGTAAGACTTGTGGAGTTTTGAAGTGTCTTGATTGTAATTTTCATACATATATCAGCGAGGAGTTGAATGTTTTTTCCAAGAGGAGGTATTCTCCTTGTCAAAAGGATCTTCTTCAAGATGTTAAAAAACGCTCAGCAAACTCCGAAGATACTCCACCACAAGATACCTTCAAAAATTCCTATGAAAACAAAGTAAACAAAGCAAAAAAAAAATTTATCGAGAAACTGTATCCTGCAACAAATTAGAACTCTGTACAAAATTCTAGTTTTTTGATAAGTTTTTATGAAAAATTAGTCTTGAAAAAGTATGAAGTACTTTCAACGCATTTTTAATTGTTCATTTATGCTTTTGTTCAAAGGTCTGATTGACGATAAAACCAACTCGAGCGATAATCAGATTCAAAATCCCATGGACGTCTATCGAAAAATCGTTAAACTACCGTGAGAACAGCTGTTTTGTTGTTTTGACTTTTCTGTAAATGTACATAATATGAGCTAAAAATTGGATATATTTTTATTAAAAATTTGAAACAAAATCGTGGATAAAAAAAAACAGACCAATTGATTCGTTTTGCCTAGCTATCAATTTTTAAACTTTATAAATTAGTGTCTTCGATTGAGTTTATATAGTAGTGCGTTTTCAAGCAGATGAAAAATGGCTGATACATCAAAAACAATTAGTTTTTACTGTTTTTGATAACTGACGATGACGAAAAGATAAACTTTGGATTTTTTGTAGGACCATGAAAAAATCTGCACTAGAAAATCACTTGAAATTTAATTTTTAAGGTTAGAGCCGGATCATACAGGTATCTGGATCAAAAATACCTTTCTGAAGCCTCTTAGAAAATGGAGTTTTTGGTGAAACGTTGCATCGGAATCATAAAAAGTCTTCAAAATGATACAATTTTACATATGAACTTCATTTTTTGAGTGAATTTTTGTTCAAAGTGAAGCGATTAAGAAGTCAGTAGATCAACCAGAAACCGAGAAAGACTTTTGTTGATGTGTTTTGACAAAACAAAATAGAAATCCAATTTATTTTTACAGGTTGTGAGATCAATTTGCTTCATTTCAGATAATAAGTTATAGCTCTAGGGAAAATTCAACATAACAACCCTCAATTTTTGTGTTTATGTGTAAGTTTTCAGAAAATAAAATATCAATTGATGACCCAGGTAAAATTACATGAAAATTCAGATGTTTTAGGGCTTTTTTCAATGAAGTAAACACATCTGAGTCAAAAAAATTTGACTAAAATGTCATGCAAAGTGAGTTCAAAACCGGGAACCTAAATAAAACAGAAAGCAGGAATAACCATAAAAAACCAATTATCTACAGAAAATTTGTAAAAAACTTGTAAAGTATAAGCAAAAAGAATAATCCGATTTGAAGAAGTTTCGCATTCACTTCATCACATTCTATTATACTTGTGAAACTTTTTCACACCTTTTTAAAATTGTTTCAACAGTAAAAAAAAACACATTTAACTTCAATTAATTTAATTTACATTGCTCAAGTGAAAACAAAACAGAAATTAGAGTTTTGGATGAACTTGGGGTCATCATTCCCAAAAAAAGCCGAGGACGAGTTGAACCATGAACTTTGATGAAGAATTTTTAGGGAATAATACAATGATTAATCAATTGAATTGAGGTTTTAACAAAATATTTTTTGGCTGGATTAAACAAAGTAGTTACAATTTCAAAACAATAATTAAATTGGAAAAAGTTAGGAAGATGCTGAGTCTAATATGAAACAGTTCACTTCACTTCTTCAAAAGTATGTTTATTTTATGTTTCTTTCGGGAATTCGGAAGTTATAGCATAGATTCAACTTGTATAAGCCTTTTTTCGGTCTTCACAGCACTAATAAAACGCATCGTAGCTTAAATAAGATCAATTCTAATCGTCGTTTTTTTCAAATCTATTCGAACCATCAAATTTTATCGTACTCATACTTTTAATCAAAAATTGTATCATTGCCTTGAACACATTTTGGGTGTTGACGCTTTTCACGTAATACAGCATTGGTTTTTTACAAAAGAAGAAGATTGATTGCAAAAATTTACCAAAAACCGCAAAAATTTTCCAAAAAAATGAGGTTTTTTCAAAACATTTAAGGTTTTTGCAGGAAAACTTACCACCCGAAACTTATCACCCTATACCTGTTATAGGACGTTGAAAAATCTTTTCACTGTCTTAATACATAAGATTTTAGCAAAATCGGACGCCGAAAATTATTTTTCTCGGAAATTAACATCTTACCATCTGAGACTCTGAAACCTAAAATCTTTTCCCATGCGAAGTTTTAGTTCCTAAGACACTCAATTGACAAAATGTATTGAATTGGAAGTGAAATTTAAAAATTTCAAGGAAATTTATAAGTCCCAGGGTTGTTTAGGATAAGGAAAGTAGTTTGAACACGAGAAAAGATTTTGGTCCTCGAGATGAACCTTCATCAATTTAACATCAATTAATTTATATATTTGTTTTTTTTGTTTTTTTTGTATTTTTACAAATTTATACAGTTGAAACAAAAGACTTAAAGAAAAATTACTGCAAACTTGAATTTTGAGATTGAAGTTTGACACTCTGGTTGAAAAATGCTTTATTAGTTAATTATGATTTATTACCTAAATATACGGCTTTTTATATTAAGTTTTCGGCTTTTTTATGCAGTTTATACAGTAATAATAGGTTTTACGGCACAAGTACTTTGAAATTTTGTCGCCCTTGTCTGCGTATTTGTTCGCTTTGCGATGCAGGTTTTGGTTTTTGTCTTTTGTTGTGATAAATTTTGGGCTAAAATATTGGCTCGGCTTGATAATACTTATTGAGACTTAGAAGTGAGCTAATTTTCTGTCAAATTGTTTTGATTTGTTTGATTTTTCTAAAACTAAGGTAGTAATAGGTTGCTCGAGACTCATTGGTCGCGTCAGATGCCTTGAGATCCCGGGTGGTCTTCTCATAGAGTAATTTCGGAAGAGGGTACCCCGGATGCTCGTCACGCAATTCTTTTTGGCCGGATAGGTTTTTGCAAATCCTTAGTCTAATAACATTCCTACTCTTACTCCTAGTCTCAGTAGGTCTTATTGAAATGTTATAGCTGAGAAGAAAGCAACTAATTCGTATCTTCAATAATTTCAACTTTACAATTTATCATAAGTCTTAGTAATGGATCATGATTGATAAGTTATTAAATTTACAGTCAGAAATATCAAAGTAGAATAAGTTTTGAACGGTTCAAACTATACAGCCATTCTAATAAATCAAGTCCCCAAAACTTCTGATAAATAAAAACATCAGTTAAAAGTATAGTTTTTTTTGTTTCAGCTGCAACGATTAAAGCACTACACATCATATTTGAGAGTAGTTATTTATGTAGTATGGGCAGCGATATTTCGTCAACGGTAGAACTGGGCGGGGGTAAGTACGTGTACGACACCAAGAAATCACTAGGGCATGGGGCATTTGGGGTTGTGTACTTGGGTCACGTCAACGATCGGTCTCGCAAATCAGTGGCTGTCAAATGCATAGACCTTAAGGATGACAGCCGAGATAATCTTATGAGAGTGCTTCACGAGGTAACTCTCCTGCTGACGCTGAAGCATGACAATATCGTGCAGACATATAATTGCTATCCCGTGAGTTTAAAACTTCCACAGTTTTTAATTGCAATTTTTACCAGATTATCATGTTTGGTTTAATTTGGACGCATCCTTTGATTTTTTCCGAATGCAACAAAGTACAAACTTCAAGGAAGCATTATAAAAAGTGTTTTCAGGCAATCAACAAGAGGCATTATAAGATGTGTTTTTAGGCAATCAACAAGAAGCATTATAAAAAGTGTTTTCAAGCAATCAACAAGAAGCATTATAGAAGTGTTTTCATGCAGTCAACAAGAAGCATTTATAATGTGTTTTCATGCAATCAATAAGAAGCATTATAAAATGTGTTTTCATGCAATCAACAAGAAGCATTATAAAAAGTGTTTTCATGCAATCAACAAGAAGCATTATTAAAAGTGTTTTCATGCAATCAACAAGAAGCATTATAAAATGTGTTTTCATGCAATCAACAAGAAGCATTATAAAAAGTGTTTTCAAGCAATCAACAAGAAGCATTATAAAATGTGTTTTCAGGCAATCAACAAAAAATCACAAAAAAAAGTAGTTTGTTAAACACTGCATGGAAGATACCACTCGATCTCTAATCCAGTTCCATGTGTATTTGAGCGGAAGAGAAATGTTTTTATTTTATCTACGTAGAATAAGAACAATTTTTCAATACCAATTTTAAAAAATGTAAACTGGTTGTTTGAATAATTCGCAGAAAAGAAACACTTGTTTCAAAACAAAACAGAAAAAAATTCATTATGAGGCCAAACTTTGCCTTATATAGGCGCACAATTTTGTCTCTGTATGTGCCTGGATTCCAAGTCTTTAAAAAATTGTGGGAGTCCGTATCCAAGTTTGAGCGTAAATAATCTATTAAAACGGATTATTATGATGATTTTTGATAATTATATATTTGTTTATAAATTAGGTGCTTGAAGGATATATAACTAATAATAATCGTGATTTTTCCGAGAGATATAATCTCTTATAAACGATTTAAATTGATTATAGTTCTTTCAAAAAAACCCTTAGAATCAATTATAATCGATGATAATTGATTATAATGGATTATAATTATTTAAAATTAGATCTTAAAAATAGAGATTATAATCTTTTTTTAATTGATTAAAATCAGTTGTTTCTCATTTTTAGTAAGACTGGTACTAATATCGTAAAATAATCGATTATTAACGCTTGAAACTGGATGCGGGAACGGTCAAAGAACATGAAAGAACAAAAGAAGAACAAAGGGTGCGTGCTTGCTGCGGAATCCTCTTACAATGCACAAAATATACAGTTTAGCCTCGTACTGTTGAAAAAAAAAGAAAAAAAAACGAGCAAAGAAAACCACTATGGAAGGCAAAAGATGTTTAAGCGAGGTGTTTTTGTTGTGTTTGATGTGGCATTTCCAAAAACGTTTGGTTATACTTCAAAACAAGTTGCAGTTCTTTAGAATATTAAAACTTATTGATGTTATGGCCTTGAAAACATCGTATCTGTAAAATGTTTATAAGCAGCTGATACATTTTCTCGAGCACTATTGCGTTTCCCACTTGCCTAAATCTTGCTGCTTTGATTTTCGCACCTGAAAACTCAATATAGATGAAAAAATTTTCTTTCCTTAAGTTTTTTCACTACCCTACTAAATAGACGCGATTTTGCTGAGAGCATTTTAACTGCAGTATTGATTGGTATTTTCTCATTTTTTGCTTACGCATTCTGATTGTGACTTTGAATGAATGTTTCAAATAAGTTTTCCGTATTCGATTTGAGAAATAAGTTTTTGTTTTGAGTCAAGGCTAAAACACCGACCTGAAAAACTTATATATTCTTTTTATTAAGCACCTTTCATGCTTGAATGAATATTTAATGGACAAATTTCCTGAAATCTGAAAAACTTACTGTTATCATTCATGACTTTTTCATCAAATCAACCAATACGCTCTATAAAAACACGTTTTTGTGCAGTATCAACCCAATGTATCAACCCATTTTTGTGCAGTAAAAACTTTGTTTTTAGACTCAATTGTTTGGTTGTTTTTTGTTATTTTTGCTTGAATTGTTTCTTTTTTGGGAGCATTTTGCATTAGTTTTATCTCTGGTTATGAAAAACTCGTTTCTTGAAAGCTTTGTATCTTTGCAGCTGTATTAAGAGCTTCTTTATAATTAGCAAATATACTCTTTTTGAATATTCTAAATTGGCTGCTAAACCGTTCCAAAAACTTGATAAAACGTTCCGAGAAGCGAGCTAATTGAGTCCCCAAAATAAATGTTTCTCAAATAAGTCTTAACATGATTACTAACTAAAAAAGTTTGCAATTAGTGAGACTTTACTTATTATTAAAACTTTCCTGGCACGCACTTTCAAAACTAGACTGAGACCATCTCATTACCATTTCAAATGCAGAAGTTTTTCTTTGAAAACCACAAAAAAATAGTTTTATTTTCAAAAAGAATGATTAAAAAACTTTTACTAAAGAAACTATTGCTGCATGATGTAAACGCCACAAAACGGTTTTTTCGTGACATAATACTTGCTGCATCACGTCGTCACCAGATTCTCGCTGAACGGGATCGTTTCTTTGTTCCAGCTCGACCGTTTTATCCAAAATCTTTCTGAATGTTTTAAGCAAAAAGATCGGGACAGAACTTTTCAAGAGAAAAAAAACAGTGCAGAGAATTCATCCAGCTACTGATCACAACAAGTCAAAAAAATAAATTCTGCGCAGTATTCCGGTTATTAACTTGCTGCAAATATATTTAGTAGCCGACCCAATTTTTTTAACCATAAACTTAACTCTTGACCGTTAGAGATGGAACATTTACTGTGCAATCTGCTGAAATGAGAACACATACAAGCACATTGACAACTAAGAGAAAAATCCTCAAATTTAGAGTCAACGTCTCATTAAGTTTTTTTTTCTCTGAACACTAAGAAAAGCGACTAAACCCTCAAAAGCATTGGACCGGATGGGACCGGAACTCAAACATATAAGAAAAACAGTTGTTTATTTTTTTTCTCACCTTTTACTTGTTCTCTTCTTTTAAACGAACTTCCCCGATTTGGAAAATTCCGTTCCAAAAACCAAACAAGATCTCAATTTTTCAATTTCGTACCGTCCTATTTCGAAATTAGGACCAGTTCTTAAGATTGTAGAATGCTTGATCCATTCCGCCCCAACCAGATTCCTACCCACAACCGATCATCAACATGGCTTTCGCCCGATGCTTTCAACAACCAAAGCATTTTCTAATCTTGATTTTTTATCGGCGACTCTCTTAGCCAACAAAGGCCACCACTTGATATAACAAAAATTTTCGACATGGTCAGCTATTGCTGCTCCCTCCTAGATCTCCTTACTTAAAACAGGCTACCAGAAAGCCTGTATAGCTGGATGTCAAAGTTTTTGAGTGAGGTTTAATCAAAAAGTTTGTTCAAGGACACCTTTTAAAATCTAGTAGTGTTTATACAGTTGTCTCTCAAGGCTCAGTTTTATCCCTAACAATTTTCAATTTTTGTGCTCACGGCAATCCATTATTGACTTGATGTAAACCTACAATCTACTGAGGACGACTTCAGCTTTTTGTCCACTCCAGAAGCAGCCTGATCACCCTTCAGTGGCCTGATCTGTTTTATCTAAAGAGTTAAACAAACTACAAATAAAATTCCCCAAGTATTTTTTCCTCTTCTAATTGTTTGGCTCGCCTTTTCCTTCTTCGTAGTAGTTAAAACTTAATTGAACGATGCCCGAGGCAAAAAAAAGCCGGCCGGAAAAAACGAAGTACCCGAGTGCGGCTCTTGTGCCCTGGGCCATCTTCAATTATGTTATAACTCTTGAGGAGTATGTTTCTGTTGTTTTTGTGCGAAATATACCAAAAAATTGTAAAAAAGCCCCGAAAATTGAAACAACCCTGCATAGTGCACGAAACTGTGCAAATGATTTCTTGTCTCAGTTTTTCACTTTTTTCTTCATGCAGTTTTTTTCATGGCTTGTCGTGAAAGAACATATGTGAAAGTGTAAAGACATACTCTTCTAACAAAAACTTCAACATAAATATGATTGCAAAAACGAACAACGGTTGTCTTTTAAAAATCATGCAGTTTTTTTCATGGCTTGTCGTGAAAGAACATATGTGAAAGTGTAAAGACATACTCTTCTAACAAAAACTTCAACATAAATATGATTGCAAAAACGAACAACGCGTGTCTTTTAAAAATCATCCTAAAACATTTAGTCTCTTCATTGACCCGTCCATTAAGTTTGCTGAGCAATGCAGGCGAACATTCGCTGAAGCTTCGCGCGGGGTATTGATCATTCGGCCTGTATCCGGGACTCTTGACGCTAGTCCAAAGAACTTTTACTGACTGTTTGTTCAATTTTGGTGAAACCAATTTTAGGTCATGCGAGCACAACATGAATCCACGCTGCCTGCCAGTAAAAGTTTATAAGCCAACTTCAAACAAATCAAAATACTGCTCTCTGTCTGACAAGAGGTTGTACAAGATGATTGCAAGTGTTTAGTTACACTCATAACTACTCGCGGCGCAATTTTGCTCTCAAGGTGCTCGTTCCAACAAACATGGTACTATATTTTCAGCTTCATCCCAACCCCCCCCCCCCCTTAGCGAGTATTGCCTGGTTTCACGCTGCCAGTAAAAAGCTTAAGACGAACTGCAAACAGATCGAAATATTGATCTCTGCCTAATAACATGGTCCACAAGATGAGTGCTATAGTGCTATAGGGGTGGTTGAGATTTTTTAATAAAAGTGTATGTGAGAGTGAAAAGTTTCATGGAATGCAAGGAGTAGTATTGATGCCTGGATCATTCTGTATAGCTTATACCTAATGGTGCATATGTTAAAATTTATTCCTTATGATCCTTATGTAAAAAATTCATACCTAATGATCCCTATGTATGATTTTTAAAGCTAATTATCCCTTTGTGAAACTAATGATCCTTAATGATCCCAATGTATATTTTTTATACTGAAATTTTTGTTGGCCAAAACTAAATTCGTTCTATGCATTGAGGCGATAAATTCTTTCTGTTCGCCACCAATAGCTCGGCAAGCTAAACTGTTTTCCAAATTACTAAAATTGTGCAATTTATTTTGCTGTTAACTGTCTTTGCGAATTAATTTTTTCAGTGTTTCTATAAGCTCTATGGTCTTCGAGAAAATAGATATGAAACAAAATGGTTGAATTATGCACACAATTTTCCAAAACAAGTGTCGTTTTAGGGCACCAAAACCAGCCTGGGGTCATTTCCAAGTTAGAAGTTCTCAATCCACTCCAGGTAAAACAGTGTAACACAAGACCAAAAGTGTATTTAAAGTAGCCCGCCATTACCTAACTGCGATAAAACGTGGAAACTAATAAGATTTATTACACTGTTTTAAAGCAACAAATGTTGTAGTGAACTTGAATCAAACACACAACCTTAGAGTTTTTTTGTTTGTTTTGCGTCCCTTTGACTGCGGTATTTAATCTTCAACTGTTTCGCGGTCGACGTATCGAGGTACCTTTCATCATCCGAAAACGAAGAAGAAGTGACTGTATTTGGATTAACCAATTCATCGATTTCGATATTTCTCTCAGCGATTTCCGTGACACGAATTCTACCTGGATCTGGAACTTCATAGCTGGTGACCCTATTTACCAGGTCTCTCAACGATCGGCTCGGTTGATTATTCATCTCAAGAAAGCTATCTTCTGACCCGTAAGTCGTATCTTGCGTGAAGATTTCTTCTTGGTTGGATTTCTCCTGATCCCAGTCTACAATCTCATCTTTTTCCTTAAAAAAACTTCAACCAAGCGTCTATATCTCGATTTAAGTTGTGACTGGTGCCAATAGTTTCACTCACGTTCCTTTCTTTATTGTCATTGTCAACATCGTCATCATGATTGCTATCGGTATTATCAAGAAAGAGAGAAGCATTCACGGTTCTATAGTGACCGTATGGCAATGTGGAGATACCATCGCTGAGATGTATTGCTTATCATCATAGGCTGACATTGCGATTTTGTTTGCTCACAAAACAGTGTTCAGATCATGCCTCACAGAGATGATGCGAGTACTTTCGGCTCCTACAAGGTTTCCAGAGTCGAGAATATTGATGTATTTTTCACGAGTTAGCAATTGTCTCCGTGTATCTACAAGAAAAAAAGATGCACTCTAATATTTTCTTTCATATCTTTACTGTTTTGCAAATTTAGACATGAATTTGAAGATTAAAAAATATATAAACTCATCCTTTTCAGAAGATCCCCCTTGTTTGAAAAAAGTGTTAAAATCTTTTCAAATATTTTTTTGTTTTTCAAAATTTTTTCCGAAATTTTTTTCAATTTTTTGTTCCAATTTTTTTTTCAATTTTTTTGCTTACAAATTTTTTTTTGTAATATTTTTTCAACATTTTTTTAAAAATTATTTTACACATGTTTTATCAATTTTTTTTTCTCATTTTTCAAAAAAAAATGTTGTTTTCAGTTTTTTGATTTTTCTTTAAATTTCAGAAATGAAAAACACTCGTTGAACAATTTTGAGTCTGTTTTTGAAGGAACTGTTTTTACTTTGCGTTAATATTGAATAAAGCTTTGGCTTCAATGCAACAAAATCTGTATTTATATATCCCGGAACTCGTCTTTAAACTTTAAAACTGTAAGCTTGCTATCTAAATTGCAGAGGAAGCGGTTCGATGGATAAATGTAGAGGTCGAATTTGTCCAAATTTCACGTTTCTTTTATAGTTTATTATAAAAATTTGGGTTTTTTTTTCGTTTTTATATCGTACTTTAGGCTTTCAGTGTCTGAGTACTAGAGGTGGCAGATGAAGTTGGGCTTCATAACCTCGTAGAGAAAGTTAAACATCTCAAACTTTGCTATTTCTAGTATACACGCTCCTACAATTGTGGGTACATACCATATAATTTTATAATGTTAAAGCAGCCAATTCTTCACCAAACATTTTTGTAGGTTTCAATTTCAATCTTACTTATTTTTTGCATTGTTTCTTCAGCATTTCGTAAAACTTGATTTTCATTCTTTTTCTTTCTGACACACACATTTTCCCATAAACTGAACTGATCAATAATTTGGACACGGCTTCTTCAAACGTGTTTTTTGCCGCTTTCCGTGTGTATGTATTTGGAGTTATGTACGATTCGAGTCACAATTCTTGTTTAAGCTTTACGATGCGATACAGTTTTGTAACACTCAGGCCAATCTTTACGTAGAGTTTCAGAAGTTTAAAACGAATTATATGTTGAGTCTTATCATGTAGAGTTTGTAATAGCTTTCTCTCTTTACCTATTGCGGGTCTCCAGAGTTACAGAGTTTTCATTGTATTTTTTTCATTAGTACTGAGAGATTTATTTTAGTATCTGCTTAACCAACCTTTTTGAACCACTTCCTTAGTGAGTTCCAGTGAATAATCATGATGACTTGACTTTCATGCAACAACTGAGGTTTTTTTTAATCAATTCCAACAACATTACCGTAGTTTGAATCGTCAGGGTTTGCTTAAATTTCTTCTATTGTCATGGAACTCTCATCTTCATTTTCATGAGTATATCTTTCATTTCTAACCTCGATTGTCTTGATATGGCGTGCGGGCAGGTTGTGAGTCTGCATTACTCCACCGTAAAAATTGTTCCCATCAACCATGAAGTCATATGTAGTATCTTTGCTAGCATTAAACGTTTCATTCAAATGTCTGTTGTTTGCAGTGAACTGTCGTTTTTCAAATAATAACGCAGTTCCAACTCGCATCAACTTATCAATTATGTCTAAATGATTTGGATCCGTTAGCAATTCGACATCAGCTTTACACAATTTCTTGAAACCTCACCGGCCAAATCTGAAGCGTTGAAATGATGAGCGCACCCAAGGCCATATTCTTCATAGCTGAGAGAGCAAATTTCCTAAAAAGAAACAAGCTAGGAGCAATGTGTCACAAGACAAAAATAAGTCATGATAGTCGAGCAGGCTCTGACAAATAAATTGATTGAAAACTGACTTCGCTTCAATCAAGTTCTTGGAATCAATAGCATATTTATGTCCGTCTAATTTATTCGCCCACTTTTCGAGAGACGGTATTTATTTTTCGTCAAACTTTTTACGGTCAGCCATGTAATTATAAGGAAAAACTTCTTTTTCGCGTATGAAATTTCTACAGATTTGGCTTACGTTTTGAAAAGGGTTTTCCTGAATTGTAATACTGTTGTCAGGCAAAATGTCTATTAATTTGTGTAGTGATGAGTGAAGAAACTTGCAATAATCAAGGAATTGAAAATAATCATAACTTTTTTGCGTAGTTTAATCTTTTTGTGTTATTGTTTTGATAAATACTCTGATAATTAGTGAAAAATAAATCTTGCCGTTGAAAGGATTGATTTATATTAAACTACGCGAGTCAGTTTCGTTGAGAGCTAGATATGTATGATGCATATCATAATTCTGCTAATTATGTCCAACGCGAGGAAGATAATTTATGTTTCCTAGCGCTAAGTTACATTAGTTTTGGGTCCATCCCAAGAAAATTACCCAAAGAGTGACAGTGATCCAGGCATTTTTTTTTGCTTTCACTAAAGTTTTCTCGACAGATCCAACAGGTTCTAGTTTCTTCTTTACACAGTTGGCTATGGTCTCCCAAAAAATATGGAACTTTTCGTTTATAGATGCAAACATCTCGAGCTAACAGAAAATTTTCTAAACAATTTTCAGAGCTATCAAGACTAAAGAAAAATGATTCTGAGGACTCATGATCAATTGCAATACCCGGAGGTTTCATGTTTTTCTAGAACGCGAGATCATGGAATTTTTGTGTTGTTCATACATGAAGTAATGGATGTGAAAACAAATAACAATCTGTGCATTTCAGAGAGAGTGAAACTTTCAAACTTGTGGCAACCATTTTCGACTGTCATCTTTATCACTACAGCTCGTTCAATATCTTCACATAATCGAGCGTGCGTTTTATGATCAATTTCGTTGTAATGAATTAGGAAACATTTATGGCACAACTGCAGGAAATTTCGAAATTTTTGCTTTGGAACTCCGCGACAAATCGTAGCAGGTCTTTTATCAAAACCAAGTGGTGCATTCCGGGTTTATATGAGAAAATCAGATCCATGACGAAATTATCTGAACTTTCAAATTTTGAGTCAATCATTGGAATGAGATCTCTATTTGGATATTGGAACACGTTTACTTGAACGTTATTAATTCTCTCGAATTGAGTAATCATGTTCAGGCTCTAGGCATAATGAAATAGTCGGATGCGTGATGCGTTCTGGGCTTTGTATAGGTGTGTGAATCAGTCTCTCAAAATTTAGGGTCATCTAACCTCCCAACGATAAGATCAGGCTTGTATCTAAAATGATAGGCGGCAGTGTAGCATAACAAAAAGAAATTATGGTCGCAGTGAGTACGAATACTAATCAGTTGTTGACAAATTGCTAATTTTTCAGGGAGTGATATAAACGAACAGCCTCCTATTGGTAACACATTTCCGAATTCAATGTACAATTCATTTACACGCTCATTTACCGTGGGTTCAATTCTTCCGGAACACATCTTCGATTTTCCGAGCTTTTCGAGAAATAAATCATCAGATACACCGTTTGCATTTAGGGGCTTCATCATAGAATTAGCGAAAATTTCAACGCGTTCGTCTTCAGGTTGCTGCATCCTTTGGTCCGAAACAACTGTAGCATGCTTGATTAACATAAGTTTAGCCAAAAAATGTACTTTGCAGGGTCCATTACAAGTTCTATCGACTAAAAAACTTTGAATCTCATTGTTTTTCAATGTCACAAACTCGATCAGATCATGTTAAATAATTTAACGTGAAATATGAAAGTCAAAACCGTATTTTTCATGGCTCACTCATGAACTTCAATTAAAGCGGGAATGTTATCAATATTGCTGGCCAAGGTGGTTGAGCTAAAGGGGCCGCTGTGTGATGTGTGTTGTTGATTCAAAACAGTTAGCCCATGCTCTGACTGCATGTGATCCCTGAACTCTTCAAAATCAAAAAAACCATACCAACAAAACCGCAATCCATTGCTGAATTTCCAATGGTGTGATTCAATATGCTGCTGCAGATTTGATAGCAATAAACTACTAAGTTTACAAGGGTTGCCTTTTTTTTCAACAGTGTGGAAATTTCGTTCATGACAAGATCTATTCGTTTTTTAAAAAAAGGGACAAATTTAAACTTGAGAACCATTTTCCTCTGGAACTGATTTGTAGCGAAGCAAAAAAGGGAATGAATCAAAGCTAAAGGCCAAAACGTTTAAAATACTGCGGCTAGTTTTTGTTTTTCTCCCTTCTCGGTGTGAATTTGAATTGTTTTTCTCGTTTAATTTTGAATTTGAACACTTTACCCGCCAAAGTTTGAATTAGAGTTAGATTTAAACCAAAATGTGTAGAAAATATAACAAAAATGTTTGTTTTTTACAATAAGAATCGTTCGAAAAACTTGTTTGGAAGGAAACGTATAACAAAAAGAAGTTAATTACCTTTAGTTATTAAACTTTTCAAAACGATAAATTTCGATTAGGCCAACGATGTTCGAATCTGTTGAAAAATTTTTTCTCGCAAAAGTTCGTATTGTAGTTGTTTTCTCACCAGAAACACATAAAGTCAATTTTGCTTTGCGTTCAAATTTTCAAAAAGTTTCAAAACCGTTGCACTTAGAAAATCAATACCAACTAAAATTATATGTGTTTTTTTAAAGATACCTTATGAATATTAAGAAATCAGTCAATAATTTTTCTGATGCAATAAAGATACATGTGAATTTCAAAGTTCAAGAGTTAATCCAACTTCTGTTTTTTCCACTAAAACTATCACATATTGGACCGTGTAACAAAAGTTGGAAAACTGGTATATGATGAGGCTTCTTCAAAAAGAATTGTCTGTATCACTTCAATGGCTGGTCTGAGATGGTCGTGCAACATATCAAAATACTTCTTCTAACCAGTCAATGTACAGAAGTCTGAAGACTATTGGACCTCATGTTTACCAGATTAAAATTTTCAAAATTTTTCCGAGATTCAAAAATTCAAGTTTTTTTGTATTTTGATTAAAGACTTGTCCATCATTCGGTTATCTTTTTATGCTCTCGTTTTCCTAGCAACTTGACAAGTGATGCATTAAGAGGCAGAGAACTTTAATTTTCATAATGACTAATTATAAAAACCAAATGAGAGCTATCAATCTGAGTTTTTTGTTTAAATCTTTATACACTATAAAACCAAATGAAAATCAAACAAACGCAATCTCATTTTCAAAGTTAAAAAAAATCTAAACATTCCTGAGTTTTTTCTAATGATGTTAGCTTTCGCTTTTTCTCTGGCTCAAGACATAGAGAAGGAGTCAAGTTCTCTCATGGAGTCATGTGGTTACTCACTGTAGCTACAGGGGTGCGCGTTGGAGTTGAACAATCTGGTTCATCAAGCCATGGTGACACTGTAGGAGAAATATCGGCTTTCGTGGTAACACTTATTGGTGATTCAACGTGGTCCATTCGCCATAACCGTTCAAAAAAATCAATACTGATTTTGTTAAAGTTGAAAAAACAATCTGAAGGGCGAGAAGCTCGTCAGTGTCTGTATATTTTCCGGGATTTGAAGGGCAAATCAAATACTCTAAATTGAGTTCTGCTTCTTCCTCCGACAAATTTAAGAAAAGTTTACTGAATAAATGTTTAAAAAAATTTTGCGTATCATGATGTGATTTGTGCAAGTCCACACATCTGAAATAAAACTGTTTTTTTTTGTTAGTTAGTTCAACAAAACTACGCAAACCGGTTTGATAAAAAATAGTTTTTTCGTGATTTGAATATCCAGCAATGTTATAACAAGGCTTTTTTGAAGAAAAAAAAACAAGAAAAAAAAGAACATAACGCGGAAAAAAATTGAATTGATTTTAAAATAAGGGTTTGCTTTTACAAAATTAGTAACTTTACGACCTGCTATGTATAAATTTATCGGTTTACTAAGGAGGGCATGTAGGTTAATTATGTTATAATGCATGGTATTCTATTTATATCTCTTTTGCGTTAAAACAGATAGCTTGTATAAAAAACTACCTTTGATTATTAAAACTTATGACGCCCATTAATAAGAGGACCAAATCTATTTAACCAAATTGCAATCCCAAACGTTTGCGAAAAAAAGTACATATTTGCTCATGTTAAATTAGATACAACGCTTTCTTTTGCAGACCAAAACAAGCAAGCGAAACTCTTAGTATTAAATTTTAAAATCAAGTTACTTT
This sequence comes from Symsagittifera roscoffensis, assembly GCF_963678635.1. Lineage (NCBI taxonomy): Eukaryota > Metazoa > Xenacoelomorpha > Acoela > Convolutidae > Symsagittifera > Symsagittifera roscoffensis. Next base: position 7,235,872 of record NC_087071.1, read on the forward strand.
GAAGTTTTAGTTGTTACAATGAATAAAAAGAAATTAAACACCAAAGCAAATGCAGATAAAAAATTTGGTGATTACTATTTCGATATTTCGGAAAACAGTAAAAGATTAGAGCGTGATACATTGGAAACATTTGACCAAGCTGGTACGTATGTTTTCTTGAAAATTTCCTAAAAGGAAGAGGAGATGTTGAATGGATTGTGTGAAACGACTTTCCTCAACCAACGAACAGTTTTCAAAATTACTAAAACGGGGAAAGTGAACCCGAGCGCAAACGAATGAAATTTCCGAAACTGTTGAAATCAAAAACAAACCACAGTCTAATTGTAAACGTGCCAAAAAATCTCAGTTTTTCGCAAATACTAACAATTTCAAGCACGACTCGAATTAATTTTCTTCACAAACTGGAAGAAGCTATGTTCGTAGTTGTGTTACCCGATATTTTCAAAAAGTTTCAACCAAATTTCAAATTTGTTGCTACTGAAAAAACTTGTTCAAAAATTATGCTTTAGGAAGCCCTTTCAGAATTGAGAATTGTCATTTTTCAGTTGAAAATGACAGAAAAATCCCTTTACTATATATCGATTCAAGTAGATTCAGAGGAACATCAAAAAAACATTTTTTTCTTTCCCAAAATATTTCAGTGTTCAATTAATTAGTTACTCCTGCCAAAGATGTCAAAGGACACGGCAAGTAATTTGACAAGCTTAAACTAGCTCTCACTTACTCAGCACAAACTGTTCCAGCCAATCTCGATTCGTAAGAAATCACTGCAATCACTGCAATCAAAAATTTTTTTACCAGTTTATTGCTTTCTGCAATATCATCTAACAAACAAACTTCGTCAAATCAAAACGTCTGCGGAAAATCTCCTGCCATTGTGGATCAGAAACCAATTGATAATACTGTTACGCATGCTGCATTATCGACGTCAAACAAATCCGCAAGAATTTTGACTGCAGTCTCAGTGAAACACACAGGGTGAAGACAGGTTTAAACAGATGAGATGAATACCGAAACGTTCAAAAGATTTTAAAGTTTAATTACCTGATCACGTTCTGTCAATTTTTGAAAAATAATGAATATTTTGACAAGTTTTTATGGAAAACCTATTTTCGATAATAGTGATTTATTTTTGAAAAATTTTGTTGAAGAGGAAGTTAAGTTTTAATTGATACTATTCGTAATCCCTTTTTTATTATGCGTTCATTAAATTTAATTTAAATTTTCAATTTAAAACTGTTCATGAAATTTTAGCAGATGAAAAAAAATATTTTCCGGAAAAATCAGCAAATCAGTATTTTTCAGCCACTTGTTTCTACTATCCTGAATTTCGTTTCGAAAAAAAATTGACCGTATGGTGGTTTAATTAGAATAGAAAATTCGTCGTTCGACAGACAGTTAAAACAATTCAACTTTCTTAGAATACTTGCATTAAAGCATGACGCAGCAGCATATTTGCAAAAAAAAAGATACGGACCTGGGTACGCATTTTTTTTTTGCTTTTTAAAATAAAAAAGTGTTAGCTAGGTCACGTGACAGGTATTGCGTTTTTCTTATTTCTCAATCCAAAATTATTTCGATTGTTGGAATGATGAGTGAAAGTCATGTTAACCCAAAAATAAAATCGGAAGATTTAAATGCGGCAAGAAACCTTTCATCTTTGAGAAAGGCTTCCGTTTGCTCTACCAAAAAGCTTATACAGTTCATTTTCTGCCAACAGTTTAATTCAACAAATTCTCAAATGAAGAGAAAAAGCTTAAAATTGTGAATTTAGATTCCTGCACGGGGGCTTCGTTGAACGAAGGTGAATACAATTACTCATACTTGGAACATGTTTATGACAGCATTCGTTTGAGGAACTCAAACTTCTAATTTTTTGCTAGAGGATTCCAAAATTTTGTTTTATTAGCTGAATACTTGAAAACTCGCGTGTCAAATTTAAACAAATTTGGCTTCCCAAAGCTTAAGTTGTTTTGGTACAAGAAAAGCATATTTACAAACGACATTTCCTCGCATCATTTATCAAAAACATTGTACCCGTAGAAATTCCAAAGTTTTTTTTTCAATTGGATACAAATTTAAATGTCCAAGAACGCATAAATTTGGTGGTTGTGGTGTTAGAAAAAAATTTTCGGAAACATACGACAGACAAAGCATAGCTAGATATATAACAAAAAACAAATCAAACGGCAATCGGTCAGAGAGAAAAACATATTTACAAACGACATTTCCTCGCATCATTTATCAAAAACATTGTACCCGTAGAAAGTCCAAAGTATTTTTCAATTGGATACAAAATTAAATGTCCAATAATGCATAAATTTGTCGGTTGTGGTGGTAGAAAAAGTTTTTCGGAAACATACGACAGACAAACCATAGCTAGATATATAACAAAAAACAAATCAAACGGGAATCGGTCAGAGAGAAAAAAATGCGATTGGTATGCAGTTGTAACAATCAACCTTGATACAATCAAGCAACAAATTTTTCTTAAAAACATGGAAAAAGTAGAAACCACTGTCGAGAACAATGATTGCGCCTTTGCAGACATTGGTGGTGTCAAACAGTTTTTATCTGATGGAAACAGATCCTAGAAATTCTGTTTCTCTTCCCTCTGCAGAAGTTGTCTTGTTCTCACAAATCTGTTTTATTTCCATTTTGCTACCTTTATATCTTTCAAAACTGCTCATTTACAAGCTAAGTTGTGACGTGCGATTTCGCTTTCGATACTGTCCAGTACAGTTGGTTACATATTACTTAATCCCAAGTTGCATTAGTAATCTCATTTCAACGAAAAATTGTCTTTTTATGTCCCTTGTTTTTTCGAATGCTTCTCAGAGGTACATCCATCGCAAACAAAATGTTTTTTTTTATCTTCACGATCAACCCAAATACCGTTCTTTTGTTTTTTACATAAAAATGATTTTGAATTCACAAAATTTTCCGTCTTTGAAATTTTTACTAACTTATGGGATTGCATGATTGTCTTTGATTATACCTGTAAAACGTTTTTTTTGAGAAAGCATTTGTTGAATTAGCTACAGCAGGCCGACATAAAAATGTTCATATTATTTATATCAGCAAAGTAAACAATCACGTACAATAGATTTGAATACAACTCATTTATTTTCATTAAAATTATCTCGAGACATTCAACAAATTTCAAATTGATTGTTTAGGCAAACAATTGAATAATGCTAAATTCTTCCGCCATGCGTATCAGTTGGCAGCGAAAGAAGGTTTTGGTCATCTGTTGGCAGACTTAAATCCCAAAACTTCAGAATTTCTTCGTTACTCCTCAAATATTTTTCTACCACTGCCAACCCTTTCCTATTTACCACCCTCAAAAGCAGTCCTCACATCTCTTGAAACTGAGAGAGAACAGTTCTTGTATATTGAAGCAAACACTCAATAGTCACCATTGTAGATCAATTTTGCTAAGAGCTGATTCAAATTCTATTAGATTTCTTTGGGATTGTTTTGTAATAATTTTTATTGGGCATGTACCAGCTAACAAAAATTTCATCTCGAGTAAGAAAGTACCATTAAAAAATTTATTGACATTAAATTCAGTATCCAATAAAAACGAAAAGTTTAGGCAAACAATATTTCAAAGGATGAATCAATCGAAGATCGTGAAATTATTTGAGAAACAAGAAACTTAGTCATGTATGATGGTGATTTCATTCCTCGTAAAACATAAGCTCCAGCTTCCTCATTCCTCTCAAACCATAAGCTCCAGATGAGAAAACTGTACCACAATCTCAAATCCTTCATAATCCATCGTTTAATGACAAATCATCTCAAATCATTTATTTAAAGCGATTTCGTGAACGAAATACCAGGCATGACACCCACCACCATAAACACAACTCCTATTCTTTTAACCCCTAATATAAAAGAAACAAATCTTCAAAAGAAAAATCTAACTGCTCCTACAAAATTCAGTAGAGATGATGATGATGAAGCAGAAAAAGATGTTGAATCAGACATTTCTCTGCAGCAAACAAGTTCAAAGAGAGTAGAAAAAGACGATGAAAAGATTAATGGAAAATCGCTAATGGAAGCTAACAAAATGGAAAGTGCTCGTATTAAAGCAGTTGTTCGAAGTTGAATCCCCGAATTTAGATGTTGACTGATCTGTTTTAATTCAAGGGAAGCCGACATGCGTTAAAACTGAATCTTTTTTGTACGTTATACAACAAAACACAAAAAAACTTGAGGGAGTATTTTTTCTACAAATATTGAAAGAACTGAATGTTGATCCTTAGAGTCCAACACCTTAGAACCTTAGAGTCCAACACTTATGCCGAATAGATTCTCCGCTCGCTTAAAATTGAAGCAGCTAAGCCCTCATTGTCTTCCTTTGTCTCCGACAATCCGACAAATGATGAATCGAAGAGATCAAAACCCTCCGCTTCGAAGACTCGATCGGCAACTCTCAAACCCAAAACCAAGCACTCCGACAAAAGAAAACCCGTAAAAAACAATTTTTCTCCACAAACGACGACGATGATAAAAACTATGATAGCAGTTTAGAGTTGTTTGCGACGTCAACAAAAGAATAGAAATCCTACTATCAGCGAAGAAAAGAAACTCAAATTACTGTGCACGAAAGTTCCAGCTGCGTTTGGAAGCGTAAAAAACTTAACAAATGCTTGACGTGGATTCTCGCCGAAAAAAATTTCTGAGATCTCAAAAATCTAATACAAGTATGGATTGTTTCGTAAAACATATACTCGCATGTATGGACGGAGATTGGAAAATGTTCTCTCAGAAATAATTTTCCCAACGAAATTAAACAATGTTACTGATAAAGAAGTTACGTACGTCAGAGCATCCGAAGTAGTAGCCAGTAAATCGAACGCTGGCGACCGGAATACAATTTCTAGACCTTATTATGATGAAAATTTTTTATCAAATCAGGAGAGTACATTTTATTAAAACATTGTTTCAAAATGTTGAAAATTACGAAAAGCATAAGTATTTGGAAGAATCCAAATGAACGAATTTCATTCCCAAGTCCTTGAATACCGAGTTTGATAGGCTACAATGCAAAGCTTGGCGAGAAGGGAAGAAGCGAATTGTACGAATCTCATTTCCCACGTGACTTGTTTAGTGTGACTAGTCTAATTTTTGTCTTTTTTGTCATTATTCAATACCAAACTGTTGGAGATGCAAAGGCCCATTGTTGGGCTTCCTTGATTCAAGTAGACACATCAAAAACGGAAGTACCTGCAGCATTGAACCTTATCATCAAAAAAACTCCACTAACTTAGGCTTCAAAAAATCATTCACTTCATCCGTACAATCCAAACGGTACAATTGCTCACAGAAACTGGAAGACGTGTGCCCTTTGCAGGAACTGGTAAAGTTTTGTTGACTTCAAAATTCAAGCGCTTTGATTGAAAACCAATGGAGCAAAGTTATGCGAAGCTAGCTTCACTTCCTAATTTCTCCTAACACTACGGACTGTGGATTTGGCGCTTTGGCTGCTGGTATTGGTAGTATTGTTATACCGTTTGCACGACGGATTACTCTACTGGCTACCAAAAAATTGGGCAGAGAACTTTTGATGAGTGCAGCGCCAGAACTGATTGATGTCGATATAGAAGAAAAATCTCGTAAGCAAACATTGAAAAACACTGTCACAAGAACTACAAGAAAACAACTCGGTGGTGGTAGATGTCGTCAAAAGATACAAATGAATGGATTACGTAGAAAAAGGTCAGTAGGAGCTCAAAAAAAAACAACCATTCAAAAAAAAACAGAGCAGCGCTAAGTCGAGCAGGTTTTGTGCTCAAACATGAAAAATGATCGCTAAATTTTTACCCAATGAAGCCACCCTGATTTTGTTTAAAAAACCATCTTTTTGGATTACATTTGAAAACGTTTTTGATTAAAAAAATTGGACAAGTCTACTCACCAAATGGACCAATGCTTGAATTTGAAATCACCGATGACCGTAACAACATTGTTCACCAGCAAAAAATCTGTTTGGAAATACAATGCACAGTAACACAAGCAAATGAAGCTCATCTGAGATACGAGAACACCGATTCTTCTGTGTCTGACTCACCAATCATCGTATTTAACTCCCTGTATTTCCTTTTCTCTGACTGTACCATCTGTGCTAATCGACTCAAAACCTCAAATCCCAAAAATAAATTTGCGCATAAAACTTTATTGGAACAAAATATTCAAACAGCAAAAGAGCCAAGGACACATGGCTCAAGTGTCAGGGATATCATTTTGAAAACAATCTTGCTGCGATAGTACACGCAGCTGGTTTCACATCTCAACGAGAACTGGTCCGCGACTTGTGAGAAATTGGTTTTACGGACCAGCTGGAGTTGATTTCGTCACCTGTGACAAGCATTTGTTGAGCTGTTTTACCCTCCGATTTTCCTACAGGCGCTCTCAAGATGACTTTCTCATTATATCTGAAGTTGCTGCGAAGCATTACTGAAATTTGACTGAAATTTGATCAAAACTCCTTCGAAATACCCAAATCAAGAAGAAGTTACCAAAACATTTCTTGCAACAGCTGGTCATAATGCTTATCCAATGTATTTTTTACGTCCGGCCACAAAGATACATAGAACGTCCTTCCAACTTCGACGGTCTGAAAATGGATGAAATTCAGTTGCAAGATCTCATTCAGAGTTGTAAACATCTGAAAAAAAAGTTTCTTGGAGTACTTGCAGCCGAAATTTTCCCACCTCCCATCCCAAAAAATACCTTTTTGATTGTGAACACTTCAAAATCAGATTCTCCTGGGACACAATGGATTAAGATTTGTAACAGAAGAAATGTTTTATAATTTGCTGATCCTCTAGATCTTCCTTTTTGGCAGTACACTAGTCTATATAAACGATTGAACGAAAATTTCTATCAAGTCACTGAATTGATGGCAAACTTCCCCATGCAAGACTCAAACTCTACCATATGCGGTCTTTTTGTTTTTGTATTACACATTTAATTGATGATACAAACTTCGTTATTCTTCCGATTCTGTTTACATAATTTACATGTTTTGAAATGTTTCTAATTCACCTGCTTTCCCTTTAATCAACTTTTTAATATGGCTTATATGTACAAATTTCAGTTTCAGTTTGAACACAACAATGTTTTAGTAATTGACAATTTTACCCACTTGTTAACTAGATAGCAGTAAGTTAGGCTACTATCAAAGTAAAAAAAATACAAAATCGATCTATGAAGGGATATCATCAGCAAATGGGGCCTCCTTTCAGTACAATTTCCGGACGGATTTCGAAACGCCGCCTTTTGTCTGCGAGTCGAGCGCCGTGCATTTTCCTCTACTCGGACCCCAAAAAACTTTATTCTATCTTCAATTATATGGTAACAAGTTAGGTGCAAGTTCTGACATTATTTTCATACAAAAACAGATCAAACAGACACAATAATCGAATGTTTCCTAAGCCATATGCTTTTCAATAAACTATTATTTACTTTACATGACTTTTTTCTTATACATTTCAATCAACTGATCAACGAAATTAGGCTTCTGATTTCATATACATGGATTCTATGATGAAAGGTTTTCTAACTCACAAGCTTTCTCTTTAACTGCTCATTTTAAAAAACTAATTGATTCTTTTCATTTCTTCTTTTCATAAACCTATTAATTGACTATTTCACCAATTGTTATCTGGAGTGGTTTCGAGAGTTTTTGTATTGGAAATGAACCCAAACTGCTTTTGGTGCCTTAAGTGGCTTTTTCTCATAATTTTGTGTAGATAATTCAATCATTTCACTTATTTTCTATTTTCATTAAGACCCTACACTTTGAAGAAACATTGAAAGAACTAAATCACAAAGAACTTCAACAGCCAAACGCATGGCACACTTTTAGTTCATTTGGAACACAGCATAGCTTGCCGAGCTATTTGCGGCAAAAAGAAAGAATATATCGCCTCAGTGCATAGAACGATTTTGTTGTTAACCCACACAAGTTTCACAAAAGGATCATTAAGTATATAAATTATAGATAGGGATCATTAGAGATCATTAACTTTATTTAGGGATCATTAGCTTCAAATATTTTACTTTAAATAGATCATTAGGACAAAATATTTGCATAGAGATCATTAGGTATATTCTATACCCAATCATCGCCGTAGAGGTTACCCCCATCCCACTTTCGTATTTCTATAATACTGCAAGGCACAATTTTCTTCAAACTTTAGAAAAATTTCATCTGCAATTCTCTTTTGAACAAAACAGTTCTTGCTATTGCATGTTGAGAGTATCATGCTCGTAAGATGAAGTAGGCAACAGAACGCTTTTTTGATCGTATACGTTTGAGCTATCCACCTTCCGCTTATTATGGATTTTTTTTTCCGAAGTCATAAAATAGTTCGCCTTCGCCCCTTGTTGCTCAAATTTCCATCAAAAAAACATTCATGTATCATTCATATTTATAGCTCTACTCGCAACTCTGCCGTATTTGTTTATCGTTTCAACTCCACTGACCAAATCAGTTTCCTTCATGATGAATAGTTTTGAAAAGGTAAAAAAAACCTCAAGAAATACAGTCAAAAGTTTTTTAAATGTAAACTTTTATCGTATCAGCCAAAATTAAGAAACTAATTTTTTCACATTGTTTTTCAAGTGAACTTTTAGATTCCAAGGATTGTGAAATAATTCAAAGAAAGAAACCTTAGTTGATATTCGTAAAGGGCGATCGACTGATTTCTAGGAGAAATTAAGCGAAACGAATTCAAAATTGTAATAATGCCGAAACAATTATTGGTTCTTCTTTATGAAATTTTGTTTCTAAACTAGCTAAAAGTTGCAAGTTATAGCCTCGTAAATAACTTCAATGCTTAAAATAGTGTTTTATATTTTTGTTCGCAGACGGATGCATGCATATATCTTGTCATGGAGTTCTGCAAAGGTGGAGATCTTAGCAAAATACTGAGTAAAGTCCACAAACTCACGGAACCGGTCATTCAAGCATTCTTGAAACAAGTAGTCGCCGGTCTTGGATACCTACACTCCCAGAACATCATTCACCGCGATTTGAAGCCTCAGAACATTTTAATCGAATCAGATGAAGCTCTTCAAAGCGCAGACATTGATCCAGATCAGTGTGTTCTAAAAATAGCCGATTTTGGGCTAGCAAAGCAGATGGAAAAGAATCAGTTGCTCGGAACAGGTTGCGGAACGCTCGCCTACATGGCACCGGAGATCATGTGTCAATCAAAGTACGACTCCAAAGCTGATATTTGGTCACTGGGCGTAATCCTGTACGAGTGTATGATGGGAAAACTTCCTTTCGACTTTTTGGACTTGCCAAATCTTATGACTAATTACAAAAGCAATGGTAAAGGAGATCTGAAATTGGATATTTCGGGAGAAACTTCGGGATTCTTGAAAGACTTATTGAGGCAAATGTTGCAAGTGGTACCTGAGAAAAGAGGGAGCTACAAGTCAGTGACTAATCATCCTTTCCTCAAAACGCCGCAGCACCCAACGGTACCGTGTCAACATGCGACGGCGCCAACCCAGAAAACTGAAGGTTTGCTTCATACGGTTTCACCGTATGAAAGGCTGAATTCTTATTACAGATACTGCCAGCCGATTTATCTATATAAATATTAAGAGTAAATTATTATTATACAGAAAACACCTCTAAAAAAAGAACTTCATCCAGAGATGGCCGATTTATACCCAGCACAAAAAAAAACTAATTCTTTGGCAATTAATCGATGAGTTTCTGTTAGGGGTTGAGACTTGTCGATGGTTTTGAAGCACAGTTAAAATGCTGCGAAGGGTTGTTTTTGTTTACCCCGGATCTTGTAAAAAAAACGTAAGTTAAGCCACTCTAACATTGGCTGATTCACAATGTGAGACTAGTGGGACACATGTAATAAAAAGTGTTTTTTTTTCAGCCGAGTGGAAGCAGAAAGCGTACTCAAAAATGGTTGATTGTGGCAAGAGTGGATTGGATGTTCATGATACGCGCCATGAGGTGATAGATATGCTGAGCAGTTCCTACCCATTGTACACTTGGTTTGTCCATACTGCACCCAAAGACCTCAAGTACAGCTTAAAGTACAGACTGGATGGATTTGGAGAAATGGCCGAGTGGAGGAATGACCCAGAGTGCACACATAACATGTATCTGTATAAAGTGGCCACATCCAAACTGAGAGACAGAGGAGGGAAATGTACAGATGAAGATAAAAAGAAGGCTGTGAAGATAGTTGACGATGTGGGTAAGAGTGACATGTGTGGAGCTAATAGTAACTGCAGTGTAGATAGAGTGGCTGAGGAGGTGGAGTCTCGTTTGAACAGAGATTCACTCCACTGGTTAACCATCGAAGTGTGGGAAAGGGAAACTGGTTATGGTTGGTCTGAATGGTTCGATCATAGTAATTTTAGCAATATCTATAAATCTAGTGATAAATATTTCATTGATGTCTACCTCTCCAACTGACTGTCCGCCATACATGTCCCAACTCTCCTTCTTCATCTCCACCTGCCATCATCATGCATAAACATATCCTTCCCGATGCACCCAATTTACTCAATCTGTCATGATTACATGCATTTACACACCACTTCGTACCCATACTCACTGTGAGTATTAAATACACATACACATCTCCCATCCTTTTACTCACTTTGCGCAGTGCAAATGTTACTTAGAGTTAGTTATTGTGTAAACCCATTGTGTGTAACCCCTTTTAAACTCGTTTATTCAAGTAATCTCTCTCGAACTGTGTAGTAACTCACTAGGGACAGTAAACGCTCATCTGAGCCAGATGGTCATGGTGTATTTCCATCATTAACACGTAATCATTTTTACCACTATTTAACTAGTTGAAAAACAGAAAAAGATATCTCATTGTTTCTACCTAAAATCAAATAGTCGATTTCAAACTACTAAGACTATGAGAGGCTATGTGTATTTACCATGAAACCAATCATTCGATCAACTGATTTAATTTCATTGTGAACAGTTTTTTATTGAATTCGTACTCAATATCGCTCATCGCAATGACGTGGCTGTTTTACAACTTCAAAAATGATCAATTATCTCTTGTCACAATTGAACTTCTGCCACGTTCTAATTCGAGCTTTTGCTAACTGTAATTGAACAACTCAAACAAACTGACTGATTGATTCACGACCAACAAATTTCTTTGCAATAATAATATATAAGTTCAAAAATGCCTGTGGTAGCCTGCTGCAAATCGAGCTATAAATTGAGCTATAATTGTGGATAAAGCAATACGTAAACGTTCATCGGCGCTCACATGTTTTTAATACACTGAAACACTTCTGTTTCATAACAGATAGAACAAACAGTTTGGAAATTTAAAATTATACTAATGGAGTGCTATATTTTAGTGAAGTGCCTCAAAACAAGTTGATTGATAATTTTTCGTTTTTATGATGTAATTTTAATGCTTGATCACTGCAGATTTTGAGGTAGTCTTGTAAATTAGATAACTAAAAGTTATGTTCTTGTGCTTATTTTGACTACTCGGGTTGATAATTAATTTAGAAATTGTTTTTATGTAGTAAAAACTGCAAAAATTAATCTGGTGTGTAATAGATGACTGTACATAGAATTATCAGAAAATGAATTTTAAAAATCTTTTCAGCTTGTGCGCTAGAATTTTCTGAGCAGATACTGTTTTTTCTTTCAATTTTCCATGTTTATTTGGAGTTTTTGAAAAAAAAATTGATTGAAGGAAGGATACAACTAAGAACACAAACCGTCTTCATAAATATTTTTTAACACTATTAATAGTTTTTTGGTTCATTGGAGTTTATACAATATATCTTTGTTTTATTTCCACTACCAAACTGGAACAAAATATAAACTATGATTTCGTTTTTTAGAAAAATTTTAGGTTTTTATTTTTTCAGGTTTTATAATTGTAACCTTAGTAACCTTCCCTGGTAAATTTTGTCTCTTTTTTTGATATTTCCATAATGAAAAAAACAATAAATGCCCCTAAAATTTCAGTTGAAATTATCGAACAAACGACTATTATGGAAGAAACAACTAGTTCAGGGGAGGATCTAGGATTTTCACGAGAGGAGGGGGCGGATTTTCAAAAAAATTCAAAAAAATTGAGGACGTTTTTTTAGATCGACCAAATTGATTTTCCGAGCTCTTCTAAACCACTTAAAAGACGCTGTTTTGTCCGATTTTCTGAGCCGCAGGCAAATTTTTGAAAAAAACAGGTCAAAAAGCAGTTTTTGGGCACTTTTTGGAAAATTTTGGCGCCTTTTTTCATCAGGTTTTTTGGCGCGCTCTCCCCCTCAAAATTAGTACATTGTGCCATTTCCCCGGATTGGCACAGCGGAACCTTCCGTTACAGCACGAAAACGACTAGAGAGGCCTTAGTGATCGTATATTGCTGAAAAAAAATTAATATGAGAAAATTAGAAAATTTCGAATGACGACGAAAAATTCAAACAACCGAAAAGTGACAAAAAACAACAACCGAAATAACAAGTGCAAGACAGTCAGAAGAAAAAGAAAGAAAGACGAAGCCTCTTATCGTGACGATCACGCAAGAAAAGACGAGTAATTGAAACCAATAGAAGGAAATGAGGCTTCGGTGGGGCGGACGGAAAGAGCAGTACCCTCCCGTGCCAAGAATTTGGAGAAATAACGACGTTGTTACAGAGAAAGCGCGGAATCAGAGGCTCGGCCCCCAGAGACCATCATATCGTGAAGGACTGTAGTAGCCTAACTTTTTAGCTACTCTGATGTCATAAACATTTGAGTTAACACCTGTATTGATTGTTATTTTAGAATATGAGTAGCTGGGAAGAAGAAAGAGTCAATCCACCTCCAATGAATTTAATATAGAACTGTCACCAAAAACATAGTAAAATAGGATATTCAAGCCGTGTTTTTAATGATAATCATGTAGTCTGGGGTTCCGAGACCCAGCTATGTGGTTATCTTCGCATGTAAACGTAAGCTGATTAAAAGTCGTTTGACTGATGGCCTAAAGACTAAAACGTTTTACTTAGCCCTAAACATACCAGAAAATCAACTGGCTAGGCCTAGACGGTGAAAAACGAGTAGAAATCGGGTAGCTGACACCAGCCATTCGTCTAAATGTACTTTTTCTACGCGCCGGAGGGCTAGGTGGGAAGTCATGAGCCGGCTTATCCCAAGGTCCCAGGACCAAAAAGCAATTAAAGAGAAAGCGTAAAACCGAACAAAAAAAGTATATTACCAAGAAAAACCCAAAAAACAAATTTACTTGAAAACAAAAAGTGCAAAAAACAATAAAAAAATCCAAAAAATACCAAAAACAGTAAAAAAAAAAAACATAAAGTGACAGTTTATATGTTATTTCTCGACGAGATGTGATCTGACCTTCACATTTAGTGCTGTTTCAGATTGATTTATATCATTTCTGATCGAAATATTGAATGTTTTGCTGGTGGGTCAGGTACCCTCCCTGGAGGGTTGTTTGAGTATTTAAGCACGTTAATGGTGATTTTGCCAGTGACCGGAGAGTAGAGTGGCAAGCTGACCGACATTTTCCAAATTGTGACCGACGTGTTCCAAAAATCGTGTTCCCTAACCGAACGGCAAAAATTTTTATAAATCACCTTTTTATCCTACTGGGAAGGCTGACCGAGTCAGCCAACCTAGTTTTAAGTAAGTTAGACTCCAATCGGAGGCCTTACGGCGGTAAAATCCTCCGTTTTCTTGATTTTTGGGGAACCCCCGAAGCAACCCTCTGGAGTCAACTAAGCCTCTTAGCAACCCTCCTTAGCAAAAATATTCCACGCAACCATCCGAGGAAGATGAAATAAGACCCCAGAACAAATTTAGCCTGTTTTGGCACTTTCGGAGACTGATTGGAGACCCTCTAAGTGAGACTTGAGAAATTTAGTGTTTTGAAGGAACCCTCAGAAGCAACCCTCCGGAGCGTATTAAGCCTCTTATTGACCCTCCTTAGTGAATTTGAGGAGACTCTCCGAAGTTACTTAGGTGACTAAGGTCCCTCCGAAGTTACTTAGGTGACTAAGGTACCCTTCGAAGTAACCTTCCGGTGTAAGCTAAGAGTCTTAACAACCCTCCTAAGTGAAGATCTGAAGATTCTTAGTGAAGATCTGGAGTGAATATCCAATTAAGTTCAGAATAAAAAATCAACTACCAACGGGGTGTACATATTAGGAACATAGAAGCCCGGTTTACCCGGAAATTCGCGACCAACTTTGGAATCTAGATCGGGTTCATCAGAAGTACCCGAACCTAATTTTGTTTATTGTTATTTTGATTGTGTGGTTGCCTTGAGATACTTAATAGGAAAACGCGGGCAACCCAGGATTATATAGAAGAAGACTTCCGTGAGTGTATAAGGCAGCACAAACTCACTTGAGAAGAAAGGTTTTTCCCCGCTCTCGTGCACTTGGAGTGGTCCGGGTGTGGGAGAGCTTTTTCTTAGACTTTAGAAAATTTCGATCAGAGGTTGCCTTGAGCTACTTAGTAGGACAGCTCAGGCAACCGCAGGACACCTAAAAGAAGACCCCGGTGAGTGTATTAGGCAAGACACACTCACTTGAGAAGATAGTGTCCTGGACTTCGTTCGTTTTGAGTGTTCCAATCGCGGGTAGTCTTTTTCTTTAGGACTAAGTTATTTTCATCGATTCCTGAATCATCACTGCTCTTTCATAAAAAATTGTATGATTTTAAACAAAGCAGTGATTTGATACGTCTGTGGCAGTAAAGTGATTCTGAACGAGAGATCGCTGTCACCTATAAGATATTCTTATCTGATTATCAATTATGTTTTGTATACTGGTTGTATCTTGTGAAGTTTTGTGATACTTTTGTACTAGGTAGCTGAGTGGATTTAGCATTATCCTAACACTAAGCAGGCCCTGTGTGTAACTTTAGCTGAGTCCCTAATAGCATCACTAAAAAATCGAAAGAGTATTTTTGATATTGAGGAAGTCGAATAAGCAGCGTTAAGCAAATTACTTCAAATTTATTTGTGGTACTTGTGCATTGTCGCTAAATATGCAGCGTAGAGACTCGTTAGGAGTGACAACTAGGATTCCCAGACAGAGCAAGGGAAGCACGCGCAAGTTTAAATTACGGTGCAGCCAATCCTCGATTAGCAACGTGTCTGACAATTTGCTGACGACGCAACGACTTAAGGTCAAGGTGGTCTTTCACCGAGCGGAATGAAAATGAGAAGCGAGAAGAACCTCGATGGCAATCAAGGGCGAAGTGCCGAGGCCGGGCCGGGCCGGGGAGCGAGACACCATTGGACCCTTTTGAGGAAGGGGAGCAAACACTGACCCGACCCGACTACCACCATCATGCAGACCTGGAAGAGCCAGGCGAGGACCGTGAACGGGAGGAAGTTGGAAGAACCGAAGAGGCCTCGCAGCGTTCCGAAGTTGACGCGCGAGAAGAACTGTTGTTTAAGGGAATGTCTAAATCAGAGACAAAGAGCAATAGGTGGAGGAAGGAACAATCTTCTCTAGTCAAACAGGGCAAGAATGCGATGGTGTCGAGCATATGCCCAGGGGAGGAGCAGCCGAATTCGAAAACCAAGAAGAATTGAAAGACTTTGTACGATGAACGCATAACGTCGCTTCGAACTAAGGGATTATCTTCCAGCTATGAACATCCGGGGCTAGTGGATTCGGATGTTGACTTCACACCGAGTCCGAGGAATGAAAAAAGCAAGAAAGCTTTGCCCAATAGGCCGATGTCTGATGGGATGACAATAGGAGCATCCTCGACGTTCGACAGGCTGACGATGTCAATGGGCACACAGAGAGGTGACGGGTCATCAAGTACCAGGCTACAACCTTGATTGACCTCACTTTCTCTGGGTCTCACTCCGGTACTGGGGCGGCTGGCGATATAAGTGACATATTTGCCGGCGTAATGACAGGCCTCGAGGAGCTGCGACGGGACAAGACTAAGATAATAGATCGAGTCGAAGAGAGAGCTCAGCAGGGTCAAGAGAAGTTGCGAGATGAGCTAATGGATGTGATTTCACAGGCGAGAACCGATCAGGCCCAATTGATTCGGAACACCAATCAATGCCTAGCAGACAGCTTGGCTCTAGCAACCAAGGAGTCAGAAGAAAGAGAAAATAGGATTACAAGAGATATCGAGCGACTGATGATCGATCATGGCAATATCTATGCTCATACGATGACTAGCCTGGAGAAAAGGCTAGATGCCACTTCTGACTTGATGATGCGGAAGCTAGACGTTGTCTTGAACGGTGACAATTGGGAAGAGCGTCCCGCCCCAAGAAGGAGCAACCCCGAGGAGATGATATCAGAGCGAAAATTGGCCGACGTCTCGATGTTCATGGATGGAGTAAAAAGTGATGAGCTAAAAACCATGTTGGCCAGACACTTCACCCTATCGCTGGACCAGGTACCCACGCCCGATGACTTACGCACGAAGTCGCGTAAGTCCTTGCTCATAAAACCAAGGGCGGAAAATCAATACAGCAATTACGGCAACTACAGCGAAAAATCACTGGCGCGAATTCCAGTTGCTATAGACCTCGTGACGACATGGATAAGAGGAGGTCGCGTGCGAATTGTGGTTCGATGGACCAGCACGTTTCCGCCTGTTCTACTAACAAACAAAACATGAAAGCGATAGGCTAATTCCTGGACGACGCTGATGCGACCGACGAGGACCACGAAGTGTACATGAGAGGACTCACAATGAAGTACGGACTGAGACGTTTCTTCTGCAATTTAGAGGGACAATTCAAGTCGGGTTGCACTCAATTTTGGGATGCAGTGGTGGACGCGAAGCAACCCCGCCATAAAGAGACGCTTTCAGGGGTCAAGGTTAGCCGAGCACGTTTGATGAATGAAGCTGAATCGCGGAAGAAAGAGGTGACACCGGTCACATTCACGGCGAAGAAGGTGAAGACTTACCTGATGAGGCGATTGCCTCGAGCCTCGAGGCAGAGTCAGCCGGCCCGCTCAAGGTGGATTATGGCTTAGCGGCACGAAGTGCATTACAGAATGTTCAGCAGGAGCTAGCCATGAGAGAATTTGAGCAGTGGGTAAGATTGGAACTGGAGAACACAGAGCTTCGGTAAAAAAAATGACGTTCTCGGAAAAATGACGAAAGAAGGGGACAAACAGGAACCCAAAAAGCAGAGCCTAACTTTAAATGTTATATCGGGCAAAACCTTTGGCATGACGAAAGAAGGAACAAAGATAATGTCCATTGTATCGGTCGCAGGGCATCAGAAGGTCAAGAACTTGAGTGAACCGTCCGAGATCACGCTATTACACCTAGACATCTACGCGGACTACCTGAGAGAAAAGGATCCCAAATTGGACTCTAGGGCAGTGCGAGTGTTGCTCACAACAGGGGCTCCAAGACTAATGAAAGTAGATGGACATTACATCGAAGTCCATGACCCATATCCGATTCTGATGAATGTGGACGGCATTAACATTTACACGAAAGCTCACGTGACAGATGCAAGTGACCAAGTAGGCCGGATCTACCTTGGTCGAGAAGAGCTTAAGGTACGACGAATCGGACACAATGCCATGCTTGAACCGGATGCAGTTAACATAGGCTGCGAAGCCGATCTGGCAGCGCACGTGCTAGATGTGCAGGGCAGACAACTTTCTGTGAAAGGACTGTTAGACACCGGAGCGGTGGTCAGCGTCATGCCAGTCAGTATACGGATTGGTCGGATCTGATACCGACGAATATCAGACTGGCAGCTGCCAATCAGGGCGCAATCTATGTGAAAGGACGGATCCAATAATATCACTGCAGTAAGGAGAAAGGCACCTTTGGATAAGCTTTTCGGTTGTGGAAAGTCTGGACGAATTCGATCAATTCATCCTAGGAAGGGACTTTGTACGCAACTTCGATGCCACGATTGACCTCAACGACGGCTTGATTAGAACCAAAGACAGTGAGAGGAAGTATGAAAAGAAACTTCTTAACAAGATCACAATTAACCAAGCAAAGGTGCCAATTTTTCTGGATCGGAAAATTAGGTTAAAACCAAATCAAGCCATAGTGGAGACATTTAGGATGAGGAACTTGAATGAACTCAGTAGTAACAGACAGGTGTGTCTGGTACTAAATCCAAACAGTAAGAGCTTGGCTATTTTAGGAAGAACCGTCGCACTCACTCAGAACAGACTGTGTCTGAGTATATTGTTGAAGACAGAGGCAACCACGGTGAGGATACAACGAGGAAAGAAGCTTGGCTACGATTTGCCTCTGATCACAGACTTTCAGAGTGTGGAGAACTTTAAAAGGTTTGAAGTAACTAAAGGTCCCTTACATGCCAACCAAGAAGAGTATATTGAAGAGGGTAAATGAAATGATTTCTTCTAAGAAATTGTTTTCAATGAAGTCAGAGACAGACGACGGATTGTCTACTTGTTCAAGTTTTCCTGAGAGACCAACAGAAACAGAGTAAGCAGCAAACAACCACTCCTACCTGAGATAGAACATCTAAAAGGCAAAATATCGGATAAGGAATTGGATTCACTCAGGGCGGTGCTGAGTCGGAACGCAGACGTTTTTTCGAAGCACAAGGCTGATATAGGCTGCTGCAATTTAGTACAACACGAGATCGAGATAGAAGAGGGCTCGGTTCCTCATAGGGAAGGGGCGAGGAGATTGACACCACATAAATTGGAGCGTGTAGGAAAAAAATCGAGATATTGATGGAATACGACCAGATCGAGCCGTCAAAATCTCCATGGGCTTGTGGCGTGGTCATGGCTAAAAAGAAAGGGGGCAACTTAGATTTTGTTGTGATTTTCGTTACTTGAACGCAGTGACGATAAAGGATGCATACCCGCTTACCCGCATCGATGAGAGCCTCTCCGAGTTAGGAGACGCGAAGTTCTTCACGACATTGGATTTGGGCTCCGCGTTCTGGCAAGTGCCCCTCAGGAAGCAAGATCGGGAGAAAACGGGCTTCGCATGTCAACTGGGATTGTTCCAGTGGAAAAGGATGCCGTTCGGTTTGTGCAACGCGACGGCCACATTTTAGCAGCTGATGGCCAGGCACTCACGAATGTAACCAAGGAATACGGGAACCTCATCATGTCTTATGTCGATGATGTCGTGATCGCAACACCAACCCTAGAAGATCATATAGAGAGGTTGGGCGAGGTCTTTTGTTGCATTGAAGAGGCTGGCCTGAAGTGCAAACCCTCCAAGTGCAAAATTCTCAGAGACTCCATAGAGTATCTGGGCCGCCTTGTGGACAAGCATGGAATCAGACCGGATCCCGAAGCCGTCGAAGCGGTATTGACATGGAAGGCATCGAAGACAGACACGCAATTGATGAGCTTCCTGGGGATCGCTAACTATTATTGGGAGTTTATCAAATGATATGCTGATAAGATATATCCCATGCAGCAGTTGATGAGAAACAAGGGTAAAAAATTCACATGGACTGGTTAAGCTCAAGTCTCATTTGAAAACATCGAACGCGAACTTTGCGAGGCGCCGGTCCTCGGCATGCCAACAAAAAATGAGATGTTCGTGTTAAACACGGACGCATCAGTGGTTGCGATATCGGGCATACTTCACCAAGAGCAAGAGTTGAACGGGAGAACCGTTCTCCGACCAATACCTTAAAGGAGTAAGGTCCTGAGCGACAATGAAATGAAGTACCGTGCACCAAAAGCAGAGATGTTCGCGCTGATCACTTTCGTGGAAAAATACAGAACCTACTTAGGGAGTGCTCCCTTCAAGTTGCGTGTGGATAATCGTGCTCTTGCCTGGCTGAAAACCTATTTGACGGATCAAAATTATATTGGTCGTTGGATCGTGCGTCTGGACGTAGACCACATGATCAAAGAGCATCGAACCCGTGACAAGCACCAGAATGCCGATAGCCACAGCAAAAAGACGCAATTTTATGAGCCACTAGAGGAAAAGCAAGCCAATCAAGCAGAAGTTAAAGATGGATTTTTTTTCCGGATAAGGAGACCTACGACAAACTGCCACACACCCGGTGGCTTGACAAGTCAGGGCACCCCATACCTGGACATCCTGAACTTCCAGTGGAGATGGCAATTGAAATAAAAGTGTTGGCCAGGGGTGATTCTGTCCCGCTGGATTTGCAAGTTCGATCGAATCTGGTACAGCAAGAGCTTACCAGGTTGGGTGTAAACAGCATTGCCCTGCTAAATAGGACAGTGAACGTGGCGCCGGACGTCATGGGGAAGCTCCGAGACTTAATAGATAGAGAAGTGGATAGGCATTATCATGAGTGGATGGAGACCATGCAGCGGTTGACTATCACTGAGAGAACGGAGAGAAGGCCAGTGACCATCCGCAGTCGAGACGTTGAACGGGATTGCCGGTCGATAGTGAACCAGCTAGTGAACTCGATGCCGAAAGATGTCTTGTTGAGGACTCCGTACAAGGAAAATCGGGCAGCGACCTATGTCCAAACCACTGAGGAAGTCAGGGTCAAGTCAAGATCCAGCGTGACGAGAAAGGTTCAATTAACCAATGCAAAGAAGAGTTCGAGTCGTGCTCGAACTGTTCATCTGGGGACGAAAAATTGTCCTGGGAGTCATGCACTTTCGGGCCCGAACAGGACGGCTTGTCCGGGGAGACAATTTCAAGACAACCCAGGGACAGAATTTTGTCCGGGGTGCCGAATTTAAAGAGACCAAGGGACAGAATATTGTCAGGGGAGTTGAGAAACATCACAGACGAATTGGAATATAATGATGTGAAGTCCATCGGCTCGAATGATGACTCGAGGACTCAGTCCTGGGAGAACACATCGGAAGCTACTTCCAATTCTGACGTCTCAGAGAATATGATTCATTCCTTGTTAGTGGAATGGAAACAGCGCGGCTTGGATCGGGAAAAGCATCAGGACCCGGACAGAGACAGGTTTACCTCCGATGAGGAGGGCACTGAAGTGGGTAATGCCGTAGATGAGCTGGAACAGATAGCAGTGTCGAAACAATCGACCAGATTACTTCCGCATGCTACGGTCGTCCCTACCAATCTGGAACCATCAGTGCAGGAAGCAACACCCTTGAAAAAGATATGGTGTGTTAAGTTGATGGATGATGCCCATGCCGCGGAGGTAATTAGCGGACAATTAAACGTGGTAAAGACTTATCTGAAAGCCAGGTACCGACTGTCGGATCTCTAAAGGGTTCAGCGAAAGGACAGATTGACAAGCAATCTACAGACATGGATCGAGAATGGAGCACCTGACGAAGCAGATCTAGAGGAAGACAGCTATAAGATTTTGAAGCAATTTTACCTGAAGAGGAAGGATTTATTACAATTGAACAAAGACAGGATCGTGGCCTGCAAGTGCAAGGAAGAGGACAAAACCCTTACAAATACAATTAGATAGTGCTACCGCAGTTGTATCAAACAACATTGCTCTTTCAATCACATGACCAGATGGGCCATCATGGCGTGGTCAAAGTGTATAAAAGGATACAGAAACGGCTCGAATGGCCGGGCTTGAAAAAGGCCGGTGAAAAATGGATATCGGCATGCTTGTCATGTCAACAGGCGAAGGACCCCAGTAAACTGAGATTCCCCCGGCAGTCAATAGAGTTGTCAGGATTCAACGAGGTGGTGCAAATCGATCATCAGAAAATATTCATAACAGCCAGAGGCTACAATCAAGCGCTGGTGATGATTGATCATTTCACAAAGTACGCAGAGGCAGCCCCTTGCATGACAGCATCAGCGGAAGGAACGTGTGATCATCTGATAAATGTGTGGACAGCGAGACGTGGGTGCCCCATCACATTCAAATCAGACAATAGCAAAGCATTCGTGGGTGATCTCACGAAGAAGTTAACGAAAAGGTCGCAAGTGGCACAGGGCCACTTAACAACTTATCACCTACAAACGAATGGCCTGGTTGATAGGCAAAACCGCACATTGGTGTCCATGTTGAGAGTTTATTGCTCATCAAACATGGTCGACTGGGATAGATGCTTGCCGCAAGTGATGGGCGCTTATAACACTAGACAGCATTCCCCCACGGGAATAAGTCCGCATATGATGCTAACTGGCCACGAGAAAATTCTTCTACCCTGAGTACGAAGGAAAAAAACAGCGCCGCAAACGTACGTGCGTCATGTGATCAGGAAGAAGCAGGACCTCAATGATCTATGCAGGAGGAACATGCAACAGGCGCAAATCAGACAAAAAAGGAGAATTGATAAGATGACTGCAGATGCAAAAGAAAGCTAACTCAATCGGGGATTATGTCTGAGTGTTTCGGGAAGTAGTTCCACCAAAGGGAACCAAAAAATTACTTAAAAAATGCCGTGCTTCATTTCAAATAGTACCCCAAGGAGGTCGCTTTTATCGATTGAGCACCGGATGAGCGGCTCATTACGAAAAGATCAAGTCACACAATGCCTCATCAGAGGACTGGTAAATCCCAGCTGACATGCATGAGTAAGACTATTTAATAGTGGACCCGGCCTGCGAGGTGAATGAGAGAGGCACCGGTGACAAAAACGACGGGAATGAGGTTTTAGAAGAGCGTGATCTGCCACTAGACCTTGAGTTGACCGAGCGAGTGGAGATCGACGACGAAACACTTTAAGCAAGATCGACGACGAAACACTTTGAGCGAGTGGAGATCGACGACGAGACCTTGAGCAAGAATTAACCAACTTGCAAACGCTCGAATGGCTTCATGATCTACCAGCAGATCCCCAAGAGACAATCTTGGCGATTCAGGATGTCGATAAAGATGGCATCAAATACATCAGTCATGACTTTACTGTACTGAGTCCAACTGAGTCGCTCCAGATGTTCCTTTACGCGTTCCAGAATCCAACCCCGATCTGCTCGATCTTGGGCAATCGACGGGGACGTCGATGAATTTTTTTGTTTGCGAGTGGGGTAGGACTCACCCACACCGAAATTTGATGATTATAAAATTAAAATTGGCAAGGGAAACCGGAGAACTGGAAACGGAGGGCGGAAACGCTAAAAAAAACACCGTTCGGACAAACTTCTGACTCTTATATTGGTCTACCAAACCACTATTCAATCAATGTAACCATCGTGGATAGCAATTTCATATTCACGGAAAATACCTGCGCTATAGCGATAACCGGAGATGTAAGTTTTAAGACAGCACTAGCGGCCGACTTTAAGAGAGAGTATAAGAATATCAAGTTTTTATGGAAACAGAGGCCTGGTGTGGGAGGGATGATAGCGCTGCCCCTGTCGCATCACAGATACCAGGGAAGTATTTGTGTTTCCTGGTAACCAAGGCCACTGATAAGCAACATATAAATCCGGAGAGCTTGGTGTTGGCCTTGACTAGATTTTCTGGTTGAGAGATGAGTGACCTCTCTTTCTTTACCAGTCCATGATCCCAATAGGGGAAAGCTGCATCGAAAGAGTTATATGCCCTTGTACATAGGATATTCTCGGAAACAACATAGAAGTTTTCTTACACAAAAAGTACTATCTGAGCATATGCTAAGGTCCACATCCAGCGTTAAATAGTTTTTATTAGGTTTTACTTTTTAGGCACTAGGATTAGGTTTTAGTTTAGTTACTAGGCGCTAAATTTTATATAATGGTGCGGATGTGTGATACTCATATAATATGTTATCGTTAGGTTATGTTTTATGTGGTGTTTATGTCATAGAAGCCTGGAACACTCCAGGTAAGAAAGGTGACAGCGCTCAATTGTGTTATCCTGACAAGATCGCAGCTGGACGATCCACCTTGGTGCTAGCTTTTAAATCAAGAACAAGAGAGAGTTTTCATGGATTGTTTTTTTAATGATGAGAATGATGTTTTATCCTATAAAAGGAACAGCTTTGAATGATGGCTTTAGGTCTTGACTTGCTTTTAGATCTTGATTGATCCCACTTTGTTTATTGACTTTGAACTATCGGGAGAGTACAACGACGAGACATACACGAAGGAAATATGGGGGACACGAATGATTTGATGGAATTTGTCTCAGCGAGTCTAGGAGCGGCTCTGGACGAGACATACCAGCAATTGATTGATTGCATTTTGGCAAAAGAGGACTCGGGGCTGGCGATGTTCGTCGTCGCACACCTCAACACGTTAGGACGAGAGGGTCGAGGGGACCATCTCACGGAAGTAGTCTTGATGTTGGCCTTCGGCAAGTCCGGGATCGCCGAGAGAGGTCGAAACCGACTGATGAGATGGCGGCGAGGATAAATGTCTGGTCACGACTTGGCTCGTGAGCTGGGACTAGGCGAGCAGAGGGATCACCGGCTAGTTGAGAAGCCCCTACCTGTTCGACAAGTGCAGCCGCTCATCGGAGCGGAACGACTGCGTGATGGGCCGAGCCCGTAACACTCAGCAGATTCTCCAACGGCTGCTCCTCCACTAAAGAGAGTAAAGATGAGTGAGGTGGATTTACAGACATTGGGGACTATTAAGACATTGGAAAAGAAAGAAAAGGACGAGAGAGAGCTGTATTCCAAGTTGGAAGAGTACAAGGCAGTAGCTCGAGAAAGAGATGATTGGAAGAAAAAATACGACGAGATTCAAATAGCTGTCAAAGATGAAGAGATAAAACACCTGAATCAGTTATATATGGCCAGGGTGAGCCAAGTATCCCCAGAGTTTCTGGCATCGATGAACTCCTCGAAGGGATCCAGGGACACGCATCCACCTATCTGGCCCCCCAGTTTTAGGAGTTATGTAATCAGGTAGCCAGTGCGACGATGAATGAGATCAACAGGGCCAGTGGACGGACGCTGGGTAGGGTCGTCCCTTCCCAACGCCTTGATCATTCCTTGAAAAGCTCGGATTGATCACCTGGAGCCATAGTGCCGACGGGAACTACACGTGGCTTTGAGATCTCGCGTAGAGAACATCAAAAAGAACTTGGCGGTCCGCAATTTACTCGTGCAAGTAGCTGCGGAGCATCCTCGAGCCTTTCTGAACGGCATCAGCTGGAAGCCTGCCATAACCAACCAGGAAATTCCCCGAGGGAGTCGTCATTTGGTTGTTGGAGATAGTCTATTGAGGGATCTGAACGAGATCTTTGAGTAGTCAGACCACTGTTCTAACTTTTGGAGGGGCCTCCGTGGCTCAGGTCATTAAAATGATGCAGTTCCAGGACGAGGATCAAATGGACACGCTGTGTCAATCTCACGAAGGCAAGTGAGAGTCCCTACAAGTCTGCCTTTTGAATGATTTGAAGGAAAAGTACAGACCCAGACTCGTGGTACTGTGCACAAACCCGCAGAATCCAGAGGTGGGTACGCCAGTGGCGGATTTCATGAACGGCAATGTGACCCGATGGAACCATATGACCCGCAGTCTGATGATCAGCAATCCTAGCGAGCTGCGACTCATGGATCTTGAGAACACGCTGCGCATGACTGACGATCTCAGACTCACCAAAGAAGGGATACATTTCAATACACCGCAAGGGATGCGCTGGATAAATGACGTGCTTCAGACAAAGATAGAGCAGATGGAGCAGTGATTGAGGACGATCGACTCACGGGCTCGGAACAGTTCGACTGGAGGAGGTAGAGTGAGGGGCAACGTGCCGGAGCCACTTGCTAGTCGCTTTGGGCTCATGCAATGGAAACGGTTGCAGTGGCTCCCGTGGCTCCAAGCTGAGGCGTGAGAGAAATACTGGGGACTGCTCCTCCCCAGGAGGCAATCGTTGGAGAGCTGGCTAGGGAGGCCAATTGATCAGAGTCAGGCTAGCTCCCAAACCGCAGCGAGGACGAATAGCCCTTCCGCGGCGACTCCTGCTTCTGCAGGAAGCCAATCAACGAGCGCCATGCCGGCGGAGGGAATTGAGGCAAGCAGTGTGCTGCTCTGGAACCGTCCAGATCCCCGCGGTTGGGGCCGAACTTGAAGATGAACACATTAACGTGTCGAGCGGATGCAAGGAAGATGATGGGTGGAGACGGTCCCACAGTGTCGGGATTATATCAGTTACAGGTCGTGGACTGGTTGTTAGCGGAACAGGAACAGTTTAACTCCGTGACCACGCTCAGGTTTGCGGACCTTGATGGATTGCCTCAAGGCAATACCTTTGGACCCTTGAATACCCGATCTCTGACGGACGTCCGTCGGAGGGCCAGAGAATTGACGCCACCTCCCCGGAGGGGCAAGTTCATGACAGAGAATAGGCCTAATAACAAGAATTTCAAGATGTACCGGTAGTTCTCCAAACCACCCGGTCAGGTGCCCGGTGAGTACTCGAGAGGTGATCCCCGAGCGACCTCGGTGGAAGGGGACGACAGGAGAAACGAGGTACTGAGTACACCAATGGGTGACTGTCTATTTTCTGCCTATGATCCCCTAGACGTTAAGGCCGCCAAGTATCTGATAGTGGCTAGTTCGGATTACCTCCATACACCTCGGTCCCTCTTTTGGCCCGATGTGATTTTCTTGACAGCGCCTAAATTGAAGTGGGGGCAGTCAGTGGGAATGACGATAAGCGTGCGGAGGACAGTCAGCATGGACCCGCAGGTGATAATAATTGCCGGCTCGAGTGACCACCCGAAGAGCAGAGGGTTGTTGTCCCGTCTGACGAATGCATCAATTCCTAGAAATGAAGTAATGGGAGAGGCGATCATCACGTTGCTTTCAGCCATGACCGAGGTAGAAAAATCAGTGCAGCGACACTTCACTATGAACGTGGTGAAGATCATTTTTGTGTTATCACCAGGATATGCCAAATTGCCAGAGCCCTTGCAATTTGTGTACACAATGGTTACAACACTAGCGGAAGGACAATTCAACGTGATCATACCCGCACCAAACAGGATAGTTGATCAAAACAACTTTTAACGACACCTTTCTGAACTCCCGCTGTCTGGACGGACATTTCAAACGCCATTCAGGGGTTCAAGGTTTGCAGCACGACTCGGGTGGTGCTGGAAGAAGTCCTGGGGTTGGAGCTGTCCAACTTCGCCAGGTTACTGAAATTAAGGCCAGGAGTGGATGACGATCACTTGTTAGTACAACAGGTGTCAAATGACCTCTGGCTCGGACAAGTGGACTATGCTAGGAACGCGCAGGGGACAGCGGTCAGAAAAAATCTGACATCAGCAGAAAAGGACCTGATGGCACTGGCCTTGAGGATTAAGCCACGCACCAAATCATGGTTGTGCTTATCGCCGAGAGTGTGTACTTAGGAGAAAATGCTTTCGAGCATGCTCCAGCAGTGATCAAAGAAATAAACGCATACATGAAAAACTTGTTCAACGAAAGGGAGTTACCCGGAGGCATGATGCTGCAGTTGATGCATGACGTGAACACGATGTCGCTAGATAGATTCCAGGTGGACATTTTGGCCAGGAGGGCACAATATGAGAGATCTGACGCTATCTTGGGAGGAATGGGAGTGGGATGGACGCCATACTTCCTGTCCACGTATTACCCGAGGGCCTCCAGGAATCTGATCGCGAGCTTCGTCAAGGATATCCAGAAACTGTCAACTGGTCTGGTATTGGCACTATATAAGACGTTTGGTCATGAAAACTTTGTGACCTGTGAATCTCTTTTTTCAAGCGTTGGCAGACCTGAGATTGGATGGACTGCTTACCCTGATCGCGATGACATATGGTCGGTTGGGCGATTCGTTCATGCTTTTGCGTTATCCCGAACAACTGCAGGGAGCGAGTGGAGAATTCAACGCGCAGTTAGAAACCGCCTCAAACCAAAAAAAAAATGAGGGATTGCAGGATTGCAACAGAACACGAGCGTCACAGGAGAGGACAAGGTTGAAACGGGAGTATTATGACATGCCTTTGCTAATAGATCTGGATGTAATGATGCGGATCGATCCACTGGCTTTGATCCATGGACTAAGCGAGTTCGCCACGTCAACTTAGTCTCCGTGGTGGATTGTTCCGTATTGAATTGAGTGGAACAGAAGGAGCTGAAAGAATTGTGCAGTGAAGATAGATTCGGGAGAATTGTGGAGCCAGTATTGATATTGCTGGACTTCAACAGTAGTTTTAAGTGCCGCATGGGTGATGTAGACATTTCCCATATCCAGTTTAACCACAAGCTCTGGAATTTGAGACCAGTGTTGAAAGACTCGGGAGAGGCGATGCCGGAGGCTTATGCAGACGTCAAAGAGAACCAGGATACATGGCTGGCCGGATCCAGGCCACTGCCGAGTCAATGTCCTCAGTACCCGCCGATAAGGAGGACGCTGCTGGGAGTCACGTCTCCTGCTATTGCCCCCGTATTGGTGCCGCTTGTGACGCGGAAGGAAGAATGCTGAAATGGAGTGAAGGGATGGAGCAGCGCTTCATTAGTTGAAATGTGGCGGCGATGCACGCCCTTGACGTCAGTTTCCCTGATGCGTGGAGTCGAAAGAAGATCAAAGCACCACCCTCGAGAAAGCCTGATGTGTACTCCGACGCGTGGAGTAATGTGTACACACCCGCTGTCGATTGGTCCAGGTTCAGGTGGCCAGGAGAGATGAAAGCGGTGTTGTTGGAAGTACCAAAGGAACTTAGGTGAGGAACGTACATGACGGTCGACGAGCTGGCGCCACTTGGCGATGAATCGGTGGAGTTCCTGGTGAACGACGAGTTGTTCTATCACGCAGGGGATCTGACCGTACCGACACGGCCGGATTCGGGCATTGATATGCACCAAGGCCCTTAGGGACCTGGGCGGAGACCAGACGAAAAATGATGATGATCAAATGGACCAGGAAGACGATCATATTGAGGTAAGGGAGACAAGTCGAGTGCGTTGGAAAAAGTTTTGCTGGAATATCAATTCAGTGAAGACGACGACGACGGGGAAGTCGATGGAGGTCTATTAATGACTCACCATCGTCCTTGATGTCCCCTACGAAGGAGGCGCCAGCCAGATTGTCCCCAGTGGATCCGATAGGCCTGGCAGTGGACTACCGGAGTAGGGATTTACAAAAACTGCTCCATGAGTCACCTAGGAAGAGAAGAATCGACGAGACAATGAGGTCATCCTTCCTGAGCACATCGCCTGAAGAGGGGTGGGAGAGATACCAGAGTGAACTTTAACGAAAGGCAGGAGTGACCTGGAACCGAGTGACTTTCGTGGAAAAGACATGGGACGTGATACTCAGGTACGGGACGCAGTCCGTAATGAAGATGGTGTTGAACCAAGCCATCATGCGCGAGGTTCTGGGGAAGCTAATGAGCTCGGCAGAGTCTGACGATCTGAACGAGTCAGTTATGGAGGACAGTGCCAATGATCATCAGATCATGAGAAAATTACCCATCAGGCGAGCCAAGAAAGGGCTAAAGAAATTGAGGTGGAGAGTGGGAAGCAAGACTATGAATCAGAAAGTGGTGAAGTCGAAGGCTAATGCAGTAGTGGCCTCGTTGGCAAAAGTAGCTCGTCCAAGTGAGAGTGGACAGGGAGATGGTGCGGCGTCGACCAGGAGAAAGAAAGAAAATCTGATACCCCTTATGCTATTGGCAGGGTTGACCTCTACAGCCACGAGATCGAAGAAAAATGCACGGACCTTGGCGGACACAAAGCTCGAGATGGAAGTCATCAGTCAGTGTGGATCTGGAGGACTCGATGATTACAAGCCCTCGCGAAGCAACATGGCCCGGATGAAACTGGGGGACAACTCAACGTGGTCGACTACAGTCGGGTCACAGTACCTGACTCAGTCCACATGGGGGATCCCGCCGGGGTTATGTGGAGATGCTTAAGGCGAAAAACTCAGCGAGAGGCCACTTAATGGCCTGGAGCGAGAAGCCCGCCTTGCAGGATTACTTGAAGGAACTGACGGAGAAATCTAATTTGAATCAGAAGGAATATGGTACCGTAATGTCCTCGGAGGCAAATGAAATCGGGCTGGAAAAGCTGTTAGAAATCTCGTGGAGGGCGGCTCTCCAGAGATACTTCGACGGAACCATGCATGCACCTGCGACGGTGACAGCGTATATGGCCTACACATGTGCAAGGACTGACTTGCAAGTGCGACTGGCCTGGTGCCTAATGGGAGTCAAGAAATCGGAGTATGAGGCCAGTATTGAGTCCAAATTGAAGGAACAGGAGCTGGAACTAATAGAAACCCTGTGAGTTTTGATTTGTAGAGATGATTCTCCGATAGCCTGGGCCAAGCGCAAAGATGCTCTTTGTTTTGTGACGTTCTTGGTGGATTGCATCCCCACCCCTGTGTTGGAAGATTGTGTAAAAACCATTCGGCAAGGGGGAGTTGATCGTGAACGAAACTTTCTGAGGGCTCTCCTGGAGCTATATCAGGACCTGTCGCTGCTCATACCGAGTAAAATACTGAAGACATAGAGAGCTATCTCAGGCTGGAAGATGTGAGAAGATACTCAAACAAAGAGTTGAAAGTGAGCCGTGAGTCAATCGAAGCCGTCAGGGAACAGAAAGATTATGCAACAGTGGGGAAGCTGAAGTCATTCCAAAATGTATCAGACATACCAGGGATGGCGTACAATATCATTGTGGACGAAGAAGCCAGGGAGGCACATTTTGACTACGGACAGGTCATAATACTTGTTTTCTGGGTCGAGCGAGTCAAAGAAACTGACATGTTGATGGTGGAACAACCCAAGCTGAGAATCTTTTTGGAGGAACGAGTGGTCGAACCCTCGGTTCCCGAGCTAAAGGGCAAGTGAGCTTCGAATGTGATTCTTGGGACGGTCCCTTGAAGACCAGCTTAGTAACCATGTGGGAGCTCATGAAGCCATCATGGTGTCCACACCCGAACGCCGGTTTAATCTGGGATATGATGGCAGATGTCGCATTGGATTTGGATAATGACGAGAGTCTACGTGATTTGGCATTGATACACCATCTTCAGGCCCTGAAAGTGACAAAAACAGAATAGCAGACCATCCACGCTGAGTGAGCAACATCGCCAACTAGCTCAATCGTATGGGAGATTGGGCACGTTAGACGAAACTGAAATGGAGTTGATTGCGGACTGCCACAGAGTGCCGGAAGTGAATTTGATCACTGCTTTAGGATTTTACAGGATGACGAGCTCGATCGAATCGTTAGAACGCCTGAAGCGTGCCCATGGGCTGGTTACGTCCTTAAGTGTGGAAGTGTTCCCTGGAGCCTTGCAGAAAACTGGAGGTTGGCGAGATGCTCTAGAAAACGAGGCGAGTTTGAAAGATAGTGAGACATATCATAGACCTACTGGTTCGAAATAACTGGTGTGTTCGAGCTCCAAAATAGGTACCCTACATACATGGTGGTGATGGACGTGAGGACGCAGCAGGTGTTGGTCGACCAACTCTTCTCTGTGCCAAAATGCGTGAGGTTGGCCAGGATGTCGGAAAGGCCTTGTTGCAAACGGAGGCTACTAGAACAGAAAAGTTGGAGCACGGCCCGCAACTCCGTTGACAAGTTGGAGAAAGTCCTGGAGGACAGTGAGGTGGACGAACAAGGACAAGAAGCATTGGAGTGAAGACGAAAATGTGACATGAGATGGAGGTGAAGAGAGAAGGAAAAAAACTTAATTGTCTTTGTGCGTTAAAACTTGTACTAAGCAACTAAGGTTGATCATTGAAACTTTTGAAATTTTTGTTTTGCGAGGGCTGGATTAAGGCAGACCTTGATATTGTTAAGAACTTGTGAAGAGGTGTGAAGTTGTTGTAATTGTTGAACAGCAATGAAATTTTTAGTTGACACTATTTACAGATATATATAGAGCATAGGAGAGTATATTTATCTATTCAGACCCGACTGAAATTTTTAGCCTGTGTAAGACACGTGCTCATTTTGTGGCGACCTGGTGAGGTTTGGGCGCGCTCGCTCGAAGAGGGTGAGTACCTCATTATCTTCCTAGCCACAGAGTTCCTTGGTTTTAATATTAAGGACGACAGCATAAATAACTGATTATACTTGGTGAGTGATATTAAGTTAATTTTAATGGGTGCGTGCCCGTGCCACGTACCAACTTTTTAATCGGCAAGAGCGACAAAAAATTTTATAGAGAGCTGTCGTAAGTAATCGAAAAAAGAATTTTACCTAGGACACTCCTCATGGGCAAATTTTGTGAAAATGTTGAAGGAAAGTGAGATGTAGTAAGATGTCATTTTTGACACGTAGTGAATTGAGGTGGAGTAGACAGGTTTCATTTTCCAATGCGATTTGTTATGTTGATTATAGAGAACTGGAACGCTACTTGACGATAACCCGGTGTTATGCGATCAATGGGGAGATTGAAAGGGAATGTCCGGGGAGTATGTGCCATTCCCCCGGATTGGCACAGCGGAACCTTCCGTCGCAGCACGAAAACGACATTAGAGGCCTTAGTGATCGTATATTAATGAAATGTATTGTTGCGGATTTTATCAAGTAACTTTCCCAATGAACGGAATCCTGATTTATCAGTATTTGAAGCAGGGCTTTTCGTTGTCTTGGCTCAATTGAATTGTTTCGGAAATGAGGTTTTATGCATCTCATCTGACGGTAGTTGTTATTTCTTCTTCGATCTGTAGCCAGTAACTTTCGAGACGTGCCCTGTGAACTTACTGGAGATTGCCGTCAAACTTTTATGACCTCGATTCTAGCTACGCCCAAATGTGCTGTCCAGACGTCTTCCCCCGTCATTTTACCCTCGTCATTTTTTACAGAGTCAATTGATTTTTTTTTGCTAAAAATATAGTTGAAGACGTTTGGAAAGCGAATAAGCGAGTTTCAGGGTCTGAAACGCACATATCTGCCGCCCAAACGTCTTATCCAATCATACTTATCGAAAAAAAAGCGAAAGTCTTTCCACTCATTTTGATGATGGAAGATCTTTAGAAAGCAGATTTCAGCGTTGAGGGTCTGAAAGGCACAATGCTGGTGTCCAGGAGTCTCTTCACGTAAAATTTAGTTGAACAAAAAATTGATTATTTGTTTTTTTTTTGCTTCAAAGACAGTGGAGGTTCTTTGAAAAACAGATAAGGGCATTTAAGACCCTGAACCTTTCATAGTGTCTTGAGGTATGTTTATAACCACTTGAAAAAAATTCGAGAATTATAAAATCAAGTGCCAGAATGTGGAACAGCAAAAATTTCAAAAATTACTCAATATCAAAACTCAATGTCAAAACTTGAAAAACACTTTCAAAATGAAAAATATTTATTACTAAAACTGATGCATTTTAAGTAGATTTTTTTTGTCTTAAGAGAAAGAAATGCCAAAGCGTACATTATTAAGGTGCTAAAGAGAACAATTTTTGGTATTCAGATAGAAAGTTAAATTAACATAAGAAAGTTAGATCATTTTGGTTTCCTCGAAACTAAGGTCGCCCAAACAAAATTTCATTACAAAACGTCAAAAAAAATTTTTCATTTTGAAGTTTTTTTGCAACAACCACAGAAAACAAACTTCATAAAGTTAGTTAATTGCGGGCTCTGAACTCAACAATTTTCTGCTTGCGTTTGTAAATTTCTTTTGCAGCCTTTTACCGTTCTTGTTTGGAGGGAGGAAATAGCTCAGTTTGTCATAACGGGGGAGATAATGGGGAGGAACTTTGTTCCCAAGTGTTTTTGTTTTCCTTTTTTCAACTTTTGTTTTCTATGCAAAACCTGGTACTAGAACTAATCATTGAACAGGGTCGAGTTCCATACCATATTGAAGCCCTTTTAGTCGTAATGCGAACGATATTAAAAAATGATTTTTTTTCTGTGTCGAGGAAAACTGATTCGAACTTTTGATTTTAACTCTAAGTTCGAGCGATCGAAGGCAAACAAGCTGGCTTACAATAGCTTACTTATGCTTTATTTGAGCTAACAAAACTCAATTTTAATCCAGTAGAGTTAGTTTTTGGCTTTTTTTCAGCGAAATTAATGAAATCAAAAAATCAAAAAATATATGCTGTTTTCAACAAATTTTTTGATTTTCGAAAAAAGTTGTCCTGTTTGTTTATTTTACAATGACTGTCAAACAGACCTAAAATTTAGTTTTTGTTAAGAATTTTTTTATCACACCACACAAAAAAAACAATACTTATTGAAAAACTTTTCATTTTTTAAAAAACAGTGGTGGGAGCAATCTGTGATATTTGCGCAGCAGCCGCTATCCTCGCTTAAGTCGTGAAAATCTTTGGTAATTTATAGGAATTTGCTTTACAATAACGTAAACTTTTTACATAAACTTTTTACAACCAAATTTGCAAATAAAACTGCAGCTAACAGAAACAATGCCATTTGAGTTCTCCGCTTTTATGATGGCTAGCGTTTTTTTGCCATTATCTGTCAATTTGAGATTTTTTGGCGTGAAGCTCAGCGGCGCTTCTGGACGATTATTCATCCAAGTCTAGACAGGTCAAATTAATTTGCTAATTTTACTAAGTTAAACAATTTAAAAATTTGATGGAAGAAAGTCAAATTTAGCAAACAATCGATTTTACAACATGTTTATTGGAAGGAAAATTTTTTTTTATGATTATCTTTCCGCTTTTGAAATTTCCGCTGTCTCCAATAAATAGAGTGAGAACGAAAAATTAACCTTCAAATTTTATTCGCAACTTACTCTTTGAACTTGAGAACTCCCTGAAGAGCTAACAGTTCTATTTATTCTGTTTGCCAATAGAAGTTCAGTTTTAAAATCAGTACTTTTCATGTATGTTGGCTATGATTTTTTAGTAGGCAAGATGAAAACAGATTTACTGATATTAACGAGGCGTTTTACTTAAATAGTTCAACGATTCTACTCTGTGTTCTCACAAAACATCATTTCAATGTAGGAATAATCGTCTTTACGCGTAAATCTTACCATTTTCAATGATTTTCCTCAGAATTAAATATAATTTGGGTAACTTATTTTTTCATAAGAAAGATTTGGTTTTCAAATCCGAAACACAAATCGAATTTTTTATAGACTCCCCTTAAAACCTAGAATTGGGTCCCTGAATGACTTCACCGCCATTTTCATAACATAAAAATTAAACCCAATTTTTTTTGTAAATTATATTAATTTCAGAGCACTAAAACGACAATTACTGTCTTTTTAACCTAACAAAAAGTCGTCTGGATTGAATTACTAAGATTTTGTGCCTATTTGAGCGTTCAAGAAAATGCTTGACTCGATTTTGTCATAATTTTTATCAGCACTGGTCCCAGTTTGCGGGGCCTCGCAGATAAGTTGACACCTCAACCCGCTGCAAGAAAAAAGCGCTTTTTTGTTCAAAAAATACCCAGCCCCTATCCGCCGGTAATTTTCGACCCCCGCGAGTTACGAACTGCGCAATATTTTCAAGTTTGTTATGAAATTTTTAACATTTTTTAAATTTTTTTTGGTAAATGAGTAGTACGTATTCAAATTGAAACAAAATTAAGTTTCAATTTTGTGTCTCTTTGCTCCTTCATTTTGCATACAGTTTTGAAAATTTGTGATAACCATGGAGATAACAAATCGGGTTTCAAGTTTTTTTAAAAAAAACCCGACTCTTTCGTATGACAAAATAAATTACTCAATTTAATATTAAACCCCAGAAAAATCAATAAAAGTGGTAAGATTTACGCGTAAAGACAACTATTCTTATATTGAAATGAGAACACAGAGCAGAAGTGTTGGACTTTTTAACTAAAACCCCTTGTAAAAGTCAGTAAATCTGTTTTCATCTGGCAAACCATAAAATACAGCCAACATAATTCACAAATACTGACTTCAAAACTAAACTTGTTTTAGCAAACAGAATATTTACAACTGTTAGCTCTTCAGTGAGTTCTCAAGTTCAAAAATTAAGTTGCGAACAAAAATTTGAAGGTTAATTTCTTATCCCACTCTATTTTTTGGAAACTTGAAAACGGAAAGATAACGGAAAGAAAATGACTTTTTTCGTCCAATAAACATGTTGTAAATTCAATTGTTTGCAACATTTAACTTTCTTACATCGAATTTGTAAATTAGTAAACTTAGTAAAATTAATACTTCAATTTAAACTGACTAGATTTGGATTAAAAAATATCCAGAAGCGCTGCTGAGCTTCACGCCAAAAGAGATCTCAAATTGACAGAAAATGGCAAAAAACGCTAGCCATCATTAAAGCAGAGAACAGATGCAATTCAATTGGCCTTGCTTAGGTTAGCTGCAATTCAATTTGCATTTGGGTTGTAAAAAGTTGACACGTAAAACACAACGCAGATTCCTAAAAATTAAAAAAAATTCACACGACATAAACTAGGATAGCCGGCTGCTGTGCAAATATCACAGATTGTTCCGACCATTGTCTTTTAAAAAAAGGGTTTTCAATTAGTTGCATTTTTTCATGTGTGGAGTAATAAAAATTTCTTAGCAAAAACTAAAAATTAGGTCTGTTCGACAGTCATTGTAAAATAGACAAACAGGACAACTTTTTTCGAAAACCAAAAAAATTGTTGACAACAGCATATATTTTTTGAATTTTTGGTTCCAATAATTTCGCTGAAAAAAGCCAAAACATTTCTACTGGATTAAAACTGAGTTTTGTCGGCTCAAATACAGCATAAGTGAGCTATTGTAAGCCTGCTCGTTCGCCTTTATTTGCTCGAAGTTAGAGTTAAAACCAAAAGTTCGAATCGAGTTTCCTCGACACAGAAAAAAAAATTTAATGTCGTTCGATTTACGACTAAAAGGGCGTTAAAATGATATGTAACTCGACGCTGTTCGATTATAATTTACAGTACCAGGTTTTGCGTAGAAAACAAAAGTTGAAAAAAGAAAAAAACGAAAACACCCGAAAACAAAGTTCCTCCACATTATCTCCCCCGTTATGACAAACTGAGCTATTTCCTCCCTCCAAACAAGGGCGATAAACCCCTGCAAAAGACATTTACAAACGCAAGCAGAAGATTGTTGAGTTCAGAGCCCGCAATTAATTGACTTTATGAAGTTTGTTTTCTGTGTTTGTTGCAAAAAAAAACTTAAAAATGAAAACAAAATTTTGACGTTTTTTTAACGAAATTTTGTTTGGGCGACCTTTGTTTCGGGGAAACCAAAATGATCTAATTTTCTTGTTGTTAATTTAACTTTCTATCTGAATCCCAAAAATTGTTCTCTTTGGCACCTTAATAATGTATGCTATGGCATTTCTTTTTCTTAAGACAAAAAATCTACTTAAAATGCATCAGTTTTAGTAATGAATATTTTTCATTTTGAAAGTATTTTTCAAGTTTTGACATTGAGTTTTGATATTAGGTATTTTTGAAACTTTTTGCTGTTCCACATTTTTGCACATGATTTTATAACTATCGACTTTTTTCAAGTGGTTATAAACATGCCTCAAGTAACTATGGAGCTATTCATAGGTGCACATTCATAAGTGCACTATATTAGGTGCACGTTTATAAGTGCACATTCATATGTGCACATTTATAAGTGCACATTCATAAGTGCACATTCATGAGTGCACATTCATAGGTGCACATTTATAAGTGCACATTCATAAGTGCACATTCATAGGTGCACATTTATAAGTGCACATTCATAAGTGCACATTCATAGGTGAACATTTATAAGTGCACATTCATAGGTGCACATTTATAAGTGCACATTCTTAGTGCACATTCATAATTCATTATAATGTAAGTTTGCATGCACTTAAGACAAGAGAAAAAACCAAGACCTAGCGTCTTCACTAGTTCATTGAGTCTTAACAAAAACTAGTTTAGTTTTCAGCTTGTATATTATATCAACTGTTTCAACTTGGGAAACTAAGTCGTTTCTTAAATTAACAAATTCAGTTTTGCAACACACTCATTGACCAAAACAAAATTTCGAAAACCATCAATTAACTCAAAATTCAATCAAACATCGGAACTCAAATCTGCGTAAATTTGTCTTCACTCCATTTATTTAAAAACAGCAGTTCGAAAACTTCATTGTAGAAATTCGGGTAATACTGCGGTTTTATAAACGTCCCGATATCCGGCGCAAAGTTCGATTCCAGAATGACTGGCTGTAGTTCATTATCGTCTGTATATTTGACCATAAGGTCTATGGCGTATAGAGCTCTTGAGTTTGGTAGTTGGTATAATCCTTGATTCACAGACGCTTCCAAGATTTGTCTGATTGCAAGGTGAGAATCGGTTATCACTTGGTCCCAATTCAGCTAAAACAACAATTTCTAAAAAAAAACTGAAGGAAAACTGTCACAGTTCAGGTTAATTTACACAATTCAAATTGAGACAGTTCATTATTCGGATGTGCAAAATATTAAATCCCTTTATAATAGATTGGGTTATTCGTTACTTAATCCTGGAGGAAAATTTTTAAACAACTTCGATATATTAAAAATGCAGCAGTTCGCCAAAAAATTTGAATCAAGGTTGAAGTTTCAAATAATATCTGAAGTTTAAAAGTATAAAACCGAATATGAAACTTTTCAAGACAGAATTGCAGCCCTTTTTTATTTCATCTTCTGTACTTTTGTGGTAAAAAAAATCCGGTTCGACCATAACTTTCATTTTCCGAACGAAAGTAAGCATTTGGAAGCAACCAGCAAAAAAAAACATCTTCATAAACGTAGACATTTTTGACTCAGGCTTCCAATTTACTAAGCAGTAAAATGTT
The DNA here is from genome assembly GCF_963678635.1 of Symsagittifera roscoffensis. Classification (NCBI taxonomy): domain Eukaryota; kingdom Metazoa; phylum Xenacoelomorpha; order Acoela; family Convolutidae; genus Symsagittifera; species Symsagittifera roscoffensis. Next base: position 7,274,393 of record NC_087071.1, read on the forward strand.
TCAACTTTCTACCTCGCAGGCCTGTACATTTTACTTGAAGTATCCCATCAAATAGACGGGAAATCTCAAATAGGTTTTTAATGGGAAAAATCGAAATAAATCAGCTCACCAATGAGCAAATAATCACACATACAAAAAAAATTTAATTAAATTTTTAGATTTGATTTATAAACTTTTATTTTAGGTTGATTTGCTGCATTTATATAACGGTGGGCAAGTTATAACCACCTTACAATGGGCAGTTTTACGCAGGAAGGCGCTTTTTAATTAACTTGTTTATTTTTACAAAATAGAAGAAATCAGCAAGAAATCGAATCCCTTCAACTCAACTGACATTTGGATAAAATGTTTCCATCTTTTTCCTGAACACCTCATATTTCATGGAATGAGCGAATGACACTCCCAACACGTAACTCATAACTGAAAAGTGTCTCTCGTATTCGAAGAAGTTCTTCAGCTGGTACTCTATGTTTCCCATTCTGATCCATAATTGGTTGTAGGCGAAGGCAAGAAGTGGTTTCACAGATTGAACAGCTAATAGGATCTAAACATTTAAAAAATTAAAATTAGGAGAATCATTTGCTCTGCGAGGAGAATAGAAAGTCCCGGCCATAAACACGCGAGTTTAAAAAACTCAAACGCAAACAAAGCTGCACTTTGCAAACACAAGCGATAAAACGCCAAAAATTGTCTCGGAAAAGTGAAATAAGGAAAAAATTCCAAAAAGCCTTGAAAAAATCAGCTTCCGTCATAAACAGGTTATTTTCCCAAATGGCATAATTCCCAAATCGCATAAAAATGAAACTTGTCCCAAAGAGCATAAATTTCGAGTTATCATTGTAATTCGAACGCTTTGTATCAACTTCTAATTCTACCATTTTGTCAGGAACGAAAACATGTGACCAAGATTTGGAATTAATTGCTTCCAAACAAATGTTAAGTGACATAGGAAAAATTGACCACAAGAGGCTTATCAATAACCGCAAGCTTATGCTTTTCGCTTTTGATAAAAAAATTATAAAAAAAACTCAAAATGAAAATTCATTCAACATTTGAATAGACAACTTGACTAATTTTCTCACATTGCTCAAGAAAAAGGTGTACTAGATTTTTTTATGCCATTAGAGACGTAATCACAAACCGGAATCGAAAGCGCAACCTGAGATTATTAATCTCACGCCCTTGTATCTGAGCAATGTACCAGCAAAAAGTGGACTCCTATTATAAATTTAGTCCACACACAGTTGGACAAGAGTAAGTGAACACAAACAAACTGGAAAAAGGGACTACTTTTTTTGGATAAAATCTCAACTTTCTAATTTGAAAGGAAAAAACTGAAGGCCTTTCAATTCTTCGATTTTTATAACAATCTATGATTGACACTCTTGTGATAAAAACAATCCAATTTGAGAAAACTGGATCAAAAGATAAATTTTTTATTTCGCTGGGAAATCTGAAAAAAATTAAATTCCACTTTTAAAAAAACTAGAAGTCGATCAAGTTTTCCGTGATCTTCACACTTTGTTTTCCCACAGTGGCGTTTGCCTCCCTTTTAGCAAAAGAAATGAACCGAATTTAGTATTGAATCAAAATTCGATTCTCGGAAAAAATCGAGCCTAAAAAAATGAACCATTACGAAAAAAAAAAACAATCATCACGACCTATATAGAATCTGAACTACGTTCATCGACTCGTAAAAATTTCACTGTTTGAAGCATCCAAGAAAAAATACAGATCAACAGTTCGGTTAAGCGCAGCCAACTGTCCATTTGGTTTTATTTAAAGGCAATGAAAAAAAACAGGAAAAAAACGGCCATTAGATTTGAAACTTATTATGAATGAAACATACATTGGACTTTGGTTGATTCTTACTTTCATGTGCGAATTTTGATATATAAAAATTCAACGAAAGAAAAAAGCCAAGAACCCAGTTGCAATTCGTATGACTTTCATATGCAAAGTTACTCGCTCGTTGAAAATAGCACTTTTCAAACCAATTTTCTCGACACATTTAAAAAAAATTACCAAGGCCGATAGATTCGCACTTGAAAGGGCTTCAAAATGAGATATCACCCGACTCATTACAATAATTGTTTATGATGTGGTTTTGCGTAAACAATAAAAATAGCAAATACACTAAAAAACACATGAAGACAATGTTGTTCCGCACAATCAAGTGGTGGTCGAAAAATTAAGTATGTCATTTTTACAGTACTCCCTGCCGACCCAAAGGGTTCCCAATCTCAGAAAATCAATTTGGTAAACCTAAAAAAAGTCGACAAAATTTTCAATTTTTTTTTTGAAAATCCGTCCCCCTCGAGAAAATCCTAGATCCGCCCCTGATGGCTAGAAACCCAGATTTAAATGAGGGGGATAGTGAACTAGACCTCGTGAATTCAATACGAAATTCGGTCCAAAATTTTTTTTGAAAAAAGCACCTTCCAGCTCATTAAGTAAATCTCGAAAATGATTAAGTATAGATTGTGCTAGTTCAAAAACATCATAGTACAAAAATAAATATACGGCCTAAAGCTCTTCAAATCTACAGCCCCTTTTTAATATTGCGATAGCCCCTTTTTAATAAAATTTAACCCAATTCAATAAAACTGGATCAATCAGTAACCTTTGTATTACGCTAAGAATTCTGAAAATTAATAATCACTTCCGAAATTAGAAATTGACCACGCTTTTCGTGAACTTTACACTTTTTCGGCTCGATAGTGGAATTAGTTAACAAAGCAAAGAAACTTAACTTAAATAAACATCAACAGTCAAACTGCAAAAAAAATAAAATTTGAGCGTGAAGTAATTTAAGAATATTTCCTGAAAAACAAACGCAAAAATTAATAACACCTATATAAGTGTCCTCGCTACTTCCGTAAACATTTACAACAATTTTCATGGCAAATAACTATAAAAAACTTGTTGATTTCCACTACTTTTTTTAAATCGCGCAAGGATGCAATTTGCGAAAAGAGCTCTTGTAAAATAGCATTATTTTAGTTAAAATTCGAAAATTTAACTCTGGATTATGCTTCTGGCTGGTTAACTAAAAAAATATAGAGTTCAATCACTTACTCGCATGTCAAACTTCACAAAGCAATCCAAATCCTCTCTGAAGAACAATAAAGGCCTCTCTATATACTTCTGAGCAATCAAAGGCAAGTCGCTCTCACACATTCTGATGATCTGATCCAAGTTGTTAGTAACATAGGTGCCTATTCCTCTGGACATGTTCCACGGTTTCAGGATCCACAAGTTCATGTCTGGGCCGTCTGGATTTTCAACTGAAATATCGATAATGTGTTTTTCAATGGCTAAACAATTTGATCATATATTCCATGACTTCACAGCGGATTTTTTTTGCCATTTTGAGACATTAGCCATTTTTAAAAAATGTGTGCCAATTTTTTGGGCGGCCAAGCTGAAAAACATGTTTCAATCCACATCTGCCAACTTTAATCTATTAGAAGAAAAATCTTGGTTCAATTCGTTAACAAAGACAATCGGCACTTGAAATTTTGGATCAACCGTAGTTTTCAATCACCAGTCATTGTTTCATAAATTTCAAAATCATCACACTTTGCGCGTTTATATAAAATGCGTAGTTTACCAAAATATTTTCCAGAATTAATACATGCTTGGGTAGGACATTCTGCAGAATAATATTTTTATAGATTAATCAAATGAGCTCTTTTTTCTTCCCATCTCATTTAAGCATCAATTTTGTATGTAACGATTAGCTTTACAAGGTTGAGTATGAAAACTAAATATATTTGCCATGGCATACGTAGTCTGCATGCCAATTTTTGTAACAATCGAACAATATGAACAAAACTTTACTTGTAGAAATTCGCTGGTGTGGTTAAAATAAAAATAGAGCCAACAAGTGATATTAAAATTTTAACTTACCTCTTTTCTCCCAGTCATGTACAAATCGTGGCAACTCATAGTACAGATTGTATGTCTTTTGAAACCACGGAGGATAAACTGGCTTATCATCTGGTTGTTCAAAATAATCGCCCGATATTTTTCTGAGTGTCGCCGCTGAAATTAAAACCACAATTGGAAAACTATTAAAGAAGCATGAAAGTGGCCAACAGGTCATTAAACACAAAAAATCTTACATCGATTCGCATAAATATTCCGGGCATCCTATTATGTTGTTTTTTAAATCAACACTTTTCTTTCAGTGATTAAACTGTCACCTGATGCTAAATGATTCCTGTGCTAAATTGTTAAATCTTGTCAATTATATATTTCCTATTTGGGCTTTCCGTTATACGGCCCAAAAATACCCCAAATTGTTACTTTGATCTTCTGTTCTTCATTTAAGGTGCTTAATTATTGGGGACACCCTCCCTGATAAACGATTTCGCTTAAAAAATGAGGGACCCCACAACAATAAAAACTATCTTGATTTTGAATTACGGAGAAATAGCAGACAGACTGAACAAATTACCAAAAGATTTAAATTTGCACAAAAGTCCGAAAAAAAATCAAGAAAATTGAGCAATTTTATCTTAACTTTAAATTCCGGGAAAATTATCAGAATTTACCTAACAGATCTTTACACACCATAACATGTTCTCCTGGAAACTGATTCACAAATTTATTCATCTCTCTCAGCCGATTGAAATCCTTGAAGTGTTCCAGTAGAAATAGTACGTCGGCTTTAATATCTATCGCACTTGGCTTCTCTCCCGTGCTCGTGGCCGAATCTCCGTTAGACGAATCGCCTATTCGGCAAAAAGTTGTTAAATGTAGTTTTTCGGATAATATACCTGTATCTAATTGAGCACGTTTTTCAATAAATAGCTGCTTCATCTCGTGAACAGTTCGTTCATTTAAAAAAAAACTGTTTGCTGTATAAAATTCCTGGAAAAAACTGTGAAAACAATTGAAGAAAAAATAAGTTCAAAAAATATTTTTCAACATAAAAAATATTGCAGGCAATTTTTTGATATCAGATTTTATTGTCATCCAAATGACATTTAACAACTCATCCATGCCTGTTTCTGAAAGCGGTTCAATAAGCCGAAAATGTTTCGAGTTCAGCGTGCTTTTCACATGCTGATTCTCAGTATAAACTGTGATGACTTTGTCTTCGGGGTAGAAATGTAAGGGCAACTCTTGTTTGTCAATTATTGGCAGATTTTCAGATCGATGGAATGCTACCTCGCTCCAATTGGGCTCATGAAGGGGCGGCTCTTCTAAATAAAAAAGAATAATTTAAACCATCTTTTGTTATTTTGGCCGCAAGATCATTATTCAGTATTCGTCCATTAGTCACAAGTAGCATCAATTAAAATACAAAAAAGAAACAATTAATCTGTTCAACCAATCGGCGCTAGTACACAAAAATAGATCCTAAAAGCAACGTGGCCGGTTGCTGTGGAAGTAGCGAAGAAAGTTCCGACCACATAATTAAACAAAACTTCAGAAAAAAAAACATTTTTTTCCATGAATGTGTAATGCTAGATTTTAAAAAAAATAGACGAAAGCTCAGAATATTAGCAAATACACTGCCGCTTACTTCGAAAAATGAAAGAAAACCTATAAAATTCTAAATAACCGAAAAGATTTTAGCATTTTTTAAAAAATTGCCAGTGAGGTAGAAAGATAACTATATCACAGATTAAAAAATGATTGCTAGTGAAACTAGTGCAGAATATGAATTAAAGATGGAAAAAATTGTAACTCGGTCATTAGAACCTTCTTTGTAAGAGACATGGTCAGTGTCATGAGTATCAAGATTACGAAGATTAAAACCAATTACATAAGCAATGAGCATTATGCATTTAGAAAATTCCTTTTTTGGCTCATGCCTGGAAATTAGTTTAAATAGGTGCCTTTAGAGAAGTAAAAGGATTGGCCCACCAAAATGGATGCCGTAAATTAGTACCAAAGGAGGACCCTTCGGCAAAAAATGGCAAAAATAATTGGTTCACTATTATGATCCAGCGTGCAACTCGTCTCGAAGAGTAAACATTTCATACATTGCGCATACTTTACCGTGATTAAGTATGTGAATTTTTTGAACTTTATTTTAATGTCTTCCAACAAAAGAGCTCGACCAGAACGAAAACTCAAAACTTAATATCTTACGGCTCACTACAAACTCTATGCGCTAAGAAATATAAAAAAACGCATATAGTTTTAAATGAAGGTCACGAAACCGATTCTGAACAGCTGGTATCTGCGTCCTATGCCTGGTAATTGATTGGCCTTAAATTACATTATCTGTACAAACCCACCTTCAAACTCTGGCATCCCAGTCCAGGGTAACATTTGGACACTCCTCAGTAAACTACTCTCTGACTTCAGAGCATAAGTGTGCTGTTGAATTAGAGCCTCTCCTTCTCCAATCGGTTTTGTGATCCACATTAACGAGTATGAGGCCATAGTTGGTATGAAGATTAGAGGAGCTATTCTCACGTTTGTTTCGTCACTATCAATCGATCGTCCAATATGAGTACCTAATCAATCAATGATATCAAACAATGTGTAGTCAAAACACCGAGTCAGTTGCTGTACAATTGGCACAGAATATTCCGACCACAGAGTTACAGATAATAAATTCAAGAACAAATAAAAAAAAATTTGATTTTTTCTAAATTCAATGCTTTGTTTTTACAGAAGGGCAACTAAAATAGACGAAAAAAAAATCCAACGATGAGAGGAATCAATTGCTCAAACGTTAAAAAAATTAATAAACTTTTGAAATTGAAGTAGTGAAGTCAGCCTGTCTTCAAAATGCGCCTTTTTCAGTGTGAAAATCGAAAACCTTCAGAGCAGTTTTTCTCATGGCTGCAAACTTTGAAAAACATTTTTTTTTGAAATCAGAATCCCATCTAGGCTTTAATATCAGACCACAATTGACTGCATACCAGCTTTCGTGGAAATAGTCAAAATTGGGATGAGAAAAAAAACACAACCTACACCATAGTCGCTTACCAACCCCTTTGGGAGAGGTGGGGTGATCGGAACAAAGATTGAAACGCTATTTTAATCTATAACTACGATCGCCTGCTTAAAATAGAAACAACTTAGAAACTGACCATAGTGGTCTATGATAGAAATAAATCAAAACAACAATCGTCTGCTTAAGAAAGAAAGAAAGAAAGAAAGAATATATTTTTCCTTTTATAAACAATATATCAGCATAATTAAATTTGCCACATTTAAAGCAGGAACGGATAGACAACGGGACCTGCTAAAAATGGAAACAACTTAGAAACTGACCATAGTGGTCCATGATAGAAGTAAATCAAAACAACAATCGTCTGCTTAAAATAGAAACAATTTAAAAACTGACCATAGTGGTCCATGAAGTACCACACTGGTTCCATGGCCTCCTCTTTCGTCTCCACCGAAGTATCAACCGTATTAGTATTAGTCTGCATAGAATAGCTGCCTACAAACTTCCACATGTGATCGTACACCTAGAAAGCATATTACCAAGACACAATAAGAAAATATATAAAACACAGGAGAAGCGGAGCTTCGCATCACTTCTGATTTATCATAAACATACTGAGGCAAGGCAGCCGACAAAAAACCATACGAAACACACCAGGCAGAAAAAAAAACGACGTGTAAGCGTGAAACTTCTGATATAAATAAGTTTGCCAGACCAAAACAACAAACCAAATAAATCAATACAGAACAATTAGACACGCTTAAATGCTGACAAACTAGGGTTCGGAAAAAGACAAGATTCTGAAAAAATTATGTTTTAAACGTTTTAAACATAAAAATCGCTTGTCAAAAACATGTCGAAAACTCAAAATCATGCACGAATCCGAGGCTACTAAATATGCGTTCCAGGCCTGCTGAGCTGGGAATTAGGGAAAGAACATCCTCAGCAATTTTTTGCAATTCTTTTGAAAAATTACCAAGTAAAACTTGTGCTTTAATGAATTTGAATAAATCGCATTTACTTTCCAATAAATTGAGTAAATGAGCCCCACATCCATATGCAATAATATCAGGTGAATCGTTGGTAGTCAGACAAACTAGGAAATATTTTCATTTAATTGGGGATCTAGATTAAGGACAAGAACCAGAAATCTTGAAAAAAAGCTTGAAAACAAAAACGCTTGAAAAAATCAAAAATTAGATCTATCAAACTTTTCATAAACCATAAACCTGTCTCTATTTGTAAGTGTCGAAAATTGTGAGATTCATTATAACAAAATTAATGAATCGGCATGTGAGCCAGCACAGAAAGATCTGGGTTTACAAGTTTCACATACCCCTTAGCACACACACTAACAAAATTAATAATCGTCTTTCAAAATACGCAGTAGGAGGCCATTAAGTCAAAATAACACGAACCAAACAAATTAAGCAAAAAAAGCGGCGTGAAAAATTTCAGTTGGTTTTAAACAACAAACGTCTATCAAAGATTTCGAATAGAAAGGACTTTAACACAGAGACATGCTCAAAATATGTCTATCGCAGAACCCAAAATATCGCCAAAATTATCTGCAGAACCCTACAGGAGCTGAGTCCTGTGAACAAAAGTGCCTTGTGCCTAGTGCCCGGATTGCAGTACACTTACTTTTGCAAGTGGAGATAACAATAAAAATTATATTAAACACGTTTTAAAAAGGAAAGAGACCATTTTCCGAGTACTCACATAATCACAACCTTGAAAAAAGCCAAAACACCGATTAGATGCATGTCGAATACATCTCTTCAAAAATGCAAGGGAATACACAATCTCACAATAATTTTCTATTTCACTTTTTCCTACTTTATTATTTAGTTAACTTTCTACTACAATTAACTTTCTCCTACACTTTTTAAGCAAGATATGAGCTCAACCTTCATTACGAATATCAAACATCAAGCTTCGAAAAAATTCAAACTCAACTACCGAAACAAATAGGATCAGATAAAATGTTCGGAAAACAACACGAACCTAAAGTGCCAAAAAAACACTTGTCCACACAAGGGCGAAGCGGAGCTTCGCAAGACTTGCGACCAATTAAAACATTGTATATTACAAGAGGTCAATTTGTTTGAAAAAATAAGCTGAAAAACTTACTTGAAAAAAGTATAAAAAACCTACCCTAAAATTTTTATACCTTTGATTCGGATGAGGCTCATAAACATCCTTATCAAGTTTTGAGAATCAATGACCGAGCGGCGAGCAAGGCGAAAAACTTTTCGAAAACATTTACAAAAAACGGATAAGAAATCAAAACATTGACATTTCTGAGTGCCAGAACAATTTTAGGCAAAAAAAGTTGGGCATCGCCGCTAATGCAGGGGAGATTCGCCTAATAAAACTCTCAGATGTCGGAGGGCAAGTTTCGAGAAAAATCGAAAGGTTTGAAAACCGGTCAAAAAGTCAAGAATTTTGACTTTTCTTAGGGCCATTCTTTTTTGTGTCAAAAAAATTGGGCGTAGCCGCTGATTCAGGGGAGCTTATCACAACCCATCTTTTTGATTGAAATCAAAACTCAGATTCGGGAGGTTAGTTTTCGAGAAAACTAAAAACGTTTAAAAACGGTCAAAAAATCAAAAACTTTTCTGAGGGCCATAAATTTTTGTGTCAAAAATATGGCACAACCACTTAAGCAGGAGGAATATTCCACAAAGTGTTCCATCCATGGAGCCCAAAATCTCAATTAGGAGGGTAGTTTTCAGAAAATAAATCTTAAAAACTTTCCTATAATTCCCCCACCCCCACAGACTTTTTCGACGGTGGTAGAAAGTGGGGTTTAGATAAATATGATTGCAAAGCGTACTCGATACTATAAATTGCATTTGGAGAAAGAAACAAATTCAGCCGACAAAAATTAGGACCAAAATCAAAGTCCGAAAAACTGAAGATTTTTTCAAACACTACATTTAGAAAGTTAATTGCTACCTCAAATGAACTAAGAAGTAGTATTCTAGTTCTGATCAAAGTAGTATTCTAGTATTCAAACCGAAAACAAAAAACTGATCAAAAAGTTTTGAATATTTTTCAACTCTCGAATTTCGAAGGAAAAATATTTCAAGATAAAGCTTTTTGAATTTCAAGATCAATTTCTGATTTACATTTCTTCGATAAAATAAACCCAGTCTAAGAAAACTGGTTCAATGTGTAGTTTTTATTACGCTGGGATATCTAAGAAATAAAATCCACTTTCGAAACTTGAAGTCGTTCATTTTTTGCGCCATTTCCAAGTTGAAATTTAGTCTGCTATTTGAGTAACTTTCATCAGATGAATTAGACTGAACCAAAAAAAGTGGATATATACATATGTGCATTCATAAATGCATTAATATGTATGAATGCACATGTGTTGTTATTAGAGCATTTGAAAAAAAATCATACATCCAAAAATCAACTCTATTTAATAAAGCTATATACACTATAAACGAAGACCAAAAGACCTATATAACTGAAAATCACTTGGTTCGTTAACACTTAAAACTGAAAAAGAACATTTTTTTGCTTGGATACTTTCAGATATTTACCCACTTGTTCGATTCTCTCATCCACCGGTTTCATTTCATGCTTCTCACAGTGTCCATTCTTCTCACTCACCTCTTCGCCTAACACATAGTAAGTAGTATTGGAAAGTTAATTGGGAGGTGAAATTTCAATTATGTATTATTTAATTAATTGAATTGATTTCATGGAAAAAGTCAATTTGGAAGTAAAGAGTCAATTTCGAGATATTTATATCATAAAATTGACTTGGTTTCTCCAATTTTTTTTTCAACTGCCATTGAATTGTAATTAAATGGTGATTGTTCGTGGATTTAGCTCCGCGAATTTACATCCAAAACTGACAGGAAAAAGTGTTTTTCTTAAAAATACGACTAATGTTAATGTGATATGCTGAAAAAAAATCATTCTTCCATGTTGAAATTCGGTCTCAAATTGAGCATGATACTTCCTGTTAAGCACATTGCTCAGCTTACTCAATTAGTTTTCAAAAAAGCAACGTTGATTGAGTTCCCTTGCTTGTCATGAGTCAAAAATGGGGACCGAGAATTAATAAAACATGAAACAGAGACGAGCACTAAAACATGAAACTTACCTCCCCCTAAAGGACTTATTCCAATCAGCTGTTCTACCCGATCCAGAAGCAGCAGGTCCTTTATCAACATTTTCCCAAATCTCCGCAGAGGGAAGGTGAACCAGTTATCAATTAGGTAAACGTCTTGTTCTGGTTCCAAATCCTACAAAAGAAATGCATTTATAGGCATAGATTCATGTTTTTGACATGATGTTAAGAGAAAACACTTAATTTTTTCAACAATTTTAGAAAGCATTTCGTGAGCAGACGTAAAGCTACTAAGTCAAATGATATTTGCCGAAAAAGAATCTTAGAAAAAGTCAACCGTCTCAACAAAATAAAACCAATCACAATTTCGCTCTCTTAACCTTCTGTCAAAACGTGCAAATATCTTGAACTAGAATAGCACTAAGCACTGATTTTTAAAACCGAACTCAATCAATCAAGTTATCATTATCGATGTAGCGACTTCATACCTGTTATAACATATAAAAGCGCGTGACACACTCTTTAAACTGCTCTGAATTTTTAGTTAAGTTTACTTCTTGAATTTTCAGAATGTTTTTGAGCTTTTGTGAAATCCATCTGGTTTCTTTGTTATGCAACATCAGCTTCAGAAAACATGCATCAATGTTAAAATCATTATAGCCAACAGACATTTTGGAAGAGTCAATGAACCCAAGTAAACAGACAAAAATATACTGCCTCGTTTTCTGAATTTCTAAGAAAATAAATGGCTTTAAAGGTCTTTAGTTTTCCAGAAAAATTTCTGATCAAAACTTTTAAAATAAAACTAACCAAAATTGAGAAAACTGGATCAATTCGGAAATATTTAATATAGCTAGGAAATATGAAAACTAAATTCAACTTTCGAAACAAGAAGTCGATCACGCTTTTCGTGACCTTCACTTTCGCTGTTCTATATTGCAGTTTGCCTTTAAATTAACAAAAAATGGACTGAACTGAACTACCGCGAAAAAGTAAACTTCAGCCTAGACATTTTTAAAGACTTTTCCTGAAAAAAATCATCATGATTTATATAAGAGTCTGAACTACGGTGATTTTTACGGTGAAGATAATGTGAAAAATCGTTTAAGTTTAAAATAATTCAATTCATCGCTTTATCTTTTTTTCACCTTGTTTCAGTCGGACTCTCGGAAACATCTGGCCCATTTAAGGCCAAAAGTTAGAGTCAACTTCAACAATTGTCATCAACATAACATTGTCATCAACATAAAAAAAGGCACCAACATAACATTTTTTCTTTAAAAAAAGATATGTTGGTAAATTTCAGGCGTAAGTTTCAATCAAGATTCCAAATTAATTTAAAAACAGTTTGAGGGGATATAATGAAAGTCCAGCTCAGGTTTTTACTGTGTGAAAGCCCAATTACTGATGTCGATTTTGGACAGCATTTGCTGGGAGAGAAAACGAGTGTTTTACAGGGACCATGAGCAAACAACATTGAATACTCTTTATTAAAGTACTTAAATTTGTTTCAAGTACTTATCAGGTTTTTCTGGGAATGAAAATGCCAACTAAAAACACCAGTTTCCACTATGTGCGGTAAAGTTTTTCAATTATTTCGATTTTGAAAATTATCTGAATAAAGCGGAGTAAAAAAGGTTCGTGTGATATAAAATATTCTCAGCAAGTCAATTGAATTTTCTACTGAGGCAACTTTCTACTACTCAGTTGTTTCTTTTAATTTCACGCATTCGAAAAATTTAATGCAAAACTACATGAAACGAACATTTGATACTTCATGGAGAGTAGTTTCGATCATTTGCTTTTGGTCCCTGTAAAAAAAGGCTTCAACTCCTGGAAAACTTTGTCCAAAATGGACGATGGAAATAGAAATTTTAAGCAGCAAAAACCTGAAATTCTGCTTAATTGTGCCCAACAGCGTACAACAGACTCAAACGCAAACTACATGTTGAAAATTTATCGAACTTTCAAAAAAAAACTTAAAAAACTTAATATTAACTTAAAAAACTGTACATTTTTTTAACCATATGAACTTTTAGAAAATATTTAGTTTAACTCACTATGATGCGTTTTCAATTTCACCCAATACACATGGCATCAAAATTAAATGAAAAATGGTTTAGATGAGTAATACACTACTGTATAAATAATAATTTTGAAAAAAAATGTATCATTAGTGTTTTTTAAACCAACCAAGGATTCATTTCGTGTGCGCAAAACTTTATTCACGAATTAATCCTAAGTTTAAAGTGAACATTACCTGCGAAGCGCTTATTTCATATTGAATCAACTCTTTGTTGCTTTCTTCTTCCTCATCATCAGAGGAGCTTCTAATCAGACCAATGGTCAAGCTACTGCTACAGTCATAACACGAGTCAATTATCTTCTCGAGCGCCTTCACCTGAAGCGATGCAGGTAAGCCCATTTTCATGAACTGGTCCGCGTGCAAGTTGAAGATGGCTTGAAGATCCATTCCAAAATCAAACAAATCTGAAAAATGAAAGGCAGCTTTGACGATATAAGCACTTTTCTAAATTCCAAAAATAGGCTCAAGCTAAACTTATGTTTTCCTATATTTCCATCATATTTCAGCCTTTGATGTTCATTGGTGAAAACAAAAAATTTATTTCAAAACAAAATTTTTCAAAAATATCAAACTTGTTGGTATCAATCAATTTGAATTTTTCTCAAAACTGTTTAAAATTTCTGTACCAATATAAATTTTTCTGGAGTTTATTTTTGTTGCAATTTGAACTCTATTACTCTTTTACAATTAATCGTCTTACTAATTAATCTTGAGTTGACTTTTCGTATTTTCCGTAAAAACCAGAATGTAGAAAAAAAACTCGCTCTGCATGGGGCGAACATGGTATCAAACTCAGTATAGCTCTCATAACGTTTGCCAGCTCGCGGAATTTAAAATTTTCCTTTCAATTTGATTTAGATTTGATTCTGTTTTGTTTAAATTAAAATCTCTCAGTAAAATTGAGTGGGCCGATATTTTGACATTCAATTAAATTAAAATTAAAAGGAATTCAAATTAATTTAAATTGTTTTTTTTTTCAATGACTATCCTTGCATTGAGCACAAAACGGAATGTCCTGAATTTTAATTTATCAAGAACTTTTATCAATTATTTGTGTTTACATCCAATACGAGTTACATCCAAACTTGATTCGACAGTTATTATACCTATAGAGGCTATATAACACCTACTGTTATTTAGGAAGGATTTTTTCAAGAAAAAATCAATGGAAAAACTATCAAATACATTGGAAAAGGATGTTTATAAAAGAAAAATGAAGCTATTTAGAACATAAAAGACAATTCAATATAGCGGAAACAATTCATAAAGCTCAGTCAGTTTTTTCAGCATCATTAAAAAAATCAGCACACACGTACTAAAAAAGTCAATTAGATGTCGTTGAGTTTTATAAAAAAAATTATAGTTAATAAAAATAACAGAATGGTCCAATTATGCTTATCTTTCCAACAAACATTCAAAATAAAACTAAAGACAACAATCCGCAGAAAAAAAACAAGCATGTTCCGACCAAATTCATTAAAAACTAACGTGTAACGCACCTCCGGTACTCATAACAAACCAAAAATATTGGAAATAAGATCTGCATTCTTTGAGTGTATTCTCACAGCACCCAAAAACAGGGTTCGTAATTACAAGTTTTTTTTTCAAGTTTTTTATACAAAATTTGAAGAACCATAAAATTTTGTGAAGTTTTATATAGGTTCTTTCTAAAACGTCTCATCTTTGAAACTAAAAACAATTGAGCAGTCGCATTTGGACGCAAGATATGCAACTACTGAATTTACCCTTATCGTACCCAACTACGTTGGGAAATTCAAAATTTGAGAAACTTCACCTTAAGTTTTCTGAAAAAGCTTATGCAGTCTTACAATAATTGAGCAGTCTTACTTTATGGCAATATTCGCAATCTTTGAAAGTACTCTGACAGCACACAAGTACAGGCTTGGGAATTTCACTTTAATGAATTATTTTGTAATTACAGTTTTCTGAAAATTTCCAATTAAATCACAAAAAACTTTTAAGCTAAAACAATTAGGGCATTCTTATTTTGAGGCCAAATTTCTAACCCCTGAGATTACTGACAGCCCCCAGCTACAAATTAGGAGTTTCAAACTTTGAAAAAAAATTAATATTTCAAGAAAATTTTTTGAAAAAATCACAAAAAAACGTCTTATCTGGAAAAATGCAAGGTTTTGAGCAGTCACATTAAGAGGCCCAATTCTCAGCTCCTGAGAGTACCCTGACAAAGACTCAACACAGAGATGGGAATATCACATTTTGTGAATTTTTTTACATCCTAAGAATCCAAAAAAAAACTAAACAACTCCTAAAAAATCCTTAGAAAACATCATATCTCGAAAACTGCAAGGATTTGAGCAGACATAATCAGAGGCAAGATTCTCAACCTCTGAGAGTACCCTCACAATATCCAACAACAAGATTGAGATCTTCCAAATTTTTGGAATTTGTTAAAACCAAAGTTTTTGAAAAAAACTTTTGAAAAATCATAAAGAAAACCTCATATCTTGAAAACTACAAGGATTTGAGAAGTGAGATTTGGAGGCAAGATTTGCAACACCTGAGAGTATCCTGACAGCATCCCATTGCAGTGTCAAAATTTCAAAAACTTAAACATTTTTTAAATTATATTTTCTAGAAATTTTTGAAAAGTATCGAAAATCGCCGATTTCGTTAACTAAAATGATTTGGTTATTCATATATGGAGGCCAGAATCTCAAAACTAGAGAAAACTCTGACAGCAACCCTCCATTGTGTTGCCAATTTCAATATGATGAGACAAACACTGAATTTAAACTGGAAAATCGAAAAAAAAAAACCTTAACCATTGCAATATATGATATAAAATAAGTCTCAATTGAAATCAGCTTAGTACAACTGATTAACAAATATATTACAAATTGCAGTTTCTCATGGAAAATCAATTATAATCCGAAATTTCATTCCGGTCAAAAGGTTTGTAGCAAAATCAGTGATTCATATGCCAAGTTATAGAATCGTACTAATAGCGCATATATTCCGAGACCTCTCAGAGATTTGTCCCAATAAACATGATTGGCCAATACATTTACAAATTGTAGTTTCTCAAGAACCTGTCAGAGAAATGCCGCTTATTTTTTTCTTTCATCAGATACTTGCCGACTGGGTTTCGCGCTCTCAATTTTGCTTCGCTATACTCTGATCGAGATGGAATTATACTTGAAAGAATATGGTTGTCATCTCTCGATATAATTCGGTAAAGTTTTCGTCCTCTTTCCTTACTAAGTCGTTGATTGAGACAAACCCTTGAATAACGCCTGCATCAACAGCCCTCCTCTGGACTCGGCTTTTATCTTGTCGAGCAAATATTGGGGTGCGCCCCCCCCCCCCCCCCCATACTTGAATACCATACAATAGGATGGGCATAACAAGCTGATTGTAGAGATGATTGAGTTCAATTTTGGTGTATACAGGGTTTTTCAGTTTAACAAGCAGAAACAGCTGTGATGAGGCTTTTTTGGTTGCCTTTGTTATGTGAGGTTCAAAAGAGAGTTTATCGGTGAACGTGATGCCTAGAATTTTAAGTTTGTCGGTGATCTCAATGTCATGAACAGGTTGAAAAGTAACTGAGTGAGATAATTTGATCTGAACTTCTTTGGATTTCTCGTTGTTCAAGATAAGATAATCGGATTCACACCATTCCATGATGTGACCGATGGCTTGATTTACCGAGTCAACTTCATGTTTACCACCGTTGCAGGGGGTGTTGTCATCTGCAAACTTTGCCGCCAGGGTTCGAGTAACTTGACAGGATTGAGATCTTCCAAATTTTTGGAATTTGTTAAAACCAAAGTTTTTGAAAAAAACTTTTGAAAAATCATAAAGAAAACCTCATATCTTGAAAACTACAAGGATTTGAGAAGTGAGATTTGGAGGCAAGATTTGCAACACCTGAGAGTATCCTGACAGCATCCCATTGCAGTGTCAAAATTTCAAAAACTTAAACATTTTTTAAATTATATTTTCTAGAAATTTTTGAAAAGTATCGAAAATCGCCGATTTCGTTAACTAAAATGATTTGGTTATTCATATATGGAGGCCAGAATCTCAAAACTAGAGAAAACTCTGACAGCAACCCTCCATTGTGTTGCCAATTTCAATATGATGAGACAAACACTGAATTTAAACTGGAAAATCGAAAAAAAAACCTTAACCATTGCAATATATGATATAAAATAAGTCTCAATTGAAATCAGCTTAGTACAACTGATTAACAAATATATTACAAATTGCAGTTTCTCATGGAAAATCAATTACAATCCGAAATTTCATTCCGGTCAAAAGGTTTGTAGCAAAATCAGTGATTTATATGCCAAGTTATAGAATCGTACTAATAGCGCATATATTCCGAGACCTCTCAGAGATTTGTCCCAATAAACATGATTGGCCAATACATTTACAAATTGTAGTTTCTCAAGAACCTGTCAGAGAAATGCCGCTTATTTTTTTCTTTCATCAGATACTTGCCGACTGGGTTTCGCGCTCTCAATTTTGCTTCGCTATACTCTGATCGAGATGGAATTATACTTGAAAGAATATGGTTGTCATCTCTCGATATAATTCGGTAAAGTTTTCGTCCTCTTTCCTTACTAAGTCGTTGATTGAGACAAACCCTTGAATAACGCCTGCATCAACAGCCCTCCTCTGGACTCGGCTTTTATCTTGTCGAGCAAATATTGGGGTGCGCCCCCCCCCCCCCCCCCATACTTGAATACCATACAATAGGATGGGCATAACAAGCTGATTGTAGAGATGATTGAGTTCAATTTTGGTGTATACAGGGTTTTTCAGTTTAACAAGCAGAAACAGCTGTGATGAGGCTTTTTTGGTTGCCTTTGTTATGTGAGGTTCAAAAGAGAGTTTATCGGTGAACGTGATGCCTAGAATTTTAAGTTTAACGGTGATCTCAATGTCATGAACAGGTTGAAAAGTAACTGAGTGAGATAATTTGATCTGAACTTCTTTGGATTTCTCGTTGTTCAAGATAAGATAATCGGATTCACACCATTCCATGATGTGACCGATGGCTTGATTTACCGAGTCAACTTCATGTTTACCACCGTTGCAGGGGGTGTTGTCATCTGCAAACTTTGCCGCCAGGGTTCGAGTAACTTGACAGTCGCCATTAGAAAGATTGAAACACGGGGGAACCATCACAAACCCCTGCGGTACTCAACTATTGGTACATATAGCTTGAAAAAGAACAAAATTCTTTCGTTAAACAGGCAAAATTATTATGCTTACTCATGGGAGATAGCTGTCACTCGCATTTAAACATAGTATAGATAGACAGATTATTGAAAAAAAAACTAATTCTTCGTTTCTTCAAATAAAAATCAATTTTAGTGCTTGGCGTGATTTGAGAACTATACGATTGCGAAAAAAATCAGTGAATTAAGCATGATCAACCAAAATGAAAAAATGAATAACAAAGCATGAAAACCTAAAAAAAAAAACATTTTTTTTTCTAATTTTTTGCACAAAATTTTATTATCTAAATAAGTTTCTTGAAAAGAAAATAAGTTTCTTTAAAGATGGTTATTTGTGGCACTTGGCTTTGCAAGGGTGGGAACGAAAACATTTTTTTTTAAATGCTTCGCCACATTGCAATTGTATTGAAAAATAAATAGTTTGATAAATTTTAAGGCTTGCATTTTAAAAATATAAGTTTTGCGCCATAAAGTTGTAATTGTTGAACTTAAACTGGGTAGCTACAACAGATTAAATAAAAAGAACCGAATTACTTTAGCGCAAAACGTTCCAATAAAAGGAAATGAGATTATCCCACCTCAGAATTTTTTTGGAAAAATGAGAAAAATTAAGTTCAGGCTGAAAGTATTTTACCCGTGAATATTTATGGAAAGCAAAAAACTTCAACAAACTAAGCTGAATTTTTTTAACTTATTGCTGAAAAACGGTGGAAAAAAAAGAAAAAAAACGTCACATGAAATTTGGAAAAGTGTCAATGAACAAGGAAAACCGAGAAACAGATTTTTATGCATTATTTGTGTTTATTCCGAAAGACCACCTTGCGAAGAAGCTTGTTCGTTTTCAAGAATGACTTACGATTGATAATCTAAGATTTGGAGAAAATGGGTCAAACTGTATTTTTTATTCCGCTTGAAAATTTAAATTTAATCCCACTTTTGAAACTTAGGTTATTCGTTATTTTTTGAGCGATTTGCACTGTTTTTTTCATGTTTTCAATTTTATATATCTGAGAGCGTGATTCCTATCATTAAATACAACTGAGCCGAACTTGAATTAAAAGCCAATCGTACCTGAATTTATTGACACTAAAACTGCATCAAGGGACTTGTTCAGTAGATAACCCATGCTTTTCCGGAATATTTGCTGTTAATTATAGTATTCTTGTAACTTTTCTGAAACTTGCTGAGGTTGTTAATTTTTTCTCACCTAATTTTGCTTAATTTCCTAATTTCATTCAAATCAATGCTATTTTCCGCTTTTTACCAAAACCAGCAAAAAGCCTTATAATACTGAATTTACACAAGTTTGATAAGTGTCTACGACGTCCACTGACACTAAAAACACAGAAAACACGGCAGCCTATTAATAAAAAGCTTTATAAAAACAAGCTGAGCATGGGATTCGAAACATGAGCATCCAAGCCACAAGTCGCAGGCATTACAAAATTAGCAAACTGTTATGCTGTCTAATAAAACTACATGGTCTGAAAGACAAAAACCGTTCAGCAATGATTTTGCTTCAACAAAGCGGGCAAAACACTTAGGACTAAATCCATGATATTGGAAATGAAAACTACATTTATGAAACTCCTTGATTAATTATCAAATACAAAAGTAAAGACAATTCATTTAAACAGGGATAAACTAACAACAATAAAGCTTTATATGGTTATAGACACTGGAGACTATGTTTTACACCCAAATTCCCATCTGATTATCCTTCCTTCATCTGTGTGAAAAAAGCCAGAGCCAACCTTCGGTTCTGTTTTTTTTACAATTCTTGGTTCTGAATCAATTACAACTACGGTGCTTGTGCTAGTACTTCTAATCTACTCAAATTAAGCGCAAATTTTTCCAAGTCACAGCCAAATGACTTTTATTTCCAGCTGTTAGGAAGCACACCACTGGCTCTAACTTAACATTTTTGAAACAGAAATTTGAGGTATTGCTTTTCTTTTTTATGTACCCCAGAATTCGCTGAGTTTAAATTTTCAATGACTCAAAATTCAAGAAAGATGAAAAAGCCTACTCACTGCAAATGTTTATAAAAGATTTGCTAAAAAACAGAATATTTTTCATATTGAAGTAAGACTGTGGTTATCGAATTAAAATGTGTGGTTAGAAACTATTTACAAAGTTAAAACATACAGTCTTGAGTTGACTTTTCGTATTTTCCGTAAAAACCAGAATGTAGAAAAAAAACTCGCTCTGCATGGGGCGAACATGGTATCAAACTCAGTATAGCTCTCATAACGTTTGCCAGCTCGCGGAATTTAAAATTTTCCTTTCAATTTGATTTAGATTTGATTCTGTTTTGTTTAAATTAAAATCTCTCAGTAAAATTGAGTGGGCCGATATTTTGACATTCAATTAAATTAAAATTAAAAGGAATTCAAATTAATTTAAATTGTTTTTTTTTTCAATGACTATCCTTGCATTGAGCACAAAACGGAATGTCCTGAATTTTAATTTATCAAGAACTTTTATCAATTATTTGTGTTTACATCCAATACGAGGTACATCCAAACTTGATTCGACAGTTATTATACATATAGAGGCTATATAACACCTACTGTTATTTAGGAAGAATTTTTTCAAGAAAAAATCAATGGAAAAACTATCAAATACATTGGAAAAGGATGTTTATAAAAGAAAAATGAAGCTATTTAGAACGTAAAAGACAATTCAATATAGCGGAAACCATTCATAAAGCTCAGTCTGTTTTTTCAGCATCATCAAAAAAATCAGCACACACGTACTAAAAAAGTCATTTAGATGTCGTTGAGTTTTTATAAAAAAAATTATAGTATATAAAAATAACAGAATGGTCCAATTATGCTTATCTTTCCAACAAACATTCAAAATAAAACTAAAGACAACAATCCGCAGAAAAAAAACAAGCATGTTCCGACGAAATTCATTAAAAACTAACGTGTAACGCACCTCCGGTACTCATAACAAACCAAAAATATTGGAAATTAGATCTGCATTCTTTGAGTGTATTCTCACAGCACCCAAAAACAGGGTTCGTAACTACAAGTTTTTTTTTTCAAGTTTTTTATACAAAATTTGAAGAACCATAAAATTTTGAGAAGTTTTATATAGGTTCTTCGAAAAATTTAAAATAAACTAAAACGTCTCATCTTTGAAACTAAAAACAATTGAGCAGTCGCATTTGGACGCAAGATATGCAACTACTGAATTTACCCTTATCGTACCCAACTACAACGTTGGGAAATTCAAAATTTGAGAAACTTCACCTTAAGTTTTCTGAAAAAGCTTATGCAGTCTTACAATAATTGAGCAGTCTTACTTTATGGCAATATTCGCAATCTTTGAAAGTACTCTGACAGCACACAAGTACAGGCTTGGGAATTTCACTTTAATGAATTATTTTGTAATTACAGTTTTCTGAAAATTTCCAATTAAATCACAAAAAACTTTTAAGCTAAAACAATAAGGGCATTTTTATTTTGAGGCCAAATTTCTAACCCCTGAGAACACTGACAGCCCCCAGCCACAAATTAGGAATTTCAAACTTTGAAAAAAAATTAATATTTCAAGAAAATTTTTTGAAAAAAATCACAAAAAAACGTCTTATCTGGAAAAATGCAAGGTTTTGAGCAGTCACATTAAGAGGCCCAATTCTCAGCTCCTGAGAGTACCCTGACAAAGCCTCAACACAGAGATGGAAATATCACATTTTGTGAATTTTTTTATATCCTAAGAATCCAAAAAAAAACAAAACAACTCCTAAAAAATCCTTAGAAAACATCATATCTCGAAAACTGCAAGGATTTGAGCAGACATAATCAGAGGCAAGATTCTCAACCTCTGAGAGTACCCTCACAATATCCAAGAACAAGATTGAGATCTTCCAAATTTTTGGAATTTGTTAAAACCAAAGTTTTTGAAAAAAACTTTTGAAAAATCATAAAGAAAACCTCATATCTTGAAAACTACAAGGATTTGAGAAGTGAGATTTGGAGGCAAGATTTGCAACACCTGAGAGTATCCTGACAGCATCCCATTGCAGTGTCAAAATTTCAAAAACTTAAACATTTTTTAAATTATATTTTCTAGAAATTTTTGAAAAGTATCGAAAATCGCCGATTTCGTTAACTAAAATGATTTGGTTATTCATATATGGAGGCCAGAATCTCAAAACTAGAGAAAACTCTGACAGCAACCTTCCATTGTGTTGCCAATTTCAATATGATGAGACAAACACTGAATTTAAACTGGAAAATCGAAAAAAAAACCTTAACCATTGCAATATATGATATAAAATAAGTCTCAATTGAAATCAGCTTAGTACAACTGATTAACAAATATATTACAAATTGCAGTTTCTCATGGAAAATCAATTATAATCCGAAATTTCATTCCGGTCAAAAGGTTTGTAGCAAAATCAGTGATTCATATGCCAAGTTATAGAATCGTACTAATAGCGCATATATTCCGAGACCTCTCAGATTTGTCCCAATAAACATGATTGGCCAATACATTTACAAATTGTAGTTTCTCAAGAACCTGTCAGAGAAATGCCGCTTATTTTTTTCTTTGATCAGATACTTGTCGACTGGGTTTCGCGCTCTCAATTTTGCTTCGCTATACTCTGATCGAGATGGAATTATACTTGAAAGAATATGGTTGTCATCTCTCGATATAATTCGGTAAAGTTTTCGTCCTCTTTCCTTACTAAGTCGTTGATTGAGACAAACCCTTGAACAACGCCTGCATCAACAGCCCTCCTCTGGACTCGGCTTTTATCTTGTCGAGCAAATATTGGGGTGCGCCCCCCCCCCCCCCCCATACTTGAATACCATACAATAGGATGGGCATAACAAGCTGATTGTAGAGATGATTGAGTTCAATTTTGGTGTATACAGGGTTTTTCAGTTTAACAAGCAGAAACAGCTGTGATGAGGCTTTTTTGGTTGCCTTTGTTATTTGAGGTTCAAAAGAGAGTTTATCGGTGAACGTGATGCCTAGAATTTTAAGTTTGTCGGTGATCTCAATGTCATGAACAGATTGAAAAGTAACTGAGTGAGATAATTTGATCTGAACTTCTTTGGATTTCTCGTTGTTCAAGATAAGATAATTGGATTCACACCATTCCATGATGTGACCGATGGCTTGATTTACCGAGTCAACTTCATGTTTACTACCGTTGCAGGGGGTGTTGTCATCTGCAAACTTTGCCGCCAGGGTTCGAGTAACTTGACAGTCGCCATTAGAAAGATTGAAACACGGGGGAACCATCACAAACCCCTGCGGTACTCAACTATTGGTACATATAGCTTGAAAAAGAACAAAATTCTTTCGTTAAACAGGCAAAATTATTATGCTTACTCATGGGAGATAGCTGTCACTCGCATTTAAACATAGTATAGATAGACAGATTATTGAAAAAAAAACTAATTCTTCGTTTCTTCAAATAAAAATCAATTTTAGTGCTTGGCGTGATTTGAGAACTATACGATTGCGAAAAAAATCAGTGAATTAAGCATGATCAACCAAAATGAAAAAATGAATAACAAAGTATGAAAACTTAAAAAACATTTTTTTTTTCTAATTTTTTGCACAAAATTTTATTATCTAAATAAGTTTCTTGAAAAGAAAATAAGTTTCTTTAAAGATGGTTATTTGTGGCACTTGGCTTTGCAAGGGTGGGAACGAAAACATTTTTTTTTAAATGCTTCGCCACATTGCAATTGTATTGAAAAATAAATAGTTTGATAAATTTTAAGGCTTGCATTTTAAAAATATAAGTTTTGCGCCATAAAGTTGTAATTGTTGAACTTAAACTGGGTAGCTACAACAGATTAAATAAAGAGAACCGAATTACTTTAGCGCAAAACGTTCCAATAAAAGGAAATGAGATTATCCCACCTCAGAATTTTTTTGGAAAAATGAGAAAAATTAAGTTCAGGCTGAAAGTATTTTACCCGTGAATATTTATGGAAAGCAAAAAACTTCAACAAACTAAGCTGAATTTTTTTAACTTATTGCTGAAAAACGGTGGAAAAAAAAGAAAAAAAACGTCACATGAAATTTGGAAAAGTGTCAATGAACAAGGAAAACCGAGAAACAGATTTTTATGCATTATTTGTGTTTATTCCGAAAGACCACCTTGCGAAGAAGCTTGTTCGTTTTCAAGAATGACTTACGATTGATAATCTAAGATTTGGAGAAAATGGGTCAAACTGTATTTTTTATTCCGCTTGAAAATTTAAATTTAATCCCACTTTTGAAACTTAGGTTATTCGTTATTTTTTGAGCGATTTGCACTGTTTTTTTCATGTTTTCAATTTTATATATCTGAGAGCGTGATTCCTATCATTAAATACAACTGAGCCGAACTTGAATTAAAAGCCAATCGTACCTGAATTTATTGACACTAAAACTGCATCAAGGGACTTGTTCAGTAGATAACCCATGCTTTTCCGGAATATTTGCTGTTAATTATAGTATTCTTGTAACTTTTCTGAAACTTGCTGAGGTTGTTAATTTTTTCTCACCTAATTTTGCTTAATTTCCTAATTTCATTCAAATCAATGCTATTTTCCGCTTTTTACCAAAACCAGCAAAAAGCCTTATAATACTGAATTTACACAAGTTTGATAAGTGTCTACGACGTCCACTGACACTAAAAACACAGAAAACACGGCAGCCTATTAATAAAAAGCTTTATAAAAACAAGCTGAGCCTGGGATTCGAAACATGAGCATCCAAGCCACAAGTCGCAGGCATTACAAAATTAGCAAACTGTTATGCTGTCTAATAAAAAAAAACTACATAATAAAACTATCCTAATAAAAGCGAATAAAACATTTATTACTAAATCTCTGATATTGGAAATGAAAACAATACATTTATGAAACTCCTTAATTAATTATCAAATACAAAAGTAATGACAATTCATTTAAAAAGGGATAAACTAACAACAGTAAAGCTTCATATGGTTATAGACACTGGAGACTATGTTTTACACCCAAATTCCCATCTGATTATCCTTCCTTCATCTGTGTGAAAAAAGCCAGAGCCAACCTTCGGTTCTGTTTTTTTTTACAATTCTTGGTTCTGAATCAATTAAAACAACGGTGCTTGCGCTAGTGCTTCTAATCTACTCAAATAAAGCGCAAACTTTTTCAAGTCACAGTCAAATGACTTTTATTTCCAGCTGTTAGGAAGCACACCACTGGCTCCAACTTAACAACTTTGAAACAGAAATTTGAGGTATTGCTTTTCTTTTTTCTGTACCCCAGAATACGCTGAGTTTAAATTTTCAGTGACACAAAATTCAAGTAAGATGAAAAAGCCTACTCACTGCAAATGTTTATAAAAGATTTGCTAAAAAACAGAATATTGTTCATATTGAAGTAAGACTGTGGTTATCGAATTAAAATGTGTGGGTTAGAAACTATTTACAAAGTTAAAACATACAGTTCAGGATGACAGTTATCTCACGTTTAATATTTGGATATAATCGAGAACAATAAAAAAACTTTTCGGTACTCAAAATAAAATACAATGCTGATTTCAATTATCTGGACAAAACGGTTTAAAATTAAAACTTAAAAAGCGTTTATCTCAAATTGAGTTGACTTTGGTTTAAAAAAAATGATGAGACAAAACTTGCTTACAGCTTAAGTAGAATTAATACGGTGCAATTTCTTTTGCGAAATTCAGGCAAAAAAATTTTACCCCAAAAGTGGATCAACTTAGGCTTTTGTAGTCAATCAAAAATTACAGCAAAACTACTAGCTACCAGGTCGATCACTGGCTTAATTGTATCAAAATTAGTCTCTTACGCAGCCCAACAAACTTAAAAAGGGTTATAATCTTCAAAACCTTGTATAAATTAATTTTTTTTGTTTGATAGACAAAAAAGAGCATTTTATCATATAAAACCACAATTTATATTTGAAACCATTTTTAAAACAATTTTCGCAATTTTTTGGAGATTATACCCTTCCTAAAGTTTCAAAATATTAATTCTTCTTAAATTCTGAGCAAGTTTGGTCTTCGTCTTTTTTTGCCTTAAGTCAACCTAATTTGAGAAAAATTAGTTTTTAATTTATTGTGTAAATCGTTTTGTCTGGAAATTTAAATCAGCACTAAACCCTAATTGCAAGCAATCCATATTTATTTATTTTTCTCAGGTCATTTTCACGTAAGCATAAATATTTGATAACCGAAAACTTTTTCAGGGGTTCTATAAAAAGGCAGTTGAATTGACCCTCGGCTAAAAATAACAAAAAAATCAATTTGAAGCATAAAACCCAAATGAAACCTTCAACCGTAATGTTTTCAGTTTATTTCAGCAACATCGAAACTCTGTTCAGAAGTTTGATTTTGATTCACGCTTTTATTTTAGTTTACTTCCCGTGTGTTTATGGACGCCGTTTTTCATCAATCGAATAGTTCCTTCATGTCTATTAACGCTTTCTGAATATTGTCTCTAAACCGCACACTGTCCGTTTTAGCCGAACTGAATTTACTCGAAATATGGAAAAACATTGCTTTTTCGCCGGCTATTATGTACGATATCCCGTAGCCATCGCTATCAACTGTATTGAACCCTCCGCCACAGTGTAATTGCCTCCAGTCAACTGAGTGTTGCAACATCTGATAGACAGCTGTCTGACTAGTGGACAGTCGCCACTTCTCCGAAATGACTTCTTCCAAGAATTCACAGTTGACCTGACGAAATATAAACAAAACGCTTGTCATTGGAATGACATCAATATCGATCACAACTATTAACAAGAAATTAAACACACATCAGAACTTAAATCAAAACAGTTTCCCCCTCATTAATTTCGAACCGAATAACGGCATTAAAATTATTCTATAACACGGGCAGCAGGTAACGCACATGCTTAGCCCTTGAATGAGTACTTTATAGCATTATAGGGGTAGTAATTAGTTACTAGGTACCATAGGGGGGGGGGGAGGATAGTTAAAGAGATCCTTAATTTGCCTGGCAATATTTGAGCTGAATTTGCAGTTTATAGACAATATTTTCATGCAAAAGAAGCCAAAATACTCTTGGTGATTTGGTTTTATTTTTCATGTAAAAAAAGAAAAGCTCAATACAATCATTCACACGAATACCAGACTAATCACGCTTCAAAGCCAGTCTGATGCGTGAACAGACTTAAAAAAGCCGATGTATGTCCTTTACACCGACTAAACATTTAAGCAATCACAATGCTACAGAGGTCATAGTAAAATCACGTATATCATCATTATTTCTGCATGCAATTAAAATAAAAAACGTTAATTGTATTTTTTCCTTTATGAACTATTGATTTATCAAAACCAGCCAAAAAAATCTAGAATCGGCAAGATAAAGTAAAGGAATTCAAAGTAATTCTGTCTGACATAATTAATTTAAAAAAATATCCCATGATTTTAGCGAGCAAAAATCATTTTCAAGGCAACTCATACCAAAAAAAAATAGAAAAATCATTTTTAAGGGGATCGGTATCCCATTTTCTATTTTTTTACAATTCTTCAATTACATCAAAAAAATTACTCTGCAATTTAAACGCATTCAACATACCTTCATGTATCTAGCCAGAACATAAAGGCAAAACAGGTGCCTATCAATGCCACTACCCGACATACAATCCTTGTACAATTCCTGGTGAGTTTTCACACTTGTCTGCAACAATTTCTTCAACTCGTCTTTGCTTTTTGTTCTCGGATTTTCACACATTGCACGTACGAAATCACACGACTCAACCGTACACGAACGAACTGTTTCCGTTCTACCTTCTCGGTAAAGCCGAGTCATGGAAGCCTCGTAAGTCAAATGAAACTGCCCGACGTCTCGGAAGTAAGCCAATTGAAAGGCTAGTTGTATAAATCCATCGGGACTACATTTAGCTTTCTTCATAAATCCTTTCCCGAAATCTTTGAAGTATAAGAGTCGCAGGTCCACGTCTTTGCACGCACTGGTGTTTTCCCGGTAGCTGTGGTCTATGAATGTTTTGAGAGGAGGTGTGAAGTCCCAGTTGAGTCGAAGGGGGTTCGGGAGGTTCAGATTCGAATCGCCCATTGTGTGACCATCTGAAACAAACCCGAAGAGTGAACCGAGTATTAGACCTAGGAAATTATCTTGTCAATGAAACTGAATTTTCGAGCTCGCCTAAACACTATATAGAGCCATTTTTGATTTTTTAAAAAGCAAAAGCAACATTTGTAGGCATTTTTTTGGATTTTTTTGACCAAAAACTTGCTCTTTTCACGGCGCGCGCTCTTCTCTCAACAAAGTAAAAATTAGAGCCTTAAAAATATTCAGGTTGTCGTCCAAATATTGATGTCGCAAAATAGTACCAAAGAGGCGACCCTTTGAGTGGTAAAGAGGTGTAATTCCTGAGGGTCGTACCCCCCCCCCCCCCCCCACCATCCCTCTATTAATACATCCCTGTATATTACCTGGTACTTCAGTAATTCTTAGTAACAGAAACTGAACCTATACCCCATAGTAACTCTAAATGATCAAGTTTATGTTCATATCATATTTTTGAGTTTATCCGATTTTATCAGAAATTAATCAGAGGACTAATGGCAAAATCTGAAAAAATTTCAATTACAGGCTCCGCGAGTGTATTTACTATATCATATATTTTAGAGTATTACTAAGTTAAGTTACAACATCTATTATGATTTATTATACTTATTAACTAATACCTCTCACTCACTAACCAAGAGTGTATCCGTGTGACCTCAACTCATGATAGAGTGCATACTCGAACACTTGACTGGAGACAGGTGCGTCTGCCCAGCTGTGCTCCACTGAGGCTGTCATTCTGCTGTTAGGGTGGAAACACACATTGATGCTCTTGTCAAACCAATATGTGTGGCCATCTCCATGTAGTGCCCGTTGCACTGATTCGTCAGCTGTAAAAAAAAAACACAAGTTTTTTCTATCAATTTATTGAAATAAACGAAAAATTTAATGCATTTAGAAAAAAATGTACGTCAATTTTACATTCACAAAAATAATCGATTTAGCATTACGGTCCTCAATAAAAAATCACAAAATTGTAAATTCGAATTTTTACCTGTAGTTGTTGTTTGGTAATTTCATATCAATGATTGACCAAAAATGCACAAACTAATATTAACCAGTGCTAAAAAAAGTTCATCCAAAGAACTCAATGTTAGATCAAATTATTTCCAGAAGTTAAAAGAAAAGAGTAAGTTCTTTCTCGAAACACTACCAAAACCCCAAAATCACTACCCTCAAATGGCCACATAAACCTATCCAATGGCCATATAACAGTGTAATTCAACTCACCCGATCCGACCTCATTTTCCTTGAATATGAAGTCCTTGCTAGAGAACACGACTACAAATGCCGCATCTTCGATCGCCTTCAAACTGTCCTTGTTCACGCCACTCGCGAAAAAATTCGATCTGAAAAAAAAAAGAGGGAACTTTACAATTTGAAGTTTCCAATCAAAAACCCTAATTGAAATTCTTTTAAATAAAAGGGCAGCATTAGTCTGATTCCATTGTGAAGCAGTTCGACATTTTGGGCAATTATGATAAATATGCTGGTTGCGAAATTTTTGACCTTCTTTAGATCGATCAAAATGATTTTCACAGCTCATCCGAAACAGAATAAGGACACTTTTCGTGCCAGAAACTAGGGGCCCAGCTGAAAGCTGGAGAGACCTGTTTGATTATTTTAATATTGATTATTTTAAAATTGTTTTAAAATTTCAGGTTTCTCAAGTCGATAGCGCCCTTCCTACGCAAAAAAAGTGAAAGAGAAGCTTATGCATTCATTATGCAAATCTGGATGGGTAGTTTTTGAAGAAATCGAAAAAGGTTTGAAAAAATGGCCTAAAAACCGAAAAATTGACTATTCCTAAGTGTATAGCTCTTCCCCTAGACAAATTAGGGACGAGCCGTTTGTGTAGGGGGTAGGGGGTTCCTACAACCTGGTCTATCGATTAAACCCTTAATCCCAAATCTGGACGGGTAGTTTTTGAGGAAATCGGAAAGATTTGAAAAAAGGCCAAAAAAGTCAAAAAAGTGACTTTTCCTAAGTCTATAGCTCTCCCCCTAGGCAAGTTAAGGACCAGCCGCTTGTGCGGGGGAGTTTCCTACAACCTGGTCTATCGATTAAACCCTTAATTCCAAATCTGGATGGGTAGTTTTTGAGGAAATCGATAATTTCCGAAAAAATAGGGAAAAAATCAAAAAAAGTGACTTTTCCTAAGTCTATAGCTCTTCCCCTAAGCAAATTAGGGACCAGCCGCTTGTGCATGGGAGTTTCCTACAACCTGGTCTATCGATTAAACCCTTAATACCAAATCTGGACGGGTAGTTTTTGAGGAAATCGAAAATTTCCGAAAAAATTGGCAAAAAGTGAAAAAAGTACCGAGTTGTGAAGCTTTTCTAAGACCGTAGGGGGTGGGGTAGGGTAAAAATTGCCCTAAATTTCATGCAGGCAGGTACGTGAAACGCTACTGAATCCATTGGTACCACTTTTATGAGAATCTGACGGGTAGTTTTTTGGGAAAGCGAATTTTTCGAAAAAGCGTCTCAAAAAAAAAAAATAAATAAAAAAAAAAAACCAGATCTCATCTGGAAAAAAAACGTTTTCATAATACCTGTTTAATAAATCAAACAGGAATTAAACGCTTCTTTAGGTTTTTGCCAAAAGAAGCTTTCGACACTTGTTGGAAAATTTGGTGGAAATTGACGCCAAAAGTTACATACGTCTCGTCGCCACAAATGGATTCTTCTCCCTATATCCGATGATTATGCAGACATAGTAATTATCGGACCATACTTTTCAGACACAAAAACTGTTTTAAAAAAAACTGCTTTTCTTCTTGAAACTTTTCTTTTTGAAAGTACTATTATAAACATGAGTAAACTTCGAGTTTAACTTCAAATGTGAATGAACCAATCAATATTAACATCCACTTCAAACTCTAATTTGAACGCTTTAATCAATATACACTTCGAGTTTAATGTTCAGCTTCTGATTTGAACGAATTAATCAAATACCTGGTTTCTGCCCACTGGTCTCTGTTGACGTTGGTGACAGCAGGTAGTCTGGCTTCAGTCTCATTCACAGGGTACGAAGTGGCATCCTCCATTATTCTCTTGAATTGCTTCTCAATATCACAGGGGCGAAGTAGATCGCCCATGTAGTAACACTGCATCTTGTACCACCTAAACAGCAGAATTTCTTCTTAAGTGCTAGAAACAATATATCAAAAAAAGGAAAAATTGCAGAGATTGCATAGTTATTAAAGAGTTTGAAGCTAAAATTGAGTAAACAAATAGTCAATCGTTGTGACGAAACCACTTCAATTTTTTCAATAATGACTGTGATTGCGAAAAGAAACAGTTCCAAAATATTAAAACTGACATGCTGCCATAGAAAAATTTGTCAATAATAAGTCGATGGCCTTAGGGTCATTTCTCTGATTTGCCGAGAAATTTACTCAGAAAAAATCTTGGCGAATATGATTTACTGAACGCCTAGTGCATTGTAAAGTAATGAATCCGCCGTAATTAGTTTCGAAGACATTCATTCAGCAACATATTTCTGCTATTTATACCAACATTACCAGCCATTGACAGCCACTTGGGCCCTATGCTTAAAATGTTTCAGCCTATCCTTCAGCCCAGTATTCTGGGCCATCTTAATAGTTTGGAATTTTCATATGTGATTTCCCAAAGACCAGTGTCCAAAATTGAGATTATTTGTCATTACCCCGAAAATGTTTGTTTTGTGAAAATCTTCCAAAAAAGTTTTGTTCAGTCAAAGCCTCCAAATATGAAATTGTTGTCAAATCCTCCAAACTTGCATTTTGGATCAAGATCCTCCAAAAACTTGCCTTTTTGATCAAGATCCTCTTCAAAGCGTGAATTATAGTCAAACTCCTCAAAAAAGCGGGCAAAAATCTAATTAACAATCATTTAATTTTCACTCACTTTCCCCAGCAGTTGACAGCCACATGTGTGGTATGGTTAATGTGTCTCAATCTATCCTTGTCCTTCTGTGGTATCCTTGTAGTATTGAATGCCCTCACATACTGTGCACTACACAGAGGTCTGGTGTCTCTCATTAGCAGAGGGGGGAGAGTCTCGTGTTCGATCAAACGGCGGAATTGCAGCATGGCGTGAACTATGTTAGCAGCACGGGCTGCGGGCTTTACCTGGAAAAAATTTACAATCAGTAAAACAATGTCCAATTAATATTTTACGAAGAGTTCGAAAGGTATTTAGAAACCTCTCGTTTCAAAACCCATCTATAGAAGTAAACAAAAAACTTCAAATTTTTCAGCGTTTCGTAGTGTAGAGACAAATATAATAATCCGTATCTGGCGGATGGATAATACGGGTATACTGTCGTCTACTGTTATGCGAGCTGTTCAATTGGTAATGTTATTTAGCACTACTGGCTATCAATTGTATTTAGATTGGATTCATTATTTAGATATGTCTCGAGCGGTAAAGACCTATCTTGCTTTAAAGGATGCTGGTTCCGATTCCTAGCTTCTGATATTTCGCAAGTCGATCGGCGCAAGTAAGAGCATGATTGGAATAGTATATTAAGTTGATCTCTATTCAATTGATTCGTAGCTCGGTATAAATCTCCAATGATTGGTATTAATTACCATCAATGTTTACATAGTTAAATAAATATATGATGCAGCTCTATTTTAACATCAAGGTGAATTATGTAATCTATTCGGTTCAGATGGTTAACTAGAATGAATGACATCATGAAGGGATGATGTCACACAACCTCACAAGAGGAAGTCTTCCCGGGTGGTTGAAGTGTTTCATCAGATACATTTACAATAATTCACATAATAATTTAAGACTGCTTTGATTAAGAATATGTACAAGTATCAATATGGTATGGGTCTATCAAAAGTTATATCGCAATAATTTAATAAACTCATAGTATTAGAAGCACAGTTTATTAATTCAATTTATAAAACGAGAGAAGATAAATTATTTTAAACTTAAATGGGAGATAATTTTTAAGCAAGCCACCTTGAGTCGGGGTATGGGAGTTAAAGTGATAGATGATAAGGATAAAATAATGATATCATGATGTATTCAGTTGTCAACTGTAACTAAATTTCCACGGCAAGAACTGTCGTGTGGAGTAGCTGAATAGTTTTGGTCGTCGTTTCGTTTTAATTTTTGATATCGCTGTCTTCGTTCGTTGTTGCCTTTCATTCTTTTTGTGCTCGTTTGATGCTGAAGTCTTTTTGATATGAGGCGGTGTGGTTCCAATCGTTGCCTCATAGATTGTGAATTGATTATCAACAACTTAACAGTGATATGTTTTGTTGATTTCTTCACGATTTCTTTTGAAAATTTTCAACTAGCTTAGCAATTAGTACTTTATATTACTTGCTAAAAGGTTGATATTTCATTTACTGTTCGTTGTCTACTTTTCAGAAGTCTTCTGGTCTTCATCGTATGGGCGTTTTGTGCCTTTATTGGCCTTACTCCCTGAATGAAGGTGATCGACTTTTTTCTTTGAAAAAGTCAAAATTACACATTTCTACGATGTTTTTGCATTGATCGCGATCATCGTATTGTGTGTAGTGTCTGGCTTTTTGTTTTTTTTTCAGTTCTTTTCTTCTACTGTAGCTGCACTTCACTCCTATAGGCTATTCAGACAATTTGCTGGTTCGCCTGAGCAAAATTTGGCGTCAGTTAGAGTAGTTGATAAATTACTTTTTTTTTTTTTTTCATTAATTTCGTTTATCTTTTTTTGATATCTTCTTGGCATTCAAGATTCGTGTGTTGTTCTTCAGTATCACTGACAACCTTTTAGGGTTGCCTAACAAGCACATTGGATGTTTGTTGGCTCATTTGAACGCTTTCTTTCTGAATTTCTGCGAAGATATCCCTCGAATTTTATATTTTTTCTTGTTTTGCCTATCATAATACATGGGAATAGTGTAAATTGATGTATTTCTCCAAATTTTGATCTGCTAGTGGATCGACTTCCTGCCTGTTCCTTATTGGTGGTCTAATGATTACTGAGCCCAAAAAATTTCTTTCTTCTCTAGCTAATATTTTTGGGGGGAGCAGAATCTTTTTATTCGTAATGTTTAAACATGGGCAACAGGTGGATTTTTCGAGATCTCGCGAAGTTGACTTCTCCTAGTGAGCCGACTTCCTGCCTGAGTCCTAGTTGGGCCTTGAAGGTATTCCACGGGTTCAAAGCGGTTGCATTACGTATATTTCGACTTGGGTGTCAGTTTTTCAGAAAAGCTCAACTTGAGGAAATGAGAGTTTTCTCGAAATTTTATACTTTTTCTGTTTTATTTTGGTTTTTTCGTGACTTCAATTGTATCGATTGGGTGGTTTTGGAGCTTACATTGTTAAGAATGCATGCATGAACGTTACTAGCTGATATCGTGATTTTTCGTCACACATAAATAAAGATTTTGATGTTCGTTTTTTCGAAAATGTCGCAAATTAGGCTGAAAACTCTGCTTTCTTTCAATTTGTCGAGTCCACATCCGATTTTCGGCATGGCTATAGCGTTTATTCCCTTCTGCAGTAGCTGCTGCTTCATGCAGTTGAGGCTTCTTGACAAATCGTAGTATGTTGGCTTGTCAAAAAATTGTGGTTTTGTGACTAAATTGAAAATTGACTTGTTTTCCCAAGGCAAAGAAACTGAAACTGATGATCCAACTATCGGTGTTTCAATGCTTTTTAGGGTTGGTTTGATGCATGGGTAGGCGCTGCTGATCTGCTGTGCTACTCCTTTTGCCATTTGAAAGTCACTTGAGACCCACTCCTGTCACCATATAATAATCCGTATCTGGCGGATGGATAATACGGGTATACTGTCGTCTACTGTTATGCGAGCTGTTCAATTGGTAATGTTATTTAGCACTACTGGCTATCAATTGTATTTAGATTGGATTCATTATTTAGATATGTCTCGAGCGGTAAAGACCTATCTTGCTTTAAAGGATGCTGGTTCCGATTCCTAGCTTCTGATATTTCGCAAGTCGATCGGCGCAAGTAAGAGCATGATTGGAATAGTATATTAAGTTGATCTCTATTCAATTGATTCGTAGCTCGGTATAAATCTCCAATGATTGGTATTAATTACCATCAATGTTTACATAGTTAAATAAATATATGATGCAGCTCTATTTTAACATCAAGGTGAATTATGTAATCTATTCGGTTCAGATGGTTAACTAGAATGAATGACATCATGAAGGGATGATGTCACAACAAAGCTCAGAAAATCAATTTTATCACTAAGAAGAAATATTTTTGAAAATCCAGCCACCTAGAGAAAATTCTATATCCTCCCCTGCCAAAAGGCAATTTTTAATACGTTTCTTTCTATATGTCAATCAAAATAGAAACAAAAAATGCTTTTTGTTCAGTAGTCGGCATCCAAAAATTGTTCCATTTCAAGCTCATGTGTTAATAAAAGAATCAATTCAACTTCGGTCACAGCTCAAGCAAGATTCAAATATTCTCCCAATCAAGATTCAACTATTCGCCTAGTACCCTCTTACCTTTCCTTCCATGGGGTACAACAAGTTATCCAATCCGTAGAAACTTGACGAGAATCCAAGTGGCTGTCTGTTGGCCAAGTACACGTAATCTTCCCACCAATCTGTGACCCAGTTGGAAGACCACCAGCTTTTGATCGTCAGATACAACTGCAAAAAAGGACAATCTTTTTTTTAAAGACATTTTGAACAAGTTTCGATTTTTGTAAAAAGAGATTCGTTACTAGATACAAGTATCACATATGCTTAACTGTTGAATTAGTTCTTTATAGGGGGTAGCAAATCGCTACTAGTTACCATAGGGGGAGGGGTAGTTAAGGAAATCCCTTTTTACTTATTCCTTCCAAATTCATAAATATCAATGCTCAATACTGATAGACTAAAATTAAATAAGACTTCAATACTAAATTTGAAGAACCCTTCAATTAGTAAAGGATACGCTGTTAATTCATTTTGGGTGGAAAACGTAGAAAGGTCCAACAATAAAATATGATAATCAGAAGCGAAAAAAGCATACGATAATTTTCCAAATTCCACATCTCAATCTTCGAACCACGCATATTTTCTAAGTGAGCGATCAGTTCTTGTGTCAAAACTCTTCCAAAAAAAACTTGATTGAATTTGAAACTCTTGTCCAAATTCATTAACATTGGTCCACGTGAAGATATAATATTAAATGCGATGATGGTTGTCTGGTTTATTCACCTATTTTTTTTCTCGAGGTGTTACTTCCAGCCCTCAAACGGGCTATTTGTCCTTATAAATTCCAGTATCCAATATATATATCCATTTATAAATCAATCTATTTCCACCTAACCTGCAAACGGCGTCCGATTCCCTTTTCGAACTCCTTCGACAACTGTTCCCACTTCGCAAACTTCTCATCATCACACAATGGTCGCATAGTTCTCAGATGTCTTCTTAAAGTGTCTTTCAAAGAGGGCAGCGGCAATTTAGGCAATGCATGTTGAAACGAATAGAGCATGAAATCTCTGCCGGCCCAGAGTCGTAGGACGATCGCCCAGATTTTTGTGAGAATCGACGCTCCTCTGCCTAAAAAAAACGAAAACCTTCAATTTAAACTTAACATTTAGCTTTGGCAACTAATATATGCACCGAGTACATAGGTAACTGGTTAGGCTACTTTTATAAAATTTAACATGGTTCAAATAGTTAGTTAACTAGAAATCGGAGTTTTTTTCAACAGACGAGGTTGCCTTTCAAATGTACAATTCGCGAAACAATCGGCCAAATTTAATATTTTATCTAACAATGCTAGCATAACATAAGCAGCCATTTCATTCACTTAATTGTAAAAAAAAACAGTCTGAGATTCGAACCCTAAATCTCTTGTTCTTGTTTAGATACTTGAGCTACTCGCCTGGTGCTTCGAACATGAACCCTTGGTATTGAAGGAGACACCATAGACCCCAGCGTGAGATTAGGACGAAAGAGAGCCAGAGAATGCTGGCACATAGAGAGCTAGCCAGATAGAAGTCGAGGGGCGGGTTCAGTGTTGAGCTGAAAAGGAAAAATACCTATGATTCATTTTAGTGAGAATTCTATGAAAAAATCTTGTAGAATTTGAGTTTTAGAGCGACAATGATCTTTACTTCGAAGAATATAAAACAAGCAACAAGGATAGCCTGTTGCTGATTAAGTAGCACGAAAAGCTCCAGCCATCAAAAAATTGTTATCAGAAAATTACAAATAACGATAAAATTGTTTCTAAAAAAAAACTAAAATTGTTTTACAGAATGTTTCATTTTCGATCGCTCCATTTTTATTTTCTTCAGCAAAGAATATCTGAATTTGATGTTAGACAGCAAGCAAGACAACTAAAAAAACGTACAAAAACATCAAAAAATTGAAAGAAAAGATTTTCAGAAAATTTTATTTTCGAGTTTTTTCATATTTTCCATTACTTTTCTAGTAAATAAGAGCTCAATTAGAATATTCAAACTGCAGAACATTTAACATTAAACTATAAACATAGCCATCATACTGGAACAGTGTCAATGATCACAAGAAAACTAAGAAAAATGGCTTAGATATTTACGAACATTTTTCAAATTTCGAAGAGGGAATATATCAGGTTAGAGCTCTTTGAACTTCGTGAAATGTTTATAATGGGAACTTTTTAGAAATTCATCCCATTTAGAGAAAACTGGATCAATAGTAATATTTAATTTGCGCGTTAAATTCAGAATGATAACGTCAATTTTTAAAACTGAAATAGTGGAAAATTAAACTAATAGATTAGCCTCTTTTATTTCTTTCTTTTTTGGTTCTTAATGAGTCTGAAAACCTAACATTTTCCTTATGCGTAGTTGAGGTGAAAAAAAAACATACTTGGCTGTAAAACTTTGAATAGTTCAGAAGACAAGAATTTTTCAACTTTCGGAAATATCTCACGTTGCAGTAGCAAGTGTAGAAAAAGAACGAACACCCGAAAACGATATGAACATTAACTGGACTTTGAAAAAAACAATATTAAACAAAAACAAGCAAAAATACAGAAAAGCTACTCATTTTATATTGTTTTTCAGAAAATTTCAGAAACACAGTCGAGCAACACAACTACCAGCAATAAGCTTTTAAGCAAAAATAAAAACGAACAATTAAAACGTACGGAGCCAGGGCTAGTAAATTTACAACACACAGAAGTAAATGAACAACACTTGTAACTACCATGAAAAATGCTACTGCTCAAAAAAAAACGTGATGAATCAAATGATCTAACAAAACTTAAGCAAACAAACGAAAGTCCGACCATTCAATTTTTCTCGGAACAAAAAATAATTTCAGGCCAACTGCAAAAAAGAAGGTCCGACCGCGACTCGAAACCCCGGACATTATGTTCCAAAGGCAACCGCGTTACCCCCAGACTAATTCTGAAACTTCTTGATGTTGAATAATAAAGCAAGTTCAATTTTGTACAAAATTGTAGGAAATGTTGTTTACGGGAATACAAAATTTCTGATCTGATGGCACTCCCGGCTTGTTAAAACTGAGTCTATCAATTAAATTATTATCGGTCCTGAAACAAAATTAGCTTCAATACAATGAAGTCAATTAAAAAACCAGGTGCCATTCAAATCATCTGAAAACAGCGCTAAAACTTATGAACTCAACTACCTGAATCAAAAATATATAAATAAGGTTGAATGCTCAAAAAGAAGTAGTAATTAAAGTTTTGAGCAAAATTTCTTTTGCGAAACGAACTAAAATGTGAAGAAAATTCTGGTACCCGATTACAATACCCTTGCTAATCCTAAGGGTAATAAACAGTCAGATTGAATCAAAAATCAAAACAGTGACTCACACGTGATTGCATTGTTTTTTTATCGCTCACCTGAAATAGGATGAGACGAATCTATTTATGTGATAAGTAGGTGGCAGATCAGCAAACTGCAGAGCCAGAATAATGAAGAACACCAGAATCCAGCTGGCCCATGTAGCCGGATAGACCCCTGAAAGAAAAACCCATTATAGACAATTTACTGAAGTTTTATGTTCCAGATAACCCAAATTTGAAAGATAGAAACTCGATGAGCGGTCAAAGTGAGCTCGGCACCCAATTAAGTGCACTTTTGCCAGAACTTTAAGATGCCTAATTTAATTTTTTCTTAACCGCCGAGAAAAAATGAGATCCAACAAATAAACGGACAACTTCTACTGTGTTGATATGAAGTGACCATTTTCTTAAAAACCGTTCATCCGAGAAATAAAAACAAAGCTGTTCTTTTAAATAGTAACCTGTAATGAAGCGACGTTGCAACCAAGTCAAAGATTTCTGCCAGGACCTCAGTCCCGACATAAACACAGCAGTCAATGCATGGTTGTCTACTTTCAGATTCCATCCTTCTGGTGTCACTATAAACTGGAAGGCGACAGCTGGCTGTGCTTCAGCCATTTCAAACGCTTACTTTTGACTTTGTATTTCCAAACAAACTCTGGCAATTAACTGCAGGAACGAAACTGATCTGAAAATCAATTCTATTTTTGAGCACAATTTAACTTCCTCTTGCTTTAACAGATATACAATTTCAGCTCTATCCAACTGGAACGCTAACTTGGTCAGAAATGAATAAAACTCAGTTTCGACTGTACTCTTCTTAAATCATGATTCAAAGAACCGAGTTTACGTTAATTTAAAGAACTTCGATCTTTGAGCTCAACAGAGAGCGATAGACAGTATTAACTTTGACCTAACTTAAAGGCGTGTAACCGAGTTCGAACCTATGATTGGCTAATTTCGAGTTTTCAGAGTGGACTTTGAATCATGATACGATCGATTGAGAAGACCTTTGATCGGATTTATTTCAGATTGCGTTTAAGTAAATTTGAAGATTCAGTTTGAAAGCGTGGTGGATTAACTTTAACCGTAAGAAAATTCCCGATGAATTAGAAGCTGTGTCAAACGAATGACCTTTACACCATCCAAGAACATTTTTAAAAAATATGCTTCAACTAGGTTTCTTTTGTCTGTCACACAAAAACACATTTTGACACAGAGGTGAAGTGCAGCTTCGCACCACTTGCGATACAACATAATCATAAAACATAGGCGCTACGCGCAATACACCGAAGGCATAGAAACTGAAGCAAAAACCAAACAACTTGAACAACTAATAATTGAAGAATAACAGTTCTAGAACAAAAAATCGTACTAATACATGTATACACCAAAATTTTGCTATATCGAGAAAGAGCCTGAAATAACAGTTCTAGAACTAAAAATCGTACTAACACATGTATAGGTTAAATTT
The DNA here is from genome assembly GCF_963678635.1 of Symsagittifera roscoffensis. Lineage (NCBI taxonomy): Eukaryota > Metazoa > Xenacoelomorpha > Acoela > Convolutidae > Symsagittifera > Symsagittifera roscoffensis. Next base: position 7,315,055 of record NC_087071.1, read on the forward strand.
TTGATATATCAACGAAGATCATAAAATAACACTTCTAGAACTAAAAATCGTACTAACACATGTATACACCAAAATTTTGCTATATTGGCAAAGATCATGAAATAACAGTTCGAGAGCTAAAAATCGTACTAACACATGTATACGTCAAATTTTTGCTATATTGACAAAGATCATGGAATAACAGTTCTATAAATAAATATATAAATAAATAAAAGCAAAAGTGAAATATACAAATAATTAAATAGACATGAAAAAATATATATGAACAAATAACCAAACAAACAGACCCATAATATGAATAAATGAAAATAAATAAATGAAATAAATACACATACAAAAATAATAAAAGCAAAACTAAATGAAAGAAAGAATAATTAAATAAATATAGAAATAAATATCAACAAGTAAACAAAACACACCTGATAAATAAATGAGCAATAAAAAAATAAATCAATACATAAATAAATAAATAAATACATAAATAAATACATAAATAAATAAATAAATAAATAAATAAATAAAAGCAAAAGTGAAATGTACAAATAATTAAATAGACATGAAAAAATATATATGAACAAATAACCAAACAAACAGACCCATAATATAAATAAATGAAAATAAATAAATTAAATAAATACACACGCAGAAATAATAAAAGCAAAACTAAATGAAAGAAAGAATAATTAAATAAATAAACAAAACACGTGATAAAAATAAACAAAAATAAATATGTACATACATAAATTATAAATAAATATAAGCAAACTAAACATAATTAAATAAATAGAAGAACAGATAATTAAATAAATAAAGATGAACAAATAAAGAAACAAACATACGCAATCACGTGACATAGCGCGATATAGTCCAGCCCACATGATAATTGATAACTGTGGACGTTATTTGTCGACACTTGACAACAGACAACATTAAAAAAAAAACCCCGTTACACGATACCATAACACCTTGACTAAAGTCTTCGGTGTAAAAAGCGTGAGTCGGAAAAATGAAAAATGCTGAAAAAATTAGGTGAACCAAAATTTTCTTATGTCTCAATGCAGGTTACCTAGGGCTCAGCTAAAGCTGGAGGTAATTACTTAATATTTTTTGATTTTGCTATACTGATGCGGGGCGAAATGCGTCAATAATTAAACTTAACCCAAAACCTTAGTTGTTTCTCAATAAAATGAGAAAAGTGAAAATTTAGGGATTTTGGAATTTTCCCCAAGACCACGCCTTTCTCTTACAAACAAAATCTCAGGTTTGATAGGGTACTTTTTGATAAAATTCAAAAAGTTTCTATAAAATAGTCAAAATTCGAAAATCAGTAACTTTTTTCTGCTAAATGCAGATCGTGGCCGGTAAAGAAGAGAAGATTCCCAAAAGCAGCCGTATTTCTCGATTGAGCACTTGACCTGAAAATTGGTAATTTTCGAGACGAGTAAAAAAAACTTCCAAAAAACGTGTTTAAAGGCAACAACTTTTTTCTAACAGAAACTGGGCGTAGCAAATTATAAAGTTAAGCTTGCAACAACCTGTTGCGTCGATTAAAGCTGTGATATCAGTTTTGGCAGGATAGTTAGAGAAAAGGTCAAAAAACGGTCAACAAATCAGAGAGCTGAAAATTCCGACAATCATAACTTTTTGTTTCAAAAAACAATTGGACGTAGCCGCTTAAGTAGAAGAGTTTCAATCAATCTATTATTTCGATTGAACCCAAAAACCTAGGTTTGGCCGGGTAGTTCTCGAGAAAAATAAAAAGGTTTCAAAAAACAGTCAAAAAATCAAAACTTTGACTTTTCCGAGGGCCATAAATTGTTATGTATACAAACTTTGGGCGTAGTCGCATTTGCAACGGCTTCCAACAACCCATTCTTTGGATTGAACCCAAAAACTCTGATATAGAAGGGTATTTTTTGGTTATATTGATTAATTTTTAAAAAAAGCTGAAAAATTTATAGGCTTGTCATATAGATTTTCTTTATGCTTGTCATATAATCTTAACAATTAAATATAAGGGATTTCTAGCATTCGTGAATTCATGATGTCAGTTCTCTGCATGATAAACTCTCAAATAAGTTCAGGTTTTAACCTTGACTTTTCCTTAGAAACAATTCCGACTCCCTACATATTCACCCCCACACGTTTTCGAAAGCTGTAGACAAATGAGAGAGCAAGAAGATACCAAGGGAGTAAGCAGTCACAAAAATGTAGGCGGTCTTTCTATGTATACCCCCTTTTGAAATTCAGTAATCAAGTAGAAAATATTTTTCAAAAAGTATTAAAATTTTCCAAAGCGTTTCACAAAAAATTAAATATAAAAACCATAACACCTGTTTTTATCAAACAAGAATTCTAGGCAGACATGCCGAGCAAGATAGTTGAAATTCAAATTAGCAACTGGACAAAACTTGAGATGCGGAAACAAGGCCGGCAATCTTTGAGCACACGCCAGTTGAGCTGAAAAAAAACTTACTAGTAAAAAACTTTTAAAGGTTTCAAGTCACCCCTGAAGCTACCCTGTAGTAACTAGTACTGCGACAGTATTTAAATTTGATTTTTTTAACAAATTGGCTAGACAAAAACGTTAAATGGAAAAAAGCCATTATTCGTTTGATAACAATCGTTTGATAATAATCTACTTAAAGTACTTTACAAAACAAACAACTCATTTGAATTGGGAATCATCCACTTACGGATAAAAATGAAAGAGGGGCCATTCACCCGAAACTTGCTTAATTACTTAACGCAGTTGCAGCAATGTGTTGCCAGTTTGCCAACAAGAGTGTAGGACTCTACACAAAAACAAGAGCTGGTTTTCGCCGGTTTTTTTAACCGGGTTAGCGGGAAAATTAGGGTGAATGGACCGGTACAATGAAGTCACCTATTTAACATATTCAATTGCACTGCCACAAACTGAAATATTTTCTATTTCAATAAGCTTGCATAATCACTGAAATATCTATTTTGTCAAATTCAAAACAAAATATATGCAACTATGGTTTAAAAAACAACAACACACGCTGTCAAAAATATGGCACTTTAAAGTCTTTATGAGCTATAGTGAGGCTCTTAGCTATCGTCATCATAGGTCAACCCTGCAACAAACTTATTCGATTTTCTGGAAAACATCCGAAACGGTATCCTCCTGCGATTTCTTTTCCCCTGCCAGCCCGACGCTTTTTCATTACTTCTATCATGATCACTTGCACAATCCTGCAGATGTCGATTATCACTCAAACGATTCAAAACTCCGCTGAGGTTTGTACTTGGTTCATTGAAGAACGATATAGCATTAACTGTATGCTGACGACCATGATCATTTCTCATTTTGACAACCGCAAAACTGTCATCTACCGCGCTACTTCGCTCATCTACTATTGCAAAATCAGCCTCCGAGCAAGCTTCAAGTATTTCAGAACACATTGGTAACAATGCTTCAAATATCAAATCACCGCATTGAAAATCGGACAATTTTGTTATAAGGTTGGCCACTAGATTTTCAATTCTTGAGGTGCTCGCTATGTTTCTTGAAATAGACACTGACTTTGTCAGTTCAATCAAGCCTCCAAACTCAACACCTAATTTGAACAAAAACTTCCTTTCCGATTCAATTAAAGTATGATTAGTTGGTTTAAACGCCAAAAGCATCAAGTTCGCCACATGCCAACAAATCCGACAACAAAGGTTATCGGAAAACTGATCTTCGCCAGTCTTTAAAAACTGAACTAGATCGTATTTGTTTCTGATTGCATTCATAATTAGCCACCAGAAAACAAGACAGCATTTCTCTCTAAAAATTAAAAGAAGCCTCATCAATTTAATTAATCTGAATCAAAGATGTAAAACAGAACATTTGTGCCAGTCGGTCATATTTGGAAGTTTGACCTTGAGAGAAGCAAAAAACACTTGATTTTGGAGAGAAATTTAATTTTTCAAAATTTCGAATGGAGCATGTCATGCACGATTTTCTCGCGATAACTAAAAATCAAGAAAGAGAAGTCAGAACGATCGAGTGACAATCGCGGGAAAGTTGCTAGAAAAATCAGTGGGAAATTGCTATTCGCAATTTCAGTAGCAATAATAATCGAGAGTAGAGCTGTCCCATCTAAAACAGAGACGAGCGCACTCCCACGAACTGGATTGTCGTGATTGGAGTACTATTATTAACTGGACCAGAGTGAACCTTCGGTGGAAAGGTGGACAGCTAGAGTGTCCCAATGGTTCACGAGAACTTACAGTCTAGAGTAAAAACTTGTTCTTGTTATTGAAACTGACTAACATTAAACTCATTTTAGTTACTTTATTGATTCTTGAGTTGCTTACCGACTTATTTACTTCCTGGTTCTTGAGCGTGCTACAATGTGAGTACTAATTTAAATTTCTAGAGTGTGTTTTATAATTCTTATGTTGAGGTAAGGCGAGTTTTAGGTTGATCCATCTGAAATGGATCAAAGTTCCACTGTCTAATAAAAAGTAACTTAACGGATTGTTCCAACCCGGTTTTTAACGGCGTTCATGTATTTTGGGTATCTAGAGACCTAAGTATGGGGACGTTTCTAATTCTAGAGTGGGGGGATATTTTAGTAGTAGCCTTTAAGCTGTAACGGGTCGTAGTCTCATGTCACAAACGAACCGAACTGGCTCCGACCGTTCTTGAGGTAGAAAAACACAAGAGATGGTGTCCCTGACCCTTGAGCCAGTGGTTATAGGGCCTATTTTTCTTAAGCCTCATGTGTGACTGCAGTAGACGAATGTTACATAGTGTTTTTATGGCGCTCCTGGGTGTTTACGACATCAAGACTACGGAGTCGAACCCACTTGAGACAGCTTCGGGCTGAATGCCCATTCTAGAGTACCGGCCGTACGGTTCGACAGGAACGTGCAAACCTTCCGGTTGTACCGTGATAGCTTTTTAAGAAAACTCAAGAAAACTTCCTGGTACGCTCTCCGAACGAGGCTTAGCTAACCGAGTAAAGGGGGGCAACTAGGGGGACAAAAACACGAGCAAAAAGACAAAAAGCGAAACAAAAACCATAAAACGAAAAAAGACAGTGACTTTGACACCAGATTAGTTGGATCAAACCTTTATATTAATTAAATAGTATACCCATACTGTTTTACAAGTTCGATCGTTTCGATCAACCTAGTAATTTAATCCAGTAACCTTAATAAAGTGCCCGAGTGTGGGGCGTTGTCAAGGGTTTTCAGATAGCTTGGAACTTAGCTGGACAACAAGGAGACTTGACTGGAAGAGGTGACCAGCCGAGTGGGAAGGTTGTTCAGGAGCATTTGATCTGAACCGATAGGAGACTCGACTGGAACAGGTGACCGGCCGAGTGGGAAACCGGTTCAGGAACAATTGAGCTGAACCAATAGGAGACTGAACTGGAACAGGTGATCAGTCGAGTGGGAAAGCAGCCAAGAAGGATTTGACAGTTCTCGAGTTCTCAAGTTTAAACAAAGCACTACTTCGGTATTAACAGTTTAACATAGGTTGTCACAGTGGTATCTTCCTTTTTAAGAAAGTCAATTAAAATGGGTCCTTTGGTCAAGCGGATTGGCAGTCGAACCCGCCGATGCACGAGAAAGAGAATTTTAAAGGCGTTAGCACCGGAATTCTAATGAAAAAGAGGCTCAGAATGTTCTAAAAGTAGAGTATGCAGGCACAAATATGTAGGCGGTCTTTCTATGTCTACCCCTTTTGTGACATTCGACCAGAATGTGCCAAAATGCAATCTCTGCAGTTTAGTCATTTTAGCAGCGAGCCTTCCGAGTTGGTGATTTTGAAGGATTAAGAACGTTATTCGAACGATTGAACAAAACGTGAAGGTTGAAGGATTCGGAAATTCCTAAATTTTAAATTTTCGAAGTGATGACGTAACATTTCTGAGAAACGTCAGAAACGGCCATTTTGGCAAAAAAAGTCGAAGAAAAACAGAACAACATTAGTTGCGATTGCGAGAAGGACGAAAATAGTGATTGAAAAATGACAACAAGTCACAGAGTTAACAGAGAACACTCCGAGTTGCAACTTTTGTGTCGCTACAACAGTTGCAAGGCCGTTGCAGACAACGGTGAAGGGTGGAAGACAGCCTTCCGGATTACGGAGAAATCAAGATTAACATGCTTGATTCAGTGGATTCAAGAATCCGGAAGGGTTTCGGGACTGGAATTTTTTTTTTCCTTTTATATAAACTTTTAGCTTCCTGTCATGTCCTGATTTGAATTTAATTAACAACTGGATTCATTTTGATAAGGATGAGAAGCTAGGAGTTGGGGGAAAGGGTTGATCCATCTTCGATGGAGCTGATGATTTTTATCTACTGCACAAAAACAAAAGTAATTCAATAAATAGTAGTAGCCTTGTTTTTAGGAGTGACCTCGTTGTCTGGGGATACTGAGACCCAGCCATGAGCTCACTATTTCTGCATGTAATTAAGTTAATTTGAGTGTTTTGACCGAAGCCGAAAGCAGTAACGTTTTTGTCGACCCGATGTTAGAAAGACCACCGAAAGTACTGGCTGGGTAGAGACGGTGAAAAGCATTTAAAGCTCTGTTTAGACGTTAGCCAGTCGTCTTAGGACTTAGTTTTATTTTCCGTCGATATGTATCTTCCGGGCGAATGTTACATACATGTTTTTATGGCGCTCCTGGGTGTTATTCATTTTAACATCATGACCGGCAGAACCGTTAACGAGCACTCCAAGCCGAGCGGATGCTCACATTAACGCCCTTAATAGGCCTAAACCGCCGGGGCGGAAGGGTAGTTCGGAACGCGGAAGCCTTCCGGATTACCGTGAATAGCTTTTTAACTTAGTTAAGACCGAAAATTCACGAATCAGGAAGGGTGGGGGGATCGGCCATACCCTCGTTCCCTGAGAGGTTTGTGAACAAAAACACTTAAAGATATATATAAAACCAAACCAAAAGTAGTATAGTACCCAAGAAAAACAAAAAAACATAAAAAAATAACCGAAAAACCAAAAACAGTAAAAAAGTAAAAAATCAGTAAAAATCATCCACCCAGACAAGATGTGATCCGACCCTCCCGTTTGTTGTTGATAGATATATTGTTGTTACAGGCATTTATATCAGTCAGGATCGTTACGATCATTTTTGTAGCCTGTTTGTGAGGCTTGTACTGTAGGATTTTTTGAGCATTTAAGCACGTTAATGATAAATTGCGCTCAATCCGGAGGGGTCAGCTGATTTGCGCTCAATTCGGAAGGGTCTTGGGAGAAGACTGATCCAGCAAGCAGTACAAGGAGCAACAAGAAGGGGCTCAACAACAACAACATTCGACTGTTGGGTATCGTTAGCAATTTTTGTATCCCTTTTGGTACAAGAATTAAGATAGTAATCTGTGGGGGGCTCGACAGTGCTGCACTGTAGTGACCCTTCACCAAACTGCGAATATCCGAGTTAAGCACCTTAATTCGGATATTAAACAAACCCGGAGGGGTATAGTATTACTAATATCATTACTTCTATAGCCTATATCAATATTCCTATATCGTTTTTCAGTGAAAAACACAGAAAGCAGACCGGTTTTTAGGGTCAAAATAGCGATATTTTGATCCCCCCACAAGTCGCGATTTGTGAGATATCTATATTTTTTGAAACGGAAAAAGCGCTAAAGTAGTGTGTTACATCGTAACTGCACTACCATAAGAGATAGAACCGGTTAAGTTTAGTTCAGAAGTGGTTGGAACTAGTTTGGTACCGAAAACCGAAATTTCGTGATTTTTGAGAAAACGAAACACTATAAATTCAGAAAAAAGAGAAGCCTTCCGGGTTGCAGAGAAATCAAACTTAACGTGTTTGATTTGGTGGATTCATCAATCCGGAGGGGTACATGTAGCATAGTTTATCGCTAATTTTTTCAACAAAAGCGTTTTAGATCGGGTCTTTTGCATTGAACTAGAAGAGTATAGGCCTTCTGAGCTCGGATCATTTATTTTTAGGTCGAGAAGACCAGATTTGCGGAAAAAGTTAGGCGGAACCTATAAGAGAGAAAATTTTTGAGTTCAGAAAAAAGAAGTTTTGGTTGATAAATTTGGAACTACTGGGCATATCGAGTTGATCTTGGTACCAATAGATCAGAAATTAGCTGAGCTTACTGATAGAGACGAAAATTTTTCGGAAAAGCAAGCGTGAAATTTTTTTTGAGATTGTTTTTAGCAAATTCACCAATTTGGGAGGGTAGACCCTTCACGTTTTATAATTTTCTTTTAGAAAAGCCCTTATACCCCTACTAAAAGGTAATATCGGTTGAATAAAGTAACTTTAGGCTGTTCCAGACAAAAAGGGAAGGCTAGGGGCACAGCAAAACCTTAATCGAGCCAAAGTTAGGCGAGCGATAAGACCCTTCACCGTTAGTGTGAATTGTCAAATAAGAGGCTTAACTTCAATCCGGAAGGGTCTAGGAAAGTAGTACATACCCTTCCTAGTTAATTGAAAAAGCGAAATTGCATCGGAGAACGTATCCGGAAGGGGTATATGTTGAAAGAAGGAAATCTCCGAAAAGCTACTTTTACAAAACCGGAGGGCTCCCAATCCGGAGGGGTCAAAATTTTTTCAAATTAGGAGGGGTCCGAATCCGGAGGGGTCCTATAGTTGCTAATTCGGAGGAGTCCAAATCCGGAGGGGTCTTATATTAACTAACTCAGAGGGGTCTCAATCCGGAGGGGTCTAGATTTTGTTAGTCCGGGAGGGTCCTATTTGTGCAAATCCGGAGGGGTATTATTTAATTAGAGGACTTAGGAAGACGGAAGAAAGACTAAAGTGAGAGTTATTAGGTTATTAGCACACAGGCTAGGAATCAGTGACTGCACTTGTAACTTGCCTTTCAATAAAAACCAGACCAAAACAAAACAGGTCCGAACTCGGATATTCGCGACACTAAGTCTAAACTAAAAAGAGCGTAATTCATTGGTGTGGATTGTAACACAATACGTTTTTGTGAAAAGTGACTGCCCTGAGGATTGTAGTAGGTCTAGCTCGGGCAGTCCGAAGGCAGATAGGTAACACAGTACTCGGTGGGTGCAAAAGACGCCCACTTGAGAAAATTACTGCCTTCAAAGTTTTGTCTGTTTGGTGCAGCACCGAGCAGGGAAAGCTTTTTCTTTAAAAGACAAGTTCGACTATTGTACTGCGACCGACTAAGAATACATTACACATACGTTTTTTTGTCATAGAGGTATTCATATTCTGTCATTATATATATTTTTTTATTTTGTTCTTGATTTTAAAATCTACATAAACTGTGCTTGGTTGGGTAGTGAGTACACTATCTTTTAAATTGACTGATTACATCATATTGTGCTAGTTTTCAAATCTTACGACCGATAATCGGTTAGTGTGAATAAATTTTATACAAACTGTACTCTGATAACATACAGGGATTCGTGGTCACTATTTAATAGAATCTTGTGAAATTTATTGAGTTGTGTCAATTATTATAGGTAATCAAACCATAAGGTCACTAGCAATCGAATTAAGTGTATAGGCATAAAGAAGTGACAAATAGAGAATGAGTTTAGACAAGTCAAGGATACCAAAAGGAGGTAATAGCTCTAGGAAATTCATACCTGAGGAGCAAAGAAAAAAGATGGCCGATCCTTTTGTGGATTGGATCAAACGAGCCCGGACCGACAAAGGGGAGACGGTTTCAGGCAGAATGGTTGAAACGAGAAGTCAGAAGTCCTCAGAGGAGCGAAAAGAACTGTTAGAAGTGGAGGTCAATACGGACCATGCCATGAACGACAACCAGGAAGTACATGGACTGGAAGGGAGAGGCAGAAGGCTGGCGAGTGAATCTACTCCGGTAGAACAAGGCCATGATTTTGCCACTTCCACCGGGACATTGGATCGAGAAGAGATGTCGGAACTGACCGACATCTCAACTGAAATAGCGGCAACTAGAAGATCTCCGACAACAACACTATGATGGCAGGCGGAACTGAGAAACAAACAACGTCATCATCGTTCTCAGAAAGAATGAGGAACACCTTCGGAAACATCTTTCCATTCACCATGTGAGGAGGCGCAGGAAACGAAGGTGAATCCCAGGAGGAGGAGGACGAAGAAGAGCAAGTGGACTTTGGGTCTCAAGTCAGCCTCAACAGTTCGACCCAGGAGAATGAGGCATATGTCGGAAGAGAGACTGGAACCATGGACAAGTTTGGTGTGGTGAGAACGATAAGCAAAGAGGCAAACACACCGGGCCAGTCAAGAGACTTCGCGATTATGACAAATTCAGAGCTGCAAGCTGGGGAGAGTAGAAATAGAGAGCTGCGCAACGCATTGGCGGATCCTGAGGTAGATAAAGAAAAGACGTCGAGGCAGAGAGTCAAGGCCCGGATCTCGACCAGCACGAAGCTACCTGGGACCGACAGGGTTACACCGCCACTAGTAACGCCACTCGTGGATAACGGGGAGCACTAGAAGAAGCCTTAAACAACATAGTGGACAGTTTAGGAGAACAAAATGAACAGATGTCAATAAGAATGAGTGAACTAGAAAGAGCAGTTCACATTGAAAGAGAAAGTCTGCGGGAAGAAATAAACCGCAATAGAAAAGAAATTGGCAGGAGCGAAAAACGCTTGAAAGAAAGAACGGACGAGCATATGGCAAAGAAATTGTCGCGAATGACAAGAGAAGCGGAACAGCGAGAGTTACGCTTAAGAGACGACATGGAGAAGTTAAGAATTCAGCAAGAGCAGTCTCTTGGGACTCTTGACACAAAGATAGACGCGATGATGGAGAGGCGAACTCAGGCTATCATGGATAGGTTCGACTGGCTACTAAGCAGCAAGAGTGGACCAAAAGAAGGAGAACCGAATTCGGGAGGTCCCAGCAGGGAACCGAGGGTGAACTTCAATGAACATCAAAAGAGGAAGACGTATGGATCCACTAGAGGCAGGGGTAATGGAGCATAGGGCCCGAACAGTAGAGCAAATTCAACGGGGAACAGACAGACCTCTAACGAACGACCAACGCAAGGCACACATGCGACTGGGAGAAGTGATTCCGGTAACAGGGGGCATGCAAGCCCGAGGAGGGGTCATGAGGACACCCAAGCGGGAAACACTCACGGCGATTCGGATTGCAGGGATGCACCGCATACAGAGCCTCTGACGAGGTGTGAGGACACTCAAGCGGGACACTCAAGGGATGCTACGGCAATGGCCACAGCATTTGAACCCCTAAACAGGTCTTTGGAGACATTCCTGACAAGATTATCCAGAACCAATGAACCCAGTGAGAAGTCCAGAAGAGTCTTTAAGAAACCAAGATGCTATAAAGACGAACCTGATGGCTGTATTGATACGTGGATAGAGGTAATGAAGCTGCATTTTGAGGAAGAGGACTTGTCGGAGAGACAGGAATGCAGTGCGCTCACCAGCAACTTGGAAGGGACAGCCCTGAACTGTGTCATGACCAAGAAGCAATATCAGCGTGACACAGCTGAAAAAATCTTCGAGATCTTGTTAAACCGTTTCGGATCAGGGGTGCAGGGGCACCAAGCGATGATGCGCTTCGAGAAACGGAGGCAACGAGAAGATGAAACGATAGACAAGTTTCTCGATGACTTGGAAATACTGAGAAGACGCAGCCAACCGGATGAGTCAAACCGAAGGATGAACCTGGCCGTAGCCTCAAAATTTATCGATGGTGTGAAGAATGATGAACTTCGAACAATGCTAGCAACGCATTACACACCACTATCAACCAACGCGCCAGCACCAGAAGAGTTGAGGCTCAAGTCAAAAGAGTTTCTTTTGTTGAAACCTCCTTCGAGATCTGGATACTACAAAAACAATTATGGCAATTTTAACAACGGACCAGCAAACCAGGGGAACAATTGGTACAAACCGACGGATGATATGGACAAGAGACGCTCTTGTGCCAATTGCAGTTCAACGGACCATCATGTGTCAGCATGCCCAACTTACAAACAAGGCATGAAAGCAATAGGCTTTAGCCTCGAGGACGAAGATGCGTCAGAGTTGGACCATGAGGATTTCATGAGAGGAGTAATTGCAAAATTCGGCCCGAGGTGTTTCTTTTGCAACTTGGAAGGTCATTTTAAATCAGATTGTCCGCAATTCTGGGATGCAGTGGCAGACATCAAGCATCCAAGACATGAAGAAGCTTTGTCAGGAGTGAAAGCCAGCAAGGCTCGACTTTTGAGTGAAGCGGAGGCACGCAGAAAAGATAAACCTCAAGAGCTGGCGGCAAAGAAAATGCAAGCGGTAACAGAGGAGACACGTGAGCCGGAACCAGCAACTGCGGCTGATGACTTCAAGATCGACTATAAAGCAGCCGCGAGGGATGCTCTAAATAGAGTGCAGCAGGAACTGGTGACGAAAGAGATCGAACAAAAAGTGAAACTTGAACTAGAGAATGAGAAACTTCAGGAGCAACTGAATACCTTCGAAGCAACGGAGTTCGAAGAAACGAAACCACCAAGCAGTTTGAACATGAAACTTAAAGTGATCTCCGGTCAGAGGTTCGGCATGGTGTCGCAAGGAAAAAAGATACAGTCGATAATCTCAGTGGTTGGACACCACGTAATAGGAAATCTGAGTGAACCATCCGAGTTCACTTTGATGCATTTGGACACATATGCAGACTATCTGAGGCAGGTGGAGCCACGCACCGAGTCGAGAGCTGTGCGAGCACTACTAACGACGGGTGGCCCCCGCATGAAGAAACTTCATGGACGCTACCTAGAGGTCTATGGGCCGTATCAAATAATGCTGAACGTGGATGGAATCAGTATCTACACCAGGACTTATGTAACAACAGATGATGACCAAATGGGGCAGATCTATTTGGGTGAGGAGGAACTCAAAGTCCGCAGGATAGGCCATGACGCCATGATGGAACAAGACGCGGTACACATTGGATATGAAGCAGATGTGACAGCACATCTGCTCGAAACCAACGGAACAAAAATCGGAGTCACAGGGCTTCTGGACACAGGAGCGGTAGTGAGTGTGATGCCGATAAAAACTTGGGAAAGAGTGGGCTTCACGCGGGAAGATCTAATTCCAACGAATCTCCGACTGGCCGCGCCAATCAAGGAGCTATCTACGTAGCCGGAAGAACACCAATAACGGTCCTCCACATGGGAGGACGGGATCTTTGGATGAGCTTCCTGGTGGTAGAGAATTTGGACGACGCCGACCAATTCATCTTGGGCAGAGATTTTGTCAGGAATTTTGACGCGATGATTGACTTGAACAACGGTCTGATACGGATTAGAAACCCGGATTGGAAGTATGTTAAGAGATCAATCAATAGGATAATAACAGACGAAAATAAGGTACCCGTTTTTTTGGATAGAAAAGTAAAATTACAACCTCTGGATTGCATGAAAAGAGCAGGATTGAAGTGCAAACCATCGAAATGTGAAATCCTTAAGGATTCGATTAAGTACCTGGGAAGAATGGTGGATAGGCATGGTGTGAGGCCGGATCCGGAAGCAGTGGAAGCAGTGTTGACATGGAAGGCCCCCAGAACGGACACACAGCTACTGAGCTTCCTAGGGTTTGCCAATTACTACCGAGAATTCATAAAAGGATACGCGGACAAGGTGTATCCGATGCAGAAGCTGATGCGCAACAAGGGGAAAAAGTTCGAATGGAACGATGAGGCACAGGTTGCTTTCGGGAACATAAAGCGGCAACTGTGCGAAGCGCCAGTGCTGGGCATGCCTACAGAAAAGGGCATGTATGTTCTCGACACAGACGCATCGGTGGTGGCCATCTCAGGAATCTTGCATCAAGAGCAAGAATGGAACGGAGGAACAGTTCTCCGTCCCATTGCATACGGCAGCAAGGTCTTGAGTGGCACAGAGATGAAATATGGCGCACCAAAAGCAGAAATGTTTGCAGTAGTCACCTTCGTGGAAAAGTACCGTGCATACTTGGGGAGCGCTCCCTTCAAGTTACGCGTGGGCAACAGAGCGTTATCCTGGTTGAAGACCTACTCGATGGATCAGAGTTATATTGGTAGATGGATAGTCAGATTGGATGGCTACCATATGATAATCGAACATAGGATGCGTGATAAACACCAGAATGCTGACAGCCTCAGCAAGAAAACTGAGTTCTATGAGAGATTGGAGCAGAAGCAGGCCAATCAGGCGGAAATAAAGGAGGGATTCTCGTTTCTGGACAAAGAAACATATGAAGCACTTCCCTTAACGAGATGGTTGGATAAGTCTGGACATCCAATTCCAGGGCATCCTGAGTTACCTGTAGAGAAAGCAGCCGAGAAAAAGATCCTATCCAGGGAGGACCCGGTCCCCTTGGATTTTTTGCTGCGTTCGAATCTGGTCCAGCAAGAACTCTCTCGCATGAACAAAAACAGCCTCTCATTATTGGATAGAACGGTGCAAGTCACACCGCAAGTGATGCGGATGCTGGGTGGATTGTTAGAAAGAGAAGTGACCAGAGATGACCCCGAGTGGACAGCAGCAGTGGTATCGCTAACAGTCAGTGAGAAGGTGAAGATCATGCCGTCCAGACGACAGCACGAAGAGAACGAGAGGGACTGTAGGACAATAGTTAAGCAACTAGTATCCTCAATACCCCACGAGATTTTAACCAGTACCTCTTACGGACAGAAAGAACAGGGGAGCAGCAGGCGAAAGAAAACCGTCACCCTTGTGGACCGGGATAAGGAAGGTGAAAAGGTGGAACAAAATCTGCTGCAAGGCTATTTGTCCGGGGAGACAAATGATGAGAAAAACCAGCGATCACAAGATCAACACCCGGGACCAGAAAATTTGTCCGGGGAGTCTGAGATAGACGAGAAAATTCCTGATGAGAAACAGGACCTAGAGAACAAGGTTTTGTCCGGGGAGTTCAGATGGATGCGAAGAAGGCACAGACATGATCTGGAGGAGCGTGCAGTCTTCAGCACAACCTCTTCGACGGATGACGATTCCCGAGAATCAGGAATGGACACCTTTTCAGACAGGAACTCGAACTCGGGGTCAGAACTGTCAGAACTAGCGATACACACACTACTAGTGGAAACTCGGGCAAGGGACCTGGACAGAGAGGTGTACCAGGATCCTGACAGCGATCGCTACCTTGTACCAAGCGAAAGAGTCTTTGACAACGCAGCGGATGACTTGGAGACAATAGCGGTATCGAAACGTTCGATAAGCCTGTTGCCGCAGAAAGAGGTAGTCAGGACTGATCTTCTGCCGTTCAAACAAGAAACACAGCCGTTGGCGAAAATTTGGTGCGTTAAGATGGAAGAAGACACACACCAGCCCAACGAGCTGAATAGTCAGATGAGGGTCATGAAGACGTACTTAAAGGCGAGATACAGACTCTCGGACATTCTAAGGGCGCAGAGAAATGATTGCATGACAAGCAACCTGAAAAGGTGGATCGAGAATGGTTCTCCGGATAAAGGGGACCTCGAGGAAGATAGTAATCGCATCCTGAGACAATACTTCATGCAGAAGGAAGGGAGGTTATATTTGAACAAGGACGGGATTGTGGCTTGCAAAAGAAGAGAGGAAGACAGAGTCCTATACAAGTATAACGCGATAGTGTTACCGCATCTCTATCAGACAGAACTATTATTCAGGTCACATGATCAGATGGGCCATCAGGGGATCGACAAAGTATATCAGAGGATCCTGAAGCGCTTTGACTGGCCTGGAATGAAAAAGGCATGCGTGAAGTGGGTAACAGCATGTCTGTCATGCCAACAGGTCAAGGATCCAAGGAAGTTGCGATTTCCTTTACAATCGATCGAGTCGTCTGAATTCAACGAGGTGGTGCAGATAGATCACCAAAAGATATGCATGACAGACAATGGTTATAATCAGGTGCTGGTCATCATAGATCATTTTACGAAGTATGCAGAGGCCGTGCCCTGCATAACTGCCTCGGCAGAAGAGACATGCGACCACTTGATCAATACGTGGATAGCAAGACATGGTTGTCTGATGACATTTCAATCGGATAATGGAACAGCTTTCGTAGGAGAGCTTACGAAAGAGCTTATGAGACGCTCACAGGTCGTTCAGGCTCACTCCACGACATACCACCCTCAGACGAATGGCTTAGTGGAAAGACAGAATAGGACGTTAGTGTCGATGCTGAGAGTATATTGTTCCAGGTACATGACCGATTGGGACAGATACCTTCCACAGGTGATGGGAGCATATAACAGCACGCAACACTCCACCACCGGAGTCAGTCCACACATGATGCTAACTGGACACGAAAAATCTTTACCCTTAACCTTCTTCTACCCAGAGTATGAGGGAAAGAAAACGTCCCCACAGTTCTACGTGAGGGATGTGATCAGACGCCAACAGGAGTTGAACGATTTGTGTAGACGAAATACTCAGCAGGCACAGGCAAGGCAGAGGAAAAGATTTGACAAGAAAGCAGCTGGTGCAAAGGCTTACTCGGTGGGAGACTACGTATGGGTATTTCAGAACGTTATACCACCGAAAGGGACAAAGAAGCTCCTAAAAAATAGAGGGGACCCTTCATGATTACAGAGGTACACCAGGAGGGACGCTTTTATAGACTTGAGTACTAGCCGAGCCGCCCACTACGAGAACATCAAGCCACACAATCCATCGACAGAAGACTGGTGTATACCTGCAGACATGGATGAAGGGGATTATCTGATGATGAATCCTGCTTGTGAGGTCAATGAAAAGGGCACCAGGGAGAAGAACGATGGAAACGAAGTCGTAGAGGAAGGTACGGATACACCGCTGGACCTGGATCCAAACGAGGAGATCGAAGCGGACGATGAAACCTTACCCTACGCAGAGGAAGATTGGCAGGATCCAGAACAGATAGAGGTTCCCAAGAACTTGGAACCGGATCTTCCGTTCACGATACAGACTCGTCAGAAGGACGGGACGAGACCAAGAAAGAAATACAATCCTTACGGTGACGACTTCGTAGTGGATAGGATAGATCTGAAGAAGATAGTGGAGGAAGTAGTGGGTCTAGAGGAAATAACTGTGTCACAAGACATTGACATAGTCGATGATCACGACGATGAGTGGGTTGACGACTGGTCAAAACCCGCGGTAGAATTCGATGACGAGCAACAGCAGTCATGTGAACAAGACTTAACGAACCTGCGTGTCTTAGAATGGCTGAATGAAACGACCTCGGATCCTGAGGAGACCAGCGTCACGATTCAAGACGTAGATCGTGAAAGCATGAAATACATCAAGACCGAACGAGATGATCCTTCCTGGGCTGCCCAGGAAGGACGACTACTCATTCCAGCTTCTAACCTCGACTTGATACCCGGTATGCGATCGACGGGGACGTCGCTGGATATTTTTGTCCGGGGAGTGGGGGTAGGACTTACCCACACTGAAAACTTGATAATAAAAAAATTAAGAATAGCAAGAGAAACAGGAGACTTAGAAGCAAAAACAGGCGAAGAACCTAAGAAACCTGACATAGGCATAGTTGAGTCATATTTTAACTTACCAAATGAATATTCAAGTAACATAATACTAACAGACAGTGATTTCATACTCACAAATAGAACATGTGCGATAGCAATCACAGCAGACATGAGTTTTAGGATACCGGCAAAATACCTATGCTTCTTGGTAACGAGGGCGACGGAGAAGCAGCACGTGGACCCAGAGAACCTAGTCTTGTCCTTGACGAGGCTGAGGGACTTCCTTGTGGAAATGGACGTGAAGGAGCTCTCGCTTCCAGTGTACGATCTAAACAGAGGAAGACTGCATCCTCGGG
Organism: Symsagittifera roscoffensis; assembly: GCF_963678635.1. Lineage (NCBI taxonomy): Eukaryota > Metazoa > Xenacoelomorpha > Acoela > Convolutidae > Symsagittifera > Symsagittifera roscoffensis. The sequence goes on from NC_087071.1 coordinate 7,332,838, forward strand.
AATTGTACGCGCTTGTACACGTGATATTATCTGATACGAACATACAAGTATATCTACATAAGAAATATTACCTAAGTATAGGCTGAGTGATGTGCGAGAGGGTGTTAGGCCAAAGACTAAGTTGTATGTAATATGTGTTATGTTATGTTATGTTATGTGTTAGGTTAATAAGATCATGGGTAAGTAGGGGTTAGTGACCATGAACAACTGAATGACGATCTTAGGAATAGATCCAAAGTTTGGACTGTCCAATCTTAGGTCGAATTCCAAAATTTTTGAGACAATGTGCAAAATTCTAAACATTCCGATGGAAGTGAAGAAGATATGGGCAAGGAAACGATTGATGCCATGGTTCAGAGCTAACATGACTGCATGGTTGTACGAGTATGCGAAAAAGCATATGTCGAAGCATGGCAGGGTGTACAGTGAATATCAGCTGGACATTGGAGCAGGAGCTTTCAAGCGAGCTCTCGTGACTCATCGGAATGCAGTGACCACCGCTGTGAAAAGAATTTCCAGGACGAGTGAACGTAGTGGAAAGGAGAAGGCAGAGATGTTAAAGGAAGATTTGGAGAGAAACGTGACGTTGTGTCTCCACAACAGCTTCTGCAGGAACAGAGAATCTTACGTGGATCCCCTACCTTGTTGCAAACAGAGGGTAGAAGAGCAGAAGTGTTGGAGGACGGCTTCCAGCAGCGTCAGGATAGCCAACGACGTGTTACAGGATACGGAAACTGAGAGTGCAGAGGCAGTATCACAGGAGGAAGAAATGGAACATTGACGAATGACCGAAAAACAAGATGCAAAAAGAGACGAAATTAGAAGAATTTAGAAGTTTTAGAACTTCTAAACGACAAAAAAAAGAAGAAAACAAAGGAGTGATGAAGAAAAAGTTAAAACTCAGAATTGTTTTATGTGTGTGAAAAAACTCAAGTGAGAAACCAAGCAACCAAGTTGTAATTGAAAACTGAAACATTTAGTTGAATTTTGAAATAGTTGCATTTATAAATTTGCATTTTGATTTTAGTGGAGTGGCTTTAGAGACACTCACTTACTATTTATTTAGAAAGGCTTGAGTGAAGGAGTTTATTTAAATATTCCAGCCTACATGACTGTTTTTAATCAGCTAGGAGAACTGATCACTTTGTGGTGACATGGAAGGCTTGAGTAACCTCTCGAAGATGGAGATTGTTTCATTGTTCTTTCTAACCACAGAGTTTCTTAGTTTTAATATTCAGGACAATAACAAGCAAGATTTCCGAAGGGAAGAAACATAGTAGGATAATTTTAGCTTGTTGGTTGGCAGGACTGTCCTGCAAACCAACACCTTTTAAATCTAAGAGAAAAAGTTTTATTCGGGACATTGACATTGGAAGTCAGAAAATATGTTTTATCTTAGGTCATATCCTCAATGTGCAGATTGATGAAAGAATTTGAAGGCTATAGTGATGTAGTATGATGCCATTTATATTCTGCAGTGAGTCGATGTGACGTGGATAAAAGTAATTTCGTGCATTTTGTAAATTCTGTTCGATGACACTGTATCTATTTTACGAACATTGCGGGATTTAATGAGGACATTGACCGGACTGTCCGGGGAGTATGTGACATTCGACCAGAATGTGCCAAAATGCAATCTCTGCAGTTTAGTCATTTTAGCAGCGAGTCTTCCGAGTTGGTGATTTTGAAGGATTTGGAACGTTATTCGAACGATTGAACAAAATGTGAAGGTTGAAGCATTCGGAAATTCCTTAATTTTAAATTTTCAAAGTGATGACGTAACATTTCTGAGAAACGTCAGAAACGGCCATTTTGGCAAAAAAAGTCGAAGAAAAACAGAACAACATTAGTTGCGATTGCGAGAAGGACAAAAATAGTGATTGAAAAACGACAACAAGTCACAGAGTTAACAGAGAACACTCCGAGTTGCAACTATTGTGTCGCTACAACAGTTGCAAGGCCGTTGCAGACAACGGTGAAGGGTGGAAGACAGCCTTCCGGATTACGGAGAAATCAAGATTAACGTGCTTGATTCAGTGGATTCAAGAATCCGGAAGAGTTTCGGGACTGGAACTTTTATCCTTTTATATAAACTTTTAGCTTCCTGTCATGTCCTGATTTGAATTTAATTAACAACTGGATTCATTTTGATAAGGATGAGAAGCTAGGAGTTGGGGGAAAGGGTTGATCCATCTTCGATGGAGATGATGATTTTTATCTACTGAACAAAAACAATAGTAATAATTCAATAAGTAGTAGCCCTAATTTTAGGAGTGACCTCGTGGTCTGGGGATACTGAGACCTAGCCATGAGCTCACTATTTCTGCATGTAATCTAGCTAATTTGAGTGTTTTGACCGAAGCCGAAAGCAGTAACGTTTTTGTCGACCCGATGTTGGAAAAGACCACCGAAAGTACTGGCTTGGTAGAGACGGTGAAAAGCATATAAAGCTCTGTTTAGACGTTAGCCAGTCGTCCTAGGACTTAGTTTTATTTTCCGTCGATATGTATCTTCCGGGCGAATGTTAGATTTTTGAAACTCAATAGAAAGTTTTTTAGAAAAAAGTACTATGCCAGTCGGTCAAATTTAGAAGTTTGACCTTAAGCTGAACCTTTAACCTTGATTTTGGGGAGAAAAGTAATTTTTCAAAACTTCGATTTGAGCCTGTCATGCTCGAGTTTCTTGCGACAACGACAACACGAGAAAAAAACAAGAGAACACTCGAGTGATAATCGCGGAAAAGTTGCAGAAAAAGACTAGTGTAAAATTGCTATTCGCAATTTTTGTGCCATTCGACCAGAATGTACGAAAATGCAAAGTCGGAATTCTAAACTATATTGTGACATCGGAGTGGGAAGACTAACGGTTTTAACGAATTATTGGTCTTAATCGTTCATTTTGAGGAACGCGGAAGGGTTATTTTGGACTTTCATGCTAATTGTTGTGATAAACTTATTAAATAGTTTCATATTTTGAGTATGCGAACCAGACGTGCAGACTCAGTATCCACAACGGATGTTGTCACAACGGATAGCGGAAACTGTGCGAAATGCAAGACGACTGGAGAACCTGGATCAATGGATACAGTGCGACATTTGTGATGAGTGGTTTCACAATGCCTGTTGCGGTCTACCACCTGATCTTATCCCGCAAATTACTAAAGCAAATTACTGTTATTCAGATGCAACATTAGTTTATCAAAGAAAGGTTTACCTGTTTCTCATGTTACTGTTCAACATGCCATCAAGGAAGCTCTTTCAGAGTTACCTTTTACTGTTGATAAAATAGTGAAGGACAACTTATCTACTATTTTACCTGCTGTTAACACTCAGTCAAGAGTATCTACTGAGAAACTTGAACGCAAACTTGAAATTCGCATTCAGAACTTTCCTGAACCAACTGATAATACACAGTTGAAAAGGATGGAGTCTGATGAAAACCTTGTATCTGAGGTACTTAAGCATTTGAATGAGTGGGATCGATATAATGTATCCTCAATTAAGCGTTTGGGTCAATTCAAATCCACTAATATACGACCTCGGTCTGATTTGGTGAAATTTTCCAATGAATGGACTGCTAGCAAAGTTCTGAAAAAAGCACAACTTCTCAATGAATTTCGCACACTAGTGCTTATATCGAAGTCTCTATCAAGTGATGAACTTGCATTGGAAAAACTAATTCTCAAGAAACGCTGGGAATTAATCAATAGCGGAACTCCAAAGCAAGATCTGAAAATTTGGAATTTACAACTCTTTCACAAAGACATTGTCGTGGATATTACTGCATGACTGACCAGTGTAACAGTTGTATCTTGGAATGCTCGTAGTTTGCTCAGCCTAGACAAACGTTTATTCTGTATCAATTTTTTACATATCATGTCTCCTGATGTTTTTTGTGTTTATGCGAAACTTGGTTAAGCTCCAATGACACAAATTTTTTTACCTGATACAGATTATTACACATATTCACAAGCTGCCCGAAAAAATGGCATTCATGGCCGAGTTGCAATACTTGTGCGTAATGGTTTGAACCTGGCGGCTTGGGACTGCACTTTACCCGATTTTGATTTTGCTTGCGGCACTGTCTTAAGTACAGATCCTCAAATCCTTATCTTATCGGTATATAATCCCCACGTCACATCAAATTATAGAGTATCATCCACATATTTATCTCAGTGTCTGGAGTTATACTCTTCAAAGTTTCTGCATGATTTTCCCTGTGGTATTATTTCTATTTTTGGTGATTTCAATATGCCAGATGCGTGTTGAATATCTCACTCTGCCACTACCGCTAGTTCACAGGCTCTGATCGACAATTTGGATTCATTGAATTGTGTCCAACTAGTGACTGAGCCGACGCATATTTGCGTCAACACGCTAGATATTTTTGTTACAAATCAACCTGAGCTGTGCTCAGTGAATGTGGAACCAGACCATTTTACATCCAATCATTATCCTGTTACAGTTATTTTCCATGTGTCTAATTCTGAAAGCATCACTTCTGATTTACCTAATGACATTCCAATTTATTCTAAAAACACTTTTAACATCGATGTTTTCATGAATTCTTTTGTTATATTTGATTGCCTTTTCCAAGTTTATTTTCAAATGATTCCCACTGATTTTTATCTTGCGTGGTATGATGCTATGATAAAATCGGTTCAGACTTCTATTTGCCTGAAACACAAGAAAAGATCTATGTTACCATTTTATTTTTCTAGCCGTTCCGTACATCTCAGTAACAAAGTCTCTACTGAGAAGCGTAAATTGGCGAAATTCAATTTGTTCTATTCGACATTGTTGTCCGATCTTCAACGAGATTTGAATAACTCGATTGAGCTAGACAAAATTACATTACTGTCTTCTTTTCATTCACTTGATACTAACGACTGTTTCAAGTTAGGTCACAAACTTTCTGGCAGCACACCTATTCCTTCTGTTGTTAAATTGGGAGCCTCATGTGCTTCTACTGTTAACACCAAAGCCGATTTGTTTAATAACTTTTTCTGTTCTGTGTACAAAAGCGAAGCGTTTACGTATAACGGTTGTTCTGATAATACTTCCATTAACTTGTGCGAATTATCGTTTGGTAAAAGTGATGGAAATAGTTTACTTAAAAAGGTACCAGATACCACAGCAAATGCAGCTGATGGCATTCCACCATTTGTTCTCAAATATAATGCTGATGCACTCACGCCTATGGTATATATTCTATTCAGTCAAATTGTTACCTGTTGTATTTGGTCCAATTTTTGGAAAGAGGCGTTTATTATGCCTTTTCATAAGTCCGGGCCAAAATCTGACATAACAAATTATCTTGGAATTAGTATTTTACCGCGCGTATCGCTTTGCTTGGAAAAACTGCTTTTTAATTTCATTTACTCTTTTGTTCGACACAAACTTTCTCGTAGACAGCATGGCTTTGTTAAAAAGCGCAGCACGTTTACACAATTGTTGGAATATATTGAAAACATCTTTAAATGTACGGATGCCAATGAAAATTTCTGTTCTGTATATTTTGACATATAAAAAAAGGCTTCTGACTCTGTGTCACACAAACAGTTGCTGAACAAGCTGTCTTCTTTTGGTTTTGACGAAACTTTTATCATGTTAATTTCATCTTATCTTTGCAATCACTCACAAAGAGTACGTCTTAACAATATTCTATTTTACAAAGGTTACATCTCTAGCGGTGTACTAAAAGGAAGCATTTTAGGACCACTTTTATTCCTTATTTATATAAATGACCTTCCGGATGTTGTCAAGTATTCCTCACCGTCTTTATTTGCTGATGACCTGAAACTGCTTTATTGAGACAACTGTCATGACAATTTTCAGTCTGATTTAGATTCGGTAGAGACCTGGGCAACCCAAAACGGTCTTGATTTTAATCCAGACAAAACTAAATTCCTTTCAAACAATAGCTTTAATTTCAACTTTATCTTAACGGGTCAGAAGTATGCTCTGTTGATCATATCAAAGACTTGGGTATGTATATCTCGCCTACTTTGTCTTGGAATCACCATGTTTCTGCGAAACTTGGTAAAGCCACAAAGTGTTTTCATTATTTAAAGCGTAATGTTCCTTTAAACTCACCTGTTAAAACTAAGCTTCAAACGTACATTTCTTGTGTGAGGTCCATTTTACTTTATAACTCTTGTATTTGGTTCCCAAATTTATCACAGCTACTTGATTTCGAAAAGTTCCAGAAAAAGGCAGTTAAGTGGATAATTGGTTTCACTAATCATACTGACAGTCTTGTGATGTTAAACATACTACCTATTTGCTATCAAATTATTTTTCTAAACTGTCTTCTCTTCTTCAAACTGTTTTATAACTGTTACAACTTCGATAATAATGATTTGTGTTACTGTTAGTGAATCGAGACCGGGAAACAGATCCAGTCAGAGAATGGAATTCTCTGTACCTCTTACCCGCAAACTCTGATCCCTTGGGAGCTTTTTCCAAAGAACAATTCATAGCGTCAATAGTGTTTTAGCAAAAGTCGACATCAACTCTACAAGTACAGTCTCACAAACCAAGACTCTACTCTTCAATTTCCTTAAACAGCAACTTCAATCAACCTTCAATCTCGACAATCCATGCACTTTCTTCATCAAATGCCGTTGCAACACATGTCTTTCCTGAATATTGACAATTTAACTCAAAACTTGAATTACGCAAACTCAAAATTTCACTGCTATATGTAGTATCATTCACTAATAAAATCTCTTCTTCTTCTTCTTCTTCTTCTTCTTCTTAATTTTTAAAAATTCGTTCAAAAAGAAAGACACGTGACAACATCCAAATTTCGCACCAACTGAAACGGAGAAAACACAACAACAGTTGTCTCAGACAGAGAACAACAAGAAAATTCGTGGAGAAAAGCAATAAACGGAAATTGTGTGATACTCATCGAGATTGAAGAAAACTTTACGAAGACCATTTCGAGTTGTAACGATTGTATCGCTACAATCGTAACAACGCGAATCCCGAGAACAAGGAATGGTGTTGGGACGGGAGGGGTCTCGGGAGGGAAACTCAAACTGTATTTTCTAAAATTTTAGCCTCCTGGAGATGTTCTGAGTTGAATTCAATTATTATCCAAATTCATTTTCAGATCATGAGAAGCTAGGAGTTGAGGGAAAAGGTTGATCCATCTTCGATGGAGATGATGATTTTTATCTACTGAACAAAAACAATGGTAATATGATAAATAAGTAGTAGCCCTGTTTTTAGGAGTGACCTCGTGGTCTGGGGATACTGAGACTCAGCCATGAGCTCACTATTTTTGCATATAATGAAGTTAATTAGAGCGTTCTGATCGGAGCCGGAAACAATAACGTTTTTTTCGTCGACCCAATGTTTGAAAGACCACCAAAAGAACTGCCTTTGGCAGAGATCGTGAAAAGCATTTAGAGTTGTGTTTAGACGCTAGCCAGTCGTTTTAGAACCTAGTCTTATTTTCCGTCGATATTAACTTCCGGGCGACTTTTACATAGATGTTTTGATGGCGCTCCTGGTTTTTATTCTTTTTTAACATCATGACCGGCAGAACGAGCATTCTGTGCCGATCGGAAGCTCAAAGCAAGGACCTAACTAACGGGGTGGAAGCGTAGTTCGGAACGCGAAAGCCTTCCGGCTTCCCGTGAATAGCTTTTTAACCTAGTTAACACCGAAAATTCACGAACCAGGAAGGGTGGATGGATTGGCCGTCCCGTCGTTCTCTGAGAGATTTGTGATCAAAAACACTTAAAGAGATATAGAAAACCAAACAAAAAGTAGTTTAGTACCTAAGAAAAAACAAAAAACAAAAAAAAATAACCGTAAAAACCAGAAACAGTAGACAAATATAGAATCAGTAAAAATCATCCCCCCAGACGAGATGTGATCCGACCCTTCCGTTTGTTGTTGATAGATATATTGTTGTTACAGGCATTTATATCAGTCAGGATCATTATGATCACAATTGTGGCCCGTTTGTGGTGCTTGTACTGTAGGGTTATTTGAGTATTTAAGCACGTTAATGCTAATTCGCGCTCAATTCGGAAGGGTCTCGGGATTAGAGGAGAAGACTGATCCGGCAAGCAGTGCAAGGAGCGAAAAGAAGGGGCTCAAGGACAACAAAAATCGACTGTTGGGTATCCTTAACAAGTTTTAAATCTTTTTAGTACAAAAAGAAAGATATCAATCTGTGGGGGGCTCGACAGTGACTGCACTGAGGTGAACCTTCACCGAATAGCAAAATTCCGAGTTGAGCACCTTAATTCGGGTTTTGAACAAACCCGGAGGGGTAAATTTTTACTGGTAGTACTATTTATACAGCCTATAAAAATACTCTTATACCGTTTTTCAGTGAAAAACACAGTAAGCAGACCGGTTTTTAGGGTCAAAATAGCGTTATTTTGATCCCACCACAAATCGCGATTTTTGAGATATCGATATTTTTTGAAAAAAAAAGCGCAAAATTAGTGAGTTACATCGTAACTGTACTAGTATAAACGGTAGAACCGGTTGGATTTAGTTTAGAAAGAGGTTGGAACTCATTGGGTTCCAAAAACCAAATTTTCTTTTGAAAAAACCAAACGCTACAAAGAAAATTTTTTGAACTTTTTAAGTTGGGACAGTAAAAATTATTGTTCGGACAACGTTCGCTAATGAATCGACAGGTTTTAAAACCCGTTTGCCGATAACTATCCGGATTACAGTGAAATCGGACTTAACGTGTTTGATTTAGTGGAGTCATCAATCCGGAAGGGTCCAAATAGCATTGTTTTTGGCAAAACTTTTCAGCTGGAACGTTTTAGATCGGATCTTTTGTATTGAACTAGAAGAGTATAGGCCTTGTGAGCTCAGATCAATAATTTTTAGGTCAAAAAGATAAGAATTGCGAGAAAAAAATAGGCGGAACCTATAAGAGAGAAAATTTTTTGACTTTAGAAAAAAGACGTTTTGGTTAATAACTTTGGAACTACTGGACAGATCTAGTTGATGTTTGTACCATTAGATTAGAAATTAGGAGAAGTTACTCCTAAAATCTTCAATTGTTCGAAAAAAGGCGTAAAAATTTTAAGGTTGTTTTTTAGCAAAATTACCAATTAGTGAAGGTAGACCCTTCTCGTTTTGTGATACATTTTTTTGGAAAGCCTATATACCCCCTACCAAAGGGTAGTAATGGTTGAATAAGGCAGTTTTATGGTGTTCTAGACAACAAGGGAAGGCTAAGGATCCCAGAAAACTATAGTCGAGTCGAAACTAGGCTAGCTAGAAGACCTTCGCAGTTGAGTAGAATAGTAAAGTAAGAGGTTTAACTACGATCCGCAAGGGTCTAGGGACGGAAATACACCCTTTGTAGTTAATTCCTACAGCATAATAGCATCGGAGATTGTATCAGCAAAGGTCTCGGATGAGATTTTTAAAATTCCCGGAAAAACTATTTTTACAAATCCGGAGGGGTCCTATTTTTGCCAGTCCTGAGGGGTCCTATTTTTGCCAATCCGGATGGGTCCTATTTTTTCCAATCCGGCCGGAGGGGGCCTATTTTGCCAATCCGGCCGGAGGGGGCCTATTTTGCCAATACGGAGGGGAACCAATTTGCCAATCCGGTGGGGTCCTATTTTTGCCAATCCGGAAGAGTCCTAATTTTGTCAATCCAGAGGGGTCCTTTTTGCCAATCCGGAGGGGTTCTATTTCTGCCTATCCGGAAGGGTCCACTTTTTGCCAATTCGGAAGGTTTCACCTTTCACTAATTCGGAGGGGTCCAATTTTGTCATAACTTAAGCACACAAAAGAAAAGTAAATAGTAAAGAATATTAGGCTATTAGGTTTCAGGCTAGAAACCAGTGACTGCACTGGTAACTTGGCTTTTAAAGAGACCAGAGTAAAACAAAATAGGTCGAAGCCCGGATATTTGCGATACTAAGTCTAATTTGAATGAGAGTTTGTCACTGATTTGTGTGGATTAAAATCCAAATCATTTTTTGGAAAATTGATTGCCTTGAGGATTTCAGTAGGTCCAGTTTGGGAAACCCGAAGGTAGATAAGTAACACAGGACTCGGTGGGTGCAATAGACGCCTACTTGAGAAAATTATGCCTCCAAGTTTTGTTTGTTTGGTGCGGCATCGAACTGGGAAACCTCTTTCTTTAAAAATAAGTTCGATTATCGAACTGCGACTAACTCAAGTACAAAACACATACGTTTTTCATTGAAAATATTTTCACTTTCCTTCTTTTTTGGTTTTAAATCAATAATATCTGTTCTTGATTGGGTAGTGAGCACACTATCTTTCATTTATATTGATTTTATCAGACTGTGCTAGCTTCATATCTTACAATCCTACAAACAAAAATCGAATATTGCGAATAAATTGTTTATACGCTGTACTGTGATAACATACAAGGATTCGCGGTCACCATCTAAGTGAAACTTTTAGAATTTATCGTGTTGTAATATTAATATCAGTAGTCAAACCATGAGGACACTAGCAATCGAATTGAGTGTATAAGCAGTAAGAAGTGATAAATTGAAAATGAGTCTAGACAAGTCAAGGATACCCAAACTAAGTGATAGATTGAGGAAATTCATACCAGAGAAACAAAGAAAGGCAATGAGCGACCCTTTTGTGGAAAGGATCACACGAACCCGGACCGACAAAGGTAAGAACGTTTCAGGTGGAATGGTTGAAACCAGGAGTCAGAAGTCCTCAGAAGGACAAAAGACAAACCGGGAGAGACATGGACCAGAAGGGAGTGGAAATAGAAGATTGGAGAGTGAATCTACTCCGGTAGAACAAGGCCAAGATATTGTCACTTCCACCGGGACTCTAGACCGAGAAGAGATGTCGGAACTGTCCGACATCTCTACTCAAAACGTGGCGAGAAAAAGATCACCCATAGACAACACTATGATGCATGGTAGGACGGAGAAACCGGCAAAGCCTCCTCGTTTTCAGAAAGAGTGAAGAACAGGTTGGGAAACTTCTTTCCATTTACCATGGGAACGGGTACAGGCGACGATGCTGAAACCCAGGAAGAGAAGGAGGACGATGACGAGCATTTTGATTTCGGATCTCAAGTCAGCCTCAATAGTTCGACTCAGGGAAATGATGCATACACCAATAAAGAGACTGCCTCTATGGACCGACTTGGTAAGGTCAAGAAACTTTGTGACCATGACGAATTCGGAAATGCGAACTGGGAAGAACAGAAACAGAGGGCTATGAAACCCCTTTGCGGATCCAAAATGGATCATGAAGAGACGTCGAGGCAGAGAATCAAGACTCGAGTCTCGACCAGCACCAAGCTACTGGAACCGATAGGGTGACACCACTTGTAACGCCATTGTGGACAACGAAGCATCAATCGAAGAAGCCTTGACCAACATAGTGGACAGCATAGGAGAACAGAATGAACAGATGTTTTTTAAGAATGAGTGAACTAGAGAGTGCAGTCCACATCCAGAAAGAAAGCCTGCGGGAATATGTCAACCGCAAAAGACAAGAAGCTAACAGAAACAAAAAACGCTTGAAGGAGAGGTCATTTGAACACTTGGCCAATTACCTATCGCGTTTGGCTCAGCAAAAAGAGTTACGGTTGAGAGATCACATGGAGGAGTTGAGAATTCAACAAGAGCAGAATCTTGGGACTCTTGACACGAAGATAGACGCGATGACGGAGAAGCGAATTTAGGCTATCATGGATAGTTTGGATGGGCTACTAGGAAACATGAATGGATCGAAGAATAGGAAAACAAACTCAGGAGAACCAAGCAGGGAGCCGAGAAACAACTACAATGAACCACCCAGTCGAAGAAGAACATATGGATCCACTAGAGGAAGGAGCAGTTCATCCAGCTATGCCACAGGAGACAACAGGCCACGGGGCCCAAACATCAGAGGAAGTTCAAATGGCAACCGACCGACCTCAAACGAACGACCGACGCAAGACACACGGGCGACTGGGAGATGTGATTCCATGAATTGGAATCATGCGAATCAAGGAAGAAGTCATCCCAGCAATTCGAACAGGAGAAAAACCCAGAGCCTCTACCAGGGGGCAATGATGCTGAAGCGGGGCATTCAAGAGACGCGACATCAATGGCCCTAGCCTTTGAACCTCTAAACAGGTCCTTTCGGCACGAAGTTATCTAGAACCAGTGAAGGCAGTGAAAAGTCCAGAAAGGTTTATAAGAAATCAAGATGCTATAGCAATACCAGCGGGACACAGCTGAGAAAATCTTTGAAATCTTGTTAAATCGTTTTGGCTCAGGAGTACAAGGACACCAAGCGATGACGCGCTTTGAGAAACGGAGGCAACGTAAAGACGAGACGATAGAGAAATTTTTAGATGGTTTGGAGATGTTTAGAAGGCTTAGTCAAACAGATGAGTTGAACAGAAGAATGAACCTGGCAGTAGCCTCAAAATTCATCGATGGTGTGAAGAATGATGAGCGTCGAACGATGTTAGCGACACAATATACACCACTTTCAACCAATGCGCCAACACCAGAGGAGTTGAGACTTAAGTCAAAGGAGAATCTTTTACTGAAGCCTCCATCGAGATCTGGCTAATACAAAAACAATTATGGCATTTTTAACATTGGACCATCAAACCAAGGTAACAACTGGTACAAACCAAGGGACGATATGGACAAGAGACGCTCTTGTGCAAATTGCAGTTCCACGGACCATCATGTGTCAGCATGCCCAATCTACAAACAGGGCATGAAAACAATAGGCTTTAGCCTCCAGGATGAAGATGCGTCAGAAGTCGATCATGAAGATTTCATGAGAGGAGTAATTGCAAAATTCGGCCCAAAGTGTTTCTTTTGTCACTTGAAGCTCATTTTGAACCGGATTGCCCACAGTTTTGGGAAGCTGTGGCAGACATCAAGCATCCAAGGCATGAGGAAGGTTTGTCGGGTGTGAAAACCAGCAAGGCTCGCCTGTTGAGTGAAGCGGAGGCACGCAGAAAGGAGAAACAGCAGGAGATGGCAACCAAGAAGGTGCAGACAGTGACTAAAGAAATGCGTGAACTTGAAACAGTGACGGCAGTAGTTGACTTCAAGATCGACTATAGGGCAGCTGCGAGAGATGCTTTAAACAGAGTCCAGCAGAAGTTGGTGACGAAGGAGATCGAACAAAAGGTGAAGCTCGAACTAGAGAATGAGAAAATTCGGGAAAGGCTAAACGACTTCGGGGCATCAAAAGTCGAAGAAACGAAAGCACCAAGCATTTTGAGCATGAAACTAAACGTGATCTCTGGGCAGACGTTCCGCATGGTGCCACAAGGAAGCAAAATACAGTCAATAATTTCAGTTGCGGGACATCAAGTGATCAGGAAGGACCTAAATGAACCCTCAGAGTTCACTATGATGCATTTAGATACATATGAGACACGCACTGAGTTGAGGTTTGTGCGAGCGTTGTTGACAACGGGTGGCCCTCGGACAAAGAAACTCCACGGGAGCTACGTGGAAGTCTATGGACCGTATCAGGTGATGTTGAACGTTGACGGAATCAATATCTATACTAGGACCTACGTCACAACCGATAGTGACCAAATGGGGCAGATCTATTTGTGTCAGGAAGAACTCAGGGTGCGTAGAAACGGCCATGATGCCATGATGGAGCAAGATATAGTGCACATAGGGTACGACGCAGATGTGACTGCACATCTGCTAGGCACCAATAGGAAGAAAATTGGAGTAACAGGACTACTGGATACGAGAGCAGTGGTAAGGGTGATGCCAAAAAAACTTGGGAAAGAATGGGCTTCATGAGGGAAGATCTAATTCCAACGAACCTCAGATTGGCTGCCACCAATTGCGGAGCAGCCTACAAGGCCGGAAGGACAACAATAACAGTTCTTCACATGGAAGGACGCGATCTTTGGATGAGCTTCCTGGTGCTGGAGAACTTAGACGACTCACACCAATTCAGCTTGGGCCGTGATTTTGTCAGGAATTTCGATGTGATGATTGACTTGAACAACAGCTTTATAAGGATTAGAAACCCAGACAGGAAGTATGTTAAGAGTCCAATTTTTAAAATAAAAAAGATGAAAATCAAGTTAGCAATTTTTTTAGATAGAAAAAAAAACTACAGCCGGGACAAGCTGTAAAAGCATTTTTACTGTAATAGTAAACGGATTTGTCTCGTACCCAACCGAAATAGTCAAAGCTCGGTGACATTAGGCCGGAGCTTTTCAGTAACACGAAACGGGCTGTGTGCCAGTGTGTTGGTGAACACACTGAACACCACGGTTTCGATCCAGCGTGGAAAGAAACTTGGTTACGCTTTGCCGATGAAGACGGACTATGAGGAGACACAAAACTGGAGGAGATATAACGCAAAAGATTTCCCGAATCATGCTGAGAAGACAAAATTTAAAAGAGAATTGATGAATTTAAATCCGAAACGGATGACGGCTTGTCGAGCTGCTCGGTTTTTCCGGAACGCCCCTCATCATACAAACTAGAATCCGACAAACCGGGTTTGCCGGAGATAGAACGCCTGAGAGGAAAAATAGGTGGAGGGGATTTTGAAACATTAAGGGAGGTTTTAAATTGGAACGCTGACGTATTTTCAAAACATAAGGCGGATATCGCTGGCTACAACTTCATCGAACACGAAATAGAATTAGAAGAAGGCGCCATTCCTCATAGGGAAGGCGCAAGACGAATGACGCCTCATAAATCGGAAGCGTGCCGAGCGGAAATAGATTGTTACTCGAATATGACATGATAGAACCCTCGAAATCGCCTTGGGCTTGCGGGGTAACCATAGCCAAGAAGAGGGGGGCAGCTTAGGTTCTGTTGAGACTTTCGTTGCCTGAACGCAGTGACAATAAAACATGCGTACCCGATACCGCGAATAGACGAGAGCCTCTCGAAACTTGGCGACGCCATGTTCTTCACCACACTGGACTTGGGTTCTGCCTTCTGACAGGTCGCTCTGCGGAAGAAAGACAGAGAAAAGCCCGGATTCGCATGTGAATTGGGGTTGTACCAATGGAAGAGGATGCCCTTTGACTTGTGCAACGGCTTTGGGGAGAGTAGCGAAGAAGTACGGGAACCTTGTGATGGGTTACGTGGATAACATGTTCTTAGCAACACTCACCTTGGAAGACCACATTGATCTGCTCGATGAGGTTTTTGGTTGCATGAAAAGAGCAGGCTTGAAATGCAAACCATCGAAATGTGAAATCCTAAGGGATTCAATCAGGTATCTGGGAAGAATGGTGGTCAGGCATGGCGTAAGGCCGGACCCGGAAGCAGTGGAGGCTGTGAACGGACACAACTCATGCGCTTTCTAGGGTTTGCCAATTATTACCGTGAGTTCATAAAAGGATACGCAGACAAGGTGTACCCCATGCAGAAACTGATGCGCAACAAAGGAAAGAAGTTCGAATGGAACGAAGACGCTCAAGCTGCCTTCGAGAACATAAAGGGGGAACTGTGCGAAGCACCACTACAGAGAAGGGCATGTATGTTCTTGAAACATATGCATCAGTAGTAGCCATCTCAGGAATACTGCATCAGGAGCAGGAGTGGAATGGGAGAACAGTTCTCAGTCCCATTGCATATGGCAGTGAAGTGTTGAGCGACACTAAAATGAAATATGGTGCACCAAATGCAGAAATGCTTGCAGTGGTCACATTCGTGAAGAAGTACCGCGCATACTTAGGGAGCGCTCCCTTTAAGCTACGCGTGGACAATATCTCGTTATCCTGGTTGAAGACATACTCGATGGACCAGGGCTAAATTGGTCGGTGGATAGTCAGATTAGAAGGCTACCACATAATAATCGAGCACAGGATGCGTGAAAAACACCAGAATTCTGACGGCCTCAGCAACAAGACTGAGTTTTATGAAAAACTTGAACAGAAACAAGCCAATCAGGCGGAAATCAAGGAAGGGTTCTCGCTTCTGAACAAAGACACTTATGAGACGCTTCCCTTGACGAGATTGTTGGACAAATCTGGACATCCAATTCCGAGACACCCCGAGTGACCGGTGGAAAAGGCAGCGGAAATCAAGATCTTATCAAAGAAGAACCCAGTGTCTTTGGAAAGGTTGCTAAATTCGAACCTGGTCCCAACAGGAACTCTCTCGTATGACTGAACACAAGCAGTCTCTCATTGCTGGACAAAACGGTGCAGGTCACATCGCAAGTGATGCGGCTGCTGGGTGAAGAGAGAAAGGTGACAGCAGCCCTGACATCGCTAAGAGTCAGTGGGAGAGTAAAGCTCAAGCCACCAAGACGTCAACACAAGGAAAATGAAGGGGATTGTAGGACAATATCTCAGCAACTAGTATCCTCGATACCCCAAAACGTCTTGACAAGTACATCATACAAACGGAAAGAACAGGTGAAAGGGACACAAAGGAAAACCGTGATCTTTGAGGATCAGGATCAGAAAGGCGAAGAAATTGAGTAAAACCTGGGGCAAGACAGTTTGTCCGGGGAGAAGGACATTGATGGGAACAAGCGAGTTGATCAACAAGATCCGGGACAAGAAAGTTTGTCCGGGGAGTCGGGTGTAGAGGAGGATGTTCAAGGTGAGAAACAAGACCTAGAGGATAAAATTTTGTCCGGGGAGTTTAGATGGATGAGCAGAGCGCATAAAACTGATCCCGAAGACGAAATTTGCTCAGTGACAGTTTCTTCTGTTAATGACAACCCGAGGCATTCAGGAACTAACACCTACTCAGACAGGAACTCAAGGACAGGATCGGAATTTCAGTGCAAGCGATCCACATGTTACTAGTGGAGACTCAAGCAAGAGACCTGGACATAGAGGTATATCAAGACCCTGGCAGTGATCGCTACCTGGTACCCAGCGAAACACACTTTGACAAAGCAGCGGATGATCTAGAAACAATAGCGGTATCGAAACAATCGATGAAATTGTTGCAGCAGAAAGAAGTAGTCAGGACTGATCTTCAACCCTTCAGACAAGAGACAGAGCCATTGGCAAAAAAATTTGGTGCGTGAAGATGGAAGATGACACGAACAGTCAATTGAGGGTCATGAAGACGTACTTGAAGGCGAGATACAAACTCTCAGACCTACTAAGAGCGCAAAGAAATGACCGCATGACGAGTAACTTGAAAAAGTGGATCGAAAATGGAACATCAGACAAAGGTGACCTGGAGGAAAACAGTTACCGTATTCTGAGACACTACTTTATGCAAAAAGAGGGAAGACTATATCCGAACAAGTACGGGGTTGTGGCTTGAAAGAGAAGAAAAGAAGACAAAGTCCTGTACAAATATAACGCGATCGTACTGCCGCAACTCTATCAGCCAGAACTTTTTTTCAGGTTGCATGATCAAATGGGCCATCAGTGAATTGACAAAGTATTCCAGAGGATTCTGAAGCGGTTTGAGTGGCCTGGGATGAAGAAGTTATGCGAGAAGTGGGTAACAGCATATCTGTCATGCCAACAGATCAAGGATCCAAGGAAATTGCAATTTTCCTTGCAGTCGATCGAGTCTTCTGAATTCAACTAGGTGGGGCAGATTGACCACCAGAAAATATGTATGACAGACAGTGGCTATAATCAGGTCTTGTGCGATCATCTAATCAATACGTGGATAGCGAGACATGGTTACCCGATGACGTTTCAATCGGATAACGGAACAGCTTTCGTGGGAGAACTTACGAAAGAGCTAATGAGACGCTCACAGGTGGCCCAAGCTCACTCCAGGTTATACCATCCCCAGACGAATGGCTTAGTGGAGAGGCAAAATTGGACGTTGTGGTCGATGCTGAGGGTATATTGCTCCATGTCTATGACCGATTGGGACAGATACCTTCCACAGGTGATGGGAGCTTACAACAGCACGCAACACTCCACCACCAGAATTAGTTCACACATCATGTTGACCGGACACGAGAAGTCTTTGCCCTTGACTTTGTTTTACCCAGAGTTTGAGGGGAAGAAAACATCACCACATGTCTACGTAAGGGATGTGATTAGACGCCAACAACAAAAAGTGAACGATTTGTGCAGACGGAACACTCAGAAGGCACGGGCAAGGCAGAGGAAAAGGTTCGAGAAAAAAGCAGCTGGTGCAAAAACTTACTCGGTAGGAGACTACGTATAGGTTTTTCAAAATGTTATACCATCGAAAGGAACGAAAAAGCTCCTAAAGAAGTGGAGGGAACCCTTCATGATTACGGAAGTGCACCAGGAGGGACGTTTTTACAGACTACCGGCCCGAGTACCGGCCGAGACGCTCACTACAGAATTTTTAAGACACACAACCCATCTGCGGAGGACTGGTGTATACCTGCAGACATTGAAGAGGGGGATTTGATGATGATGGACCCTGCCTGCTAGGTCAATGAGAAGGGCACCAGGGGAAAGAATGATGTGAATGAGGTCGTAGTGGAAGGATTAAGTCCACCACTGGACCTGGATCCCAATGAGGTGATTGAAGCAGATGAAGAAACCTTACCCTACGCAGAAGAGGACTGGCAAGACCCCGAACAGATGGAGGCTCCAAGAATTGGGAACCAGACCTTCCGTTTACGATACAGACACGACAGAGTGAAAGGGCAAGACTCACGAAAAAAACAATCCTTACGGGATGACTTCGTAAAGGACAGAATAGATCTGAAAAAGTTAGTGGAAGAAATGGTGGGTCTAGAAGAAATAACCGTGACACAAGACATCGACATAGTCGACGACCGCGACGATAAGTGGATCGATGACCGGTCTAAACCCGAGGTAGAATTCGACGACGAGCAACAGCAATCTTACGATCAAGACTTGACAAATCTGCGTGTCTTGGAATGGCTGAACGATATGACGTCCGACCCAAAGGAAACCAGTTTCACGATTCAAGATGTAGACAGTGAGAACATGAAATACATAACAACCGAAAGGGATGATCCTTCCTGGGCTGCCCAGGAAGGGCAATTACTCATTCCTGCATCCAACCTCGATGTAATATCCGGTAAATCATTAATAAAAAATTTAAGAATAGCAAGAGATACAGCTGATCTAGGAGCAGAAACCGGCATAAGGAGAGCAGTTGAGTCATATTTTAACTTGCCAAATGAGTATTCAACAAGCAAAATTTTGACAGATACTGATTTTATACTTACAAATAGAACATGTGCTATCACAGCGGACATGAGTCTTAGGACAGCGTCAGCAGCGGATTTTAAGAGAGAGTACAAAAACATAGAATTCCTTTGCTTCCAACTAGTCTTGGAAGCAAAGACTAGGAATAGGAGGCGTAGCAGCCTTGCCTCCGGCGGCTTCGCAGATACCAGGAAATTTTTTATGCTTCTTGGTGACGAGGGCGACGGAGAAGCGGCACGTGGACCCGGAAAACTTGGTCTTGTCCTTGACGAGATTGAGAGACTTCCTGTTGAAAGGAGGTAAGGGAACTCTCGCCTCCAGTATACGACCCGAACCGATGATGATTGCATCCTCGGGAGCTATATGCACTGATACACGTAATCTTTTGTGATACTAACATACAAGTATACTTACATAAGAAATAATATTTGAGTATAAGCTGAGTTTAGGTTGCATGCAGGAAGGTGTCATACTATGTGTGTTGTTTGTGATATGTGTGTGGTTTCATGTTTTTAAGACCCTGGGTTCAAAGGAATTTGTGACCATGAATAATCGAATGACCGTCTTGGGAATAGATCCAAAGTTTGGACTGTCAATTCTTAGGTCGAACTCCAAAATTTTAGCAATAGACTAATTTTAATTCTTTTTACGATCAAAATCTTTTTATTTGACTGTTTTAAATAAATTTTAAGACAAAATTATAGTAAAATTGACAAATTTGATATTCGTGAAGTATTTTGTAGATCCTGATTGATCATTTAATGATTCATCAGGTTTCAATTGAGCAGAATGATAATCAAACCGAATCTAACGAAATTGACTACTTCGATTTGAACGAATTGATGGACCTAGCGGAGGCATATGTGGGACCGATGATAGATGCGATCTTTCGTCGGCTGATGGATCGAGGCTTCGCTCTGGAGGACCCAGAGGTAGTCATGTTGCTGGTCGCCTTAATAATTATTACGGAAGTCTTATTGATGGCCGCATATGGAGAAGGAGGATTACTAGAGCGCCCAAACATGAGGGTAATGAGAGGAGAAACGGGGCTCTCTCAGGGAGTGACTTGGCGAACGAGACTCAGTTGGGAAGTTCCAGGACCTACCAACCAGGTGAGATGCTTCTGCCAACCAAGCCTAGGTCTGGTCTGAGAAGAATGCACCAGGAGATGAACAGCGAGGCTGCCTCGTCTATTTCACAACTGAGAGCAGCTGTGCCTCCAAAGAGAGCAAGAGTAGAAGAAGAAGTTCAGACGAACGAGACGATGCAAGATCTCAACGGAACGATGCAAGAACTGGGGAAGACCAGAAGAGAGCTAGATAAAGTGACTAAGATATGCTCAGTGTAGAAGAAAACAAGGATATGTGGAAGAAACAGTTTGAAAATTGTACCAAGAAACAAGGTAAAGAAATAGAACGCTTGAGGCAAGAATATAAAGAGCGATCGGAACGGCTGGCGTTGACGCCGGCAGTAGAAAAAGCGATACCTAGAAGGAATTTTCCTCGTGGGCAGCCCCGATGGAGCTGCTAACGCCTCGCGAACTTATTCAAACGACGGAGGTGCGACCCCCGACTACGGCAGGAAGGGTGACGATCCCGGATCCAAGTGATACCCTATGTGACCCATTCGTGAAGCAGACAGTGCGGAAATTGATAGAAACAGCTGGAAGTTTAGTCGCTAATAGGTATGCACCAGACTCCGGGGTGACTGCACCCTATGGAAGAATCGACGACACGAGCAGAGTGGAACTCTCCCAAAAACGATGAGGAAAACGTGAGCTGGCACTGTCAAATTGCCAGCAAAGACATCTGGAGCCCCTGAGAGAAAAATAAGAGAAATGCCGATGAAGAAAGGAGCCCCTGAGAGAAAAATAAGAGAAATGCCGATGAAGAAAGTGTCCCGAGTGTTTGATGTGCAGAAGAACAACCAGGTGAAGAATAACTTCACAGGAGTTCCGGATACGGATCCGCGAGCCTGCTTTAATCGATCGACTTGGAGTCCGCCGATAAACATGCAACAGCCGCCGCTCGGGACATCTCATTTGATACTGGGTGACAGTTTGGTGAGAGTTCTCTAAAGACCGAAGAACTCTTGGATCACCACGGTGATGACCTTTGGAGGTGCCACGATAGCCCAGCTATATCGAATGGTGGAGCTAATGAACCCAGAGCTAATGAATCCCTAACATTATGATCCTAATAGGGACAAAAAATGTGTCCAGAGTTTCAGATGAGGAAGAGGCACAATGGGAGTCGATGATGGTGTGCTTATTCGCTACTCTCTAACAGAAGTTCAAGTGCGCGGTACTGACCGTCTGCACCGTACCAATGAGCACGAGAACGTTGACATCGGCAGGAAAGGGCATAACGAAGGAGTCATCAGATGGAACAACATACTGAGAAATCTGGCGAGTCGTAATGCTGGACGGATGATCCTCATGGACATTGAACATGAGCTGAGAGCTATGGATCAGGCCAGAATCACCACCGATGGAATCCACTCTGATAGTATAAAAGGACAAGCCTGGATGAACTGAGTCTTCCAGGAGCGACTGGACGGGAGAGTTAATGAAAGAAGAAACGACGAATGAGCGGGCATTCTCAACATTCGTGCCCTCCAACCTAGAAACACGTCTGGGGGCGGTCCGAGCCGTGACCTACAGGCTACAAAGCTCCAGCGAGCCAGGGCAAAGATTGGACGTACAGGACCGATTGGGAGAAGCGCCAGTAAGAAGAACCATTCATCGACGGCGAAGATTAGGACCTATCAACCCGACTAAGGAGACAGCAGGTACCTCGAGAACGGAAACGAGATGGGAGACTAGGTCAGAGGCTACCAGCACCAGCCGAGAGGAACAACGACCAGACAGAAGCTCTTTGATGTGAACGAGGCCCATACCTTCCCCCTGGCATGTCTATAAACAGGACCCGATGAAATTGAACTTTCAGACGGTAAGGTTTGCAGCCGATGCCAGGATGTTGAATTGAGCGAGGCTATCCGTCAACGGACTGTACTCAACCGCAGGTGTGGACTGGTTGATAGCAGCTGGTATTAACTTCAACTCCACGACCGCCTTAAGATTCGCCAATTTAGAGGGACTGCCCTCAAACAACACAATGGATCCAGTAAATTCAAAACATTTGCAGGACGTGAAACTGAATCAGGGTGAAGGAAATCGAGAAGAAAGACCTGAAAGATTCTGGACAACGAGGGCACCAATAGGACAACATGTGAAAATGTTTAAGCAAATACGATCACCCCCTTGTATGTGAAAGAGAGAGAGAGAGAGAGAGAGAGAGAGAGAGAGAGCGTACCCGAAACAACCGGCTCAAGAAGGCGATGTTCAGTGATATGGTGGGATGAAGATGATTAGGAAGGACGAAACTATCATTGCAGCGTTTGATAAAGTGGAAATGAGAAAAGCAAAGATTTTGATAGTCGCGAACTCAGACTTCGTGCATACCTCCAAGTCTCTGTTTTGGCCTGACGTTATAATGTTGGCAGCGGTCAACCTGGACCCAATGCAGTCGGTGTCAATGGCAATCGGGGTACAACGACAGACGGAAATGAACCCGATCACGATCGTATTTGTCGGCATATGCGACCATCTACTCAGTAGGGTTTCCTGAGCAGACTCAGAGAGCCTACAATGGCAGAGGACGCAGTATGGTCAGCGATAAAGGATATCCTCGAATCGATGCGTGGAATAATGGACACGCTGAAAGAAGGTGCGTTCCCAAAGACAACACCGAAAGCTGTGTTTGCACTGTCTCCGGGACATGCACAACTCCCGAGCGGACTGAAGTTTGTAAATGCGATGGTGGCGTTGCTCTCTGAAGGGAAATATGACGAGATCATATCTGCCCAGAGTCGCGGAATAGAGATGGAGAACCTAAGACCACTTAGGGCGGAATTACCTGCGGTGTGATCTGACATCTCGAATGTGATGCGAGCATTCAAGGACCAATCACTACACATGTTAGTACTAGACGAGGTACTGGGTTTTGAACTGTCCAACTTCAGCCGACAACTAAAAATAAGACCAGGAATTGAAAATGACCATCGAGTAAAAGAAGCAATTGCTAACGACTTCTGGTTCCGAGTAATAGAAATAAACGAGGAAGGAGAAAGACGGAAGAACTCCAAGGAAACGAGAGCTCATTTGGAAGCGATGGTCTTGAGTACGAAACCAGACGCTAACAAGTGGCTGCAATTGACCCCTCGAATAGCCGCATTAGGAACAGACGCTTTTGAGCGAGGCCCAGTGATGATCAAGAAGATCCATGACTAACTGGTGAAAGAGGTGAACCTGGCCGAAAATGCTGAAGAGAAGTCAGCCGAGTTTGTAAACAGAGTGTGCCAAGTTACCCTGGAAGCTTTCTGGACACAAAATGTAAAGGGAGAAGAAGGCTTTGACGGGACTGACAGCATGCTGGAAGGGTTGGAAGCCGGATGGATCGCGTCTTTCCTGGCAAAAGTTTAACCATTGTACTCTTGATACCTGATCAGAGAGTTCCTCTAAGCAGTCACAGAGTTATCAATCGCGGAACTACTAGCTCTGTTCGTGACGTATGGAACGGATATTTTTGTGAGAAGACCAGTGGTACTGCTCACTGAAGGAGTGCAGAATTTGCGATTAGATGGACTGGTGACGCCTATTCCGATAACGCATCGGAACTTGGGAGGATTGATTAATCTGACTCGCTACCCTGAGCAAATGAAAGAGAACGTGAGAAAGTTTGACCTGAAGGGGCCCACTGACTCCTGGAGCAAGATAAGAGATCTGCGATATACTCTTATTCAGTACCTCCTGCAGCAGAATCGCTTTGGAACGGGAGAGGATGAGACGATTCAAAGGGAAGAAGACGCGCGACGTCATGCTGGGGGCATGCCACTGTTAACTGACCTGAGCCTGGCCATGAGGACCAATCGCTTAGCACTGATCAGAGGAGCCACGGAGTTCGTGACGGTGATATACGGTCCGTCAGTCACGTTTGGGTTCGCTGACGTTAAGGTAGAGGCATACAGGAGGTCGGTGTTGCACCTGAATCTCATATCAGCAGTGGACGAAAGTGCACTTAACTGGTAAGAACAGCACGCATTACGAGAGATGATGAGTGAGGACTTGTTGTTCGCGAAAATATCAGAGCCGGAGATGACTGTCATAAAATTTGATGATCACTTCCGTGATCGGTTGGGAAAAGTGCATAGAGGGCACATCGAGGTATTCCCGAAGCTCTGGAAGCTAAGGCCCTACAATAAGAGAAACGGTGAAATTACAGGGATTCCTCGATTGACTGCATCATATCACAAACTGAGAGAAGAACCGAAAGGCTGGGGTGACTACAAGAAACTGCCAAAAGATATCACTGTACTTCACTTGATTGGAAGGGTGTTGCTCGGAGCAGACTCTGTTGTACAAACCTCTAGAAACTAACAAAAAAAGGGTAGCAAAATCTCCGAGATGATGGACCCAAGCTTCGTGGCCAGAAACGCTGCCGCTGCAGTGTACACACTTTACCTTCACGGATGAAACGAAGAGGAGACGGATGAATAACGATTTGACGAAGAATGGGCGAAACTGGATTTGGCGCCAATGGTCATGAGAGGCAAGGCGGACTTGCAAGAAGCCTCACTTATCTTGATAAGAATAAAACCGGAGGTAATAGTGACCGGGAAACTACAAACTAGAACCCTTCGGCTGTGAAGAAGTTAAGGAAATGGACGGTGAGGAAGAAGACCGATCAGCTGGCAGACCAGTTGTACCGAAGTTTCCAGATGGAATAAGAGATGAAGAGCAAGGACCTTCGAGTTCAGGAAAAAATCCAAGACGAGACGATGGGCAGGTAGGAAGCCGTCGATCGGAAGAGCCTATGCAGCAGGATCCCGATCAGGCTGATAAAGATGACGACAAGTCTTCGACAGGCAGGATGTCCAGCCTGGACTTCAACTTCCTCAAGGACTTTGAAAACGGCACAGGCACGTAAGAAGCAACGACTGAGCCAGCAGACGTGGAAACTTCCACGCTGCAACATCCGTCGGCCTTCATGAAAATGAACCGGAATTTGCCGGAGAGCAGCTCTCCTAGCAATTCTAAAAATGCCGAAAAGAAACTTTTGATGGAATCACCGAGGAGAAGAAAAATAGAAGGCACTGCCAGAAGACCTTTCTTGGAAACGTTGCCCCAAAAAGAGTGAGAAATTCATCATAGAGACCACGAGAATAGGACGGGATGCAGTATGGACAGAGTTGCCTTCATTGAAGAGGTCTGGACATTATTCAGAGCTACGGGACTCAGCCTATACTGAAAACAGGTCTCAACAGACCACTTGTGTGGGAAGTCCTTAGCAAACTCGTCGAGTGTGAAGGGAAATTGAGCAAGTTATTGATCAACTCGGCCACTGAAGAAAGTGAAGCAAATTCTCCTATAAAGACAACGCCGCAAGAAGGCAAGGAAGAAATAGTGTATCTGTCGAGAACTCAAAAGGGAACAATGCGATCAAAGATGGTGATTGACAAAATGAATAATATGAAAATGAAACTTGGCAGCAAAGTGACATTGAGGAAAGCTGGAAAAACAAAGGTGGATTCTGAAATTTCGATAAAAGCTGTCAACTCAGCCAAAAGAAAACGCGTCGAAGAAGCCATGGACATGGGACAGGGTGATGACCGGTTGTCTGGCACTGACAGAATGTTGAATGACGTAGCGATGGTGCCACCCATTCTAATGGCAGGATTTAAATCAGCCAGTTATAAAACCAAGAGGAGTGACCGCACTCTGACTGCAGCAACATTAGAAATGGAAAAACTCAGCCAATGTGGAGAGAGTACCCTACAAGATTTCAGACCATCTTCCATTCTTCCATGAACCATGGAAGGGGAAGCATCGTAGGACAGCTAGTCCCAGTGGAGTACAACCAACTGACAGTGTCGGAAACCGTATCGATAGATGAACCCACTGGTGGATACATGGAGATGCTGGAGTCCAGAAACTCGGCTAGAGGACACTTAATTGCTCTAGAAAACAAAAAGTCTATGAAAAAGTATTTAGAGACGTTGACGCAAGACACAACCCTGAAGCAGAAGGCATACAGAACTCAGGCATCTTCTGAGATGCACGCGAAAACGATAGAGCAGTTGGTGAGCCTACCTTGGAGAGCAGTAGTGTTACGGTACTTCAAAGAAGAAAGGAGAACCACCCCGAAGATACACGCTCTGATAGCGACACCCTATGAGAGAACAGAATTACAACTGGGGTTCACTTGGTGAATGACTGGACTGAAACAGGGGGAATATGATTCGGAATATGAAAAAGATCGAAGGGAGAGACGGTATTCCTAATGACAAGTATGAGGGATCTAATCACCCAAGAAGGAGCGGCAGTAGCTTGCGCGAAGAGGAGAGACGTTATCTGTTTCATTCGATCCAAGATAGAACAAATATCAGTGCCGGCGTTGAACACTTGTGTCAAGATGCTAAGAGAAGGCGATGAACGAGCGAAAGCCTTGCTCTTACTAGCACTTTTGTTCATCAATCAGAGTAAACCGATACGACTGAATATGAAGGAGCCTAAGGAACTGGAAGCGATGAAGAAGATTGACGAAATAAGGAGATTCTCTAACAAGGAGATGAGGCTCAAAAAAGAATCTATGGGAGCACTTCCGAAGTCCAGTGAATACTGTGGACCGATCAGGGGGAAATCTAGAATCCTAGGGATGCGGTACAACCTTTTCATAAATGAAGACATACGCGATTGCTTCCTCGATTACGAGCAAGCAGTGTTGCTAAGATTCTGAACGCGAACAATTGCTACAATGAGAAGCGCAGCTAACCAGGACTCGGGTTCTCGGACGAACTGCTAAGAACGGTGGTGTGGGAACTGGTGGTGTGGGAACTGATGAATGGTGGTGTGGGAACTGATGAAACCATCATGGTGTCCGATTCCTAACGCCGATTCGATATTGCGTGCAACACCTGACGTGCAGAGGGAATTGAATTCAGACTGTAATTGGTGTGACCTGAACATCACTTACAATTTAATGACGACAGCCTCTAACAGCAATGGAGAAGACAAAGTAGAGTTGCCTGGCTGGGGACCAGAGGACTGGGTTAAACCTGGCAACTGTCTGTGGGCTGGAGGGTCACATCTATGGAGGTCTGGATTGCTTAAAGTCCCTGGCGAAACAACACAAGCAATTAACGATTTTGTTTGGGAACATCGTAATTAAAGCAAAAACGGAAACGGAATTGATTGCAGATTGCCATGGAGGAACTGAGGTGAATCTAGTGACTGCACAAGGATTCTACAGCATGTTTGGTTCTCTAGAGTCACTTTTGAATCTGGAACAAAAGCATGAGATGGTCACAACTATCAGTGTAGAAGTGTTACCGAGAGTTTTGGAAACCAAGCAAAAGTATATTGGGAAGTGGAGGGAAGCGATCGAGGTGGAAATGAACATCCGGCACAGTGAAACCTATCGTAGACCGACGGGAGCGCGATTTTTAGTGGGATCGACATTAGCTGCATTGCACAAAAGCAGATACCCAGTGCATTTCGCGGCAGTGGATGTGATGAGTACGAGGACGATCGTGGATCAAGACTTTTCAGTGCAGAAATGCGTAAGACTAGCGAGAATGACAGAAAAATCTTACGAGTTATTGTGCAAGATGTTCTCAGCAGTTCCAGAGAGATCCAAACAAAAATTAGAATCGATACTGGGAAATAAGTTCATGGGATACGCCAGTGGGAGTTTCAGTGACTTTGAAAGACAGAAGCAGAAAGGGCCAACAGTCACAGATTACAATGCAGTAGATGAGAATGATGAAGTCCACCGGGTGATGATGGAAATGGAACCACTACTGGAAGCGTCGGGAAGGCTTAATTGGTGGACCATCATGTTGATGAGTTGCCCGACGGGAACATGGTGGTATCCCGGGCGTAGTAATCTGGTGTTGATCTGGGACTGTGGAGAGCTACTCTCCATGGGTTTACCAGATTCACCACAGCCCATAACGATAGTATTAGTTGGAGTCATGATGCCGATACGATGGCTGGAAGCTCATGTGAAAGAGAACCATCGACAAGAAACGCCTACGAAAGGGCAATTGCAGTAATTGGGTTGTCCAAAAGATTTAGATCTTCTTGAGACAACATGCAAAATCCTGAACATTCCGATAGAAGCGAAGAAGATATGGGACAGAAGACGACTGATGCCATGGTTTAGAGCCAACATGACTGCATGGTTGTACGAATATGCCATGAAGCATATGACGAAGCATAGCAGAGTTTACAGTGCGTATCAGCTGGACATTGGAGCAGGAGCTTTCAAGCGAGCGTTTGTAACTCATCGGATTGCAGTAATCACCGCAGTGAAGAGGACGTCTAGGACAAATGAATGTGATGGGAGAGAAAGAGAAGAAATATTGAAGGAAGACTTGGAGAGAAACGTGACGTTGTGCCTCCACAACAGCTTCTGCCGAAACAGAGAGACACTAACGTTGATCCTCTAACTTGATGCAAGAAAGAGTAGAAGAGCAGAAGTGTTGGAGGATTGCCTCCAACAGCGTCAGAATAGCTACCGACGTGTTGCAAGACACTGAGAGTGAAAGTGCAGAGTCAATGTCGCAGGAGGAGGAGATGGAACCTTAACAAATAATCGAAAAACAAGATGCAAAAAGAAGAGAAATTAGAAGAATTTAGAATTTTTAGAAGTTCTAAACGATGAAAACAAAGAGTGAACAAAGAAAAAAAGAAGCGACGAAGGAGAAGATGTTGAAACTCAGAATTTTTTTGTGTGACAAGACTCAAATGAGAGACAAAGCAACTAAGTTTGCAATTGAAACTGAAGAGAAAACTTTTAGTTGAATTTTGAAGATTAAGGAATTTGTTGCATTTATTAAGTTGCATTGTGATTTCTTTAGTGGCTTATAGACACTCACTATTTATTTCGAAAGGCTTGAGGGGAGAGTATGTTAAATAGTCCAGCCTGCATGATTGTTTTTAAGCAACTAAGACGACTGATCACTTTGTGGTGATATGAAAGGCTTGGTTAATCTCTTGAAGAGGGAGATTATTTCATTGTTCCTACTAACATACGATTTCCTTAATTTTAAAATTCAGGACCAATAACAACTAAATTTCCGAAGGAAAGAAGCATAGTAGGATAATTTTAGCTTATTAGTTGGCAGTACCTAGGTGAAACCCTTTTTAAACCTAGGAGAAAAAGTTTCAAATTGGGACATAGACACTGGAAGTCAGAAAAAAGTTTTTATCTTACGTCATACCCTCGAATGTGCAGATTAGTGAAGGAAGTTGGAAGGCTGTAATAGTATAGTATGATGCAGTTTGTAATTTGCAGTGAGTCGATATGACGTGGATAAAAGTGATTTCATGCATTTTGTAAAAATTGTTCGATGGCTTTGTACCATTTTAATGAATTGAGCAGATTGACCGGGCTGTCCGGGGAGTATGTGACATTCGGCCAGATTGTACGAAAATGCAAGATCAGAATTCGAAATTTTATTGTGACATCGGAGTGGGGAGATTAACGGTTATTAACGAATAACTGGTCCTAATCGTTCATTTTGACAAACGCGGAAGGGTTAATATGGACTTTCTTGTTAATTTTTAAAAACTCAATCAAAAGGAAAGACACGTCACAACATCGAAACTTCGCACCAACTGAAACGGCGAAAACACAACAACAATATTCTCAGACATGAGAACAAGAGAACTCAAAGCAGTAAAGCGTGAGAAAAAGCAGTAAACGGAATTTGTGTGATACTGGTCGAGATTGAAGAAAACTTTACGAAGACCATTTCGAGTTGAAACAATTGTGCCGCTACAATTGTTACAACGCGAATCCCGAGAACAAAGAAAGGTGTTAGGACGGCGTGTCCAGCATTCCTGAAAGAAATAAGGACGTTACTTCCCCAGATTCCAGAATCCGGAAGGGTCTCGGGAGGGGAAATTAAACTGTTTTTTATAAAACTTAAGCTTCCTGGAGATGTCCTGAGTAGAATTTTGTGCCAGTCGGTCATATTATTAACTAATAAAATCAAAAAAAGATCAGAAAATTCAAACTACAATTGCGGGAAAGTAGTCAAAAATAGCAGCGGGAAAATGCTATTCGCAATTTCTAAAACATAATTTGAACGAGAGTAGAGCTGTTTTATTCTTGGAAGAAGACAGAAAGTGATCGCGAGTAGAGAATAAATAAACCAGAATGGACCAGAGAGAACCCTCGGTGGAAAAGCTGGCAGCTGAAGCTGCCCAATGGTCCAGATCAAAATCTTTTTTCTTGAGTTAAAACTTACATATTTCAAACTTCTGGAGTTAAACTTAATTACATGATCAATTCTAGAAATGCTTTGTAGTTTGGTTACTCAATTCTAGAGGTCTTGACGAAATGTGAGTACCTAATCCAGATTTCTTGAGTAAGTTTTATATTGTTTTTTTTAGTTAGGGAGAGTTTTAGGTTGATCCATCTGAAATGGATGAAAAATCCACTGTTTAACAAAAAAACTACACATAAGGTTCCGACCCTGATTTTAACGGCGTTCGCGTATTTCAGGCATTTTGAGACCTGGTATGGGGGCGTTCTCATTTTCTAGACTGGGGGTATTTTGGCAAGGCCTTTAAGCTGTAACGCGGGTTTTAGTCTCATGTCGCAAGTGAACCGAATTGGCTCCGACAGCTTGAGATAGAGAAACACAAGAGATAGTGTCCCTGACTCTTGAGCCAATGGTTATAGGGCCTATATTGCTTTGACCTCAAAGGTGATTTAAGTAGGCGACTGTTACAGAGTGCTTTTATGGCGCTCCTGGGTGGGCCATATGTGCCAGTCGGTCATAATACGGACTATGTGCCAGTGGGGATTATGTGCGAATCGGTCATATTTGGAAGTTTCACCTTGAGAAAACGTTTAATCCTGATTTTGGGATGAATTGCAATTTTTAAAAATATCGAAATGAGCATGTCATGCTCAAGTTTTTTGCGACAACTCATTATATCAAAAAAATAAGATCAGAAAATTCGAGCTACAATCGCGGGAAAAGGGTCAAAAAAGCAGCGGGAAACTGCTTTTTGCAATTTCCAATACATAATTCGACCGCGAGTAGAGCTGTCTTTTTTTGTGAGAAGACAGAAAGTGATCGCGAGTAGAGATGAAATAAACCAGAGTGGACCAGAGTGAACCTTCGGTGGAAAGTTCGAAAGCAGAAGCTGCCCAATGGTCAGATCAAAAACTTATTTTTTGAGTTAAAACTTACTTATTTCAAAATTCTCGAGTTCAACTTAATTACCCGATCAATTCTAGAGTTGGTTAATAGTTTACTTACTCAATTCTAGAAGTCGTGTCGGTATGTGAGTACCTAAATTAATTTCTTGAGTGTATTTTATGTTGTCATGTTGAGTTAGGGAGAGTTTTAGGCTGATCCATCTGAAATGACTCAACAGTCCACTGTCTAACAAAAACTCAATTTTAGATATGGTTCCGACCCTGTTTTTAACGGCGTTCTCGTATTTCAGGTTTTTGAGACCTGAGTAGGGGGCTTTTTATTTTCTAGAGTGGGGGGGGGGGCATTTTCGTAGTGGCCTTTAAAATGTAACGCGGGTTTTAGTCTGATGTCGCAAGTTAACGGAATTGGTTCAGACCGCTTGAGGTAGAAAAACATAAGAGATAGTGTCCCTGACTCTTGAGCAAATGGTTATAAGGCCTTTTCTCTTTAGTCTCGAATGTGATTTAAATAGGCGACTGTTACATAGTGTTTTTATGGCGCTCCTGGGTGTTTTTACGACAAGACTACGGGATCAAACCCACTTGAAACAACTCCAGACTACATGCCCATTCTAGAGTACCGGTGAGGCGGTTAAACGGAAACGTATTCACCTTTTGGTTATACCGCGTTAACGTTTTATGAAAACTTGAGAAATTTATCCGGTGCGCTTTCCGAAACGAGGCCTAGCTAACCGAGTAAGGGGGGACAAAACTCGAGTAAAAGAAAAAATCGAAACAAAAAACCAAAAAAACATCAAAAAAAAAAAACAAAACTTCAAAAAGGACAGTGGCTTCAACTTCCAGATTAGGTGGATCAAACCTTTATATCAATTAAAATAGTAAATCCATAATGTTTTCCAATAGGACCGATCGTCTCGATCAAATCAGCAACGTTGTGCAGGCGCCCAAGTGTGGGGTGTTGTAACGTTTTCAGATAGCTTGTGACATCACCGGACCACTCGGAGATTTGGCTGGAAAAGGTTACCAGCGAAGTGGGTAAGTGGACAATTAAGAGACTTGATCACTGTGAGACTTGACTGAAAAAGGTGGCCAGCCCAGGGGGAAAGTGTGACCAACCGGCAGGTGACCAGCCATAAGTGTGATCAAAGCAGAACAGAGCAAACGGAGGAAGGTACTCAGAGGTGTTCTGCTTGGTCAACCGGGTATTGTGAAAATCCACGCTACATTATAGGAAATAAGTGTAAAATTGGATACCCACCGTTTGGAGGAAACGTTTTTACTTGAGCAGAGCTTGGAAAAAGCTTCTACGGACTTTCTCTCGAAAGTTTCAGCACCCATTGCGCTAAAGGAGAAATTTTGGCTTAAGTGGGGGGGGGGGGGCTAGATAGGGGGGGGGGGTTGTTAACGATAGAGGTTGGCTGTACAAAATTATAAAGAGGGGAGACATATTATAGTAACTATACAATCGATAACGTCGATTTAGTTACATTAGTAGAATCAGAGTCTAGAACGATCCATCTATAGACTCAGACCAAGAGTTGAAACGGAATGAGGTCCAAATTTAAGATCGAATTAAGGTAGATAACCTGGTCGGATCGGGTGGGGGGATCGGAAATAGACAATTTTCGGAACTCAAAAAGAGAATACCCCATAAGACCGCTAGTTGGGGAGAGGAAAAACGCTTGACAATCAGGTACCAGACATTTTTTTGCGGATGACGGCATAGGATGCCTATGAAGTTTTTGTATATTTACTTTTCTGGTTTTTGTAACTATGATTTTATTGGAATTTTTATAGTGTTTACGTTTTTGGGCAAGAATTCAGAGAATTTTAACGAATCGGCTAAAGTCACAAACGAACAAACAAGTCGTGTTTCGAGTTTCATCAGATTGAAACAGAGAAGGTGCTTTTAGGGGATTTAGTAGAGAAAGCTTTGGTGAACGGATTTGTGTTTTAAGGATTATTTTTGGTACTAGAGCTCTGGAGGTGGTACTGGGATAGTGGATCAGGTATCCCAATACTCGACATAAGGCACACGGGAATTCTTCAAGCAGGCGAAGAAACACTTGAGCTACAAAATTGGAAGAAGTACAAAAGTACTGCCAGCAGTCTTGGGATAGTGATCTAAGTATCCCAACACTCAATCTGGGGATAGTGATCTAGGTGTCCCAACACTTAGTCTGGGGATAGTGATCAAAGTATCGCAACACTTCAGCGAAGGGTCCTAAGAGAGTTCAGAAATGTCCTGGGACAACGACGAGTGTACCAATACCTGAGCGAAGGGTTCTAGAAGGGTTCAAAAAGTCCTGAAACAGCAACGAAGTGTACCAACACCTAAGCGAAGGGTCTTAGAAGGGTTCAGAAAAGTCCTGGGACAGCAACGAAGTGTACCAACACTTGAGCGAAGGGTCCTTGGAGGGTTCAGAAAAGTACTGGGACAGCAACGAAATTTACCAACACCTGCTGACCGAAGGGTCCTAGGATAGGAGGGTTCAGAAAAGTCCTGGGACAGCAACGAAGTGTATCAACACCTAAGCGAAGGGTTCTAGGAGGGTTCAGAAAAGTCCTGGGGCAGCAATGGTTATAGGGGCTATATTTCTTTGACCTCAAAGCTGACTTAAGTAGGCGACTGTTACATCGTATATTTATCGCGCTCCTGGGTGGGCCATATGTGCCAGTCGGTCATAGTACGGAGTATGTGCCAGTGGGGATTATGTGCGAATCGGTCATATTTGGAAGTTTCACCTTGAGAAAACGTTTAATCCTGATTTTGGGGTGAATTGCAATTTTAAAAAAAATCGAAATGAGCATGTCATTCTCACGTTTCTCGCGACAATTCATTATATCAAAAAAAATAAGATCAGAAAATTTGAGCTACAATCGCGGGAAAAGGGTCAAAACAGCAGCGGGAAACTGCTTTTCGCAATTTCCAATACATAATTCGACCGCGAGTAGAGCTGTCTTTTTTTGTGAGAAGACAGAAAGTGATCGCGAGTAGAGATGAAATAAACCAGAGTGGACCAGAGTGAACCTTCGGTGGAAAGGTGGACAGCAGAAGCTGCCCAATTGTCAGATCAAAAACTTGTTTCTTGAGTTAAAACTTACTTATTTCAAAATTCGAGTGCAACTTAATTACCCGATCAATTCTAGAGTTGCTTAATAGTTTACTTACTCAATTCTAGAAGTCGTGTCGGTATGTGAAAACCTAAATTAATTTCTTGAGTGTATTTTATGTTGTTATGTTGAGTTAGGGAGAGTTTTATACTGAGCCATCTGAAATGACTCAACAGTCCACTGTCTAACAAAAAATCAACTTTAGATAAGGTTCCGACCCTGTTTTTAACGGCGTTTGCGTATTTCAGGTTTTTGAGACCTGAGTAGGGGGGGCTTTTTATTTTCTAGAGTGGGGGGGCATTTTCGTAGTGGCCTTTAAAATGTAACGCGGGTTTTAGTCTGATGTCGCAAGTTAACCGAATTGGATCAGACCGCTTGAGGTAGAAAAACATAAGAGATAGTGCCCTGACTCTTGAGCAAATGGTTATAAGGCCTTTTCTCTTTAGTCTCGTATGTGATTTAAATAGGCGACTGTTACATAGTGTTTTTATGGCGCTCCTGGGTGTTTTTACGACATCAAGACTAGGGATCAAACCCACTTGAAACAGCTCCGGGCTACATGCCCATTCTAGAGTACCGGTGAGGCGGTTAAACGGAAACGTATTCACCTTTTGGTTATACCGCGTTAACGTTTTATGAAAACTTGAGAAATTTATCCGGTGCGCTTTCCGAAACGAGGCCTAGCTAACCGAGTAAGGGGGGACAAAACTCGAGTAAAAGAAAAAATCGAAACAAAAAACCAAAAAAACATCAAAAAACAACAAAACTTCAAAACGGACAGTGGCCTCAACTTCCAGATTAGGTGGATCAAACCTTTATATCAATTAAAAAAGTATATCCATAATGTTTTCCAATAGGACCGATCGTCTCGATCAAATCAGCAACGTTGTACAGGCGCCCAAGTGTGGGGTGTTGTAACGTTTTCAGATAGCTTGTGACATCACCGGACCACTCGGAGATTTGGCTGGAAAAGGTTACCAGCGAAGTGGGTAAGTGGACAATTAAGAGACTTGATCACTGTGAGACTTGACTGAAAAAGGTGGCCAGCCCAGGGGGAAAGTGTGACCAACCGGCAGGTGACCAGCCATAAGTGTGATCAAAGCAGAACAGAGCAAACGGAGGAAGGTACTCAGAGGTGTTCTGCTTGGTCAACCGGGTATTGTGAAAATCCACGCTACATTATAGGAAATAAATGTAAAATTGGATACCCACCGTTTGGAGGAAACGTTTTTACTTGAGCAGAGCTTGGAAAAAGCTTCTACGGACTTTCTCTCGAAAGTTTCAGCACCCATTGCGCTAAAGGAGAAATTTTGGCTTAAGTGGGGGGGGGCTAGATAGGGGGGGTTGTTAACGATAGAGGTTGGCTGTACAAAATTATAAAGAGGGGAGACATATTATAGTAACTATACAATCGATAACGTCGATTTAGTTACATTAGTAGAATCAGAGTCTAGAACGACCCATCTATAGACTCAGACCAAGAGTTGAAATGCAATGTTTTTGTAACTATGATTTTATTGGAATTTTTATAGTGTTTACGTTTTTGGGCCAGAATTTAGAGAATTTTAACGAATCGGCTAAAGTCACAAACTAACAAACAAGTCGTGTTTCGACTTTCATCAGATTGAAACAGAGAAGGTGCTTTTAGGGGATTTATTAGAGAAAACTTTGGTGAACGGATTTGTGTTTTAAGGATTATTTTTAGTACTAGAGCTCTGGAGGTGGTACTGGGATAGTGGATCAGGTATCCCAATACTCGACATAAGGCACACGGGAAGTCTTCTAGCAGGCGAAGAAACACTTGAGCTACAAAGTTGGAAGAAGTACAAAAGTATTGCCAGCAGTCTTGGGATAGTGATCTAAGTATCCCAACACTCAATCTGGGGATAGTGATCTAGGTGTCCCAACACTTAGTCTGTGGATAGTGATCAAAGTATCGCAACACTTCAGCGAAGGGTCCTAGGAGAGTTCAGAAATGTCCTGGGACAACGACAAGTGTACCAATACCTGAGCGAAGGGTCCTAGAAGGGTTCAAAAAAGTCCTGAAACAGCAACGAAGTGTACCAACACCTAAGCGAAGGGTCTTAGAAGGGTTCAGAAAAGTCCTGGGACAGCAACGAAGTGTACCAACACTTGAGCGAAGGGTCCTAGGAGGGTTCAGAAAAATCCTGCGACAGCAACGAAGTGGACCAACTTCTGAGCGAAGGGTCCTAGGAGGGTTCAGAAAAATCCGGGGACAGCAACGAAGTGTACCAAGTTCTGAGCGAAGGGTCCTAGGAGGGTTTAAAAAAGCCCTGGGACGACAACGAAGTGTACCAACACATAAGCGATTGGTCCTAGGAGGGTTCAGGGAAGTCTTGGGACAGCAACGAAGTGTACCAGCACTTGAGCGAAGGGTCCAGGGAGGGTTCACAAAAGTCTTGGGACAGTAACGAAGTGTCCCAAAAGAACACAAAGAGTCCCAAAGATTACAAAAAAGTACTAGGACCATAAAAAAAGGGTCCTAGGAGAGTACCAAGAAATCCTGGGACAGTATTAAAGCTTACCAAAACTAGAACGAAGGGTCCTAAGGCCTGAAACTGATTTAGATTGAAAACTGATTTAGACTAATTCAACTGGTTTAAGTTTTTAATACATTAGAACATTTTTTTAGTAAATATGATTTCAATCGGATTTTACAAAAGGGACTTGTAAATATTAAATTTGTCAAAAAAGAAAATTTTATATAAATATCATGAAGCGAAATAGGGTATCGATAACTGAAAGGAGGGGAACAGGACTTAAGCAAAATCAAACCTAATCGCAACGGAAACTAATAACATCAATTCCGAAAGTAATGAAAGAGAACATTTCAGTGATAATCGTCAAAACAAAAAGTCTAAAAGAACTCAGGGCCAAGGAGAAAGCAATGGAAGGACCGACAGTACCGGCTAGAGAAACCGATCTTGAGACACTAGATCAGAGTATTGACGGGGTGGAAAGAAAGACGACGGAATCAACACCAATGCCAAATGCAGAAGAACAGGAGAAGAAAACAATAGAGTTCTCACCAAAAGCACCAATAGACAATGTAGACGAAACAACAAACAACATGCCGAAAACGATAAAATACGATTCTCAAACAAAAAGAACGTCGTTCACAGAGAGGATTGCAGCGATAGTTGGAATGAAATCAAAAGAGAAAGAGGAGAAAGGCAAAATGTTTGGAACATTTTGCGCAATTACAACAGAAGCCAAACAAGACGAAGAGCAGGTCACATATGGAGCAACGGCTAACAAAGAAAAAACAACTTCACTTGAGCTGGGCCACTTGATGGCAAAGTTGGAGCAAATCGACAAGAAATTGAAAAACAGCAATGAAGAACGCCAAGAGCTAAAAAGGGAAGTACGACACAACAAGAATGAGAACCTAGACAACTTTTTTGTGCTAGCAAGGGCGACGGAAGAGAAGCTACAGCAGATGTCGGAC
The DNA here is from genome assembly GCF_963678635.1 of Symsagittifera roscoffensis. NCBI lineage: Eukaryota > Metazoa > Xenacoelomorpha > Acoela > Convolutidae > Symsagittifera > Symsagittifera roscoffensis. Next base: position 7,370,758 of record NC_087071.1, read on the forward strand.
AAGGTAGAGGCTACTGACAAGGAACGAGAGAAACATATCAAGAAGGATATGGAAGAATTGAAGAAACGGTATGACATAGACCAGAATGGATACTATGGGCAAGGATCAAGCTGAAAGTTCTTGTGCCATACAATCCAAACTGAATGCATTCTTGAGAAATTCAATAGGCCAAGATAAAAAAGTTGCGGAGAAGCCATCCGGAGCTAGAGTCGATTTCGTGGAACCACAACGAAAGAAACGGGAATCTACACCGTTAACACGTGATTTCACCATGGCGTCAGGAGGGATAAGGACTGCCATGAAGATGGCAGCCTCAGACTCAACAAGGACGACAGAGGACTCAGGATCACATGCGGGTGTTCAACCGGATGCCATGACGTGGGCCAAAACCTGGGAAATTATGAAAAAGACGCTTGAAGCAATCGAAACAAGGAAGACAGACTCAAGTGACAGAGGTAGTGGCAAATCCCAAAAAACCGTCAAAAACCTGAGGAAATCAAAAACGACTCAAATGGTTGCATTCATACATGGGTTGAGGTATTGAGACTAAATCTAGAACAAGATAACTTGAACGACGAAAGGCATGCCTGCACAGCAAAACTAACCAACTTAGAGGGCACCGCACTAAAATGCGTAGTAGCAAAGAAATATGAGGAGCGTGATACAGCGGGCAAGATCTTCGAGATATTGTTGAACTCATTTGGATCGGGATTGAAGGGTCATCAAGCGATGATGAGATTTGAAAAAAGAAGACAAAGAGAAGACGAGTCAATCGATCGGTTCCTGGATGATCTTGAGAGCTTGAGAAGAAGAAGCGACCCGGAAGAATCAACGAACAGAAGAAATTTCAGCATCTCTTCAAAGTTCATTGACGGGGTGAGAAGTTTTGACTTGTGAACGATTCTTGCAACGTATTATATACTTTCAGACGATAATGGACCAACACCAGAAGAGATGAGACAAAAGTCAAGAGCGTACATGTTAATGAAACCAAAAAAAAGTACTCGTAATCAGAATGTAGGAACATGCAAGGGGGAGCCAGCCACAAAGGTCGTCATGGTACAAGCCTAGAGACAAAATGGACAGATGTATGTCATGCGCAAATTGTGGATCGATGGATCATCATGTGGCGGATTGCACGACATACAAGCAAGGCATGAAAAACTTGCGATACGCACCTGAGGAAGAGGATATGAATCAAACGGAGGAACATCAGCTTTACCGTGGGTTGATCATCAAGATAGGCGCGAGATTTTTTTGTAATCAATAAGGGCTTTTCAGGATGGACTGTCCTTTCTTTTGGGAGGCGGTGAAGAATCACAATCACCCAAAACACAAACTAGCACTGGCCGCCTTGCAAAGTACTAGGAAAAGACAAGCTGAAAACGATTCGAACAACAAAGAAGCAACGGGTGCTGAATTATCAACAAAGACAGTAAGGGCCGTGACACAAAACAAAAATGCCACGGGGCCCGGGATGAGAAATTCTCTGGAGATAAACTACGAGAGGGCAGCTGCAGAGGCGATCAACAAAGTGAAGCAAGAATTGGCGACCGAAGAAATCGAACAACAGCTGAAACATGAAAAAGAAAATTGAATGAAACTCTCTGTATGCCAAGACCAGAACCAGAGACTGGAGAGAACTCAATGAGCAGGAGCAATTTCAACACCTTGAAAAAGGTGACTGGAAAACCATTTGGCATCACGAAAATTGGGGCAAGAATCATGTCAATAATCACATTGGGTGGCCACGAAGTAAAAAGAAACCTGAGTGAATCGAGTGACCAGACAATAATGCACATAGATGTGTACGCGGATAACTTGAGTGCAATAAGCCCGCAAACTCCTTCTAGAGCCTTAAGGGCATCACTCACGAGCGGAGGTAGTAAATCAGTTCGCATAGACAACAGATACACGGATGCCTATGGTCCACAGGAGGTCATGTTGAATATAGATGGAATATACATCTACACAAAAACGATGATAACATGTGATAATGATCTAGCCGGGCAAATCTATGTTGGCAGAGAGGAATTAAAAGTGAGATCAATTGGGCACTGTGTTAAGCTGGAAGAAGATGCCATGCATCTGGGAACGGAAGCAGACGTGTCTGCACACGTATTGGACATAAGCGGAAGGAAGACACAATTGCGTGGGTTGCTGGGCATGGGAGCCGTCTTAAATGTAGTACCAATTGAGACATGGAGAAGAATGTGATTCGACAAAGATGACCTATTTGACACAAGAATACGGCTGTCAGCGGCGAGCAAAGGGGTGCCTCGGGTTATAGGTAGCGCACCAATAATAGCCCTAAACCTGGGGTAACGCAATTTGTGGATGAGTTTCCTGGTGGTGGAGAATATGGATAAGTCTAACCAATTGATTTTAGGCAGATATTTCATCAGGAATTTCGATGTAACAATTGATCTTAACAATGCGATGTTCAGGATTCGGAACCCGGAAAGAAAATACGTAATTAAACCGGGAAATTTGATTATGGCGAACGAAAATAAGGCTCCAGTTTTCATGAGTAGGAGTGTAAGCAAATGAGCCGGCAATAGTAAGTCTACGGATAAGAAAACTATAATGAACTAAGCGACAATAAACAAGTATGTATAGTATTAAATACAAACAGTCAAAGTGCCGCGATTTTAGGAAGATCCTTCTCGATAACCAAAAGTGGCCTCTGCGTCGGTGTCTTGTTGAATACTCTTGATATACCAATCACAATCTAGAGGGGAAGGAAGCTAGGATACGCATTGCCCAAGAAAACTAGATTTTAAATGACTGAAAATTTGAAAGAAAATGAAGTTTTTGATTGCCCGAATCATAGGGATAAAGTTTGTATCTTAAAAAAATAGAAAAAAATAAAATGTTCATCAGGTTCTGTCGGGTCACTTAAGTCAGAGACAGACGACGGACTGTCGAGCTGTTCGAATTTTCTAAAAAGACCCACGCTAGAGAAATTGGAATTGTATAAACCAATATTACCAGAGATTGGATTTTTAATGGGAAAGGTAGCAGATGAACAGCTCGAAGCCATCAAGGACGTTCTAGATAGGAATCAGGATGTTTTTTCGAGACATAAGGCAGACATTGGATGCTGCAACTTTGTTGAACATGAAGTAGAGCTAGAAGAATCGGCGGTGCCGCATATGGAGGGGGCGAGGCGTATGACCCCAAACAAATCGGATGCATGTAGAAAAGAGATAGAGACCCTACTAGAGTATGACATGATAGGTTCATCCAAATCAGCGTGGGCATGTGGAATAGTGATGGGTAAAAAGAAAGGAAACCAACTTAGGTTTTGTTGCGACTTTCGATATCTGAACTCCGTCACGGTGAAGGATGCCTTTCCCATACCTAGGATACATGAGAGTCTTTCAAAGTTAGGTGACGCAAAATTTTTCACAACTCTTGATCTAGGGTCGGTCGTTTGGCAGGTACCACTGAGGAAGCAAGACAGGGACAAGACGGGTTTTGCATGCGAGCTGAGATTGTTTCAATGGAAACGGATGCCCTTTGGCCTCTGCAATGCGACAGCCACTTTCCATCGACTAATGGCACAAGCGCTGACAAGCGTAACAAAGAAATATGGCAATTTAATTATGTGCTACGTACTTGACGTGATGATTGCCACACCTACACTGGAGAACCACACAGGTGTTTGCTTGTGTTTGCCACACCTACACTGGAGAACCACACAGGTGTTTGCTTGTATGAAGAGAGCAGGACTGAAATGCTAAACCATCGAAGTGTGAGATTCTCAAGGACTCGATCAAATAACAGGGAAAAATGGTCAACAAACATGGCATTAGACCAATCTCAGATGCGGTACAGGCAGTAATGACTTGGAAATCACCAAAAACAACACCAGTTGATGAGCTTCTTGGGTTTCGCAAACTTCTTCAGGGAGTTAATTAAGGGCTATGCGGACAAAGTATATTCAATGCAACAACTCATGAGGCACAAGGGTAAGAAGTTCACGTGGAATAACGCGGCAGAGGAATCAATTCAAAGAATAAAAGGAAAGCTGTGCGAAGCACCAGTGTTATGGATGCCCACAGAAAAGGAATATATGTACTGGGCACGGATGCATCGGTGGTGGCGATCTCTGGAATACTCCACCAAGAACAGGAGTGGAACGGGAAGACAGTCTTGAGACCAATTGCTTACGGGAGCAAAGTCTTGAGTGATACAGTGATGAAGTACAGAGCACCCAAAGCGGAAATGTTCGCGTTAGTCACCGCGAATATTTCCGCGAAAAATACAGGGCATACCTGGGTAGCGAGAGGTTCAAGTTACGAGTCGACAACAGAGCACTCAGTCGGTTAAAAACGTACTCAATGGACAGAGCTACACTGAGAGATGAATAGTGCGCCTGGATGGTTACAACATGATTATTGAGCACAGAACAAGGGACAAACATCAAAATGCCGACAGCTTGAGCAAAAAGACGGAATTTAACGAGAGACAGGAGCAAAGGGAGGCCGGCAGGCTGGAAATCAAAGACGGCTCCTCATTTATGGACAAGGAGACGAATGACAGTCTTCCACTCTCGAGGTGGCTTGACAAGTCAGGGAAACCGATAGAGGACCATTCCGAGCTGCAAGCTGAAAATGATACGAAAAAAATATCAAGACAAAAATAGGGATGCCAATGGAAATGATGCTCAAGTCGAAGATAGCGAGGGAAACACCAAAAGCAAAAAGCTACGACCTCGGTGAAGTGGAGACAAGAAGGGTGACGAAAGGAGAAGATCTGAGGAGACTACTCGAAAAACTAGCAGACGATAAACCGGTAGTCCAGAACAATGATAAAGACAAACTTGAAGTCATTATATTGAAAAGAGGGGAAGCGAATCATGGCGAGGACTCAACGATAAGCAAGCAACTTGACGACAAAAAAGTTGTGCAGACATTGGTCGAGAAAATCCCAGAGGACATAATAAGACGTACTACGTTTCGGAAGAAGACGGCGACATTCAAAAAGGAAGCTGAACACCTAAGAACAGATTAAGAGTCCGGGAAGTGGTCGAAATCAGAAGGAGATAGTGATGAAGAGAATTTGTCCGGGGAGGAGGAAGAACGGGAGGATGACTCAGAGAAGAGTGGTGATGACCATGACAACCTTTGCAAGATATTAGCAGAAGAGAAAATGAGGCACCACGACAGATAACTACAAACTGACTCTTCCGCAGGAACGTACAACCTACAGCAACAGGATGCGTACGAAGGAGAAGAGCTTGAGAAGATAGTGGCGTCAAGGAAACCATTCAGGGAGCTATCATGCAATTCAAATATCAGGATGAACCTGGAACCGGATGATGACAGAGAGGTCTTGAGAAGGATAGTTTGCGTTAAGCTAAAAGACGACAACCACAGTCCCGGAGAACTGAACGGTCAAATGATTGTAATGAAAGAACACGTCACAGCGAGATACAGACTATCGGATCTGATACGAGCCCAGAAGAATAACAAAATGACGAGCAACCTCTCCAAATTGATCCGGACGGGAGAAAAGGAGAAAGGAGACCTGGAGGAAGATAGTTACAAGACCTTGAGCCAGTTCTACAAAGAGAGAAGGGACCTACTCTATCACACAGCTGATGGTGTGGTAGCCTGTAGGAGGAAAAATGAGGAGAAGATATTACACAAGCATAATCTCATCATATTACCACAGCTATATCAGACAGGTTTGATTGGCCAGGGTTGAGAAAAGCATGCGAAAGGTGGGTGAACGCATGTTTGTCGAGTTTGCAATTCAAATCCCTAAAAAATTAAATTCCCACTTAAGTCCGTGGAAAGCTCGGGATTTAACGAGGTCGTGCAGATAGAAAGTCAGAAGATCTGCATGACTTACTCGGGATATATTCAGATACTGGTAATTATAGAATACTTCACGAAACTGGCAGAAGCGGTACCATGTCAGACAGCCTCAGCGGAAGAGACTTGTGATCATTTGATAACGCACTGGATATCACGATATGGATGTCCGATGACATTCCAATCGGACAATGGGAATGCCTTCGTGGAGGACCTGACAAAAGAACTGATGAGGACATCCCACATTGCTCAAGCGCATTTAACAACCTACCATCCTCAAACGAACGAAATAATGGAGAGGCAAAAGAGAACTCTGGTGAACATGCTCACGGTATAATGCTCGGGATACATGACAGATTGGGACAAATATCTGCTGCAAGTGGTAGGGGCGTATAACGGCACGCAGCACTCAACAACAGGGATCAGTCCTTTCATGATGTTGACTGGCAGGGAAAGAGCGATGCCCCTGACATTCTTCTATCCGGAATACGAAAGGAAAAAAGACGTCGCCGCAGGCGTAAGTGAAGGAAGCGGTCAGGAGACAACAGGAATTGAATGAGCTCTGTAGAAGGAACACAGCACAGGCACAAATGAGAAAGCGGAAGAAGTAAGATGAAAAATACAAAAGGGACTAAGAAGTTACTGAAGAAATGGAGAAGACCGTTCATGATAACAGAGGTACCCCAGCAGGGCCGGTTCTATCCCTTGAGCACAGGGCGTGCGGCGCACTATGAAAGTCTGAAACCACACGTCCCATTTACGGAAGACTGGTGTGTACCACAGAACATGGAAGGACTCGAGTACCTACTGGTAGAACCAGCATGTGAGATGAACGAGAGAGACACCAGAGAGAAGAATGACGGCAACGAGGAAGTGAGGATGGATGATAACGAGAAGATAGAGGTGGATTCGGACGAAGGATCTTTCGCGGAGGAAGGGTGGAATGATCCAGAGCAAAACGAGGTACCAAAGTGGACAGAACCAGACCTGCCGATGACCACAGGGACGAGGAAAGGCGATCGCAAACGGACAGGCATGAGATGCAACAGTTATGGTGACGACTTCTTGATTGACAAGATACAACCCGACGAGATAAGCGAGGAGTGGGTGAACGTGGGCGAGCTAGTAGCCGATGAAGAGTGGCAGATCATCAACGACAGCAAGTTTTTCTTGCAAGAAGATTACACCTTAGCGGAACGAGAAGTAGACCTGGAACAAGGCGAGATAGACAGAAGGGAAAATACAAGCCTGAGTGTACTGGAACGGATGCATAGCCTTGAGACTGACGAAAAGGAGACGCAAAACATCCAGCAAGTCGACGTGTCAGCAATGAAACAGGTGAAGACAGGCAATCCATTGTTCGATTGGCAGCCACTGATCGGCCAGTAGTAACCACCGGTTAACTTGACCCCAGCACCATCGACGGGGAGTGGGGGTAGGACACACCCACACAGGAAATTTGATGATAAATAAGCTCAGGGACGTGAGAGAGACTAACGGGTTGGAACTTGATCTGGAGGAAACTGAGCCTACCATAGGAGGAAAATTCAAGACAAAACTGTTTTCGTGTTATCATAGTTTACGTGTAGATTTTTATACCATCTATGTTTAACATCACCTCATGCGGACCATAGGCTTCCGTGTACCTATTTTCGACGCGGACTGACTTGCTACCACCTCTTGTGAGTAGCGCCCTCAAGGCTCTAGAAGTTGTCTGCAGACTTTTTGCACTTAAGTAATCTGCGTACACATCAATGTGCATTTTCGTCTGACCGCTTGGCGCACTCAGATTTCTCGTTACTTCGTGGCCGCCCACAGTGACTATCGACTTTATTCTGGCTCCGATTTTTGTTATGCCGAATGGCTTTCCCGTCACCAATTTTAGAGTGTTGCAATTTCCACTACTTGTCGCTCCCACCTCGCTTCTGGCACTGGCACTGACCTATATAATGTTTCATTCAACTTCTGCCTTTCGATCTCCTGCTTTAGTCGTTGCTCGATCTCTTTCGTTGCTAGGTCTTGTTTCACTTTTTTGATAGCCTCCGCAGCTGCTTTCTCATAGTTTATTTCTAAATAATTCTTGGACTCAGCTTCAATGGCATTTTTGACTTGCGTTACAGCCTTCACCGTTTTTGTCGGTAGTTCCACACTCGGTGCCTCCGAGTTTTTTGTGTCAAACTCGGCTTGCCTGTTTCTCGTGTGTTTGGTGTGATTTTGGTTCTACACTGCTTCCCAAAACAACGGACAGTCCCTCCTGAAGTGGCTCTCTTGATTGCAGAAGAAGCATCTCGCACCCCTATCTTGATGATCAAGCCACTATAGAACTCATGTTCCTCCGTCTGGCTCATATCTTCCTCATCCTCTCTCACTCGAGTCAGTGTTCCTTGTAGCGAACGCTTCCAGTGTCCTATTCATCATTTTCTAGGGGTTAGCCCTCGTCATGGCATCGGGTCCTACATTAGTGCTCGTAGTGGAATACCCTGGAGCACTTGTCGAGTTCGAGGTTCCATTCTTCATAATTGACGTGGCCCCCCTGCTCTTATGCTCGCTGCATTCCGGGGTAACGGTGTGGACTCCCGTTTGTTTTGTTGCGGTTCTACTAAATCGACTCAGTTGCTTTGCGTTCTTTCGGTTACCAGCTTTTCTTGTGCTGTAGAGTTTCTCAAGAGTGCAACCAGTTTGGACTGTATGGCACATGAACTTTCAGCCTGATCTTTACTCATTATGTCTATTCTCCTCTCCAGACTCCATAACTTGTTGTTCACTGTGTCATACCAATGCTTCATTTCTTGCATGTCCTTTTTGATTTTTTTCTCGCGCTCTTTGTCGGTAGCCTTTACCTTGTCTGACATCTGCTGTAGCTTTTCCTCCGTCGCTCTCGCCAGGTTGAAGTAAATGTCTAGGGTCTTGTTCTTGTTATACCGTAATTTCTTTTTTAGTACTTGTCTGTTCTCTTCACTGCATGTCAGTTTTTTGTCGTTTTGATCGATTTTTGCAATCAAGTTGCCCAGCTCGAGAGAGGTTGTTTTTTCATGGTGAGCTGTTGCCCCTTGATCAGCTGTTTCCCCTTGTTCGATTTGCTCATTGTTTTGGTTGGCCTCTGTTGTTATTGCCGAAACTGTTCCAAACAATTTGCCATTCTCGTTCGTAGGTACTACCTCCTCTTTATCTTTTGGTTTCATTCCGACCATCATTGCAACCCTCTCTGTGAACGACGTTCTTTTTGTTGGAGAACCCTCTTTTATTGTTTCCGGCATGTTGCTTGTTGTGTCCTCCACAGTGTCACTTGGCGAGAACTGTATCGTCTTCTTTTCCTGTTCTTCCGCATGCGGCATCGGTGTTGACGCCGTTATTTTCCTTTCCACCTCATCAACACTCTGATCTGGTGTCTCAAAATCAATTTCTATAGCAGGTACCGTTCGTCCCTCCACAGCGCTTACGTTCGTCTTGCTCTCCTTTGCGCTTCTTTAGTTGACTATGCTCACTGAAAAATTCTTTCTCATTACTTTTTGGTCCGACGGCGTGGCTTTCCGTTGCGACAAGTTGTGATTTGCCTTTGACTCTAGAACTCTTTTTTCTGCTATCAGTATCCTACTTCGTCTCATGATTTTTTTTCTACAATTTTCTCTATTTACAATATTAATATGACAATATCAATTTTTACAAAATTCGATACTAAGGTTAAAACTTCTACAATGTATTCCTAACTCTGTTAAAGAATTTTTTTGTTCAATTCGTGATCTTGATAGAGAGGATTTTTTGTGATTTAATCGTTCTGACCGGCCTTTTGAGCTTTTACTTAAGTGTTGGGATATTTCACACTGTCCCAAGACCTATCACTCAAGTGTTGGGCTGCCTCGCACTGTCCCAAGACCCTTTTGCTCTAGTGGTAGGACACTTGGCACTGTCCCAAGACCTTTTCTAACTGTTCCGAGGCTTCTTCGTACCATCCCAAGACTTCTTGTTGCTGTACCAAGACTTTTCCGTACTGTCTCAAGACTTTTCGGTACTGTCCCAAGACTTTTCCGTACTGTAGTACTGTCCCAAGACTTCTTCGCACTGTCCCAAGACTTCTTGGTACCGTCCCAAGACTTTTCCGTACTGTCCCAAGACTTCTTCGTACTGTCCCAAGACTTTTCTGTACTGTCCCAAGACTTTTCCGTACTGTCCCAAGAATTTTCGGTACAGTCGCAAGACTTTTCCGCACTGTCCCAAGACTTCTTCGCACTGTCCCAAGACTTATTGGTACCGTTTCAAGATTTCTTGGTACCGTCCCATGACTTTTTCGTACTGTCCCAAGTTTTTATCTTGTATTTATCTCCCTTTATTAATCCGATGCAAGTTGAAACTGTGATCACCTGTTCATTTAAAACCGATAAAATTAGTACCGAAAATATAGAAACTTAAGCGAGAAAAACGATTAAAAACAGAAAGATTTCCCACCTACAATCCAAAGATGACCAATGTCATCCTTCTGTGAAAAAAATGTCTGTACCTTATTGTCACGCGTTTTCCTCCCCTCTACTAACGTTCTTATGGGGTATTCTCCTTCCGGGTTACAAAAACTGTCTACTTCCGTTCCCCCCACCCGATCCGACCAGGGTATCTACTTTTTTTCGATCTTAAATCTGGATATCCTCACGCTGCAACTCTCGCATGAAAGATTCAAATGTAACTAAATCGACGATATCGATTGATTAGTTACTATAATGTGTCCCCCTTTTTACAATTTACCACCGCCAACCTCTAACTTAACCAGCCCCCCTTCTAACCTCCCCCTATTTAGCTCCCCTCTTAAGCCAAAAATTACCTTAAGCGCTGGGTTTTAAAACTCTTGACAGAAAATCGTAGAACCTGTTTCCAAGCTCTGCTCAAGTAAAAACGTTTCTCAAAACACTGGGAATCCGCTTATCCAATTTTACACTTATCTCCTATATTGTAATATGGATTTTAACGATACCCGATTGACCAACCAGAACACCCCTCTCTGGTGTTCTGATTCCGTACTGGTTGTCTCCTTGGCGTTTCCAGCACCTCTCACCAGCACCACTTTCCCACTTGGCTGGTCACCTGTTCCAGTCAATTCTCCCGGTGGTCCATCGATTGACCAAACAGAACACCCTAAGTGCTTTCTCTGTTTGTTCTCGTCGGTGCTGGATGTCTCTTTGTCGTGTCCAGCACTCGTCGGGTTCCCTTCCTGTGAACCACTTTCCTACTCGGCTGGTCACCTTTTCCAGTCAAGTCTCCTTGTGGTCCAGCTAAGTTGCAAGATATCTAAAAACCCTTAACAACGCCCCACACTTGGGCAACTTTATAAATTGCTGAATTGATTGAAACGATCGGTCCTATGAAAACAGTATGGGTATACTATTTATTTTATTATAAAGGCTTGATGCAACTAATCTGGTATCAAAGTCACTGTCCTTTTTTTGTTTTATGGTTTTTGTTCCTTTTTCTTTTCTTTTTCGGTTTTTGTTTCGTTTTTTGTCTTTTTGCTCGCTTTTTGTCCACTTAGTTACATTACTTTGTTAGCTAGGCCTCGTTCCGAGAGCGTACCAGGAAGATTTCTCAAGTTTTCTTAAGAAGCTATCACGGTACAGCCGGAAGGTTTACACATTCACGCTGAACCGTACCACCGGTACTATAGAATGGGCATGTAGCCCGGAGCTGTGTCAAGTGGTTTCGCCTCATGATGTCGTAAAAACACCCAGGAGCGCCATAAAAACACTATGTAACAGTCGCCTACTTAAGTCCTGTATGATGTTAAATAAAAAAAGGCCCTATAACCATTGGCTCAAGCGTCAGGAACACTATCTCTTGTGTTTTTCTACCTCGAACGGTCGGAGCCAATTCGGCTCACTTGCTACATGAGACTAAATTCCTCGTTACAGCTTAAAGGCCACTACCAAAATACCCCCACTCTAGAAAGTAAGAACGTCCCCATACCTAGGTCTCAAAATACCCAAATAGATACTGAACGCCGTTAAAAACAGGTTCGGAACAGTCCACACAGTTACTTTTATTAGACAGTGGACTTTTGATCCATTTCAGATGGATCAACCTAAAACTCTCCATACCTCAATATAACAAGTTTAAAACACACTCAAGAAAACTATGTTGGGTACTCATATGTCAGCACACTCGAGAATTGGAGTAACTAAATTAGTCAGTAACCCTAGCATCAAAGGAAATTAAGTTTTAACTCGACAAGTTTGTAATTAATGAGTTTTAATTTGAGAATTGAGTTTTTGTGGCTGGACCATTGGGAGATTTCGGTTGTCCACTTTCCCACCAAAGGTTCACTCTGGTCCACTTCAAATTAATATCTTCTTCTTTCGCGATCGTTTTGTCTCCTAGAGCATTTTCCCGCTGCTTTTTCGACCACATTCCCGCGATTGTATTTCGATTGTTCTGGTCTTATATTTCTGAGATCTTCAGTTTTCGCGGGATAATTGAGCATGACATGCTCAATTCGAGTTTTTGAAAAATTCCATTCCACCCCAAAATCAGGTTGCTCTTGTTGCTCATGGTCAAACTTCCAAATATGACCGACTGGCACTTTCAGTCTATGTACAGATACTTGAATTTCTTAGGAATTTTGTATATTCTAACACAATTTTCCAAATTAGTTTTCTTTTTAAATTTTTTCTGAGCCAAACAACAGGCAAAAGTACTGTGGTCTTTGTTTTGCAGGCCACTAGTAATGAATTTCACAAGGCACAAAGCAAAACAAATCACACTCTTCTCACCTCTGTCTTTGAAGCGCAGATATTTCCTCTTCTGCTCACGTCTTGCTTTCGCTTTCCTCCTTGCCTGCGATGGTCTCTGTTGTTTGCCGCTGATATATCCAATCAGCTCTGACAGCCTTTCGTTGTATGCAACTACCAATCGCAGAGATTTAGATAGATAGATAGATAGGTAGATACTTAAATTAGTCATCTATAAATCGTAATCAGACATAACAAATTAAACTATATGTCATGAAGTCTGCGCACCAGGCGATGAGGAAAAATTTTCATTTGCCTCTCCATCTTACAGCGAGCAATAGGTGGATCACGACAGCGCAGGTTGTTTGCTGAGTAGGTAGAACGTGTCGGAACTAAATCTTACAACAGATGATCAGAACCTGTTTGGAGGATTGCATCGTACAGTTTTTCGTCAGTTCTTCTAATAGTTGCAGATATTGGTTCATAAGTATCAGTAACGCCGAGACTTTTTGCACGTCTTTGAAACAAATTTTTCTTCTCTAGATCTTTAACATTTGAACCACCCCAAACTTTAATGCCAAGAAAAGCTTTGGGAGAATAAAAGCACGATACACAATAGCAAGTTCGTCCTTCGAATAACCGTTTTTACCAAGGCGCCAGATTGAAAAAAGTATAGATTTCGATTGTTTAACAGCTTTGTCAATATGCTTAGAAAAGCCAAACTTGGAGTCAATCGTAAACCCCAGCACTTTGAGGTCATCAACACACCCAATGCCCTCAACCATATGTATGGAATTACTGTCACTATGGTTGAAAAAGGTACGCATTTCCTTGGAAGATTTCTGAATATTGAGAAACAATTTTCTTGCGTCAAATTGGCGACAGAGCGAACTAATAACTTCCCGAGCATTGTCAGCGCTATTGCAGCCAGCTACAAGAGGATTGTTGTCGTCAGCATAAGTTGATAACGTGGTGGAAATATCTGAAACATCCATATCATGGGTAGAGCCATTGTAAAGAGGCTGACCAAGGACAGTGCCCTGAGGGACACCCTGACTAGTATACAAAACAGTTGAATCCAAGCTATTGAGAGAAGTATAATTGGCTCCATTTCGCAAGAAGTTAATGATTACGTTGACAACCGCAGGATCGACTACTGGGACATTATTCATTACTCCTTCTATAACACTCTTGTGGGAAATAGTATCAAAAGCATTTGACATATCTAAAGAAAAGAAGCGAACATCAACATAGTTTTCACGGAAATTCCAGTGATGGTGTTGCAGCCTAATGAGCATACAGGAAATAGAAAAATGTTCACGAAAACCATACTGGTTACGTGTAAGCCATCTGTTATAAGGGCCTTGCAGATAGTTCTGCTAAATTAACCTTTCAAACACTCTGAACATAACAGAAGTAACAGAGAAAGGCCTCAAATCCTTTGGCTGCTTTGGAGACGACACTTTTGGCAAGGGAGATCTGTTTGCAAGCTTCCAAAATTTCCAAGCACAAGTTGAACATATGTCAATAAATTTCGGCCAAATTGTAAGCATTGTCCTTAAAGACCCAAAACGGCAGAGCGTCCGGGTCAGTAGCGGTGCGCCTAATGCATTTCATGTCATTTAATATTTGCAAGAGCGAAAACTGAGGACCGTCATTTGTAGTCTCCAAATAAGTAGGCTTGAATGGGCCTCCAGAAGCAGTGGAGATGCCATTATAGTACTGGTTAAGCTGCTCAGCCGAAAAAGCACCGGTGCGATCTGGGGCTATTGTTTTCTTATTCATTAAAGCATTCATACGCTGCCACCAGTTTCGACCACTGGAATCAGAAAAGGCACGTTTAGTAATTAACATACGAACTTGAAGGTCGACAGCATTCGCCTCCGCAAGTTTACCTCGACGTGTATGTCGATGCTTCTTCCTCAAAAGATATTTAATAACCGGAGTCATAAAAGGTGAATCCTTTGAGCTAAGAAGATCACGTTTCAAATGACAGGCGACCTTATACAGATTCAGAAGCTCGTTAGAAAGTTGCCCTAACAACACATTTGGATCGTTGTAGTTAAGAAAAAAACTTAAATCATGGGTATACAGCAATTATTTCAAATAATTTTTGTTGGCAAATCTATGGTAACGACAGTAAGCAACCTTCTTTTCAGATTGTTCAAAACCATGATAAGCAACCTAACCCACATGATCCGTTCTCAGAGTAGACGTAAATCGTTCAATACCACTGAAAAAAATTTCATCCGAACACAATATTTTGTCAAGTCTATTATTCCCGCGTGTAGGTTCCGTACAAACATCGTAAAAACCGCAATCTAATACGAGGTCATCAGTATCCAAGTTATTGAAATCCCCACAGAGTGAAACAATTGACGAGGGGTTCTGGTCCCTGAAGATAATGATGGAATGTGAGCTATGCATTTCTAGCTGGCGGCCATACGTAGCATCAGGTGGGAAATAAACCGAACATACCTACAAATATTTATTTGCTACGCTAACTGACAGCTACAGAATTTCATATGGATCACAATAATGACAAGTCCACCGATCACTGACAATACCTTCACCAACAAAAATATAGACACCGCCGCTGGTGGTTTTGTTAGAGTTCAACGAACTGCGGTCTTTCCTAAATATATTATACCCAGGAATAGCAATAAAAGAATTTTCAATTTCTGTGGTTAACCAAGACTCAGTTATACAGATAATATCAAATCCGTGATAACTGGCATCTTACTGTAGTTCATAAATGGCATTATGTTTTTTCAATGAATGGGCATTCAGCAAACAGAGAGTAATTTTGGGGTTGGCTATTCAAAACACATGTTCTTTGCGATCCAGATACAATTTGAAATCTCTAACTCTCAGTCTATCCTTTGAGATACCGGTTTCGACAAGTTTATAACGTTCAGAGAGAATACGCGACTCCACTTTCTTTTCGTCAACAGTAAGCTCTCTGGATAAGTAGATGCGATCAGAATAATCTTTCAAGATATACGATTTAGCCAGCAACTTACGAACCAGCCATGGATTCTTAAACTTCACCAGCAAGGTTTTCGGCCTGGTAGCATCAGATCGATACTTTCCCTAACGAAAGGAATCAGTAATAGGCTCATTGACAGGCTCTCCCAAATACTTCATAACTTTTCTGACTGCTTGAATGTCTGAACCCACTCTGTCATGCAATTTTTGATTGGAAGGTTCAGGCACGCCATTTATTCTTATTCTCATTTTAATTTGATCATCAGGTGTAACAGGCGTTGATGTGTGGCCATTTACAGTTGTCTTTGTATCAGTGGATACAGATGCTGCTTCAAGATTGATGACTTCAGTTTTGATAGAATCTAGAGAAGTTTCAATAGACTTAACTCGAATGGACGTCTTCATTTCTGTCTTGGCATCGTCAAGGCAGTTCGCACAGGCCCACATAATCCCACGAACCGATGATAGATGGTCGTAAATCTGCTGCGGTATATCCGTACACGTCCGATGCCACCACTCGCCACACCTATCGCATTGCACTCTTTCGTCTTGCTTCTTCACGGCTGCGTTGCAAGAAGTACAAGAAGAATTTTGAGCACTCTTCAAGCGTCCACGAGTCCCCGTCATCATAACATATGAAACTATTTATTAAAAATATCACAACAAAAATAAACTTATTAAATAAACAGAAGTGATTGCACTTACTTATGAGTTTCCAATGGTTTTTTGAATAGGTGAAATGACGATGGACTAGTGTAATAATTTCACCATAACAATATTTGACCTCATGGTTGAAAAAACCTGCTCGATTGTGTTCAGATTTCAGCTCCAATTCAGCACTCTGGTACAGCTTCAAATATTCCTTGAGCTGCTCCGGGTCGATTTGCGTGCTCTTGGAGAGTAGCCGTTTTGTAGCTGGAATATTGAGAACTCCTGTGCCGAGAAGCTGACTAAACAAGTCGGGCGTTCCTTCCTTTCTGCAATAGACGATCGCTAATATCTGCTGCTTCTTCAACTTCAAATAGTTTGTCAGCTCCTCGACACCGGTTGGGCGATAGTTGTTTGTTCTGTGGCTGCTAATGGTGTTGTTCACCACGTCGTGCCACACAACCACTTTTTTCTACTTCATTGGACTGTCTTCCAGTAATCGTCGGAGGTTCTTTCTTTGGTTCAGCAAGTTGTTATTAAGGGATTGGCCAGGAATTGCTGTAACAAGGCTCTCGTATTGCTTTGTTCCACATGTGTTAAGGGTGTTAATGTTACACTGGTGTTAGTTTTCTCCCAACCCTTCCTTCCCAATCATCATACGCTTTTTAAGTTCGTTCAAGTGATTGCAATTACTTCTTAGTTTCCATTGGTTTTTCGAAAAAAAAAACAAACTAAATTACAAAAGGGGCCTTTCCGTTTAGTAACGGTAAGTGCACAAGCTGGATAGGGCCATACCAGCGATATAAAAATGCATATATATTATCAATGAAGTCATAAATCAGCATTAAATGCATCGTCGTAATGTTAATTTATCTTAGCCGTCCTTCCTCTGCAATAGCGCTTATGGAGTTGTCGATAAATTGAGCTTTGCGTAGCGATCTGCACCCCCTTATACAAAAAATAGAGCTCCTATGGAGCGCGAAGCTTATTTTAGTTCGTATGTAGTTTATAGATTCTGGATAGCTTTCTTGTCTTTTTTCACTTAGTTTTTCGGCCAATCGCTGCATCGTCCGCGTGGCTGTTGGAGCAGCACCACCGGTGCATCCAAAAATAAGCGGGCAGAAGCTACTCTGCTCTACGTTTAAAGTTCTTTGCTGATATTTGGAGTTCTTCAGCGTTTCGTGATATTTGTATGCATCCTTATGCAGTTTTCGCGATGTTTTGGCATGGGGGTTGAAAGTTTTCACATCAAAGAAAGCGCGGCTGAATCGTGAACCCCAGAGTCCGTTTGCCTTAAGGTCAAGTCGTGCCTCATCTTCAGTTGTAGTTGAATTGTTGACAAAGCTTTCGCCTTGCAACGGCTGAAGTTTCGGCTCAATCTCGACGTCATTGCAAATCTCGTTCATGAGGTTGGCGAATGTGTCTCTTATTTCATTGTGTCTTATGTGTGTGTAACCACCCTTTGCACAATGAAGCGCATGTGTCAAGTTAAAATCAGCACCACATGCACACGAGAGTGGGGTTTTGGTTGGTTCCCATCCGTATCTTAAGTAAATACCATCTCTGAACTCTGATTTGTTCAAGTTGAAGTTGTATCTGCTCAGTGGTAGAGCATTGAGCCAGTTAGAGGCTCCCTTTTCAGAGGCCAGGTCGATTGCGTATTTATCTGTTTCATTTAAGGAGTTAATGACGTTTGTTTTTTTTCGATTTGTTCTATCAGTTTTCAATTTTTTGATTTCGTACATATTTTTTCTTGCTGTGTTACTGCTGTAATAGGATCATGAGATTCCAGTACCAGTGATGTTTCCTTAGACCATTCTAGGTAGCTTTCATGATCGGATGGCAGCTTGATGTTAAGTCCGCCCATTTTAAGGGTTAAGGAAGATATCTCACGGAACTGGGGGTTTAAAGTGTCTTTACCGACTAGATTAGGTAATAATTGTTCTTTGATAATGTTTTCACATATTTCTAAGTTTTCCATAGTGTTAGGCGTTGTCCTGGCAAGAAATGAAAGCTTTTCTTGAACTCCTTTAGTATTGCAGGCATAAACGTTTTGAGGGGAGGTTTTAGCAACTTTCGTTAGTTTTTTCAAAATTTTGATTTGCTCATTCTGTTGAATTTCGAGGAACTTTTTACATTCAGATTCTGTTCCTATAACTGAACCAAGCACTCGGGCTCCTGCCTTTATAGTGATTCCTGTATTTGCGAAGATTTTCTGAGCTTCACCGAGTTTTTCCTCGTTGACAATGAGTTGGCATTTGGATGCTTTCACGTGGTAGCCGAAAATGGTAGCCGTGATGCTTTCACGTGGTAGTCGTGATACAATTTTATCGAGGACGGTTCGTAGATTTCTTAATTTACCGACTGCGTTTCCGTCGTCTGCGTACCATTTCTGGGTTACATCGTCTACTGATAAGAGTTTTATGAGGGGTATTATGGCTAGACCGTACATGGCCATTGCTAGTGGATCCCCCTGGGTTGTCCCTTCTTGAGAGTAGATTGTTTTTTTTTGTTAACGAATAGTTTAGATGGATTGGAGTAGGAGTTCTTAATCGCTATTAAAAGGGAAGGGCAGGTGTTTTCGATGTTTTTTAATGCCAGCTTTCGGTTCAGCGAGTTGAAAGCGTTTTCGGCATCTATCAGTAAAATAGCATCGGCGGAAGTTTTGCTGAATTGATCTCTTAGCGTGTGGATCGCATATTCAATGCCACATTTTTGTCCTAGGCAGAGTTGGTAGTTTAAACCGAGCGACATGAGTTCGTTTTTCAGGCATTTAGTTATTGTTCGCCCCATTATCCTACGCATAACTTCTCCTATGCCAATGGGTCTTACCCCTGGATTCTTATCTAAGGGTATTAATCTGCATGCGTTATATGGTTCCATTAGTTCTGGATTTAGTTCTTCTGTTGCCAATTTTTCGGCAATTTTAGCAATTGTTTTTGAAATTTCAACTGATTGTTGCCCGAAGTGTGTCAGAATACGTCTCCATTCATTCGTATCGAGGCCAGATGGTCCATGCGATCCGTGCGTTCTCATGGCTGCCCTCTTGATATGTTGACCGTTTATCTGATCAAATATCGATGGATGGAAGGGAATTGTTTTGTTTGAGACTGGTGTAATATAGTTCTCATTAATTGGTTTAGATGGTGGTTGTTTCTCTATGAGAGTCTGTTCTACTGTCTTACCTTTGACGCCCCCACAAGGTAGACACCTCTCCGTGGTGTGGGGGATCAACGTCTTCGGACGGCAAAGTCTACCGGCTACGAGCCCTCCATACCCAACTAGGAGCTTCATGCGAGGTGCAGCTGGCGTCAAACACTGCCGACATAGAAAAACGCTTCAACGTTGTCCCTCATGCGCAGCTATTCAAAACGCTTAATAACAGTTGGGCCCAAGAGCTCTGGATTGGACATAGAGTGGACTCGCTTAACTAATTAACTAAAAATTCCCTTTGACAATCTCGTCGAGCGAAAGAACGCCTTTAGATGTGTCTGTTAGTTTTGCAATTGCGCTTGATATTTTTCCAGTATTCATTAGTTTGTTGAACTGTTGTGCTTCACTTTCAGTTTTGCTTGTACTTCCTTTCAACAAGCACATTTGCAGTGCCTTTCCTTCGTTATATAGTCCATCCAGGTCTCCGTCTTGCCATTGCTTAAGTCGCCTTGCCATTGTCTTGGATAAAGATCCATCAATTTCGGACTTTGTTTTGCACAGTAATAAGTGTGGAAAAATCATTGCTGCGTGCATTGCGAAGGTATTTTCGTTGTTTTCTATTAGGCTGTTCAAAGTTCTATTGAGGGTTTCAATAAAGTTATAACCAACTTTATTTTTGACAAGATCATAAAGACCGGTTTCCAGTGGACCACTTCGGTGTATAATTTCATGGTGGTTTCTATGAGTTCTGGACAGGGGTTTGACCATGGGTCTTGTATTGTTCTGGGTTCTATAGTGGAAGACTCTCCTGAGTTTTGTGAGTGTGGGGCAGTGGAAGGGTGAGGGTGCATTTGGGGGAGCGTGGTTGTAGCTAGGGTTGGGGGATTGCATTCATGCTTGTCGTTAGCTGAATGAAATTAGGAGGTGCAGCGATGACAACTGAAATCGTCATAGTGATCACTGCTGCGGGCTAGGGCGCTGCATTTTACATGCATGTAGCCTGGGCATGTGAAGCACCAAACACCTCCGCCTCGCAGGCTGCTTTCACAAATAAGGCAGTGTGTTTGAGTAGCCATTTTAGGAAGGACGGCGGTGTCAAGTTCGCGAGAGAATTTATAGATTGAATTTGCAAGAAAGTTTGTAAAGAAATCATTACCGTAGAACGAGAAATGGATGCCATCACGGCAGAACATTTGAGGGGTTAGATTTAGGTTGAGTTTAGGCGAAACAATAAGTGTATGGGGGTGTACAAATCTTTTTATCAAATTAAACAGCTCATGATTATGAATATAAATTTTGCGGTTTACTTCGGAAATATTACAGTTCTGAATTGTTTTGCGGATGATCAGTGACTTGGGCTGAAACTTGTTAGTGACAAGGTTAATCAAGTTTTTCCAGTGCTGTTCTAATTCCTGTGGATGCAGCCTGTTGTCATTGTATCCAGCAACTATTGTTACTGTATTTAGGCGCTTTGGTCTGTATTGTAAAACTGTTTCAAACAGATCATGAAGCGTTGCGCCGCGGTAGGAGTGAAGTGTTGCTTTTAATAGAGCTGGTTTGATATATTTGGTCCTTGAAGTCCCGATAACTAGTTTCTGTGAGAACTCAGGGATGCGTCTTGCCTGGAATCGCGGCATCAACCTGAAACACAGACAACTGGGGCGAGAAAGGAAGCTCTTTGGGATGATTTATGAATACTTTCACTTAGGGTTTAAAATTGCTGAGGCAAAGGCGATGAAAAGGAAAAAAAGGAGTGGTACAACCTGACGTCGATTTGGAGGTCGATTCACCAGCTCACTCTTTCTTGCGTCTAGTTACGCCAGGGAAACTTCACTCACCTACGGCTGGGACGGCGAGATTTGGTAAGATAACCAGAAGAGGAAAGCCCAGCGCGCATATGATATGAAAACACACAAGCGGTAAATTTGAACAAAGAAATCTATTTAATAACTCCTTCAAGGCAAACAAGGCAAGGACAGATGAGAAAAACGTTGATGTCAAACTAGAAAGGGCGAGAGGCGCAGTACAGAGGGGTGTAGATGAGAAGTTTTGGCCTTCGGTAATTAAATATATAAGTCTTAGGGGACAAAGGCAAACAGCAACAGTCAAAGAGACCCATCAGAAGAAGCTAATGAAACTATCAGAAAGGCAAGACCGACCTCTAGGGAAGCAAGGTGAGGGTTCGGTAAGAGCTCTTGATGATGTTGAATTACCAAATTGAGTACAACAAGTGTTGGCAATAGGGCCAAAGCATCCCGTCAGGGATAAATTTAATGAGACGCACTTTCTCGCCGACATTGACATCTTTCTATCGGATCTCAAAAATCGTAAAGTCCCCGGGGAGGCCCTTTGTGAGATCGAAGCTGTGGCAAAAGCCTATGCTAAAAGTGTGAAACAAACACCATCTGACAAAGGCGTTGAAAAGGCCCGAAAGTATCTGAAGAGTAATGGATTAGCTGCGGTACCGTATGACAAAGGCGTGGGTTTTTGTGTAATGAGAAAGGACACCTACGAGAACAAATTGTCGGATACATTAGATTCAAATCACTTCAGCAAAAGTAAAGCTCTACGCAAGGATGAGGTCTACTGGGGGGCAGCCCGCCAGGCTTTATGGGTTGGCGAAAGTGCATAAAGTGAATATACCATTAAGACCGGTCCTCTCCTTGCCTGGTAGCTCTTATTATAACTTGAACAAGGTTCTTGCAAAATTTTTTGAGAAAATTGAGGGCGCAAACATCGAAACCAACTCACTAGATGCGAGAGAAATCTTAGAGAGCACTAATCTTGAGCCCAATGAAATATTGATATCTCTAGATGTTAAGAGTTTGTACACAAATGTTCCACTGAAAGAAGCGATAGACATAGCTCTGAGAAAGATGAGCAAGATGAACCACCATCAAATGCTAGGAAAACCATGAAGATACTGTTGAGCATGGCAGTTAGTCAAGTCCATTTCAAGTGCAATGAAACATGGTACGTTCATAAAGATGATTTGGCAATGGGGGCATCTCTTGCCGTTGTTTTAGCAAATCTTTGGCTGAAGCAGTACGAAACTGCACTATCGAGGGATATTCCCGAAATGTTTTAGCCCGAGAAAGATCTTCACGGAATTTGTCCCGAGTGCAATAAGAAAGTCACGTACAGGTCAAAAGGTGTAGAATGTGAATGCTGTTTGAACTGGTATCACGTAAAATGCGGTGATATATCAGATGATGAGTATCGAGATATAAGTGAAACTGTCTGGTACTGCAGAAAATGCATCGCAATAAGAGAGAAAAACAAGTCAGGGCAACAAGCTAAGTTATTTCTCCGTTACGTTGATGATATAGTGAGAACAGTGAAGGGTGATCTCGAAAAAGTGCTACGGTCTGCAAACTTACTACATCCAAATTTACCGTTCACAATAGAGACACCAAACACAAACGGAACTTTAGCATTTTTGGATTTACAAATTAGTATTCACAAAAAAAGGAAAATTAGCTGTGGGTGATATCAAAACCAACAGATACAGGTATCATACTAAATTTTAGAAGCTGCGCCCCCTTCAGTACAAGAGAAGTGTGATTGAAGGAACTGTTCAACGGGTTTTCCGCAGTACCTCAACATGGGAAGATTATGATAAAGCCATGAAAATCAACCGTGAGCAGTGGTTGGATAACCAGTATCCGGAAAAATGGTCGTCGCGGGTTGCATCCCATGCCCTTGAAGAGATCATCAGCGAGGGCAAAAACAAAAAGAACATGGCTGAAAAAAAGAAGCCCTGTGATTATAGCCGTGATTCACTACCCATTTTGATGGTCCAATATAGGGGGAATCACAGTCAGACATTACCAAAAAAAGTGCGCGCTATCACCAATGCGCTGATATTATTCACGACGAGGAAATTGAAAACTTGTTCGCCCTCTCTAAAATCCTCCTTTTCCAGTGAACTGAAATCAAAAGTGGTGTACAGACTTGAATGTTGTGGGTGCAAATCCATCTATGTTGGCTATACGGTCCGACCTCTCACCACAAGGATTGAGGAACACCGAAAAGAGGATACACCAGTTGGACAGCATATAAGGCAGTGTGGTAGTGAGAGTAGTAAGTCTGTGTTTAATTAGAAAATAATCGACCAGGCGTCCAGCAGCATCAAGTTACTTACATTAGAGGTGCTGCACATTAGGAAAGAGACCGGCAATTAACACGCGTGACGAGTTTAGAAGTAGGGAGCTGACACTAAGGCT
This sequence comes from Symsagittifera roscoffensis, assembly GCF_963678635.1. Classification (NCBI taxonomy): domain Eukaryota; kingdom Metazoa; phylum Xenacoelomorpha; order Acoela; family Convolutidae; genus Symsagittifera; species Symsagittifera roscoffensis. The sequence continues at coordinate 7,394,305 of NC_087071.1, forward strand.
ATAGTTCCAGAATCGAAAAATTCTGGCAAAAACAACAAAGTTTTGAAACAACTTACATGTTAGCATTAAAATTAGCCACAAAACGAAAATGTGAAAATAAAAATGAAGAAAACTCTCAGAAGTTTGTGACAAAATGTTTTTAAGTGTTACATAATAGTTGTTACATAATTTCAGTGATATTTGTAAAGTCTTGATTGGTTGAATTTTTAAAGTTTTGAAGTAATGATGTGTGTGACACTTTTTATGATCTTTGATAATTTTGTACAGATAGTTTAGAATTTTTAAAACCTGAAGATGCACAACATGTGCGAAAACGTTTGTTTGAAATAACAATTTTAACGCATTCTCTATTTAATAAGTATCACAACAATTAGGCACAATAATTTCACCATAATAATATTTGACCTTATGGTTAAAAAAACCTGCTCGATTGTGTTCAACCAGAGTTTTATGCAGAGTTTTTTTACCGTAGCAAAAACCTACATATTTTTAGAGTTCAATTGTCATGTATCATCACTCATTGCGACCAAAAGATGGAGAATACACTAAGGTGGTGTACAATCTAATCAAAGAGCAGAAATACGCCGAAGTAGTTAAGATTCTTACTTCTGAATTGAATATGAATGGAAGATCACGAGCTGCGTTATCGATTTTGGGTTATTGTACCTATCAAATGCAACATTATGAGGATTCTGTGGTCTACTATAAACGACTGGTAGATTTATGTCCGAATAATGAACACTATTTGATGTATCTAGCGCAGTCTCAATATAAGGCGTGCAGTTATCAAGATGCCATGAATACAGGTAACGCAGCGCATATAATCGATACTCATCAAATCTGTCACCTGTTTGAAAATGGGGGGTTGTCCCATTAAAGCCGCCAGCCTACAAACAAAAAAAAATTACGAGAGCTCACACTTAACAAAGATTCCTTGCAGAAAATCTACTGGCACTTCTTTATTACACACTGCTCCGAGGAAAACAAATGTACATGGAAAATAAAATGCAGATGTGGAAACTGTAACATCACAAACAAGATGAAATTAAACTAATGAACTTGAACCTGGGTGGGAACCCCTGAGAACTGTCTCTAAATATTTTACTACTACTAATACTACTGGTTTTACCATTTTGGGAGGTGTATTGGTCTCGGAGGGAGCAATATTTAAAGCTTAACGGTATAAGTGTTTTTAAGCTGTACAACTTGATGACGGAAACTCGGAATTGGCAGCAGAAGTTAAGAAACTGCAAGCAGCCATCAAATATGGCGAGGGTGACATCCAATCTGCTAAAGGATTGGTTGAGCAGAGTTCTTCTGGTGACGCCGACAAGCATGTGAACTATGGCTGCATCCTTTTCAAGGTTCATTAATATGTCTTCGGTTAAATTCTCGCTATGCATTGATGTTTTCATAATACCAACAAAATCTGCTCTCAAAATTCAGTTTTTTAGAAAATTATTTATCACGTTCCAGGTAGCCACTATGTTCAGAATGAATTATTTCATGTTGTGCAGAATAATTGAATGGTTTAAGTTTTGTTAATTAGGAGGGCAAATTTGACGACGCGCTGAAGCATTTTTTGGACGCGCACAACATACAGGGATTCAAACCTGACCTCTGCTACAACATAGCCTTGTGCTACTACAAGAAAACTGACTACGCGCAGTCTTTGAGGTTTCTCTCTGAGATTATAGAAAGGGGAATCAAAGATCACCCCGAGTTAAGTGTCGGAATGGCGACGGAGGGGTTGGAAATCAGAAGTGTGGGAAATACGTTGGCTCTACAGGTTAGCTGTCAATCTTGACTTTGATATTGCAGGCCTGTTACAATTTTTGTTTTGCGGTTTTAAAGAAACAATTGAAACTTCTGGCGCACATGTTAAAATGTCTTTTGATGATATAGCAGTTTTGAGCCTACTACTGGCAATTGATTGGTATTTTCACTTCAATATTTCCTAGACGCAAGCAAATGAAATTTCGATTGAAAAGAGCAGTTTTGAATCACGCTTGTTCGCTTTAGGAAACCGCACTGGTGGAAGGATTCAACCTGAAAGCGGCCATTGAGTTTCGCCTGAAGAACAACGAAGGGGCCGTTGAGGCACTGACTGACATGCCCCCTCGCTCGGAGGAAGAACTTGACCCTGTCACTCTTCACAATCAGGTTTTTATAATTACTCAAGCAGTGCTTGTCTAAAAAAAAGTAACTTGTTTCGTTTTTCTTGTAGTTGTTATTGGGCAATTTCAGTCAGCGTTAGCAAAAATCTTCATCTTCAAAATAAACGTCAGTTGTTGGTGCCAGGAAGCGTTTTATATTGTTGAGCATGCAATTCTACAAGCTGTCAAAGTGGTCCGTATTTCAAGTTTTCTCGGTTTTTGTGAAATTTTCGCAGCTAGAGGGAAAAGAAAAGAGTCTGATGTGACTTTATTAAAACGCATTTGTTGCTGCCGGTTCGTGTTTCTGACTTCCAAAGGCACTTTGGGATAAGTAGTGAGTTGAGTAGGTGTTGACTTTACCTGGCTTAGAAAAAAGTGTTGATTTAATCCGGCTCAGACTTAATTACAAATTGAGGTTGTTGTTTCGCTTTCTCCTTGGCCCAAGTGGGCATTGCACAAAATGCCCATTTTTAGTGCGTCAAAGATTTTACAAAGACGCGAGTTTTCGCCTTAACGAAGGTCGTCATACCATCTTTTTATAACTTACAAAAAGTTTTGAATCACTTGTTCGCAAACTGAATCACTTTTGAATAACTTGTTCGCAAAGTTTTGAAGTTTTTGTTATTGTTGATTGCGTCAGGATTTTGTAGTTTTCTGAATTTACAGACGCTGAAATAACTTACAAAGACGCGAGTTTTTGCCTTCACGAGGGTCGTCATTCCATCTTTTTATAACAAGTTTCGTTTTCGCCTTAACGAAGGTCAACCCAAGTTTTTCGTCTTATTGACTGCTCGGTTATTGATTCTCACTGCTTGCTAAGGTTGATTTTGAGCCTCATCCGAGACAAAGGTAATTGAGTTTTTTGTAGATATAGTTTTTTCAAGTAAGTTTCTCAAGTAAGTTTTTGAGTTTAATATTTCAATAACCAAATTGACTTCTTGTAATGCAATGTTTTAATTGTATCGCAAGTGATTTGTTTGCATTTTTAGTTCGTGTTGTTTTTGGAAGATTTTGTGATCTCATTTGTTTCGATAGCTGAGTTTTGATTTCTGCTGAAGCTTGATTTCTGATATTCGTTATTAAAGTGGATCTCAAATGACGCTTAAAATTGTAGGAGAAAGTTAAATAGATATATCGGAGTTCTTGAGAATTTCCTTGCATTTATTAACAGATCTTTTCGACATGCAGCTAACCGGCGTTTTGGCGTTTTTCAAGCTTGCAATTTGTGATTTCTCGGAAAAAATGGTCTTTCTTTTTTCAAACAAATTTGTTATTGTTTTCATAGTTGGAGCAAGTGTACTGCATCACGGGTACCAGGCTTTTTGTGAACAATTTTTCAAATTTGACTCTTTTTTTTTGGAGGGCTCTATTGGAAATTTTTGGCAAGAGACCTATTTTGAGCATGTTTGTTTTTGAAATCCTTTTTTTCTCGAATTCAGTGATTATGCTGGTTGCATGGGATTTGGTTTTTTTTCGTTTGTTGAGGCGCTTCGGATTTTTTTTTTAATTTACGCAATTTTTTAAAATTCTTTACCGATTTTCAAAAAAGGGGTATTATTGGAAAGACCGCTTACGATGTGGTTTTTGGAAAAACTATTTCACCCGTCTCAAAAACGACCTTCAACCCTCGCAAAAGTGATTTTCGTTTTGTTTTCACCGTTTTTTAAAACTATTTGGCTTTTTTCGATAACTGCCCTCCCAAATCTGAGTTTTGATGTTCAATCAAAATAACTGCTTTTGTGAATTTTTTTCCGCATAACGGCTACGTTCAATTTTTTTTTCACATAAAAAGCTATGAATCTGGGAAATGTAATGTTTTTTTTGATTTGTTGTCCAATCCGTGGAAACTTTTCTGGATAACTATCGTGCCAAATCTGATATCAAGGGTTTGCTCGAAACAACAGGTTGTTGAAAGTCAGTCTAAGTACATAATCGGATAAGTCCAATTCCTAACAGAAAAAATTCATGACTTCATGTAAGTCAAAGTTTTGAATTTTTGTCAGTTTTTAGAATATTTTTCATATTCTTAAAAACTCCCCTACAAATCTGATACGAAAGAACCGTTCAATCGAAAGAACTGGTTTCTTACGACTTCTTAATTTTGTCTTCGGGAAAATTCCGATTTCTCAAAAAATTTTTCTCTTATTTTAGTAGAGAAGCAACAAAGGTTTTGGACAAAATCCTAGTTTTTGAAAATTTCCATTGCATCCCGCATCAATATAAAAATTTCAAAAATATTAATTAGGTACCCCCAGCTTTAGCTGGGACCCTTGTTCTCTTTTATCGAGACACCAATGTTTTTGGTTTAGCTAGTTTATTATCAAAGTTTTTCAGTTTTTTCGACCTATGTTTTTTTGTTTGTTGCATCGTTCACGTAATTTTTTTTGTTCATTGACCGTTTTAAAATATTCAAAAGGTCCTCGTTAATATAAATTGATGCTTGAATGAGTTATCATTACTGCATTACTCATTACTGCATTACTCATTACTGCATTACTCATTACTGCATTACTCATTACTGTACTCATTACTGAGTGATCATTACTGTATTAAATGGTTCATCTTTTCTTTACAGGCACTGATCAACTTCGAGTCCGAGCCGACCTCTGGCTTCGAGAAGTTCCAGTTCTTGATCCAGCAGGCAGATTTCCCCCCGGAAACACTGGCAAATCTGCTGATAATGTATGTCAAATATGACTACTTGGACTTGGCGGCCGATTTGCTAGCGGAGAATAATGATATTCTTACTCAGAAGGTTAGTCTTGTTTTTTGTATGTTTAGGAGAGAAAAAGAAAAAAATAGATTTTGCGTTAGTTTTCTTTGCACATGCTCATAATTTGCACATGATTTTGTCCTTGAAACAATTGTTTTAGCTACAAAAAATAGAACTTGGTTGAGTTGTTTTATGAATTTGTATTAAAACGAAAAAAATAAATTAGTAATCAAACGCATTTAGAATGTGTGTCGTGGTATTTTAGCATAATAATAGGCTTTCGGTTGGTACACATAACCATTGGCGAGCTAAAACCGAACATTAGTTCTTAGATTTGAAACTATTTTTTGAGAAGTCTTGAACTTTTTTTGTTGAATTGCTGCTTCATGTTTTGTGCAGATAGTTGTCGTTTTTCATCATAGTTCCCGGCTGTTTGAATGGTTTCGAGAGGCAACTGATTCTAGCTACTTTGTTTTTGCGTGCATCAATTAAACTAAACTGGAAATAATTTAGTCTTAGTTAAACACTATTAGATTAGATTCGAGTTGCTGAATCAAACTATCTGTAAACTATTTTCTGTAGATTTAAGACATCCCTATGTTATTGCTATGTTTTTTAAACTCAATTTTTGCTTGTAAGTATGTTGATTTATGTTCAAGACATCTGATATATTGAACTTTTTAAAACTCGATTCTCATATGAAGGACAACCCCTAATTACATCATGCATTGAATTCATTCTCTAATTCGAAACCCTTATTTAGGACAACTCCTACATGACTCCATATGTAAATAAGATCATGTCAACCAATAGTAACATCCAATATTTTGACTTTTCCTAAACTCGAAACCCATATTTAGGACAACTCCTACATGACTCCATATGTAAATAAGATCATGTCAACCAATAGTACCATTCAATATTTTGACTTTTCTTAAATTCGAAACCCCCCATATTTAGGACAACCCCTACCTGACTCCGTGGATGTTGGACTTCTTCGAGGCAGTGTTAATGGCGGAGACTTCTCCCGAAGATGCATATGCGAAGTTCGATGACATGAATGCACGCATCACAGATGACTTGAGGAAAGTTACCAAGTTGGTGCAGGACTACAGACAGAATAGAGAGGACGAAAAAGGTATGTTGAGATATTACGTAAGATAACAAAAGAAGACGGTTGCTGTGATAAACTAGTGTTAGGATAGTATAGTGGTGTGCGAACTCGGTTGGTACCACCAAGATGCATGGATCGATCCCTCGAGATTGAAAGATTTTTTTTTGAAAATTCTCTGAATTGAAAAAACCACGAAAAAATTTTAATTTTTTTTTCTAACAACGCTTTAATGCAAAACGTTGAACGTGTAAATGCAAAGCGCAATTAATAGTTCCAGTTCTTAAAGATTTTTCCGGATGATAGAGCAAACATGAAGTCCAAATTCATGAGAGACGAAATGGAAATGATGTTCACGATTGTAAAATGTGAGAAAAATCATATGCATTGCTAAATAATGAGATGATCTCAGAATAAAATATCCGTCAGGCTAAAAATTGAGAAGCTATTTTTCCAATAAAGATCTCAGTCAGATTAGATATTAACTCACCATTAAATTATAAACGTTTATTAAGTCCTTTTCTATTTCAGTGCAGAAGACGATCAAAGAGTACGATGAGAAACTGGACATGTATCTTCCAGTGCTGATGCAGCAGGCCAAGATATTCTGGGACCGGAAGAACTACCCCCAAGTGGAGAAGATATTCAGGAAGTCGGTGGAGTTCCTGAATGACAATGATGTGTGGAAAGTGAATGTCGCTCATGTTTTATTCATGCAAGAGGGAAAATACAGCGACGCAAAAGGTACACAAATTTTCTGATTATAATAAATCATAAATAGGTTCGTTTTCATGATTATTTTCAAAAAGTTTTATCTTGGAAGAACCAAAAAGGCCAGATTAGTGAAAAACTGAAAAGGAAGCCCATAATAATAGCTTAGAGAGTTTTTTACTCCTGAGACACGAAATATGACTTGATGGTGCCCCAACTTGGTGCTTCATCAAATTATAAATAAATCAATCTTTGATTGTTACTTACGGGTTTGAAAATGAATTATTATTATAACTCAAATGACGCCGCATCTCACAGGGTATTAAACTTAGACCGCAAAAAAACACATTGTTTAAAAAAAATTTTCTTACTATTGATCATATTCCAGTTGTCGAAAACAGACGAACGCCGATAGATTCAACTAGCTCAATATCAAAGTTTTTAGTTATCCAGTTCTTTACCACTAACATTTTTTGACACACCTTTCTCGATTTTTTTTTCAGCATCGGACCTAATATTTTAATCAATAACTATGCATAGGTTTCTACGAGTCACTGGTGAAAACAGTTCAAGCCAGACGGGAACCCCTCCTCTCCTGCAGTGCAATCATACCTGCCAATCTGTGCGTCTGTTACATAATGACCAGTCTGAATGAACACGCGGAAGAGATGATGCAGAAGATTGAGCGGGAGGAGGAGCAAGCTGCGTATGAGGAGCCGGAGAAGAAGATTTATCATTTCTGTATCATTAATTTGGTCATTGGAACGCTGTACTGCGCAAAAGGTGAGTCATAATTTTGGAGCAGCCGTGGCTGAGTGGGTAGGTCACGGTTGGAGGGGTCTTAGTGTCATCCGCCTCCTCAAGATGGAAACGGCTGCGGCAGAATGGATCACATGTCTCTCCTCCACGGAAAAAGGCCCAAGGTTGACTGGTGGTAGCTGGGCGGGGGCTAATAAGAAAGTGTCAACAATTTGCGAATTTTTGAGTGTTTCTGCGTAAATGTCATTTTCGACGTCGACTTATTTTTAGTTTTGCAAGCATTTGAGTATACGAGTGACATGGGGGCATACTCAAGAATCAGAGAAAAATGAAAAGAAGACGTAGTTTGATCAGTTTCATATGAAAAATTATGCGGTGGTGCAAAAGAATAGCTCATTAGAAGTAAAAATCTATAATGTTAACAGTAATGTTTTTGTCATGTCCAGAGATACTTCGTGACATATCTTCATGCATGCTTTACAAAAAGTTTATCTTTTATACAATTGTACATCTGACTTGTAAATTTATTTTTCTCTTTGTTCTCTAGGCAACTACGAGTTCGGCATCGCTCGTATGATGAAGGCATTGGAACCCTTCAGTAAGAAGCTAGGTACTGACACCTGGTTCTACACCAAGAGATGCTTCCTCTCTCTGCTGGAGAATCTGGCCAAACACATGCTAGTGCTGAAGGTACGCTTGTATTAGATATCACATTTATTCTGTAGGGAAGAGAGAAATTTGAACGTTTGGCTCTCCTGTCCTCCATTGATTTTTTCTGAAGTTCGATATATGTGTTATACTCTCGACCGTTAGGTGAGGTATAAGCTATGTTGATTCTGTGTTAGTGAGAACTACGCTGTGTGTGTGTGTATGAGAATTAAACGAATAAAAGAACAACTTAAATTCAACGTTCTAAGTTTAAGTCTGGCTGACACTGACCTCGAATCATTTGAGAGACAGTGCCTTATAGGTACTAGTATATGTGTGATTACGTATAAATAGGTACTTATTTAATCATCAGACTTCTATAGGTTAATTAATGTACTCTAGGTTTATGACATGCTAATGCTACCAACTGGTTATGTTAGCACCTGAACTGGCTTTATCAATACTGGATGTTTTGCTATAATATCCGTACGGATAACATTCCCCTCTTTTTTGATAAATTGAGTCTATCAATTTCGAATGTTTCTGCTATATCCTCCTGCTGGTTCTCGTTGACTTTTCCTATCATCTCAGTTGTGTGTTGATTATCTCTGATAGTTGTGGCTGGTGAATGTTGTTTCGACTTTTGGGTTATCTGTTCCTTCTCTCTTTGAAAGGTCATGGAATTTTCTCTAATTGAGCTGATTGATTGCAGGAAATTCATAGCATCCTCAAAGTCTTTACGGAAAGAATCTTCTGTTATCTTTGGTTTGTCCAGGATGTAACGCGAGCTTGTAGTTCTGGGTGGTGAGTTATCCGTGTGAGCCGTTTCTCGGGCGTTCTCAGGCGTATCACTATTGATGTGGACCTCAGTGCACAAGATATCTTCGGGTGTTTGTGACAATGGTGATGGGGATGCCGCAAGCCCCTCGTCCATCGTGGTTGGTTGGTTGTCACGATTGTCTACTTTTGTGGAATTGCTCGATTTATTCGCTGTGGTTTTATCAGTGTTTGAATCCTGAATGGTTGCCACTGTGATTAATGCCTCCGTGTTGGTCGAGTTGTTTCCAATGGGGATAGCGTTTCCGAATTTCTCCTCTAGTGTGCTTTTTCTCGTTCTCGTTGAGCGCCGGATTTCCGGTGAGTGTGGTTCCGGTGTGGCTTTAAGATCTATTCTTTTGGCAGCAGGTTGTTCACTTGGTGATGGAGTTTTGTGGTCGAGATCGGTATCCGACGAAAGTGAGACTGGATGTTTGTGAGATCGACTTTTGATTTTTTCTTAGGGCTCATTTTACCGTGCGGTATTGTTCTTGGAAGACGTTGTGTGGAAGGTTCGCTTTTGTCACGTTTATTCCGGGCGTTCATTTTGCTTTTAGCTGTGAAAGGTTTTAACAGTTTTTGGGGTCCAAGAGCTCGTCGGTTCAACGTCTGCTGAATAATTTCTTGCGTTGTTTTTGGTGGCGGTCTTTTCGCACTTGTTACTGCTTTTGCTGTTTTTCCTCCTTGTGCCTCATTGATTGGTGTCTTTTTTCCTGAAACATGCGGTTTGGCTCTTGGTAGGTGTTTATAGGCTACGAAGTCTTTAAGTGCCGCTGGTCTACATCTCCCATAGACCCTTGGGTGTGGTATGAACGCGAGACCATCATGCCTAATAACTCTAGGTTGTTTGCCGTCTTCCCTTATCCACGCAGTATGCGGAGAGTAATTCATTATTGCGCCATTTTCAATATTTTTCAATTGTGCCCCAAATGTCCCCGGATTTTTTGTTTTTCTGGCGATAGTTCCCGTTTTCCTAGCGACTTGTTCGAGGCGGAGTCCTGTTTTAGGATCTATTGTATGTGCTGGACCTTTGAAACGATCCTTCAGGAATAGTAGCGGTGCCCTTTGTAAATTTTGTTTTTCTTATCGTGTTAAAAGTCTTATGGGTTTACGTGTCCTTAAATTTTCGAAATCGTTAGTTTTTTTTAGAAGAGATTTCTGGAGTAATTTAATTTCGTAAGGTTTATTTGATAGAGGTAGGTGCACACCTATTGGGAACTTTTGGAGTAATCTCCTGTCGAACTCCTCATCACTGCTATCTAGGGTAACTGCATCCGTGTTTGGAACCGTATCCTGTTGGTTTTGTGCGCGCTGTTTGCCTGAGTTGTTTGTTGTGCGTGGAGGAACCTCGATTGTGTTTTGTTCCACGTTGTTTTGTGCGGGTGGTGCAGGGTTGAAAGTAGGTTCGGGTACGTATTGGTCGTCTGATTTGGGTTTGTGCTTGAATTTTAGGTCCAGTTTATCCTCACTATTCACATCTCTGTCCCACATGGTTTCCGCCGACAGCGCTGGTTTAGAGCGCACTTTTTCGTCTAAACATGACAGTTTTGTGTTTTCCCACGAAAGATTTGAGGATTTAGACGACGTGCTGAGGTTAATTAGTGGTGTATTAGCTTTTCTACCATAGTGAGCTTTGTAGATGCGTTGGGGGTAATGCGGAGTCTTTTTAATAATTCAGCCACGTCTGATGCAAATTTGTAACGTCGATTTGATTTATCGATTTTCATAATTGCTAATCGTGATTTTAAGGTTTGTATGAGCCTTTCGACCATGCCCATAGCTCTATGGTCGTCAACTGGTGCGAAAATCAGTTTTATATTATGAGATTTACAATATATAAGGAAACTTTTTGCCCTGAAGCCTTGTGCCTGGTCACATCTGATCGCTCGTGGTACGCCTTGGTTTACTATGTGATTTTGCACAAACCGGATGATTGTATCCGCTTTGTTATTAGTTACGACTTTTGCGTATGGGAAACGTGAGAAACGATCGACACCCGCCAATATGTAAACCTCTTTATCGTTCTCATCAGGTAGGGGCCCCGCAAAATCCAATTAGATTTCTTCGTTCGGTTCTACCACCGCGTCCAATGTTGTGTAGTGTTGTTTACCCGAGATTACTTTAAAGTTCTTACCCTTTTCACGGCAGTTTTTGCAATTTTGGGCAGTTGCTACAATATCTCGATGTAAATACGGGTACCACACATGTTTCGCCGCTTCTAGCATTCCCCCTTGTCCCGGATGTGTAAGGTGTAGTGCATCCATAAGTGTAGGTCTTAACTGCTTTGGGATAACGACTCGGTCGTCGTATAGAAGGATATTTTCTCTGACGGACAAGCCGTGTCTTACATTATAAAAGTAAGGGCCATAGCAGTCCTTAACGTTGTCCCATTTTTGTTGCTTAACCATGCTTAGCAGCGGCGATAAATCCGATCTCATTTGGTTGCGGCTGGTAAAAAGTTTACGTCCATCGCTTTTCGTAAGTTTTTGCGGAACATCGGGATGTCCTCTTTCTCTATACTGGCAGTTGTTTGGCATTCAGTGTCCTGTCCCGTTGAGCGGTCCTCTTCGGTCTGCGTTTGACACTCTGTGTCCTGTGTTTGCGCTAGTGCCAGAGTCTGACAAATTGCATCGACCCTTTCGTTTTCAACTCTTCTGAAGGTAAAGCTCTCCGTTGACGGGATCACTTGGTGTGTTACATCACTGATTGTGAGTTCTGGCGGTGGTGGTTTTGAGAGAAATTCATTAAAGGACGCGTAATTTATAGGGGAAAAAGTAAGTTCGGTCTGAACACCGCTGTGAGATTTTCGTGTAATTCGACGAAACGGAGGTAGTGCCATGCCTTGCTGCAATTGCCTGTTCATTATTGGAATTTGGTTGAGTTTTGGATTTTCAGAATTTGATTTAAATGGAAAGCGACTTGATTTAAACAATTGACTACGAACAGTGAATGCAATTTGTGTGTGAACCGAATTTGAACGTGCGAAATTTTCGTTCCGGTTGAGCTCTTTGTGCCTAGATAATTAATTGTTGTAGCATTATTCAAGGCGAAGTTATTACTGCTGCTATCTTGGAATTCTACGCATTTGACGAAGTCATCGATTAATGCTACGACAAAGTGTTCATCCCAATACGCCGGGGGTTGTGGTTTCCCGACCGGGTGTCGTGAAATGTAGTCAATAAGACCCATTTTCCCATTTTACTACCGGCCAGATGATGTATATCGAAACCAAATGGAATGAGTCGATCAATCCATCTGGTTAACCTACTTTGGTAGGTTTTGTTGCCCCGATTACTTTTTAGGGCACTTACTAATGCTTGATGGTCCGTTATCAGAGTAAAACGTCTACCATATAGTTAATACTTGAAATGCTCAATGACCCACACTGCGGCCAAAAGCTCGAGCTCGTTTACCGAGTATTTCTGTTCGCATAATTTTAGGAACCTTGATGCATACGCAATGGTTACCCAACCATCTGGTGTATTTTGTTCAAGAGCCGCGCCTATTCCTTAGCGGCTGGCGTCACAACAATACGAGTTTCTCTGTCACTTACGGAGTGTCTGTTCTCCGTAATGTTTTTGACGGCATTAAGGATGTTTTTGAATGCTTTTCCGTTTTCATCACTCCAATGAAAATTTAATTTGTTTGCTGTAGACAATAGTGGTCTTAGAGGGTTGCATAATTGAGCTAGGTTGGGAATAAACTTGTTTAGATGATGGATAGAACCCATAAAACTCTTCAATTGTTTGAATGTTTTTGGGTATGGTAGATTTATTATTGCGTCCGTCTTCTTCTGCATAGGTGTGGTGCCGTGCTCATTTATTACAAATCCCAACCATTCTATTTTTTGCAACCAAATTTACACTTATCGATTAAAATTGTCATGTTTTCCGTATCTAATTTATTCAGGACTTTAGTCAGTTTTTCGATGTGCTGCTCTTTTGTGCCGTGTGATATAATCAAAATATCGTCTAGAAATGCGAACGTGTCTTTTTCATTGTTGAGGGTTAAATCGATGGCTTTCTGGAATTCTGCGGGCATATCCGTGAGCCCGTAGAAACCAGTTTGGAACTGATAATTTCTTGTTGCCTTTCCCCCGATTATACTGAAATTACACTGCGTACGGGTTGTATCGTCCAGTGGCAGTTGACTATACGCGTAGCGTAGATCTATTGTTGAGAAATATGTCGTTCCAGGCTTATTTGTACCCTCCTGTGCCGATTGCTCTATATTGTCTAACAGAACATCAATTTCGGCATCTGGTACTTATTTTTGTGGATCGACTTATTTATTTGTTTTGAATCCATGGCTAATTTAATTGATCCATCTTTTTTAACAGTGATTACAATAGGGCTTATGACTTGGTGGTCATTACATTTTTCAAGGCGATTGATATGGCCTTGATCAATTAATGATCTTATCTCATGTTCCACCTTTTCTTGGATATGTATGGGAATTCGACCCCGTTGTTGTAAAGCCTTGAATTCTGATAAGAATTTTGTATGCATCATATTGTTTTTTGAACGTCCGATTCGTGTACAGAGTCCGGGGGACGTGGTTCTGACCCACGTCGCAATTTGTATATCTGAATTATCGATACTGTTAACCTGTAGTGTTGACTTACCAACTGGTTTTCTTTTTTGGTGTAGCTGAATGCCAAATTGTGGGAGAAGATTGCGCCCCAGGATATCTCGCTCGTCTGTCATCCACCACTATAAAAGAGGCTGTGTGGATTGTCCAACCACCTGATTCAGTTTAGGCGGTTAGTCGACCAAGGGATGGGATTTTGTATCCATTGTAGCAGACCATTCGGTTAGCTTCGTCGTCATCTCTCATTCTTGTTCTTACTGCTGACTTGACTGTTGTAGGCAGTAGGTTGGCTGTTTTTTCGTTTACGAACGATGCTGGGGATCCTGTGTCAGCAATAAAAACGATTCTATTTGTCTGCGAGCGCACCCTTATTAGATGTCCTTGTAGAACTGTGTCGGTGATTTCTTCTGCCCGTCTTGGTTCGAAATTTATCCAGTTGGTGGATGTATCATCCGGATGGATTAGTTCCCACCCCGGAATAACGTCACCAGCTTGCAGGTTATTGACGTAGGCGGTCATGTCGGTGTCTTGAAGATGTTGTTGGTGTGGACTATCCTCCTGGATTGCATTTACCTCGCTAGATTTGTAAAGTCTGGCAAAATGACCCCTCTTGGTGCATTTGTTGCAAATTTTGTCACGCGCCGGACACTGCTAAATGATTTGCTGAGAATGCGTTGCCGCATTTGAAACAATCTTTCTTTTGTCCAGATTTGTCTGGGTAGTTCACTGACGTTGTTCCTCCTCTACTACGTCCACCCCGCTGTTGGGAGTTGGGAGTTGACCGCTGTTGGAAGTTGACCGGTTCTGATTTTATCTTTGAAAATCCGGTATGACTGTTTGAAGTTCCCTGTTTTCTGATATGGACTTGATTCTCTAGGCCTTTTTCACGTCTTACCGCGTAATCCATTGCTTGTTCGGGCGTTTTTGTTTCGGCGAGAAGATCTTTTTGAACTTCGTCGTTTGACATTATTGCTGTAAACAGATTACTGACTATTTCGGATTCGAGGCCTCCATCGTTGCATGCTGTGCATTTAAAATTTCCTTTTGCCACGAGTTCCGTAAGTCCGCAATGCAATTCTTCCAGGGATTCTATTTTTCCCTGTTTGCGTGTAAAAGCCTCATACCGATCGAATGTTACATTTCGTTCTTTAACAAAAAGTCGTGTTAGGTTTCCCCAAAATTCTCTGGTGGAGATTTCTTGAATTTTGAGGTTTGGATAATACTGTGTCAGTCTTCTTTGGCCCTCCGTTCCCAAACACAAATATATATAGCTTCTGCATTTGATATCAGCTTCCTCCCATGGGATGCCGTCGACGGTAGGACCAAGATTATCCAAGTGTTGGCATTGGTTTTCCCACGCTACCCGTTTTTCTTGGTTGCGTAGGTTTCGATCTCGTATTTGCTTGTCTGTTTCCCCATCTATAGGGAGCTCATATCCTGGTTCTTGGGGCTTGCGAATAGTTGGGGGGTTGTTTAGAAGCTTGTTCAAATTTACACCGTCCTTTGCGATGATGACAAGGAATAATTGCTGGTTCCATTTATCCCAATTCAACGTTCTAAGTTTAAGTCTGGCTGACACTGACCTCGAATCATTTGAGAGACCGTGCCTTATAGGTACTAGTACATATGTGATTACGTATAAATAGGTACTTATTTAATCATCAGACTTCTATAGGTTAATTAATGTACTCTAGGTTTATGACATGCTAATGCTACCAACTGGTTATGTTAGCACCTGAACTAACTTAATCAATGCTGGATGTTTTGCTATAATATCCGTACGGATAATAATATGAAAGCTTATTTAAAATGACTTTTGATGATCTCAGCTGTTATAAAACGTGTCAGCGTGAAAAAATTTCTGATTTTTTAACTGCCGTATGAACCGTTCGTAAACAGTTTTTATGCTGTAATTTTACTAGGGGCATAGGAAAACGAAAAGAAAAACGAAATGTTGATCTCCTTACGGAGGACCGCTGTTATGCGGTCCTTTCTTTGAGAACACATGATACTTTTTCTGTTAATTTGCTAAGTGTGACAATCGGTGACTTTACCAACGACTTCGTGCAACGAGGTCAGATCATGATGGGCTTCGAACTACTGACCTTTCGGCTGAGGGACGAAGACCTTACCCACTTCCATTGTCGCTCCTCGTCATTTGTCATCATCTTTTTTTGCTTAAGTTACCAATATGTTCTGGCCGCAAGTCTTTTCTCGCTGAAAACTAGCAGATGTACTGACTAGCTATTTTTTTTTGCGACGCAAGCGAGTTTTTTGACAAAAACAGGCCAAAGACGACGTTAAGGCTTTCGGAAAGTCAGTAGGTCGAATCTCTGAAGGGGAGGAGGAGTTCGCCGATAACCAACACCCCCACCACCCCCATAAAGCCGCCCCTGTCGCAAAGCTATCTTTGTTTTACGCTATTACCTTTTTATTGATTTTAAGGACGAAGTGTTCGTAGAGTGCATCAAGTTCCTAGACGCAGCCGAAGCCAATGGACGCAACCTGAAAGCGTACCACGAGGGACCCCTTCTCACAGATGAAGACAAGAATGACCCAATGAGAGATGGAAGGAACACTATCACATTCGAAGCTAGATATCTTAAGTGGCTCTTCTATGAGTTGAGGGATGGTTTCAACTACAATATATGTCCATTGTAGATGTATTTGAAATTGTGAAAAATAACGGCTCTTTTCCATTATAGCCCCCCCCCCCCCACCAAGTCGAATAACAAATTTTATAGGCCCAACGAAGTAGGTTTTTGCATTATGAAAAGGTGAGCTATAATGAGGAAAGATCCTAAAAAATTGTACAAATAAACCAACGCAATAGTGTACAAAGGTGTTTTAACTGATTTAAAATAGTTGTAATGAGTTGAATTGTTAGATCCAGAAAATTCATGGTGAATAAATTCCCCTATGTAAATTGAATATAAAATTTGTATAGCAATATGTCCAAACCGTTTAAAAGCTGTTTTAACGATTTTGATCGCACTGATTTGCAATGAAACGAGTTTTTGCTTCATTTCAAAATCTGTGAATGTTTCAAAGTTCTCAAGATTTTAAATGGTAGATTTCAAGAATGGTTGGCTGGTTCGAACTATCCTAGGTTGTCCGCTTTTGAAAAATATTATCAGCTTGCGATGAAAACTTCTAAATGTGCTTTATAGGACGCATATCTGCTTTGTATAAAGTAAACTATTTTACGTTGCATATTCTTATCCTCAATAAACAGTGTCAAAACAATTCAAGAACAAAAGTATTTGAACCTGACGTTTGAGAAATCTTCACTTTTTTCCTATTGAGCTAAATGATGCTAAAATTTGTTTCTCAGATCATGAAGATTCTGTACATTAAAAAAACTGAATCGATCCTCTGTAAATATAATGTGCAATTGTAAATATTTTCAACATCAAAATTTAATGTTCATTCGTAGTTTTGATCGATCAGAACTTCAGTCTTTCCCTAAGCGCAGATAATTTGTTACTAGGCAAGTAAAGTAAATATGTGCCAAGGCTATTTTGTGAGTGGAATCCAAAACAATGAAGGGAAATTCTCTGTTCGGCGATTCAGGATTGCTACTTTTTCTATGTTTGCTTGAGCTGGAGTAAAGTGTTCTATTTTGAATCTGAAAATTGATTTCACAAAATTGAATCGGATTTTTTTCGGTTTCCATTTGTACAAAAGCAGGGATTTTATCATAACACTTTCGTGTTTTTCCAGCGTTTCGTACTTTTGTTTCTATGAAAGTCTTTTGACTTTCATAGAAACAAAAGTACGAAACGCTGTGTGATGTGACTTAAATAAATGAGTTTTCTCGAATTAGCTATAATACTTTGCAATTTGATTTTGCGGGGAAAACTTATTTTATGGCAACTTTTTGTACGATCTTCTGTGCAAACTTTTTTCGCTTCCGGAAAATTTTACAAACGAATTTGGTATTGCGTGAATATGGTCGAAATGGCCAAAATTCGCGCGCGACTTAAACTTTTGAAAGTGCATCTGAGATTTTAGAATTGTCTGATGATTAAAAAACAGCTAATGCTGAAAACTTCCAAAAAAAACTTCTGAGCTGAAAACCTCTGTTTACGATTTGTATTTCAATCTTCCGAAAATCCTGAATATCTTGTAAAGGTTCAACACATTGGCGATATTGGTCTTCATTTTCTCATTTTGTTAACAATGGTTACTTTGATTTTGCATGTAAATTGAATCAATCGGTGAGTTTTTTGGTTTTGCTCAAAATTTTTGCTTCTCAATTTAAGCTCTCCGTTTCAACGACATTTGATAATTTTTTGAATTTGAATAGGTTCATTAAAGAATGAAGATCACTGATTCAAAATTTGCGAGATCTCATATACTAAGACAGCAACACTGCTTGGAAGTTTTGTTGTTCTAACTTACGTAGAATAACCATCACATGAAAATTTTTAATTGAAACGATAGTACTATTGAGAACTCGATTCACGATTCAAAGGTTTCCTTCATTTTATCTATTTATTTTTACTTCATTTGTTAAAGGAAAAAAAATCGAAATTCTAAACCATTAGAGTCAAATGAATAGTAACGAGCATTTAATTGCTATACAAATAACCCAAAATGATCTGCCACAAATTTTTTTAGCTGAAATTGAAAAAACAAACTTTTTTCAATTTTTCTATATAATGACTGCTTAGCTCATCTAGTGAAGCCCATTTACACTTAAATAAGTAACGGAAAATAAAAATATGATTCGTGCATTTTAAAGGCTGGTATCGGTTCTAGAAAAAATTAATCATCCCAAATTTTGCTATTTTAAATAAAAATAATTTCAGAAAAAAACCAACGCGAAGAAGCGGACTCTTTACTTTTCATCATAACCTGAGAATTTTTTACAAGTTCAATGTTATTTCACATTGACCCATTTTTACAAAAATGATACGTGGACTTATCCAGCCATGGCATACGTATTTGGTCGTCTTATTTAAATTACTGAACCACTCGTTAAACATAAAACTGATGCTCATGCAAAGTGTTCGGGCTATTTCGGAATTGTTTCAAGCTGATTAGGAACCAAAAAGTTGCCCTTTTTTAAATTTGGAAACCTTGATTGATTTAGTTTTTTTTTGCATAATATTAAACTTAGCACATTATTAATAAAAGAATATGAATTAAAAAGACATTGTTTATTGTTGGTTTATGACCATTTGACTCAAAGTTTGCTCATAATGCGTCCAAACACTTAAAACTTATTTAGTTTTTTTTTTGGTTTGTTTGTTTATCTCTCTAAAGCTTAACAAGTTTTGGGTCTATCATTTTCGAACATGATAACATACGTAAAATACATTTCTTGGCTTCGATTTTTTAAAATTTCAATTGAGCATCCATCATAGACAAAAAGATCATATGCTATTTTAGGCTTTGCATATTCTTGAGAAAAACGCCGTGGAATTTTTTGATTGAAATAGTGTCTGCTATCATGACCAATGCCGGAAAACATCCTCATTTTGCTTTTGATATGATCATTGTGCTCTTTACCTTAGCATTTAGCAAATGAATTGCAACCGGTTACAAGGTTTTTTCCCGTAAGCAACTTAGTTCACAAACCTCATCTCGTGGTGTGGTACCATGGTTCATAATGAGTTCAAATTTGTAAGCGTCTCTGATACACTTAGCTTGGAGGTAATAAAAACGCCTGGGACGTTAAAGGTCCTGGTTTAAAATCTGATTAGGACACGTTTTTTATAAGGAACATATTCTTGCACCGATCCGCGGGACAGGGAAGGAAGGAGAGCAGGAGCTAGAAGTTGCCAGGTGTTGCCAACCCCAGTGACTGGGACTACCGCAGCACCGTAAATACCAAAACAAGTTAT
Organism: Symsagittifera roscoffensis; assembly: GCF_963678635.1. Lineage (NCBI taxonomy): Eukaryota > Metazoa > Xenacoelomorpha > Acoela > Convolutidae > Symsagittifera > Symsagittifera roscoffensis. Next base: position 7,413,661 of record NC_087071.1, read on the forward strand.
GATGATGATGATTTGTTCACTAAAAATTGTCGGCCTTTACTTGCCTGTTAATGTTTTTTCGACTGAATTGCCTCGTCTTAGAATAGTTTTTGATCGCTAATTTACCTTTTTTTTACTAATAATTTACCCTTTAAACTCTTTCCTAATTAAATTGAGTTTTATTTGGCTTAAGATTTGTTCATTAAATTCTTCGTTTCGTTTTTTGCACCGGATTACTTTTTTGTTCGATTAATGGGTTTTATTTAAATACATCTTTTTTGAATTGCTGTTTTGTTTTTTATTCTTGGCGTATAACTTATGTTGAAAATTTTTGATTCCATATTTCTCAAAAATTAAATTTTGTGACTTTGTTTGTTAGAACATAAGTAGAGGCTTATGAAACATCAAAGGGATTGATGCTGGCAAGGTCGATACTCTGAAGACTTCGAACTTACTTTGAAAGCACCTTTTTTGGGATCTATGTCTAGGAAAGCGATAGAGGAAATTTTACGATAGTCTGAATATCTGTAAAGACTTGAGTTATTTGTTTTTACTAGACGGTTTTAAGAACAGAATTTTTAAATATGTTTTCTTTCAATTTTGTGTGAAAAAGCAGTGAGCTAATTTGTATTAAAGTAAATGTGTCATAAATGATTTATCTGTTTTGGAATATTTAGTCTATTTTTATACGTTTCAAAAGTAATTTGAAACGTTTCTTGTTCTTTATGGAAATTTTTTTGACCTTTTGGCTTTTTAGCAGTTTTTATCAAGTTCATTTTTTTGTCAACTTCGTCATGTATTTTTGTCTGACAAATATTGCAAAGACCCGTGATGTCTCTGTGTGATAATATAAAACACGATGTTTGAATTCAAAAATTCTAATTTTGATAGAGTTAGGAAAATTGCACGAAGTTGGAACAGACGATCACAATCACATTAACTGCTACTTACATCTTTTTACGTTTGAAGCATGCAATGATTAAGTTTCACAATTAAAATAACAAATTGTTGGTTACAGTTTAGTGGTAATTTTTTTCGTTAACGAAAATTATCCGAGATTTTCAGGTTTTTTTGCATCAAATTGTTTAAATGAGTTTCCAGTATTTTTGTCGTTCCTGTTCGAAAGTGTTCACTTTGCAGTCCGTCTGTCGTTTGCCCTCACAAAACCAGCGCGTGAACTCTTCCCCGAACATCGAATTAAGTTCAGTGTCTCGCTCGAACTCTAAAAATGAAGATAAGTTATACCTGTCCTAACAACTGCGAACCGTTCAGAGTTTCATATACATTTTGGCTTCTTCCTTCTTAGATTTTGATACCATATATTTGATCATTAAGTTTGTGTACTAACCAATCATTCATCATAACTAACTCATAATTTTTATTGTAAATTTGACTAATTCATAGTCACACCACTTTAGTAGTATTCAAACTGAAGCTGATCTCCTAACAATATCGTTTTCCAATATTTCTAAAATAGTCAACAGAAGTTGGAAAAATGTAAAAAAGGAAGAAAACCGAAAAAATTAATAGAGCGCAATTTGCCTTCTTTTTTGCAATTGATCTTGAGTTGAACTCAAAAATTTGCTTATATTGATAAGTGTATTCAGGCGCTGATCCAGGAACTTCTCGAGGGGGGGGGGTTAGGGGGAGGGGGAAGGGAGGGGGCATATATATTCAAAAGAATTTGAAAATTTGTCGACCTTTTTTTAGGTAGACAAAATTGAGCTCTCCCAAATCACTATAAAGACCCCATTTTGAAGAAATTTTCTGCGCCGGCAAAATTTTGAAAAAAAAACAGGCCAAAAATGGCATTTTTGGCGTTTTTTGGAAAATTTCGACCAAAAAATGCGTTTTTTTTTCGGCGCGCGATCCCCCCAATCAAAATAACTATAGATTGGTGCCAAAGGTCAGTCAGTCATAAATGGATATCTCAAAATAGTTGGGTCGGCAGGGGGTCGAATCCCTCAGGGGAGGGGGCGCCCCCTAAATCCGCTACTGAGTGTATTCATATATGGTTCAATTTGATTGAATTAACTTTTGTAATTATTAGAGTATTTGCCTGACGTGACAAACAGATGTGGTTCACTAACTTAATTTTTTTTATGCATTAGCAATCTAGAATATATTTGATTTTTTTTTTAAAAACGCCTTGGCCCAATTTAAAAGATAGCTCTTTTTTCCTTCTCTACGCGTAAAAATTCGCGAGTGAAGCTTGCGGACTCTTTTTGTGTTTTGATGTAACCAATTATTTTTTTTGTAACCATTTATTTTCACAGTTTGTTTTAAAAAATCAGTAATGATTGAGATAAAGTATTGGTATTAAATCAATTAGAAGATATTTAGACATTTCTCTATTTCTCATATAGCTTCTAACCTTCGACCGCTTCTAAGAGTGTCTTTGGAAGTAGTATCGAGTTGGCCTCGTTCGACACTCCCATCGGAGGGGGCTCCACCTTGTTTCTCAGACCATCCAGACCCGCAGCCACAATTCCTGGAAAATATTATTTTTTTTATTAAATTGTCTTTCTAAAGGCTGATTACCCTTGTGTTCTGGAATCGCACATACGCTTAAGATCTTTTATAGACGTTTTAAAACAGGCAACTTTTTTGAAATATTGGGTCATTGTTTAGTGTTTATTAATCGCGGAAAGTAATACTTTTCATGTAAGTTTTCAAATTCTGATTTTAATGTGTGCATAACGCGTGTCATTTGAAAATACAGGATCAGTTTACACTTTTTTAAAACTAAGATTTTTGTGAAATATTGTTTCATGCTTTGTGTTATGAGTTTTTGTGATTTTTTTGAAGTGAAAACAAAAATAACCTAGCTTCTTGAAATTTTGAATAGTTCAACTTGAAATATATAATGACAAGAAATTGAATTATGAATTTAATTCTGTTCAAGAATCATGAATCCTACCAGCCATGACCAGGTATGGATTGGCAGCTCCACTTGGAGTCCTGCATTCGAAGTAGGTTCCACTTTTACTTTCATTCTTGCATCTAAAGAACAAAAGGTTGCAAAATAAATACGCGAAACAGTAAAATTTTTGCTATTATTACACCTGCAGAAAAACTTGGAATGTACAGCTAATCTTTTAGTTTTGTTTCAAAAATATCATATTTTTACATAAGTTTTTTCTTTATAATGAGCTAAATCAAACAGGAAAAAAAATGTTTTCGAAGCTCCTACTAAAGCAAAAATGTTGGCATTTTCAGACATATTTTCCACTGATAAATGTTATCTTGCATGAAATACTCATATACCCAAAATGGTGCTAGGTAATTAAGACGACAGAACATAAAGACTAATGACATTAAGAGGAAAATGTAACATTAAAACATTTAGAATTTACTGTTTGAATTTATACGATTTATATTTCAGAAATATAATCGGAAAAATGCAAGTAGCGTCGTCTTAAAGACCCGTCAAAAACGATTGTAGTCTTAACATCTGTCGTCTTTTTTTGCCGGACATAAGTCGTCTTATTGACACCGCCCTAAAGAGCAGACCTTATGAATGCGTCTCGTCTGTCCAGAGCCCATCCAGACTTCCTGGGAGCCCAGCTGCCGGGTACTATCCTCCTGTAGCAGTTGGCAGTGGGACACACCAGGGCACACAGGGCCCTCGCATGTCTCATGATTCCACCTGCCCACCAGTGGGCCACCTAGAAGAAAAAGAAATAATTTAATGAAATATTTTTTCTAGTAGTTGTAGTTTTTCCATCTAGTTGTAACTAAAAATTGAAGAAAGAGAGCTCATTTAACAGTTTTTTTAACAGATATTTGTACTGGTATTTGGTCTAAATGTACTCCTGGAAGGCAATGAAAGTTAACGTGTGAATCTAGATTAGTTGAATAGTAAAAAAAAGAGTTTTTTTAATGAAATATTTACTGTCATGTACCATAAAAATGCTCTGGTACCTAATAGTAATTACCCTGAGAGGCCAGAATAGTTCATAATGGTCAAAAAGAAGTTTACCGAACAAAATGTTTTTTTTTTAAACTTAAAATTTGTCCCGTTACTTGGCCTAAATCTACTCTAGAAAGTTATTAAAGTTATTGTGTGAATCCAGATTAGTTGAATAATAATAAAAAAGTTTACTGAACAAATGTTTTTTTTCTGGAAAAACTAGGAGTGATGCCTTGCTGTGCAGATAGGTCGCACAAAAATGTGCATGGTGCGCATTTTGGTTTTCAAACAAACAACAAAAATCAAAACAGAAGTTAGAACTTTTTGGGAAGGGAAACTACAAGTTAATTTATAGCGCCAAGCTCAGCTTTATAACTAAGCGTATAAGCTTCCAACATAACGCCTCTGAATTTTCAAACAAATGGTTTCACTGTTTTAGAGGCGCTTAAAATCACCGCAGAATCCAATAACAAAAGGGCGAGCTCGAAGACAAACGCACATTGGCCGTCGGAGTGATTTCCACAAAAGGTTGCGGCATTCCGCAGCTTTATCCTACAAAATGTTATGTTTTCTCTGTCCGCATTTTGCCCCTAAAATCAGTTTCGTTTTCTAAAGTATTTTTCTGATCTGAGAATGTTTGAATCAAAATTTCTGAAATTTTAAGCCAAGTTTTTTCATGCAGCTAGTCAAAATACAAAATTAATATTTTGAAAAAAATCCAGAATTCATTCAAAATTCAAAACCTAGTTAAATCTAAATGTATTTGCTTAAAATTGCTTCTCTTTTAAAATTCAAATTTATTATTTTTACCCCATTTATTATTTTATATTACAAATAACTAAGCTAACTACTTAACTTTGAGAATCCGTGTTCGTTTTGTGGATCATAGAAGACGTTGTTGTGATGTTCGTCCCAGAGAGAGTGGTTGAAGTGGCCACTGTTAGTGACCAGTGACTCACTCTCCCCATCCGCGAAGGGCTTCGACATGAACGAGGCATGCTTGTCCACGTCTGAAATTAAAGATTATATAAGTTTTTTCATCGTTTTTTGTTTATAAATACAATGAAGAACCTTATTGTTCTTATTGTCACCATTTTCGGCCCCGAAACAGAATTCGTTCATGACTTGGTTTTTGAACTTTTTTCAAGAATAAGACTGCGCAAAGTTCTTTGTCCACGTTTGAAATTTTGAAATTTTGGTTCTCTTGAATGGATTTTCTCCATGTATAAACAAAACTTATCGCTTTTCATTTAGTAATATTTTGAATTTATAATTAATGTCGAACGGCCTTGAGCTACTTTAACGGTCAAAGAGCGGAGTTTTTTTAGGTTTGTCGGATTATAGCACAGCTTTTATGCGCTTCAGTAGCTTTAGAGTTGAATTCTGAGGTCAAAACGAGCAGCTGCGAAGTTTTTTCTTAGAAAGACTAGAAACTAACGAAAAATCTATAAAAATGCCTTCGAAAAATCTTTAAAAAATGTGAAATGTACCCCACGCAGTCTCCTTCACACAACTCTTCAGCATAAAAGCCTCATCACCCGCCCTCACTCCAAATGCAGGGGGGAGAGTGATCTCATTCTGAGCATCCCCCAACTCCACCTGGTAAGTCCTGCCAATTATCCCGGCTGATAGCAGTCTCCTGTGCACTTCGATGTGGAACTCCTCCACCTTCTTGTGCTCTGGAAAAATGATGCCAGATTTTTTTTGGAGAGAAAAAAGACATTTACAATAGAATGATTTGTAGATGTTGAAATGAAAAAGTTCCATTTTTAGTCATACGCGTAGATGTTTAACAAAAAAGCGTGTGTTTCATCTGCACACCCTTTAATATGAAAACTGTATGGTAAAGTAATTGAAATTATGCTAATAGTACACACCAAATGTGGAGCAAATATCAGTCCCCCTGAACACCGGCTGCAGTTTCTTCCTTTCAGCCCCTTCATTCTCCCCCTTCCCCTTCTGACTGCTGACGTGTTTTCCCTCCATGAGTACGAACTCATACTCCAAAGCAGAGTAGAGGTCAAATCCGAACTCATCTTTGAGACATTTGAGTTGCTTCTCACACTGGTGGCGGGAATCGATTCCCTAATAAACAATTAAAAAAACATACAAGCAAGTGTAGCTGGTTATTGTGTTAGTAGCACATTATGCAGAAGAGTAAAAATTTTCGAACAAAGGCATTAGACGGTTGGAAAAATAATGAAACTATATTTTGAACTTTTCCGAGTTTTGAAATTTGAGCACAGATTATTGTAGTTAATATTTTTTCCACTCAATTTAAATATCTCAAAAGCTAATCAGAATAGGAAAGGTAAAATTTTTTTCCAGTTTTCATAAAAATCAATTAAAACTTTGGGTTTAAGTCTATAAAAAACTATAGGAATGCATTAAATTTTAGTGAGTTAGCTAAAATCGACAACCATTTGCCTAAAACTGATCAAAAATTGGAAATGAAAAAATTAATTCAAAATTTGTTATGATTTGTTCAAAAAAATCTTTATTTTTTAACAACTTAATTGTGCGTACGGTTTGCAAATAGAATCTTCAAAAACTAGTTTTCCAGAGTGAAACTAAGGGTTTTTTACTAATTAAATTTTTTTTCAGCTTAAAAGGCTCCTCAATAGGCAACACTAGATAAATTAAGACAATTCAATGAAGTTTGCTAAAATGCGGGATAAAAATCCCTTTTCGGTTACAATTATTTTCGATTTCGTCAAATGGTGATACATTAAATAGCAAAGCAAATCAGTTGTTTGCTCTGGACATGGACAAAATTGTGAGAAAATTTAAGTCTATGAACATTTCTTTGCAGCAAAAAAACTGCGAAGACGATCCAATGTAATTGAGCGCTGATGCTATCATGGATTTAGTTCTATTTTTTTCTGTTATGATGGGTTGATTTAAGAAACTTGATTTGTGTTGGTTTTCAAAGCTTGATAATTCCTAACTTTGGAAATGTATAATTATATAGAAAAAGTTTTTGATAGATGTATAGTTGGCATCATTTGTCGTTAGTTCGCCCTCCACAATGTTGTTATTATTCACAACTTGATATTAACTGGCATAGGTTTTTATTTTTGATATTTTTTTCTTTATTCATTCAGAATTTTTACGGAGAAAAAATTTCTTCTTCTTTTTCTTCTTGTTTTTCTGCTTCTCTTCAATTTACTGGCTCAATAGTAAGTGGTTTTGAATACCGTATCTTTTTTACGAATTAGAGTAAAGCTTTTGAAGAAAATCAATTTAATTTCTCAAACTTGATTTGAATTGGCTGAAACCTTTATTCTAGAGGCTGTATGAGCAAATAAAACATTGGTTGGTATAGAAAATGTTTATTTAACCTTAAATTTGTTACTTAATTTTTTTGTACTTGTTGTTTTTTCAAAAACGGGTCTTGATTCAAAACATAGGGAGTTTTGTTATAGATGTGTTTTGTATGATTTATCAAAGGGATTGGAGAAACGTCCGTTCTAAATTCAATTTAGCGTTTCCGTTACGAACTTGGTTATGTGTGATTGTATGTGTACGCTGGTTTTGCTTTTTTGAGATTTCATATTTTCTTGAAAACTACAGTTAGCTTACTGAAACGACAAAAATAATGGCATATATCAGGTTTCCTCAACTTCCTAAACAGGTATAGATATATTAAGGATACAAAAAGCGAAACACCACGAACAAACAGCTAAAACGCTGCATTGCTCAAAATTGCTCCAAAAACAGGCAACAAAATAAATTGCGGAATCCGCACCAAATACTGCGGAATCTAGACCAGTTTGCGGAATGAATCCACAAATAGATCAAAAAAATTGTTTAACATAAAATTATGCTGTTGCGGAATCCGTGTTTGTCAGCGTAATCCGCAAAGTGTACGCGGATTCCATGTATTATAAGCGGAATATGCAAGATGCAAGCGGAATTTGCACAAGTAAGTGGAACCCGCTTTCAATAGCAAAATAAGCTTGCAGTTTGAGGAATCCGCTTGAAAATGCGGTATTTAGCCTAACAACTAGCTAAGTTCACTCGGTGCAAAATCCGTGACAGAACTAATAAGCAGACACAATTTTCATTTCGCGTCTTTGTCGCGCGGAATTCACGGAAACTTTGTGGACGAAATCCAGTTACATTTTTGAACAAGTTTAGAAAATTGTCTTTGGGTTCCAGATACCTACAGACACCAAATTGTGCACCTATCCCGTGAACTGTTTTCGCGTCGTACTGATTACAGATTCATGTGTCAACAAATTCTATCATGTTCATTCTAGATCCTTTTTTGCCTGAAATTGTTTTATTTTATCGAAGCACAGTCGGCGGTTTTAATCAATTTTGAAAATAGGGGGCGCTCTCAGCTCCCATTGATTCGTTCATAAAAAAACTTGCCAATATCATGACTAATCTTGGAGGATCAAAATAACATGGAAATCTGCAAAATCTTGTAAGATGTGCTCTATTTCTTTTCACCCACCTGCAATTGTTTTTTTACAAATATGTAAATTTTGATATCGTCCGATTGTTATGAAAATTTACAGGCTGACTAATTATGCCAGGCAATCATTTTTTTAGTCGCCATATTTAATCTTGTCAACTCGCTCATTACACAATGAAATTGATGCTCGCTCAAGATGGGGGATGGGGGGGTAGAGAAAGAGCCGTAGTATTGTGCAATATACTTCTCGAAAACTTGTTTCTCATTTTTTCGGAGTAATTATGGCTCTTTCCAGTTTTTCACCCCTTCGTAAAGTTACAAAATATAACTGTTCAAAGTTTGGTCACACGGCATTTTGCATGTAAGAAATGTTGTAAAAATTTGCTCACCTGTTCATGCTGACAAGTTTTGCTGCATTTTATAACATCATATGTCATTTTAAATAGACTTCCATATATAAGGGGGACTGGAAAAGAGACGATTTTATGTTGGGCTTAAGAGAGGATTTTTTATGGTGAATAGCCTCAAAATTGACCTTGACCTACCTGGTAGTCGAGGGATTCTTTCCAGTGGAATGAGCAGATGACCTCGGCTATCTTGGACTTTCCCGAACTTCCAGACCAAGGGCATAGATGAAAAGTGTCTCGACCTAAAGAAACGATAGAAAAATTTAAAATTTTTAAAAACATGTAACTGACTTAGTGATAATTTGACGAGATTGATCCTATATTCTCCAGAAGGCAAATGTCTTTTCAAAACTATGTCTAAAATGGTCGATTTTTTCTAAATATACCTTACAGACTTTTAGAAAATTATCGCTCTACGGCATAAAAAAAGTCAGAAATTTTTTTTTCGTTTAACTTCGGTTCCCTCTTCATTTTATTGTTTAGTATACTCGTTCCACAAACTTGCTCTTGCCAAAAACGATATTCTTAAAAATGTGCCAGAATGTGTTAAAAGTGTGAGATGGTGACTTCAACAAAGATCTATACGAAGGACACTGCTAACTTCGCCCTTATTCTTGACATAACTCTTCTTGACTATTTAAGATAATTTTGATAGTTTTTATCTGAAAAATTAAGCCTTTCTCCTAGAAGATTTAAAACTCAATTTGTTTGAACACAGTTTCGAAAATTAAAAGTTCTACACCGTAAAATTGATGTTAGTAATATTTATTAGCGTGGGTTTAGAAGAACTCTACCCCTGTTTAATTTACATACCTGGAAACACATAGCAATCAGGGTAGCCAGAGTCTTCTAGTTCATCCAGGGTAGCCACTTGGGAGGATGCGTCAAACAGGGGCACCACACAACACATTCCCACCCCTCCCCCTCGCAACACACTCTCTACACACGGAACACTGACCTGGAAAAAATCACAGAAGATCTATCCAGAACTGAGTTTGATACGTAAGTAATCGATTATAGTACAAAAAACTTATTCAGTCTTTTCATAAAATTGTTAAAATTTCTCATGTTTGCATAATTATTTTACTTGAACTTGCATGTCATAATTTTTTTTTCAGCGTTTCGATCTCTTTGGGAATTAGATGAGACTCAATCAAGATGATGTATACTAGAATTAGGTTTCATCGTCAAGATTTTTTCATCAAAGTGTTGTTAATGGTTCAAATTTTAGGAACTACGAAAGACACGACAAATTGTTACATTTTTTTTCAAGAATTTAGTTCCTTGTTTGTGCCTTAATAGCTTAAATTGATGCTTAAACATTGTATACAGATACATTTCGTACACATTCAATTTTTTTTGTTTTTTTTTGCCCTTGACCTGCAGATTAAAAATTTCTTATATCATTACGAGGCCAAAATGTGCATTTTGTGAGTTGAGGTCGTTTTCGCATTAAGGAAGCTCCTTTTGTTTTTTTTGTTCTTTCAGTCTTTGTGATGGTTCTGACAAAAATTTAACAGGTTTAAAGACTTGTCTCTGGAAGCCAGGAACAAACAGACATCAATTGCACAAATTAGCGACATGATTTTTTCCTGAAAATTCTGCAATTTAACTTCACGTGTTATTCTAATTTAAAAACTAGTAAGAGATACTGATTTACCACATTTTATTAAATAAATGGAGCTATTAAGTCTTTCAAAAAATTGATCCCTTTTGACTGATTTGGAGAATTGAGACGTTCCTTCGTTAAAGTTAAAATATGCTTTATAAACTTTCATTTGGAATCAAGGCGTATGCTAAACTGCTTGCTTACAGTTTTGCAAGCCTTTCATTTTCCAACCCAGGCGAGTAATCGGCAAAAATTTCCAACAAAAAACTAAGAGGCTAAAGTTTTCCTCTATTCAACTTTCAACTTTTTCACAAACAATGTTTTAGTGGCAATCAACTCTTGAGTAATGGTCTGGCCAGTTGGAGAGGTTTCCCCGTAAATCGCCGTGTCATCAGGCAAAAAGTTTGAACTCTGAGGTTTTCAAGCAAATTGGATTATCATTGACGCTTATGAAAAATCGTAGCGGTCGTAGAACTGAACCCTGAGGGGTTCCATAATTAAAGTTTGGCTTTTGAGAGCATTCTATTCAAGATGTTCACCATGATTTTCAAAATGATCAAAGCATCAACTCATGATTTTTTAGACTGAAAGCCAAATTGTCTATTTCTTGTTAGCATGTGCTTTCTAATAGTTTTTTCATAGTTTTTGGACGCTGTGCTTATTAAATTAAACAGCCGAAATTTACTGGGACTATCAAGTCTACATTTTTAAACACGAGGAAAAGTTTCGCTGTTTCAAAGTATTCGGGGTAGTAAATGCAAAAAAATCCTGATTTACTGCTGATTATGCAGTGATAACATATATTTAACGGCAATCAAATAATAGCGGTTTTACTATTAGACTTCAAAAACCGACAGAAATTTTAAAATCTGGTTTGGACATTACCCTTCAGTTTCAATTTCAAGCAAAGAAGGAGTTCAACTGTCTTCTATTTTGCCTTCAAACCCCCAAAAAAAGATGTTAAACCAAAATTAAGTAGTTTTTGGTTATTTATGCGGTGTAAAAATGATAATTTTTCATGCGGCGATTCGCATGTGAAAGAATTTATTTTCCAATTGTTCCTTCTGATATCCCGGGTCAAAAGTTGCAACTTTACTTTCGACCATCTTAACCCAAGTCTTTTATCTTTCGACTAGCTTCGAGGAAAAACAGTTTCAATCAGGGGCGGACGCCCGCCCCCTCAGGGATTCGACCCCCTGCCGACCCAAGGGTCCCCCCTTTGTACTATTTACCATATCCAATTTTGGCGATGGACCTTAAACATTTACTAAAGGCGCCTTTGACGCCAATAGATACTTATTTTGAGGGGGCCAAAATCAATTTTTTGAAAGTCCGCTATCCCCCCCCCCCTCCCTCGAGAAAATCCTGGATCCGTCCCTGGTTTCAACCATGGAATTTTTTAGACCAAAAAGATTTTCGATTAATGAAAGAAATTAACAGCGAAAATCATTTTAAACTAGATTTTGATGTTTCTATAAGTAAAGGGGGTAGTTACAGAAAAAATTCTAAAATTTTTTATTTACTCACCAATTTGCATCTGCCGATTCCATTTGTGTCGCAGTATGTCATCCTCAGAAACTCAATGTCATGTTCTTTACATTTAGACACTATCTTCACTATCTCTTCATCACACCCGTCGTAAAAAGCGAAACGAGAAGACGACATTCCGAGTCAGTTGTTCGATCACGTGTTGGTTACCTAGAAAAAAGCAAGCAAGATTTATGAAGCGTAGCCGATAAGATTTTCACGTATTTGTACCCAAATTAAATAAAAACAAGAATAGCCGGTTTCTGTTCGAGTATCACAAAAAATTCCGGTCGCAATACAGTGCTGACTAAAATTATCCAGACAAATTAAACAAATTTTGAAACTTCAACGCGTTGTTCTCAAATTGATTCGAAAAAGACAGAAATTAAAGAGGACAAAAGTTGCTTAGAATGCTACCAGATATATTATAATACAACTTTTTTGGGATTTCGGAACCAGAACTTTCGGGGTCAACTTGTTGGTTTTTTTTTTGTTCAAGAATTATGCTGATACTACCAAATTTTAAGATTTTACCATTCTAGAACTTTGTTGAACGGTGTAAAGCACTTCCTTCGATATAGTTTTCTCATTAAATTTTGATTCAGGGAAAAAAATGATCCTTTTTGGGTTGAAAGTTTGGTTCTGACATTAATAAATTAATTGTCACCAAAAACGCTAGTAAAGCTCTAAGCAACTTTTTCCCTCTTCACTTTTTGTCTACTTTCGACTCATATCGAGAAAACCGTGTTTGAAGTTTCCAATGTTCGACCTCACTGTTCGAACTACATGGCCTCACTACACAAAGCTTTTTTATCATTCAACTCCAACACAAAATGTGTGAAGAAAACGCTTGTCATAACCTTTCCAAAGAAAACAAGGATAGCTGGATATTTTACTAAATAGACAAAATGTTCCGACCATAGTGTTAGAGAAAATACGTGTATTTTTAAATTAGTCTCGTTTTTTCTGTGGGGTAGGATTAAAGGGTATACACCAAAAACTAGAAAATAGGCATATTCGACAGTCATATTAAAACAGGCAAAATGGAAAACTTTTTTGTAAAAAAAAATGAAAAGAACAACCAAAAATTACCGTAAAAAAGCAAAACATTTTATAAGTGTTTGAATTCAAAAGGGCGTTGAAAAACTCCAAAAACTAATTTAAGTTCAATAGAACTCAAATAAACCACAATCAAGCTATTGTAAAATACCTAAATTAAGCATAAATGAGCCTGTTTGCTCATTTCGCTTGCATGAAGTTGATCAAAAATGAAAGATTTTTGAAAAGGTTTCTCTCAAACTGAAAAAAGTTCAGAATTTTAAAATTTCGTTCGAATCACGACTGAAACAGCTTTAACATGATATATCACTCGACCAATCTGATGATTAATTGTGGTATCTGACTTTGCGTGGAAAACAAAAAAGATAAAAATTTAAAACACATCCGAATACGAAATTTCAATGGTCGGAATAAATTCGTATTTCAAAAGAACCACAATGTCACTTTTATACTAAAATATACATAATTTTAGAAAAATTTGCTTGCAAACTAGCAATATTTTATCTAAAACGTAGTCTCGGTTGATTGTTTCATGCAAATGCAACAAAACTGACTAAAATCTTTGTGCAAATCCAATTATGAAAGCCTTATGGTATGATAAGATATAATTCAATCTGTCAAAAGAGTAGGCCAAAGTTTTAGTTTAGTAAAATTGTTAAGTAAGTTTTTTTAGCCATATACAAAAACTTGCGGTTTTCATTCTTGGTTCTAATTGAAATGTGATTTATTTTTTCATAAAGACAATCTACAAACGCCGGCTATCTGTTATATTTCTACCCAGCAACCAATGAGTTTTCTGATTGTAAAAATAATTTGGTTGTTGTGTTGTCGAACAAAACCCAAAATTAGTTAATCAAAAAATAGTATTTTTTGATTAATGGAAAAAATGCTAGTCACATAATTTTTATGTATGAAAAATTGCTTTCAACTCAAAAAATTTTCCGTACGTTTGGAAATATAAGAAATTGGTATGGCAAGAACGTTTCCAAATATGGCAAGTATATAATAAGTTTTGGTCAGCCTGGTCGTTTAAAAAGTAAGAAGAAGGTTTTGTAGAAAAAACTAAAGAAAAGATTTTGAGGGCCTCGAAACCCATCGGTGCTCGTACAGTATTTCTCCGTTTGTGTTATTTGACTTGAAAGTAATTAAAGCGAGCGTCGCTTTTAATTTGATTGGAAAGTTTGATCTGCTGAATTTTATGCTGAGTTTTAATTTGATGTACTGATGTGTTTTTAATTGGTTGATTTCTTCGAGTTTTTAGCAATCATTACTTAATGAATAACCTATTCAGTCTTGCGCCCAGAAAAATTTGTTGAAACTGAATCATATAATGTTATATTTTAATATATTTCATTATATTTCATAAAAGTTTGGAGCAAAAGGTTTCCCCAAAGTCTTGAAACTTATTTTTTTTGTTGAAAAAGAGAAGTTACTAAAACTATCTTCACGTCATGGCTGTTTTCTGTCTAAATTTTGTGATGCATGATTTAGGTTTGACGTATGGCAGTTGAAGTTGTTTTAAATAATGTTAAGAAATCAAACATTAATGCTTCGAAGAGGCCAGGACCAATGAATGAAACTCGAAAGGTTCTCCAGAAATGTCCGGTTTCTGAATGTTTTGGGGAGCGGCTCAAAAGGTTTAAATTTTACTCTCACCAATTTTTATCGATGTCTGGTTTGTTCGTTATGACTGAATTTCAGTCTATTTAACGATGTAATTCTAAACTTAAAAAAAGTTTTACAGAGACCTAAATTTAAAAGTTGTTTTGAATACAAAAAATCAAGTTATTTCAAAAGTAGTTTTATCAAACAAAAAACTTCCAGATTTTTTCAATAGATGAAACTTTTATGAACTCGCTCCAGTATGTATAATAAAACAAGTGGCACAGAATGTTCCGACCACAGTCTTAACATAAAAGATTTTTTTTTTCAATTTATTGGCGTTTTTTTCGCATTGTGTGATAAAAAATACCTGAACCAGTAAAAAACTTTAGCATAATTGATAGTCAAAATAAAAGCCATTCGGAATACATTTTTTAGGAAAACTGAAAAGAAAAACTAAAAGTATTTTTAAAAAATGATGTAACACTTTTAAATTTTTTTAAAACAGTTTTTGCAGAAATTTTTGGAGTGTTTATCTTTGTTTACAAAATGGCGCCACAAGACTGTAACAACTACTTTCATTTGAGAAAAAAGTTTTCACGGCTTAAAGTAAGCTTAGATGAGCTATTGTAAGCTTAAACGCTCACACCATATTAGTTCGAAGTAAGACCAAACTTTTTAAAAAACGTTCGAATTATAATTGAAAGGGCTGTAATTTGATATATTACTCGACGTATTTCAATAAACTTTTGTAGTACCTGACTTTGCGTGGAAAACAAAAAGAAAAACAAAATAAACTTCCTCCCCGAGTACAAAGTTCCTCCCCATTTTTTAAGTCAATGAACAATCAAATAAATCTGTGACTCCTTGTCTATGCAAAGAACAATTTACAATATCAGGGGTATTTGGTTTAATTTTTTCTAAAACAATTTATTTGGAAATTTCAGCAAAAATGGCTGGACACTGAACAGATGTTGAATTCTGTATTCCGCTTCTCACACGTTTTTTTTTACTTCCTTTCCACGCAAAATCAGCTATCATAAAAAATCTTCAGACGAAATGAGTAATATACTATAATAAATTTTTTCAGTTGTGACCCAAGCGATGTTGAATTTTGGAAAATCTCCTCAGTGTCGAGAATAAAGTTTCTAAATTTTTTCTCTACTGCAAGTTTCGAACGGGTAAAGAGAGAAAAACTTTGTTTAAGGGGAAAATATTCCGTGAGCCGTGAAAAAACTAGTCTTTGAATGTTCATTTGCGCGTTTTTCCACGATAGTTTTCAAAAAATTGTTAAAAAAATTATTAGTTTTTGTCGTTTTCCCCCTGCAGTATTCAAAAAAACCAGCTCGTTTTCGAAAGCAGTGTTTTGTTTTATGTTTTTTATGAAATTGTTGGAAGTTACACTACTTTTTTACCTTTTTTACTCTCGAATTTTCGGTCATTTTTTCTGTCGAATAAACTTAACCTCGAATTTGTCTTATTTTTTTTGACTGACTCAGACGTTGTTAAAAAGTGCCAAATTTCAGAAGTCACAATTAAAAAGTTTTATCATTTGAAAAATATTTTTTCTTTTCGTTTTTGAGGGACATAGTTGTTTGTTTTATAAATTGTGTCAGACAACATAATTAGTAACGTTCACAGACCATCTGTTTTTTTCAACAGTCTGCAAACTGAATTTTTCAAATTTTGAGGTCCAGCGACCTTTAAACAATGAATTAACAATAAATTGAATTCCAATTGCCAACTAGTGAAAATTATTATGTCAGACAAGAGAAGTCGCTCTGCTTGATTATTAAAAAAAGAACTCTCAATCGCTGTACATAAGTTTCAATTATTAACTATCTTCTCACAAACAAATTTTTCAGGGGTTTTAAAAGTTTTCAAGATCGCAAAAAATTCTGCTTCTAAAAACACGCGCATTTAGTTTCAACAAGAACAAAAAAGATTTTTCAGCTCTCCTCTTTTTATGAGGTGTACACTTAATTTTCTTTGAAAGCAAAAATTTGTTTCAAAGGTTTTCAGAAAAACGCACAAGATTTGTGTTGCCAATTTGGATAATAAATTTTGCTTGATATAAGTTCATTGATTATAATCTTTCAAGCGAAAATTTTTTATATGCAATTCCAAAAAGCTTGTTTTCTTAATGGGGTTCAATGGTGATTTGCCTACAGTTTTTATTTTGTTTGCGCTAGCGCTAATTCGTAATAAGCACGTTGCAAAAACCGTTCTGGTATGAGTTCCTTTAAACGCATTAAATTTTTCGCATGATATATAATGTACGCAGTTCGAGCAAACATCTGAATTTGCTAGATTTGACTTTTTTCAATTATTTTTTACAATTCAACAGTACAAAAGTTTCCGATAATTAACTGATTTTTTGAACTAAGAAGCTATTTATGCTTAAAAATTTTTATCAAAAACGAACAATTTGCTTTTGGTTTGACAACCTTGGTTTTCTTTTTTTTCTTTCTTTCGTTCTTAGGGAAACTTATTTCAGTGATTTCCGGTTTGCGTTTTTTACCAAACATCCACTAAAAACTTGCAAAACTACAGAAAACACTCAAATACTAAAAACAGCGAAAACATTTAATTTCAATTTTTCAAGAAACAAGTAAGACTAATTTATTCTATTTGCATTCCAAGATCAATGGGAAAGCTGTTTAAATAACTATAAATTCTTACCTTACCTTCTAAGTGTTGTTAAGAATGCGAGAAGAGTTTATAAATCCAACGTAGTATATTAACCACTGAGAATAACAAGAATTCTTCCTTCGGATGCGAATTATAAAAGTGAAGAAGTTTTCCAAATAATAACTATTAATAATAATTATTATTTTTTTCTTTTTCGTTAATATGATTAAATTTTTGCAGAAAAAATTTGCAGTGCTTTGGTGCAGTAACAAACGGTTAAAATTTTTTCCCTCAATTCATCAAATGGATGTAAAAAAAAAGTTTTTATCTCCTTGTTACCTGATAGTAGCAATTATTTATTATACAACTTAAGTCCCAAATGTATGCAATTTATTCAAAATGTTGAAGCAATTTCTACACTTTACTCTGTTTTGCTTATAAAAGTGGGCCCAATTTTTTTTCCAATTTTATAGCTGTCTTGGCATTAATGTTTTTACCCGGACCCAAATGGTGCTGTAGAATTCCGGGGGGATTTTGGGCTAATTTTTGTGCGCTTTCTTTCTTACTTGTTTATATGCGCGCTCTGTGGTATGAAAAAATAGTACAGGCACTAATAACATAACAGTAAATTGGAGGGCTTCAATTTTTGTACTGTAGAATCCAAAAAATTACTACCTTATATCTTTTTTCAAGTTGGATGGATTGGTAATTTTTGATAAATTCGTACCACTGAGTTTTAAAAAGTAGAGTCTAACTATCTGTGTTACAACAAAAACTTTTTTGTTTTCAATGCCGTAAAAAAATTTTGCCCAATATTTGGGTGTGTGCAAATAGATTTGTCTGTTCTTTGAATTTTCTGCCGATTGAACCTCAAAATCAATTCGATCCTCATGCATTAATTCTATTGCCAAATTGGATTTGTATTTTGGAATTAAATGTTAAAATAAAAAAAGCAAGAATAGATAAGAGTATACTTGGAACTATATGCAAAAATATAAGATAAGGCTTGTTTGTGTTTAGTGGAAATTACGGTAATGTTAAGGTTCAAAATGAAGGAAGTGTTGGAAATATGATGGCACATATAGCGGGGTTAAATCAACACCTTTGAATTTGTAATTAGCTAACGGGGGAAATTTTGTCTCTAAGGGTTGTAAATATATCTTGGATAACATAAGTGCCTGCATCACTCTAATGAAAAATTATATTTTATGCAAAAATCTTTTTTTTTGCCCGAGTTGATAGTTTTTTTTATCAAATACTGCAATGAATTCGTTTTTCATCTAAATGTTTGTCGCTCAAATATTAGATAAGGTCTATTAGTGTTTGATTAAAATTCTGGTAATGCTAGTCTTCAAAATGAGGGAAAGGTTGTAAGTATTTCCTGTTAAAAGAAAGGCATCGATTTTATTAGCATATAACCCGGATCTAATTTTTTGTTTCGACTTTCTAAGTGCTCGACCGAAAAACAATATAGCTGAGAAAAGGTACTCGGTCAAAACAAACATTAAACACACCTCGAGCACAGTCAAAACTTACCTCGAACACGGTCAAATTAATCTGGAATATTGTCGATACATACCTCGAGCACGATTTTCCAGGAACAAAGGAAAGTAAATTTGTCAAAATTTCTTACAAATATCAACCCTAATTTTTACAGTCTAGACACAAAGTCCAAGACAAAATTTGACCGTCGTATTTCATCGTTTTGACCCTGACTGGGTGTTTGGGTAGTTATTCTCGAGATATGTTTTTACCATGTTCGACTTAGTTAGGGTGATTTTGAAACCATGTTTGAGGCCTGAATCGATCATGCTCGAAGTTTTTTTTTTCTTTCACCCCACTTGACCCATTTTTGACAATTATCAACAACTAAAGTAGAATGAAAAAACCATATCAGTTTTATTAACCTTGCTAATGGTATTCAATCGGTGTGTCTGGACAATTGTGTCCAAAACATTTATGGCCTGGACAAAACTTTCCGAAATTCAAAAAGTGTCCAAGACATTTGATTCTCAGACAAAACTGTCTCAAAATTGTCCGAAATTGACCCGCTAATTGCCAACGTATATAACAACTGAATGATTTTGATGAAAAATTAGAATAAGAAGGATCAATTTGATTAGGCCGCGCAACTAGGCAATAATACCAGAATTTTCACTGATTAGCCCATTAGAGACTCAATTAAGAGAGGACTCAAATCATTTAGACATACCTGAGCATTTATCACTTGGTTGATGATTGATTCTAGTATCATTATTATAGCTCTTGAGTTCGTGTTCAACAAGGGAAATCCTCATGACAAATGAAACAAAGAAAGCTAGTTTATGATGCATAAATTATTTCGAACTTCGAAATTTGACAGACACCTCAATTTCGTAGTGATGTGTCTTATTAAAATGTAATGGCCGCGTGCATAGTCATTTCTCAGATCCAGCCAACATTGAAAAGCAAAAAATCAGAACAGCTCTGAAAACTAGAGCAGTTGTAGCAAATGAGCCACCTGGAAAATTAGTTCATTCCGTTCAGAGGACCAAATGTCTGGTACAATTTTAAAGTTTAGGACAGTTTTGTCAAGGAAACAAATGCGTGGGACACAAATGTCTATGCTTCATCAACCGGGTACCTGAGTTTTTTCTTGTTGAAAATTAATTAGCAATAATCATCCGCACAGCTTAAAATTATTTCAACGTGATGGAGCTTCCATTTTTGCACTGGGGTTACATATAAGGTTGAAATGGCAGAGATCATTGGTTAGAGCCCGGTCAAAAGCTATTTTTTTTTATCAAATAGCATTTTTCTTGAAAAGTTTTATTGTCGGAAATTCGGTTGATTGCTTATACCTTAACGGCATATTTTGTTCAACATGTACGTTTTCTTTTAAATTTTCATCGGCTCAAGTAACTTCCCTTCATTTTCCCTCCGCTTGTTTGCCTTATATGTCTTCTTTAAAAGCGACCAAAAAAGTTATAGGTGCCTGTGAATCGAATTGCATCTTGAATTGGGATACATCTTGTCAAACTGCTCCACAGAATCAAAACAAAACCTGCCATACAACGTCAATAGGTTAATAATTTTTGAACATAGTATAAAAAGCAATGTCTATAAAATTTGATATTTGAATATGTATCAAAAATGATATCAGTTTTTCAATAACAACCAATCATCTACATTTTTGACTTTTTTCAAAGATGAACGAAAATGTTTAAATGATGAACATTAAGCAAGGTTTTTCCCCCTTAAAAATTACGTGTTTTTTTCTTTTGTTTTTATCTATGGAAATTAGCGCCGAAGTTTGGAAGTAAAAATCTGAAGTTATTTTCAGCAGAACATAAAATGCCTAAACTTCTTAATTACTTAGTTCGATATGCAACTTACATTCTTTTATTTCATTTTTTTGTACCTCATTTGTTATGCAGGTAGCGGTGGTTATGATGTCTACAGCCCCAGATTCATAGTGCTAACAAGCAAAAAGGTCTTTAAAATTGGCAATGTATAAACTGCCCGGTTTGACCAAAAATGCTTTTCATACGATTTTTAAATATTGAAAAAAGCTTACCACGCAATTTTGTACAATACGATAGGCACAGAAAATTATACGAAAACTCTTTGATACGCATTTTTTCTTAAATGAAAAATTAAAGCAAGCTTTTTCCAAAAATCAGAAAGTTATTATTTTTCGGGCTTTGCATAATTTTTTGTGTTTTGTCCGAAAACTCATTAACCGGGGATTAGCTGACACAGGAAGTCCCCTTGATTGAAGGGATCATATCTCAAAGGTACACAGCATCTGAGTAAAAACTATGAGATTTTTTTTCAAAGATCACTAAGAATTATGAAAAAAAGCCTTAAACTTTTGAGTATGTAAATTTTCTTTGGTATGAAAAATTCAGCCTGGACTACGTAATAGAGCAATATAAGAAAATTTTCGCATGCAATTGTTTCTTTCAAAAATGCTCATTTGAGCATTGAAATGATATTGCAAATGAAATTGTTTCTTGAAATTTAATTTTTGTTGGTAATTTTTTATGCAACAGCGTAGAAAACGCTTAATTGAATAGAATCTGTATGATAAAAAATTTTCCATATACGTCAATGAAATTGTGCGATAATCAATTTTCTGGAATTGTATAGTTAGCGTTCTTTTCGTGCACGGAGGTTAACCCGGGTGTTCAAAAATCCATTATCGAAGTTGAGAGCAGAAAATTGAAGTTGAGAGCGATTTTGTATTTTGAAACATTAGCTCTTTTGTTGTAGAAATTCAGAACAAAAATGATTTTCTAGGTGTTGCAGTTTCGTGCCGTTAATTTTTTTGGGATTGTCAAACATCCTTTTTTTAAACAGTAAAATCCTACGGCTAAACTTGATGGTTTTTTCTTATAAAGTTGTTTCTTTTTTGAAGAATTTTCGAAAAGTCAATTTTAGATTCAGTTTTGTCAGCATTGGAATAAAAACAAGCTATTCAGTTTTTTTGATAAACACGCTTAGTTTCCTCAGTTGCTTTAGCTTAGCCCTCAAAATTGTTTTTATTCATGCTTGAGAAGACAAAGCCCTGGAGTTCGATTCCAGTCGTTACTTGTTTTTCAAACAGAAAAATTTTGGAAATTGTATATTATCGTCTATCTATTTATTTGCGTCGGCTTAGTTTTGCACACCAAATTTTTAATAGAAAGTCTGGCTTTTATCTAGCAGTTTTTCAAAGCCCCTTTTTCTTTTTTTTTGCATTTTCTGATTTGTGTTTTCATTTGCTTTAAAACATGAGCATTCAATTCGGTTTCTCAAGTGATTTGAAATTCAGCTTCGCCTTTGTGTGAAACTTTTTTCCTGAGCCAGGCTTGCAGTCAATGAATATCATTAGCTGAGTTGTCTAAAAAGGATATAAGCTGAAGAAACTCCTTCTTCACTGCAGACCAGCCCAAAGATACTTCTCAGTTAACAAAAAAAGAAGAAGTATGGAAGGAGCCATTGAGTTCAAATATAAACTCTTTTATGTTAAGTTTTGACTTTTATGTATAGAGGTTCACCCGGTTAATTTCTTTATCGTTCACAAAGAATGATTATACTGACCTCGATATTCTTTATAAAATGTAATATAGAAATGTAGATAGGGAAAAAGGTGGAAAAGAGCCGGTTGTTTGGGCTTCTCAGAAAACTAAATACGCCAGCAGAAAGATTCAACAAACTAAATTTTTCAAATTTTTGAAATTTTAATTATTCAGTGTCTCTCATCAATTTTCAAAGTGAGAAGGATTTCAGATGTGCTCTTCATATATCACCCAAAATCTTCAGTTCAACTGCTGCCATCTTAGTTCTGAGGAAGAAGTTTACCGTTAAGCCAGATAATGAGCTGGAGAAAGTCGTTTTCATCCTTGAATTATCGGGATTTTATCTTTGCTCATTATCCACCCGCCGTGGATCAAAGACCGCGTTAATGACAACAAACTTGGTAATTTGTTGTTTTTTATGTACTTTTTCTATGAAAGGATCCCGATTTTTTAAACAGGTTATAAATACATGAATAAAACGAAAGCAACCTTTGGAACCGTTTATATTTACAACATTATAGACCATGAAAATCCATTATAATCGATTTGTTTTCACTGTTCTTAAATGCGGGTTGCTATCTTGTGTTTACTGGAGCTCAAATAAATTTGTGTTTTTCATGTCATTTTTACTTTCCCACCGCCATTTCTCGCATTTTTTGAACGCTTTGTCCAAGTTTTACAAGCTGTACAGCCACTTGTGGCCGGTGTCAAATCTCGTCAGCCAGCAAAGTTATTCTAATTTTTCTTTCGTTTCAAATTTAAGGAAACTTCTGTCAAATATTGAAAAAAAAAAATTTCGTGTCTTGTTTCTTTGGGAGTGGCTCTTTTTTGGGTTATGATGAGGTCGATATATGACCCTTGGTTTCGGCACTCCGCCAGTCCGTTTACCGTGTGGTTTTCCTTTGGGAGCTTTATCCGTAATTCGTTACTAGATCCTTGCTGATTTCTTTCATTGGTTGGTTGTCCGATTGAAATCTTCTCATTTATTCTCCCTATGGTACCTTGTAACTGAATTGTTCCGTTTTCAACCGACTTTCTGCTAATTGTTTTATATGAGTTAAACAGCGACAGAACATAAGTATTAAAGAGGAAGTCCGGAATTGAGGACGCCAAAAGCAGTGACCTTGTCGCGGACATTTCAAGAGCAGAGCAAAACTAGCAATTTTATGTGAGTAGTTTGATACGGCGAAAAACTTGAGAAGAAAAGGCGCAATTAACAAAAAACAATTTATCCCTCAGTGCGGAATTAGTAAGTTTTGATCAATTGTCGAAATCTTACAAAAAACGGTTTATCAAGTTTATTTTTAAAATCTAGCATGTAGATCTCATTTTTTTTTGCATTCTTTTCGTCAGTATTTTTCAAACCCTCCCATAAGCTGTGAAAAACTAGTTTCAGAAGCTTTTTTAGCGCTTCCCGGGCACTAGTCTTTCGAAAATTCCGTAATGCGACAACAACTCGCAAGAAAAGAAAACTCGCATAAAGAAACAACTCGCAATATACTCACCGCCACAGTCGCGCCAACGTGTTGCGAGCTTGCCAATAGAGGGTAGGATTTTAAACGAAATTTAGAGCCGGTTATCACCGCGAAGCGGAGATGCGTCCGCAGCGCACCCACCAGCGACCTTAAACCGAGAATATAAAGTTTCCAATTAGCTTCAAAAGCTTGCGAGTTGTCGCTTTCCTTAAATTTTGAGTTATCGTTTGCTGCGAGTTGTCTTTTCTCGCGAATTGTCGCGGTACCAAAAACTCGTATGATTATAAGCTTATAAAAGCTCAGTCTGCGCTAATTTACCGTATTTACTCATGGGGGATATTGTTAAGTAGATTGTAGATACCATAGGTGGGGGGGTTGTTAAGTAGATCATCCTTCGGAACATATAGTCATGGTTGAATTAAATATTAGTTGTTAATAATCAGACCAAGTGAACAATCCCCCCTTTCCCGCTAAATCAGATTAGGGAGACGATCGTTCCTTCGGTTAGAAATTGTATTCTTCAGCCAATCAGACTTCAGCATAAGACATGTAAGCGCTACTGTTTGAATTTGTCATTTGATATAGGGGCGAAACTGCTCACTTGGTCCCTTCAGGGGGGAGATTATTCACTTGGTCTCTTCAAGGGAGAGATTGTTCACTTGATCTATTCTGGGGGAAGACTGTTCACATGGGCTGGATAGTCATACTCAAGCTTAGGGTTCAAAAAAGAAGTCTAAAAATGAATCATGGTTTCGAAGGACTAGTTTAAATCTTGGTTTTTCATCTGAGATTGCAGCCTTCTCTTTTCTTTCATGGCAATCTTCCTTTCCTCCACTTCTTTTCGAATCTCCTCTTGAGCTTGTTCTCGGGAGAGGTTTTTCTAATACAAAACAAAAAAGATTGCTCTGATCAGGGCGAAGCCTTGAAAGTTCCGACTGTCCTTTACTGTCTATGGATTAGGGTTATATAAGCAGATGGTTAATGTTCACTAACGAAAGGTTTCCGACATTCGGCCAAGTATATTAAGATTTTAAAAAAGTGAAAGCAACTCGATATTTAGTTTTTTTTTTAAATGATTACTCACCCGCTTTCCCCCCTTTCCCGCTAATTTATTAAAACATTTCCTTGTAAAAATTAAAAAAAAAATTGAAGATGATTTTTTTCTGCAGCTTTCCTTTCGAACAAAATCAATCTTTTAAGGATTTCTCGACGTGTGGCAATAAAAATGCTTGGGTTAGGCACCCGCGTTGACGTCAATAGAAGAAAAATGCTTTTCATACAATTTCATATGTGGCGTCTATTTTAGATTCAGTTTTGTCAGCATTGGAATAAAACAAACTATTCAGTTCTTTTGATAATCAAGCTTAGTTTCCTCAGCTGCTTTAGCTTAGCCCTCAAAATTGTTTTTATTCATGCTTGAGAAGACAAAGCCCTGGAGTTCGATTCCAGTCGTTACTTGTTTTTCAAACAAAAATTTTGGCAATTTTAGGTTTACTAATATTCTTTCCGTTTAAACAATTGGCATAACGATTAATTAGGCCAACAAAAACATATTTTGTCCTTTTAATAAGCCTTGTAAACCTCTCGTTACGCCATAAAATTGATGTTTATGTCAGGTGTGTGTGTGGGGGGGGGGGGTTTCCCGGGCACCGATCATTCAAAAATTCCGTAATGCGACAACCCACAATAAATGATAACTCGCAGTGAAAGACAACTCGCAATATACTCACCGCTGCAGTCGCGACAACGTGTTGCGAGGTTGCCTACAGAGAGTAATATTTTATTCAAAAAATTAAAGCCAGCTATCAGCGACCTTAAACAGAGAATATAGAGTTTCCAATTAGCTTCAAAAACTTGCGAGTTGTCGCTTTCCCTAATTTTTGAGTTATCTTTTGTTGCGAGTTGTCTTTTCTTTCGAGTTTTCGCGGTACTAATAGTTCGTATGTTTTTATGCTTATAAAAATTCAGTCTGCGCTAATTTACCGTTTTTACTCATGGGTGGATATTGTTAAGTAGATATCATAGGTGGATTGTTAAGTAGATCATCCTTCGGAACATATAGTCATAGTTGAATTAAATATTAGTTGTTAATAATCAGACCAAGCTTGGGGTTCAAAAAAGAAGTCTAAAAATGAATCATGGTTTCGAAGGACTAGTTTAAATCTTGGTTTTTCATCTGAGATTGCAGCCTTCTCTTTTCTTTCATGGCAATCTTCCTTTCTTCCACTTCTTTTCGAATCTCCTCTTGAGCTTGTTCTCGGGAGAGGTTTTTCTAATACAAAACAAAAAAGACTGCTCTGATCAGAGCGAAGCCTTGAAAGTTCCGACTCCCCTCTACTGTCTATGGATTAGGGTTATATAAGCAGATGTTCACTAACGAAGGGTTTCCGACATTCGGCCAAATAGATTAAGATTTCAAAAAAGTGAAAACAACTCGATATTTTGTTTTTTTTTGAAAATCATCACTCACACGCTTTGTGAAGGACAAAGTGATATGTTTCGCATATATAACAAAGAATTAAATAGACCAAACAGCATGCCTCAAGTCAGTTTTGAGTGATCTCTAAGACGGATATTGAGTCTCCGCTAGAGCGTTAACAATACAAAACGCGCGATAATTGTCGCAATTCGGCCAAACTTGGACCAAATCTTCAAAGCCCCATAATTTCGTGAAAAGTGGTCACAGGTGGATTATCATTTTCAAATCGAATTTTTCAGAAATTTAATTATAATTTGTCAAAAAACTCTCTCCAAAAAAGCGAAGTTTGTCTAGAGAAAAATTCCATTTTGAGCACAAATATTCCTTCACTTTTTTAAAAATTGGAACAAAATTTCATAAAAAAACTTTCATAGTGTCGGGAAGTAAATTTTCTAATAAAGTTTTCAAAATTTGATGCGACATTTTTTTTATTGTTTCCCTTACCGATAAAATTGTTTGCATTCAATTACAGATTACGAACGATTCCCCTATTAAATATCGATTCGAATTGATTTGAAATTGATTTAGGTTGCCTTCAAAAAAGAGGCAAGACATAAGTTGCAATCGGATTGAAATTAAATTGACCGCATTTTAAAATTTTTTCAGCTTCAAATTTAAACTAAAAATTTATCGACATTTGGATTGATGTAAATTGTGTTATTCCCGTTTTTTACCAAAAATATATCGATGTTTCACGAAAAAGCAAAACCTAACTGGAATAAAGCTTTAAAAATCAAGCCCAAAAACAAAAGCTGAAGGAAATTTAGCAAATGTCTAAAAAAAAAGTTTTTTCAAAGAATTTTAAGCCACAAAAGCCAAAAATTTTGCACTGATTTGTCCACGCTTTTCTTTTATGAGGATTGCGGTTTGCAAAACGCAGCCACTTTTTGTTTTCAAGTTCGCCAGTACAAAATTGAACGGATGGAAAGTTCGTAACCTCGCTTTGAAATTACCAAATCGTGTTCCCACATACAGATCTCGAGAGGGTTGAAGCGTGAATAAAAGGATTCCGAAGAAAGTTGCGTTGATTGGTTGATATGCCGCTGGAATGCGAACGAAAATTTTGAAAACGTCGACATTGACAAGCTCACTTATGGCTCAAGGATCTTTCTTAATCTGTTCAACTGAGTTCTCTCTTGAAAAATTTAAAACATTTTCTCTGTGAAACCTATCTGTATAGTAACAAAAACGCAGTTGAATGTTTGCTCGTTCAATGAAATTGTACATGTCACTCGTTAACGTGACTCCTTGATTGCTGGGTCTCTGTGTGAAATTTTTTGAAAACCGACCAAGTGGTTGTCGAGAACTTTCAGTAGTGATCTTTTGTTTTGAGGCACCCTGTAAAGATTTGATTTGAGACAGATGCAAGTTTAAACATTTCAATTTTTTTTAGCACTAACTCCAAGTATTCCGTTTTTTTTCCGTTCGAGAAATTTTTTTTTGTAAAGAAAATTTGAATAGCTACTCAAAACAGCAAATTAGGGTTAAAAAGTTTAAAAAACTACAAAAAAGAACATATTTGTGGGAGAGTAATTCAAGAATGTGGGGGAAACAACATTTTTAAGAAGTCGCGGGCGTTAATAGCGGCGTTGGGCACAGTTTGATTTTCGAAAAAAACTAAAAAACCGTTAATCCCTAAATTTTACAAAATTTAATAGAACATTTCCTTGTGAAATTTTTTAAAAAAATTTTAAATGATTTTTTTTTCTGCAGCTTTCCTTTCTGACAAAATCAATCTTTCAAGGATTTCTTGACGTGTGGCAATAAAAGTGCTTGGGTTAGGCACCAGCGTTGACGTCAATTGAATAAAAATGCTTATCATACAATTTCAGATGTGGCGTCTACGGAAAAAGTGCTTATCATTCATTTTTCATACAAAATTTTAAAATGGTTTAAAGAGTTTTAGTACAGATGTATGGTCTACTTGACGCTTTTAAAGCTTTCTGGTCATCAACAGAATGATTTTAAATTTTGAATGAAAAAAATGCTTATTATACATTTTTCATGTATGAGTTATGAGTTTTCATATATGATTATTATCTTTTTTTTTCATAAAAAAGTAAATTATTCAAAAATCGTTCTCAATCAAAGCAAATAGACACGCAATTAGTTTTTGGCCGTAAGCTAACTCGCATACACGGAGAAACAGACATGTCTTAGTGTATCGATCAAAAATTGGTATGTTTTCATCTTCTCGACCAGAAATGGGATTTTGTTTTGAGCTCGACTTATTTACTGGCTTTCTCGGCCTAAATTATTTGTTTCTCCTTTTGTTATTTTGACTAAAACTGCTTTCGTACTGGTTATTTTCGAGTCTAGTACGTATTTACCTTAACAAATTTAAAACCTTTGCGGCTCAAATAGATATATTGTAAAGCAACTGTAGAAAAACCAGATGCAGCTATTACGTGTTCACGTACGAAACATTTCTTGTACGCAAAAACGCAGACGACAGGCCTATTAGCTTGTGCGTCGATTAGCATACCCATGAAACTATTACATGTTTTGTTCTCTCAATTCTGAAATTTTGACCAGCGCGCGGTAGGCCGAATTTCAAAAAGGCGAATGGGAAACTTTAATTTATGTAACAAATCAAGTGGTTTTCAAATTTGTAAAAACATTTAGACTTAATTGTTTTTCGTCTGAAAACACACAGTTAAAGCAAATATCGCATGCTAATAGACACACATGCTAACCGCTACGCCAATAATTACGCAAAAATTTGAACTTACTTTTCAATTTTGGTCTAAAAAAGCGCCATCTGAAATCAAAATTATGCTTGACACATCAAGCACTATTTTTGAACGCCGCTTCTTTCATGATTTCAGAGGGAGTTTTTTAAACAAAATTCGAAAGTAATTTTGAAATTTCTCCCCCAGGGAAGTTTCAAGATTCCCAACCTCAAGCATGGTGTCCAACAACAACATGGCGTCTTGGCTCAAAGCGGGTCCAGTGTCGTCCAGACCCGTGTCGTTTTCTAACATAGAGACATATGCTGGTTCATCGGGGCTGAAATTTCAGCGCTCTCTTTCCTTCCCCTACCCAATTAAAAAGGAAATATATATAATTTTTTAAACTGACTAGTATTAGTATAAACACAACTTATTTAGCTGAAAAAGTACGAAATGATTTCTAAATTTTTATTGACGGCAGGGGCGGATCTAGGATTTTTTCGGGGGGAGGGGGATTTTAAAAAGTTTTCGAAAATTTTGTCGATCTTTTTTTTAGGTCGGCCTAGTTAATTTCCCACCTCTTTCAAAGCACTAAAAAGCCTGCGCAGCAGGCAAGTATTTGAAAAAACAGTCCAAAAAAAAGTTTTTGAAAAAACCGTCCAAAAAATTGTTTTTTTTTTGGAAAATGATCCCCAAAAAAAGGCGTTCTTTCGGCGCACGCTTCTTCCTCAAAGTTATTATATATTGTCGCCTTTGGAAAAACTTTAGGGTCTGTCAAACAAAAATGGATATCTTAAAACAGTACATTGGGGGGTCCCTTTGGGTCGGCCGGGGGTCGAATCCCCGAGGAAGGGAACCCCCCTCTCCTGATTAATGGATTGATTAAGGGATTGTCCCCCCTTCCCTTAATCAGTGGAGGATGAGTGTTTTTTTTACAAGGGGTCCCAAATGATCAAATAGAGAAACTTTTTTTTTGGGTCTGGAGGGGGGGGGGGTTATAGTAGAGTCCAAGACAAGAATGTTTTGTATCTGGCTAAGGGGTAATAAGAGCCTGAATGGATTTTCTGCCGGCAGTCGCAGTAGAGAGGTGTCCCGGATGTTTGGATTTGAAAAGGGGTCTGTGTTGTCTGGCGCAATGTACCGACTGCTGCGACGTATTTTATCCAGCTCCACGTCTGTTTTTCTATCCGGAGGAAGACCCTAAAAACTGAACTCGGTCAAAACTTCATTTAAATTTTGGCAATAATCCAAGAACTATGTCAATTTTTTTCTGTTGGTGTTTTTCTGATTAGCAAACAACACCTAAGAAAATGAAGCTTGCATTGGTTTTCAGTTTTTTTTTGTTTTCGAGTTGATTTTTTTGCGGCGGTCACTTGTGAATATCGTCTATATGATCTAATTTAATGAAGTTGACGACTACATTTTGTTCATGGAGATGCCACCCAAAAACTTGATGCCACACAAGAATTGGCATTCTCACAAAACGAAATAAACTATAATTGTACAGTTTCAAAGAAGTAAAAGTTGTAAGTAAATGGTTTTATGTTGATTTAGGGGATTGCTTCGCTTGGTTCGTTCTCTATCTCTCACTCTTATAAACACAGCAAAGTTGTTCTTTTGGATAGTGAAATCAGCGGGACCACCGAGTTTCACTACTATCCACACTCCCAAAACGATTAATTGGATGGAATATTTTCTGTGTTGTATTATGTTACTTGCCCCTTTTGTACTGCTCTTAGTGCTGCCTCATCTGATCGATACGATCGCAACAATTTCCAGTTGCAATTGAATTCAAGAATCATACGTCAAAATAACGAAGGTTCTAAGTGGCCAGAATATATTCTAATAACCTAATCGAAAGGAAAGGGTCCTCGAGCAGTCAACACACTTGCGTGATTGCAATTGAACTGTCAGCTAACTGAACTAAATGATTTTCTCTCTCTCTAGAGAATCCTAAATGTCGAACTAATCATAGTATTTCCAAATCCATACTCAATTCAATCGGTACCAAATAATGGTGTCTCTACGGATAACTATTCCTTTGAGCTACCATATCTGATTTCTTTAACTTCACAAATCACTGTTCTCAACTCTGATGAGAGCCAATTATTTTCTTTATTAGCTCTTCTCGTTCTCTAACTTACTGTGAACCGACTATTCTGTTCAGTCGTTCATTTGTTCTCTAACTAACAATAAGAGTGCAACTACTGACACGGGTAGCTTATTTTTGATTTTTGATCTCTTACTGATGAGAACCAACTATCTCTAACTCAGTACCAAATGCTATCGCTAAGGGTAGGCTACCCGTAACCTTATCCCCATGATTGTCTATTTGAGTTTTAGTTAGATTTAGAGTTATGATCGTCCCTACAGGTCCTGGCATCTACTTTGGTACAACTTTCGCTAGGTCTTAACCAAATCCTTCCTCTGATGACAATAGTATGAATGCCAAGCTCACTTCGAATTTCATCTCTAAACTAGGCTATGTTAATCAACCAGTCTACAAAGGTTTTTACTTAACTATCCCGTTAACGTTCCGACCTCCAGGGAGTGAAGGAAGACCCTTACTATAAGTCTCTAATTTATTCGAAGCATCTAAATTTTTGATCAAATTTTTGTTCAAATTCGGACCTTCTAGCTGTTAGGGGAACGTTATTCTTTTTTAGGGAACAAGTTGTGCCAAAATGTCACCTCCTGGGAGCTACGTAAATATCATGTCCAATTGTGTTATGTAGGAAATCTACTTCCCATGCCATCCTCCTGTTTCCGCCAATTTTTCAGTGACAAACTGTTTTTAGTCTGATTGAGTTTTGAGTTTCTATTAATTGTTCGTTTGCCAAGCTAAGCTGAAACCAATGTTTGCCAAGTTCACTTCAATTAATTCTACTACTTCAGTATTACAAAGTTAAAGTTATATTTCGTTCAATTTCTGCTTTAGATCCCAATAGACATGTTTCCTTCTAATTATTAGTCAGGTGATCGATTCCAGTTTCCAAAGCAGTTGGGACTCGGGAAAACGCCAGTTTTCGATGTTAATCCCAAGTATTTCAGTGTAATTTTAGTCCTAACCACCAAAAGGTCAATTAAAGGTCGCCCGGGTCATCTGAGGTCGATATTCCATATTCGGGTTCAAAATCAAGGGGGTCCCACCTAACAAATTTTATACATATCCCTTTAATACTTCCCAAATTATTCCATTTCTAAGGTCCTTCTTCTTTTTCTCCGGGGAAAGGCCATTAACACCGGAACGAGTCACCGGAGGGGTTTTACTCACAGGGGGTGTTTTTCGGGGTTGGTGTAAATTGTCTGCTGCTGCAATGAACCAAAATGCCCTAGCTCATTTTTTGCGTAAATTGTCTTTCTCTGGTCTAAGGGCTGTTGTTTTTTCAAGTGCTAATAACTTCCGGTTCAACCGTTCGATTTCGCTTAAATTATTTTGTATGATGTTCCTCGACACTACCTATCAAAATCCAGAGTTTTGGCTCCCTTCGATTAATGTTCCCGAGAAACGATTTCCGGAAATCGGGGTGGGGGCTTTTTGCTTAGGGCATAACATCGGAAGTAGGGGCCAGGGGGTCTGGGGTTATTCACTTAAGCTTCCTGCAAGATGAGGAGGGACTAGCTCTTTCAAGATTCGAACTTAATTTTGGACTCGACCGTTTCTGTACTTTTCTACTTCTCCAATTTAATAAAGAAAACCAAGCTGAGGAGCCACTAGTTTTTTCAAGATTCGAACTATTTTTTGAACTCGACAGTTTGTGTACTTTTCTACTTATCGTATTTATTAACAAATACCCAGCTACGTAATACTAATTAAGCTTCAGTATACTGCATGCATTTCTCAAAGTAACACTCTATCGAAATATGAGTTTGGCGAAAACTATTAGTATCAACGATCGCACACTTGAAAAAAAGCTATTAATAATCAGGAAACCTTACAACTGAGTCTTCCAGACTATAATGGTTGTCTTCAGTACTTTAAAACCGATATAGCAGTTGTATTAAAGTAAAAACAGCCAAAGATTGTGGAAAACTGTCCGTGGTGTGTTGGACGCAATTACAACTGGGTAAACCAGAATTTCCAAAATTTTTGCTATAAAGTTCGGACCTGATCAAGCGATAACTAAGCGGATTATTTGGGACACTTCCTTTTATTATGTCAGCTTCAAACGATTAAAATTTTTAACTACCTTTAAATTTTTTCTATCACAATAGATAAGTTAGTTATGAAAGATGCAAGAATTACTTACTGCATACCTAAAAAAGCATTCACGCACTAAAAAATCAATGTTTTTAAACTTTACAAATGTTATAACTTCATTTCCTGCGGATCATCTAAACTTTCAAATCGAACCATTCAATTGACTGCAAATGGTGAAATGGTGTATCGGAAAACAATCCGAGGTGATATAGGGTTATTCTGGGGGTGGGGGGAGTAGGGTTATTCTGGGGGGTGGGGGTAGGGTTATTCTGGGGTGGGGGGATTTAGAGTGGTTAAATTTCAGCGGTACCAATATTGTTGGATGAACTGAAAGCTTTTCATAACCCAGTACAGAACTATAAATCCAATTCCATGTGCTCTCCAATTTCATTTCTCTCCAATCCAATTTCATTTTTCTCCAATTACTTTAAAATGGATATTTATATAAAACTCGCTAAGTGTGTTAAATCTGATTTTATAAAGTTTTTACTTTTTTGCCCGCATCTAAGAAAAAAGAAATTTAATGACTTTATTTTCTTCTTTTTTATAGACACTGACAGTTAAAATCAGATTTGATCTGTTTTTTTTTCCATGGTGAATTCTTTTTCCAACTCCAGTGCTGGTGAACTTGTAAGTAGCATTTGAAAAAGAAAGATTGTGTTTGACAAAAAAGGTACCCCAAAAGGGACAAAAATATGGTGATCGACTTGTGCTTCGACCGCGTCGGTCGACCAAATTCCCGTTTTTTGATCCGCGTTTTGGTATGTGTAGGTTTCTGTGGAATCCAGAGAAAAGTAAAAACCTGCTAAATTTTTGTCGGCACTATTAAAAGAATTACACGAACAAAAAAGAAAACGGCCGCCCGGGGTCGACACAAAAGATGACCAATGAACAATGTTCTTACTCTGGGCAGATATTGTAAGCTCCACCCTCCCATCCTGCATAATTTGCAGCTGGGCCTGGCCTTGGGAGGCGCATTTTAGGTCGATATGTATAATCAAAAACATAGGTCTCAAACCGCGTCTGGGGTACTGCCTTTGTCACGTCAGCCTCAGTCAAGTATCTGAAACGAGAAAAACAATTTAAAGAATGGAAACCGTCAATTATCTTAAACTAAAGCTTTTGAAAATGACAACATTTTTTCACTGAGTACAACTTTTTGATTACAAAGTTTTCTGGTTTTACAACCTCAATATACACAGTAGCTGAATTAGGGGGGTGGAAAAATAGGGGCAAAGCAATGCTTTGTGAGAGCTCGAAAAATCAATTTGATGGACCTAAAAAAAGGTCAACAAAATTTCCAAAAATTTTTTTGAAAATCCGCCCCCACCCTCGAGAAAATCCTAGATCCGCTCCTGTATATATACTCACTTTTCGAACTCTGTTTGATGGGCAACATATTTATTCTTTACGATAGGCAAGCTCTGATTTTTCTCCTCAATTTTCTCGTTTTTGACAGTTTTTTCGACATGTTCCTCGTTTTCGCCATTTGTTTTGACAACTTCTTCATTTTTGTCAGTTTCTTTGACATTTTGGCAGGGTCCTACTGGGTATGCAACCTCAAAACATTTTTGATCTCTTCTTAGTATGGGCTCTGAGTCGTCATCAGTACTCCCCTGGTCAGTTGAGCCACTTGATGAGCGTTCAGACCAACTAGTTTGGTCTAAATTGGGCACGTTTTCTTCTTGCAGTCCGCCTCGTCTTCCAGATTTTGATAACCACTGTTAAAAAAGTTTTAAAACTTATGATTTTGATGAAAACTTCCTGGTGATAAGAAGAAAAAGAAAATAAAAAGTACTATTTTTTTTAAAAATCGTTCACCTCCAAAAAAAGTTCGCAACAAGAATATCTGAAGTGTCGGTTTTTATAATTTGACAGTTTTATAAATAATTCAACCAGCAGTTTGAGGGAATTATTTAAAATTTACCATTAATTGCGACCTGAACGTTTCTTTCAATCGTCCTCAATGCAAAACCAAAAACATAAAAGTGATTCAACCCAAAAAAATGAAAAATTTTTTGAAAAAAATGAAAAAAATTGTTAAAAAAAATGTTCTTCTATGAACATTTTAGTTCGAAAATTCTGTTCTAATTGGACAAAAAAAGATTTTCTTAGCTTGCATAAAAAATTTCCGAGGTTGTTGAAGCTATCATTATTTGAGGGTGAGATTTAGAGTAACATATTCATCATCTGTGGAAACATAACCCCGCTTCCGCAAATATCAACAGGTCAATCATAAATTAGGAGGGCAACTGTTTTTTTTTCATTTCAGACTTAGGTAAAACTGATCTTGAACTGAAATTACCGGTGGAGGGTAGTGATCGACGGGTGAATTGTTTGCCCAGCTGTATGTAGTCAAGTATCGATTCGTCTCTGGAAATCCCATTGGAAAATAGAACTCTAGATAAGTCACAACTGGTCTCAAATCTTTGTTTGGGTCTCGGATGAGAATTTTATTTCCCTGAACACATCGGTTTTTTTATCTTCACATTAATAACAATTGTTCTTTATAAAAACATGTGAGTTTTTTGGGTATTTCTGGGTAGACCCTGAGATTTATTGCTGTTTGAAGAATTTCTTCAAAAATTGAAAAGATTCAATTTGTTTATTGCCTAATTGTCATTTTTTTTTCAGCGAGTTCATGTTTTTTTTGAAAAGACTTCAAAACAATTTGCATCAGGGCAAAAACTTCAAGTCCTGGTGACTTAACTCGGAATATCGGAACTAAAACAAGCCAAAAAATACCTCTGCCTTTTCATTTAAAGCAGAAGTTAACGTATCAGTTTGATAAATTACCAACCAAAGCAGAAACTCTGAGAGCAATTTAATGAATTGTAAGGGAAATACCAAAAAAATGACCCATTTTTGACCCAGAGAGCCGCAAAATGACCCAAAGAGCCCATAGCAATCAAAGCCTTTTAAACAATTAGAGCAAAAAATATAATCTAACATTTTCCCACACCTATGCTTTGTAAACTTTCACCGCACCAACAATTCGAAAAGGGTGGCGTCGTCGTTCAAGATATAGGGATTGAATGTTATAATTTTAAGAAAAACCATTTTTCTGCCAATCAAATTGGAGTTTTCAAAAGTCTTAAGCTAACCTCGAATTCCTCAAAGCAAGCAAATAAATCCCTGCCATTGCAAAATAAGAAGACAAGCAGTATCTCTGGCTCAGTCAACGGGGTAGAAATGCAGGGCGACTGTGTGGGGAAGCAGTACTCGCCTATACAACGGAAGTATGTAAAGTTTACTTTGCATCGGTTCAAGGACTTATTTGATTGCAAAGGGATGCTCACGAACTGCGAATGTTGTACACATTTTTATGATCCGCTGCGCCCCATTCCAATTCTAGGTAATAGGGTCCCAATTCTTAAATTAGGTAAGGTAAAACTACTAGAACAAGGTCATATCGTAAAATTGTGCAAATGTACGGATGATTGTTTTATTTTGCGACGGTCACAGCAGCTAAACACGATGGGTCAGTGCAACTAGCACTAAATTCGAAGTTGATCATAAAACAAATTTACCGCAATCGTTACCAAAAACCAAATTTGAATGAATTGATGGACAATGTTGTCCTAGCTGTTAGTGGTGAAACCGATGATCCAATTTGATTTTCAAACTTCGACGTAAAATAGGCGTACTATCAATTGAAGTTTATTGAAGCTTATAGCCGGCAATATAATATCAGCATCGTGGGACGAACGATTACCGGAACATACCGGTTGAAACGGGGTTTTACGGGTTGGCGTTCTGCCCAAAGACTTTCAACAGATAATGGATTCTTTGCTGGGGCACGTACCGGGGATGCATGTGTACTTGAATGATACCCTAAATTCAACCAGGGGTTCTGTAGAACGCCACTGGAATGAAGTCACGCGTTGGAACAGCTACAATCCGATGGATGAAACCCAATTTCGCACGCCTCCAGGTTCCTCAATGAGGCCCTAAATAAAATACAGTACAGTTAGAATCTTTGGCTGTCGTTTGGGCTGTGTTTCATTACCAAAATTATTGTTTGGCGTCCTTTTCAAGAATATAACTGATCACAAACCGTTGCTCTCTTGTTTATCCGAAGAAAAAAATATTATAACAACTCAAGTAAGAATAATACGGTGGGTAGACCGATTGTTGCCGTTCGATATCGAATTCGAACATGTAGCAGGCAAAAATATGGGTTTGATGGATAAATTGTCTCGCCTTTCCGTGGGATTAGCACCAAATTATCCGAATTCGATAATATTAATGCAAACCGTAGGCTATTTCAACAGGCTGCTAAATTAAACACGGCGGTAAACGTTCCAATTTTTGACCCAAATGAGTATACAAAATCGGAACGGGAATAATGTCATCTGAAGGAAATCTCAGCAGAGAAAAATAATTACCGCTTTTCAAAACTGTCATTTGTTCAAAGCTTGTACTGCTGACCACAAGCATACAGAGTTTTGAGAAAACTGTTTGTTAATAAATCCAATAAAGATGAATCCCGCTGTTATTGCTAATGAAGGACAGGTGACCCGTGAGTTACCAGTCATCAAGGTCTACGGGATTATTTCATCAAAACAGCCGTCGGCTGAAACTTCTATATTTTCACCGGAAAAGTGTTTTGGCTACCCTGATTGTGTGGCCCGACTTTTTCGACGCCAAAATTGTCGGTATATTTACAGGCGGATGAGATTTTGAGTTGTATTATCGAGGTTTTGCAATGTAACAATTATGATCAGATTTGGGATCTGGGCAAATATTTCGTTAATTACCTTGATAAATTACATACTTCAAATGGCATTCTCTTTCTCGACGACAAAACAGTGGTTGCTGGCTCCAATAATGATGCGCCTAGATAGAGGCCATTCGGGCATGTGGAAGATGCGCGGCGTAGCCAAAAATGTCGAGAGTGCATAAGATCTTGTAGGGATCTCAATTCAGGGAGATGGCATGCTTCTAGTCGTTTTAGAGGAACCGAATCAGAGATTCAGTTAGATTTCTTAGAACCGTTACCGGCGGTTTGGGGGCTAAGAAGTCCAACCTTACCCGTTTGGATCAATTCTCTAAGTTTCCGTCACTAAGTTTGCGCAAAAAATCCATTGGGCGTTTTCTGCTCAATCAGAAAACGCCCAATGGAGTATTCGTTCCAAACGCCTAGACCGACTCTCAAAAAATCTTCAATGAAATTTAATATAGTATTCGCACAACGAACCATCATTTAATGGGTTGTTAACCGTTCGAAGCACATTTTGGTCGCAAACCAAAAACAATCTGGCCCACGGTTGCTTAAATGGCGTATGTAAAAAAATGTCCTGGTAAACCGTGTTAAATTTTTTAGATAGGAGCAAGAAGATGTTCCCGGCTCAGGTGATGCAAAATTATGTTTTGCCCGACGATACTAGAAGGATGAGAACATGCGACCGGACTGATCAACTTTTGAAGGCCCAAAGAGAGGAGGGCGCAGGGGGACCAGTCAGGACACCCCAAACAAAGCTCCTATCTTAAGTGCTCAAAAAAAGGTGAAACATCGACAGAAACACCGCAAGCGTCACCGGCAGCTCCGAAAACGCTCAGCGCGCTTTCAACGGATTCGATCACACGACGAGTGAGTAACCTCGACAATCCGAAAAAAAGGCCTTGCTTTTGGATTCGAGAACGACTTCCCTTCCCAAGATGCGCCGATCGCTGGGGTCAAGAATAAGAACAAGGCGGTCAAACAGTCTGGAACAGTGGACAATCCAATTGTTATTGACAGCTCGACGGATGGGCTAATGTCGTTAGAAAGCCCAGTGGGTAACTTGGAATTAAATGCTTACTCTGTGCCCGGTTGTTCAACTTTGAATTGGCGTCAGAAAGTCGCACAACCAACAAAAACGGAGGAATCGTCCCTTACACGAGCTCCGAAGAAAACAGTAGAGTTCCATTAGATTTCAGCGCAAGAGTAAGGAAACGAAGCAATCCTTTCGTTATTTCGTCAACTGAGGAAGCGGAGGAAAATTGCCCGACAGCATACGAATCACCAGATATGGAAGTGGAGGAGGGATCAATATGTCCTCACAGACGAGATGAGCGAGCAGCAACGCTGGAACCAATGAAAATTGAATGCCTTACGTCACCGTCAATAGTCGTGTCGACGGATTCGAAGGAATCTAGTAGCCCGCAGGTTCAAACGCCGAGAGCATTAGTAAGACACAATATCAGGCCGCTTTGTGATTGTAAGCCTCCCAAGTTCTTGGGAGAACGGTTTTGCACCAGTTTCATACCCTCAGAGGTCGCGACAGTAAACGTAGTACAGGCGAGAACAGTTCCGATCAAGAAGATACTAGCGAGAAAACAAGGACCCCGGGATCTACTCTGAAGACAAGCAACAACCCCCGCGGATCTCTTCATAGTCGAGACTGGGGGCAAATACAGAAGGAATGGTTTACCCGAAAAAGATCCCGAGCCCCAAGAAAGGTAATTCTGAAGACACGTACTTTGTCGTTTTTAATGAGGGGCAGAATACGTTCAGGACGACATTATTGAATTTGATAGTGCGGTATCGGGGCGTTTTGTTGATGTATTGGACAAGCTACGCCGCATCAATAAGCATTTTGAAAATGTTATGCTCGTCGCGGATGCGCAAGGAAATACCAACGACGGATTTTGTTTGCAGTCCCTCTATCAAGGCCTTAAAGCACGTATTAGAAACAGTAGAAAGAAACCCGGGCTCGGTAAACTGGTGGATATAGCTCAGGCCGAAATTCAACGAGCCCTATTAGCCATAGATGCAGCAGGTAATATCGCGTCTAATATTGCGGGAGTATTATCGCGTCTACTGGCAATGGAAGATAGCAATAGTGTATTGAAGATACCCCTCAGAGTACTCGAAACGTCAAATTTGATATTTGCTTAAATACTCTTGAGACAAATGCAGGGGGTTGCTATTAAAGCGGGAGATTTGCCCCTGGCATCCGTATCAGTCAAATCAAGCGCTAACACACCGGCGGTATTTGCAGTCAGCTCCCCAACGGATGCAAA
Source organism: Symsagittifera roscoffensis (assembly GCF_963678635.1). Lineage (NCBI taxonomy): Eukaryota > Metazoa > Xenacoelomorpha > Acoela > Convolutidae > Symsagittifera > Symsagittifera roscoffensis. The sequence goes on from NC_087071.1 coordinate 7,453,688, forward strand.
GAAGCCAACTGTGGAAGCAGAAAGGTTGGACAATTCGGTCATGGACTCACCGAAGAAGAACAATCCGGCGTAGACAACGAAGGGCTATCGGCAATCATATACGAAACCGCTGACATTGCGAACATAAGCGGAGACTCAAGTGGCAAGTGGTTCGATGGTAACGGATGACATGGATATTGCTGACGGGTTATTAGCAATCAGCATGACGGAGGAAGATCACCGTCAGATTTTAGGAGAACTAGAAAAGGTGTAGGCAACCTGCGAAAACTTTAAAAATACCCCGAAAAAGGGAAAAGAGGGTGGGAGGCTAGTGATCTGTTGACACAACAACAACTATGTATGTTTAGTAACGGAGCTGTAAAATTAAATACTGTATTTTCTGAATTGGTTCAGGGGAAATGTGGTGAAGTGTAATGAATAACATGATTATTACGTATAATGTTTTATATTGTAAGGGTATGGTACCAAGGTCAACCGTATAGAGTTGCTGACAATGCGTGCTGCCATTGGCGCGAGTGTTGTTAGAGAATGTAGGTTGTTCTTTTTAAGCTCTCTTTACGATAATTTAGACTTAAATGTACCTTCAACGAGTATACTTCTACAGTCTTCAAGCTTTGCTATTATTTGGTTGCCCCATCATGAGAATACATATTCCGATTGCAATTGCATTGGGTTTATCGATAAAAGAAATATATAATTATCAATTCAAATAGATCTGATCAGTATGGTTTTAATTGAGTTTTTCATCGACTTTTCAAAAAAAATTTTTGGTTCAAAAACCATTTTTGTTCAAAAACTATTGTGTCTGGCTTTGTGGATTATCTCATCAACTGTAAACTACTTTTTTGACACAACTTTTTTTGATTTTTATTCAAAAAAGACAAAGTATGTATATCATTTTCACTATTTTTTGTTCTAAATTGTTTTGAGAAAAGTTCCAAATACATGAAAAGAAATAAGACTAAAACAGCTACATGAAAGTTTGGATGAAAGCGCACCCAACAAGATGTCTTTTTAAATCTCTTTTATTGTTTTTAGATTAGAGTGATTCCGAACAACTTTAATGCTTATCATGCAATACCATATATGAAGTCTTTTGAATAATTGCGTATCATACGAAAAAAGTTATGACAAGCTTTTTTCAATGGAAAGTTGATTTTTCGAAAATTGTTTTAAGCTGGCTTGAACTTCGAATCAAACAAATTTGGGGCAGTGTTTTATATGAGAGCAATTGTGGCATTGAAAAAATTTATTACAAAAAGCGTACTATGCAATTGTCACATATGAATAGTGTAAATATGCGTTTTTCCATAACAAAAAAAATGACGCAGATTTTTTATTGCTATTTTTTTGCAAAATAGCTTCTGTGTTCAAACAATTATTCAATTAATTCGCCAAAAAAACTTGTATTCAAATCATTTCGAGGCCAAACTCTTGTGTCCGTATGTTGTGTCTGTATGTTACTGGCTTCCAGAAACAAGTCTTCAAACATGTGAAAAGTTTTTCGGAACGATCAATGGAAAGTAAAGAACAAAAAAAGAACAAAGGGAGCGTCCTTGTTGCGGAATCCGCTTACAATGCACAAAATGCACAGTTTGGCCTCGTAATGCGTGCTGCCAATGGCGCGAGTGTTGTTAGAGAATTTAGGTTGTTCTTTTTAAGCTCTCTTTACGGTTATTTAGACTTAAATGTACCTTCAACGAGTATACTTCTACAGTCTTCAAGCTTTGCTATTATTTGGTTGCCCCATCATGAGAATACCTATTCCGATTGCAATTGCATTGGGTTTATCGATAAATGAAATATATAACTATCAATTCAAATGGATCTTATTAATTTAATTTCAATTTTGCTTCGGTGCTTCCATCTGCTCACGCGTTGGCGTTTATAATAAAACCATTATTGGGTCGAAGTGAAAATTGCCAAGTTCGATTGGTGGATTGAATTTGTCTACTTAACATAAACTGCCAAGTAGAGAAATAGAGGTAAGGATTTACGATTCGTTTTGGCACTTCTTTGAAAACATCTTGCTTCCAAAATTACTCTGCATGCGTAAGGCGCCCTTCAAAATTAAAGGCGGTAAAATCGATTTATAAAGTCCTGCAAAAAGTGTAAATAGAATTCCTTTTGGAAAAGTAATGGTGGTCGGTAAGAACTATTGCGCAGATTGTTTAAATTTCAGACAGTTTCAATTAATTAAAGAAGCTCGTACAAGGTCAAGTATGGTTTTTTAATTGAGTTTTTCATCGACTTTTCAAAAGTTTTTTTTTTGGTTATAAAACCATTTTTTGTTCAAAAACTATTGTGTCTGGCTTTGTGGATCATCTCATCAACTGTAAACTACTTTTTCGACACTACTTTTTTGATTTTTATTCAAAAAAGACAAAGTATGTATATCATTTTCACTATTTTTTGTTCTAAATTGTTTTGAGAAAAGTTCCAAAAACATGAAAAGAAATAAGACTAAAACAGCTACATGAAAGTTTGGATGAAAGCGCACCCAACAAGATGTCTTTTTTAATCTTTTTTATTGTTTTTAGATTAGAGTGATTCCGAACAACTTTAATGCTTATCATGCAATACCATATATGAAGTCTTTTGAATAATTGCGTATCATACGAAAAAAGATATGACAAGCTTTTTTCAATGGAAAATTGATTTTTCGAAAATTCGAAAAATGTTTTGAGCTGGCTTGAACTTCGAGTCAAACAAATTTGGGGCAGTGTTTTATATGAGAGCAATTGTGGCACTGAAAAAATTTATTACTAAAAGCGTACTATGCAATTGTCACATATGAATATTGTAAATATGCGTTTTTTCATAACAAAAAAAAATGACGCAGATTTTTTATTGCTAATTTTTTGCAAGCTAGCTTCTGTGTTTAAACAATTATTCAATTAATTCGCCAGAAAAACTTGCATGCAAATCATTTCGAGGCCAAACTGTTGTGTCTGTATTTTGTGTCTGTATGTTCCTGGATTCCAGAAACAAGTCTTCAAACATGTGAAAATTTTTTCGGAACGATCAATGGAAAGTAAAGAACAAATAAAGAACAAAGGGAGCGTCTTTGTAGCGGAATCCGCTTACAAGGCACAAAATGCACAGTTTGACCTCGTAATGCGTGCTGCCAATGGCGCGAGTGTTTTTAGAGAATTTAGGTTGTTCTTTTTAAGCTCTCTTTACGGTTATTTAGACTTAAATGTACCTTCAACGAGTATACTTCTACAGTCTTCAAGCTTTGCTATTATTTGGTTGCCCCATCATGAGAATACCTATTCCGATTGCAATTGCATTGGGTTTATCGATAAATGAAATTTATAACTATCAATTCAAATGGATCTGTTTAATTTAATTTCAATTTTGCTTCGGTGCTTCCATCTGCTCACGCGTTGGCGTTTTTAATAAAACCATTATTGGGTCGAAGTGAAAATTGCCAAGTTCGATTGGTGGATTGAATTTGTCTACTTAACATAAACTGCCAAGTAGAGAAATAGAGGTAAGGATTTACGATTCGTTTTGGCACTTCTTTGAAAACATCTTGCTTCCAAAATTACTCTGTATGCGTAAGGCGCCCTTCAAAAATAAAGGCGGTAAAATCGATTTTTTAAAGTCCTGCAAAAAGTGTAAAATGAATACCTTTTGGAAAAGCAATGGTGGTCGTTAAGAACTATAGCGCAGATTGCTTAAATTTCAGACAATTTCAGTTAATTAAAGAAGCTCGTACAAGGTCAAGTATGGTTTTTTAATTGTGTTTTTCATCGACTTTTCAAAAGTTTTTTTTTTGGTTATAAAACCATTTTTTGTTCAAAAACTATAGTGTCTGGCTTTGTGGATTATCTCATCAACTGTAAACTTTTTTTTTGACACTACTTTTTTGACTTTTATTCAAAAAAGACAAAGTATGTATATCATTTTCACTATTTTTTGTTCTAAATTGTTTCGAGAAAAATTCCAAATACATGAAAAGAAATAAGACTAAAACAGCTACATGAAAGTTTGGATGAAAGTTTGGATGAAAGCGCACCCAACAAGATGTCTTTTTAAATCTTTTTTTATTGTTTTTAGATTAGGGTGATTCCAAACAACTTCAATGCTTATCATGCAATACCATATATGAAGTCTTTTGAATAATTGCGTATCATACGAAAAAAGTTATGACAAGCTTTTTTCAATGGAAATTTGATTTTTCGAAATTTCGAAAATTGTTTTGAGCTGGCTTGAACTTCGAGTCAAACAAATTTGGGGCAGTGTTTTATATGAGAGCAATTGTGGCACTGAAAAAATTTATTACAAAAAGGGTACTATGCAATTGTCACATATGAATATTGTAAATATGCGTTTTTCCATAACAAAAAAAATGACGCAGATTTTTATTGCTAATTTTTTGCAAGCTAGCTTCTGTGTTTAAACAATTATTCAATTAATTCGCCAAAAAAACTTGCATGCAAATCATTTCGAGGCCAAACTGTTGTGTCTGTATTTTGTGTCTTTATGTTCCTGGATTCCAGAAACAAGACTTCAAACATGTGAAAAATTGTTCGGAACGATCAATGGAAAGTAAAGAACAAAAAAGAACAAAGGGAGCGTTCTTGTTGCGGAATCCGCTTACAATGCACAAAATGCACAGTTTGACCTCGTAATGCGTGCTGCCAATGGCGCGAAAGTTTTTAGAGAATTTAGGTTGTTCTTTTTAAGCTCTTTACGGTTATTTAGACTTAAATGTACCTTCAACGATTATACTTCTACAGTCTTCAAGCTTTGCTAATATTTGGTTGCCCCATCATGAGAATACCTATTCCGATTGCAATTGCATTGGGTTTAACGATAAAGGAAATATATAACTATCAATTCAAATTGATCTGATTAATTTAATTTCAATTTTGCTTCGGTGCTTCCATCTGCTCACGCGTTGGCGTTTTTAATAAAACCATTATTGGGTCGAAGTGAAAATTGCCAAGTTCGATTGGTGGATTGAATTTGTCTACTTAACATAAACTGCCAAGTAGAAAAATAGAGGTATGGATTTACGATTCGTTTTGGCACTTCTTTGAAAACATCTTGCTTCCAAAGTTACTCTGCATGCGTAGGCGCCCTTCAAAATTAAAAGCGGTAAAATCGATTTTATAAAGTCCTGCAAAAAGTGTAAAGTGAATTCCTTTTGGAAAAGCAATGGTGGTCGTTAAGAACTATTGCGCAGATTGGTTAAATTTCAGACAATTTCAGTTAATTAAAGAAGCTCGTACAAGGTCAAGTATGGTTTTTTAATTGAGTTTTTCATCGACTTTTCAAAAGTTTTTTTTTGGTTATAAAACCATTTTTTGTTCAAAAACTATTGTGTCTGGCTTTGTGGATTATCTCATCAACTGTAAACTACTTTTTCGACACTACTTTTTTGATTTTTATTCAAAAAAGACAAAGTATGTATATCATTTTCACTATTTTTTGTTCTAAATTGTTTTGAGAAAAGTTCCAACTACATGAAAAGAAATAAGACTAAAACAACTACATGAAAGTTTGGATGAAAGCGCACCCAACAAGATATCTTTTTTAATCTTTTTTATTGTTTTTATGCTAGAGTGATTCCAAACAACTTTAATGCTTATCATGCAATACCATATATGAAGTCTTTTGAATAATTGCGTATCATACGAAAAAAATTATGACAAGCTTTTTTCAATGGAAATTTGATTTTTCGAAAATTCGAAAATTGTTTTTAGCTGGCTTGAACTTCGAGTCAAACAAATTTGGGGCAGTGTTTTAGATGAGAGCAATTGTGGCACTGAAAAAATTTATTACAAAAAGCGTACTATGCAATTGTCACATATGAATATTGTAAATATGCGTTTTTCCATAACAAAAAAAAATGACGCAGATTTTTTATTGCTAATTTTTTGCAAGCTAGCTTCTGTGTTTAAACAATTATTCAATTAATTCGCCAAAAAAACTTGCATGCAAATCATTTCGAGGCCAAACTGCTGTGTCTGTATTTTGTGTCTGTATGTTCCAGGATTCCAGAAACAAGTCTTCAAACATGTGAAAAATTTTTCGGAACGATCAATGGAAAGTAAAGAACAAAAAAAGAACAAAGGGAGCGTCCTTGTTGCGGAATCCGCTTACAATGCACAAAATGCACAGTTTGACCTCGTAATGCGTGCTGCCAATGGCGCGAGTGTTTTTAGAGAGTTTAGGTTGTTCTTTTTAAGCTCTCTTTACGGTTATTTAGACTTAAATGTACCTTCAACTAGTATACTTCTACAGTCTTCAAGCTTTGCTATTATTTGGTTGCCCCATCATGAGAATACCTATTCCGATTGCAATTGCATTGGGTTCATCGATAAATGAAATATAAAACTATCAATTCAAATGGATCCGATAAGTTTAATTTCAATTTTGCTTCGGTGCTTCCATCTGCTCACGCGTTGGCGTTTTTAATAAAACTATTTTTGGGTCGAAGTGAAATTTGCCAAGTTCGATTGGTGGATTGAATTTGTCTACTTAACATAAACTGCCAAGTAGAGAAATAGAGGTAAGGATTTACGTTTCGTTTTGACACTTCTTTGAAAACATCTTGCTTCCAAAATTACTCTGCATGCGTAAGGCGCCCTTCAAAATTAAAGGCGGTAAAACCGATTTTATAAAGTCCTGCAAAAAGTGTAAAGTGAATACCTTTTGGAAAAGCAATGGTGGTCGTTAAGAACGATTGCGCAGATTGCTTAAATTTCAGACAATTTCAGTTAATTAAAGAAGCTCGTACAAGGTCAAGTATGGTTTTTTAATTGAGTTTTTCATCGACTTTTCAAAAGTTTTTTTTTTGGTTATAAAACCATTTTTTGTTCAAAAACTATTGTGTCTGGCTTTGTGGATTATCTCATCAACTGTAAACTACTTTTTCGACACTACTTTTTTGATTTTTATTCAAAAAAGACAAAGTATGTATATCATTTTCACTATTTTTTGTTCTAAATTGTTTTGAGAAAAGTTCCAACTACATGAAAAGAAATAAGACTAAAACAACTACATGAAAGTTTGGATGAAAGCGCACCCAACAAGATATCTTTTTTAATCTTTTTTATTGTTTTAATGCTAGAGTGATTCCAAACAACTTTAATGCTTATCATGCAATACCATATATGAAGTCTTTTGAATAATTGCGTATCATACGAAAAAAGTTATGACAAGCTTTTTTCAATGGAAATTTGATTTTTCGAAAATTCGAAAATTGTTTTGAGCTGGCTTGAACTTCGAGTCAAACAAATTTGGGGCAGTGTTTTATATGAGAGCAATTGTGGCACTGAAAAAATTTATTACAAAAAGCGTACTATGCAATTGTCACATATGAATATTGTAAATATGCGTTTTTCCATAACAAAAAAAATGACGCAGATTTTTTATTGCTAATTTTTTGCAAACTAGCTTCTGTGTTTAAACAATTATTCAATTAATTCGCCAAAAAAACTTGCATGCAAATCATTTCGAGGCCAAACTGTTGTGTCTGTATTTTGGGTCTGTATGTTCCTGGATTCCAGAAACAAGTCTTCAAACATGTGAAAAATTTTTCGGAACGATCAATGGAAAGTAAAGAACAAAAAAAGAACAAAGGGAGCGTCCTTGTTGCGGAATCCGCTTACAATGCACAAAATGCACAGTTTGACCTCGTAATGCGTGCTGCCAATGGCGCGAGTGTTTTTAGAGAATTTAGGTTGTTCTTTTTAAGCTCTCTTTACGGTTATTTAGACTTAAATGTACCTTCAACGATTATACTTCTACAGTCTCCAAGCTTTGCTAATATTTGGTTGCCCCATCATGAGAATACCTATTCCGATTGCAATTGCATTGGGTTTATCGATAAAGGAAATATATAACTATCAATTCAAATGGATCTGATTAATTTAGTTTCAATTTTGCTTTGGTGCTTCCATCTGCTCACGCGTTGGCGTTTTTAATAAAACCATTATTGGGTCGAAGTGAAAATTGCCAAGTTCGATTGGTGGATTGATTTTGTCTACTTAACATAAACTGCCAAGTAGAGAAATAGAGGTAAGGATTTACGATTCGTTTTGGCACTTCTTTGAAAACATCTTGTTTCCAAAGTTACTCTGCATGCGTAAGGCGCCCTTCAAAATTAAAGGCGGTAAAATCGATTTTATAAAGTCCTGCAAAAAGTGTAAAGTGAATACCTTTTGGAAAAGCAATGATGGTCGTTAAGAACTATTGCGCAGATTGCTTAAATTTCAGACAATTTCAGTTAATTAAAGAAGCTCGTACAAGGTCAAGTATGGTTTTTTAATTGAGTTTTTCATCGACTTTTCAAAAGTTTTTTTTTTGGTTATAAAACCATTTTTTGTTCAAAAACTATTGTGTCTGGCTTTGTGGATTATCTCATCAACTGTAAACTACTTTTTCAACACTACTTTTTTGATTTTTTTTCAAAAAAGACAAAGTATGTATATCATTTTCACTATTTTTTGTTCTAAATTGTTTTGAGAAAAGTTCTAAATACATGAAAAGAAATAAGACTAAAACAGCTACATGAAAGTTTGGATGAAAGCGCACCCAACAAGATGTCTTTTTTAATCTTTTTTATTGTTTTTAGATTAGAGTGATTCCAAACAACTTTAATGCTTATCATGCAATACCATATATGAAGTCTTTTGAATAATTGCGTATCATACGAAAAAAGTTATGACAAGCTTTTTTCAATGGAAAGTTGATTTTTCGAAAATTCGAAAATTGTTTTGAGCTGGCTTGAACTTCGAGTCAAACAAATTTGGGGCAGTGTTTTACATGAGAGCAATTGTGGCACTGAAAAAATTTATTACAAAAAGCGTACTATGCAATTGTCACATATGAATATTGTAAATATTCGTTTTTTCATAACAAAAAAAAATGACGCAGATTTTTTATTGCTAATTTTTTGCAAGCTAGCTTCTGTGTTTAAACAATTATTCAATTAATTCGCCAAAAAAACTTGCATGCAAATCATTTCGAGGCCAAACTGTTGTGTCTGTATTTTGTGTCTGTATGTTCCTGGATTCCAGAAACAAGTCTTCAAACATGTGAAAAATTTTTCGGAACGATCAATGGAAAGTAAAGAACAAAAAAAGAACAAAAGGAGCGTCCTTGTTGCGGAATCCGCTTACAATGCACAAAATTCATAGTTTGACCTCGTAATGCGTGCTGCCAATGGCGCAAGTGTTTTTAGAGAATTTAGGTTGTTCTTTTTAAGCTCTCTTTACGGTTATTTAGACTTAAATGTACCTTCAACGAGTATACTTCTACAGTCTTCAAGCTTTGCTATTATTTGGTTGCCCCATCATGAGAATACCTATTCCGATTGCAATTGCATTGGGTTTATCGATAAATGAAATATATAACTATCAATTCAAATGGATCTGATTAGTTTAATTTCAATTTTGCTTCGGTGCTTCCATCTGCTCACGCGTTGGCGTTTTTAATAAAACCATTATTGGGTCGAAGTGAAAATTGCCAAGTTCGATTGGTGGACTGAATTTGTCTACTTAACATAAACTGCCAAGTAGAGAGATAGAGATAAGGAATTTCGATTCGTTTTGGCACTTTTTTGAAAACATCTCGCTTCCAAAATTACTCTGCATGCGTAAGGCGCCCTTCAAAATTAAAGGCGGTAAAATCGATTTAGAAAAGTCTTGCAAAATGTGTAAAGTAAAAACCTATTGGAAAAAAATGGTGGTCGGTAAGAACTATTGCGTAGATTGTTTTGTTTTCAGACAATTTTAGTTAATTAAAGAAGCTCGTACAAGGTCAAGTATGGTTTTTTGAATGATTTTTTTAATCGATTTTTCAAAAGTTTTTCTGTTCAAAAACCATTTTTTGTTCAATAACTATTCTGTTTGGATGTTTGGATTATCTCATCAACTGCAAACTACTTTTTTGACCTTTTTTTTTATTTTCAATCAAAAAAGCCAAAATATGTAAATTATTTTCAATAATTTTTTTTTCTAATTTGTTTTGAAAAAAAAATCCAAGCACATGAAAAGAAATAAGACTAAAACAGCGAATGAAAGTTTGGATGAAAGAGCATCCAACAAGATGTCTTTTTTAATTGTTTTTAGGTTAGAGTGATTTCAAACAACTTCAATGCTTATCATACAATGCCATATATGAAGTCTTTGAAACAAATTTTTTTGCAAGCTAGCTTCTGTGTTCAAAAAATAAAATTGATCAATTATTTCGCCAAAAAAACTTGCATCCAAATATTGAGATTTTATGTCTATAATGTAGTTCATGTTGAGTTTTCACATAATTCATACAAAAATCAATAAAAAAAGACATTTTTTTGGATTTAGAATGCCAAAATGCACCTATATATGTAAAAAAAAACTGGCAATTTTTTCAACCACTTACTTTGCCAAGAAACATTTTTACAGCCATATACAAAATATCAAGTTTTTTTTGTATATATTTCCGTGTGAAAACTGAAGCATTAATAGAAAGGCAAATATCATCAAAGGCCATTTATCTGCGTGATAATTTCCACCTACACTCGATTTTTGGACAAAACGCAAGTTTTCATAACTTTTTTGCTTGTATTTCATTTATGAAAACAATTCTTATCATAACAAACTTTATTAGTTCGGAAAATTTTTTATCATACCATTTCATGGGACAAAAAATGAGTAGGTTTTGTACAATTTCATTGATAAAAAGCATCGAAATAAAAAAAAACTGTCAATTAAATTATCGAAAAAACTTATTTGAATATTAGGCGTATGGGAAAAACAATTTTTGTTATAAAATTTATGGCAAACAGCTGTTAAACAATCCAATTTTTTGGAAAAAATGCTTACTTTACAGTTTCATAACTTAGGAAAATTGCTAATTAAAGCAATTTTTTCTTCTATATATGTAGTTAATAACTGTTGTATGAAAGCCTTTTGGAATCTGAACTAAACTACATTTTATAATTGGATAAATTGGATATTTTACCACTGTAAAATATTTAATATTAACCAATCATAATCCATCTAACTAACAACCCACTTATTTGTAAGTGCTGAAATTACTTGTATTTTCAGCACCAGACAGATTTGAATTTAACTTAGAAATTAGTTGCCTCTCCAAGAGAACTTCAGCAGCCGCAATAAACCAGTATACCCTAGATCTATTGAGCCTAGCAGAGACTAGTTAAACACCCTGAGACTAGTAAGTATAAGAGTAAGATTAGGATCGGTATTAGACTAAGAAGTTGCACGAATCTATCCGGCCGAAAATAAGGTAGCGTGACGAGCAGACGGTGTACCCTATCCGAAATTACTCTATGAGTTAACCACATCGGTTCTAACTCATCTGGTGCGACCATAAGTCTCGAATAAGACCTTAATAGCTTAGAATTAATTAAATATAGATTAGAATTTAGACAAAACATTTTCAAAATGTTACACGATAATAATTTAATTGAAATGTCTCTACGACTCAAAAGATCAGAGCCGATATTCCGAACAATACTAGAACTACCCAGTATTGGAAGACGACCTCGAACAAGAGACGATATACTTTTATGGTTGTACGGCAAAAGCCAACACAAACTTTTATATTAAGAATCTTATTAGCAATGAATTTAGATTTTCATTTGCAAACATAATATTTTGAAGTAAATCTTCATGATCATTTCAGGCGCTAATTAAATTACTAATGTACAATAACGATTGATAAAAAGATCTTAGATCGTTTTCCTAATTTCTGCAGTATTATTTAAAACATATTTGAAAAATATTTATTGAAAATAAAAATAAAAATTAGTAGCATGACAATAAATAGTAAGTAATCATAAATCATCCTGTTGTTCCAGCTCCATCACCCAAACATAACAGCAATCATAAGCTCACTAATATCATTGAAAAACTAAATCCTTTTATTAAATAAATTTAAACCATTTTAAACTTAATGATTCTCTTAATTTTAAAAATCAGATCATCAAGTCTTATCCTTGGATCTTAATAAATTTTCTATCTCACTAAATTCAAAGTCTGATCATCAAGGCCTATCCTTGGATCGAAAAGAACAATTTTGTTCTCCACCACCCACTTAGCAAGTGTCTAACGACCTCAAATGTCGAATCACTATCCAACCTTTTCAAAAGACCCAGGACTAATAGAAATTTTTCATAAAACTAACCATTCAAATTAAGATAAACAGTGAAGAACTTCGGTTATTCATCCTTCACTTGAACCCTCCTCTTACCAGACCCAGGATAGATCTTAGACTTAGTAAGTTTAAAATAGTATCTAAAGAACTGCTTGCGTTCTAATTATACCTGAACCTTGTGGATCGATTTACTATTCTCCAACCCTTGAACACAATCACTACCCCTAAGTAAGATTAAGTAAGTTAACACCTTGACTTAGACTAGCCACGAGAAAGTAGAACATCATTCTCCGGAATCGATATACTTTTCTCTCCAACCCTGAACAAAAAGACCCAGGTTAAGCTAACCAAAAAATCGTAAGGACTAACAGTCTAAGGAAATAGAAATAACTAACAACTTCTTGCATCCCTCATCCTAAACCTTATGTCATTCGAAAGTTTAGGAAATAAACAAACAATCGTTTTACACAACTGTGAAATAGATAACAAAAAATACGATCTTGTAATCACACCTCATACACAAACAGTTGGATACATTAGAACAAAACGACAAACAATAAAAAGGAAAATTATAAATAAACAAAGACAAATCACACGAAAAAGATTTTCAAAAAAAAGAAACGCATTTTCTGAATCAGAAGTCAATAGTTTAGACGAACTATACAAATTAAAAGAATCAATAGACAAAAATTGTCCCATCCATGATCAATTACATTTTTCCGACTCAGAAACAACTTCAAATTCATCAAAAAGAGGAAAAAGAAGAATAAAAAAGCAATACAAACACAAACCAGTACACTTGTATAATTGGAATCAACCAATTAGACACATCGATAGTTATATATTAACAGTCATCAAACGAAATATTGAGCCACACTCAAAGTGACAAAAGTCCAGATGACGAAGCAGTTTTTCCCTTTCTTATAGATTCACTCGATGATAGAGGACAACACGATTTTTGCAAGAACTTACTCGTAAATTAGTTTGAACCAGGAATCAGCCAATGCAAAGCAGAATTGCCAGATTTAAAAATCAAAAGACAAATTATTGAACATTATTTGAAAGATATATGTAATCTAACACAACAATATGGAATCTACACCATAGAATTCAGCACACCAAATACAGCCTATCGTAAATATGTAATTCAAACAGACGACATTGAATTAGAATTTTCAAAAGTATTCACAGAATATATCAAAAGCATACAATATCATAATTCACAAAGAGCAAACTCCATATTCACTAACGAAGTTTTTGCAATAATATTTAGTTATATATCTATATTAGATAAAACAGAAGTTCAAAGTATATCACCAACTGAAACATCCAAACATACAAAAGTACGAAATGAAATCACAGTATTTTCAACATTTCTACATATAATTTGCAAAAATTTCACTAAAGAAGATGTTTCACAAAACACTAAACATGATTTACAAAAGATTTTAGCATGGTTTATAAAAGATTATTTCACCCACAATTAAGGTTTAATTTCACAAGCAAGAAAAAATTTTAGACCTCAAAATACCAATGACGACACAGTTCTTTCAGAACAATCAGGTTACGTTTGGGACCCTGAATGGTCTCATCATGCATTTCTAAATATCCCACAAGCTATCTCAAGTCAAGCAATAAGTACAATATCTTTTCACAAAGATTATGTAAAAGTAGTACCATTAACCATTGATGCAACACCATTGAATTATAATACATTTTTAACTGATATACGAAATAACAGTTTAAATTCAACAGTCATACATAATGAAAACCTCAATGGAGCCAGAAATCTTACACAACAAGATATTCAAACTCCATCACACTTCATAAACGAAGAAATCGTCCAAACAACAGCAACAACTACAAAACAGAGTATTTCACCAATACATCCCAATCTGACAACACCACGAAACACAAACACACAAACACATCACTAACACAGGTTACCTTACAATCAACCGTAAAACCTTCGGTTGCTCCAAACTATTCCCATATGGACTATCAAAGGTATAGACCAATGACAATACCGTCAAAAACACGAAAACCGTTCACAAGAAACACTTTTGCAGAACACAATTATAATTATGCTCACAAACCAAGAACAAACCATCTCCCCCCAAAAAAATACACAAATTTTAAACCACGTATGTTTCCATTATTGGAATCTCCCAAAAACATCGACCGATTCAGTAAATTTTCCAGATAATCCACAACCTACACAGGATTATAGTGAAAATTACCCATTCTTTCAACAAAATAAAAAAAATAAACAACATACGCCATATAACACAAACTATTTATCATCTGATGAAGATGATTATCACCAACCAGACATTTTTGCACCATATACTAAAGAATATCGCACACAGAAACCGCGACAATCTCAACCATCCCAAACAATGAAAATTTACCCACAAAACCCAACAGATATACAAAACCCACAACAAATGCATACATAAAACCCATTTAACACGCAATTTTTTCAACCAATACAACCACAAAACCCAATGTTAATGCATTCTTACCAACCAACACAAATGCAAAATGAAATACTGCTTTCCTATTACCTTCAGCAACATGAAATCACAAAGAATCAACTTTCAAACTTTTCACAAAAGCCAAATGCCGCAGAGTCACTACAGATGACTATTGATCCATACCTCATGGGTGGATCATCAATAACATCGAATAAACCATTAATGGTATTCACAGGAACAGATCCTGAATATTCAGTAGAAGATTATCTAAATGCAGTAACAGCAAATTTAATTTTAAATATAGGACCCGAACCAATTAATACGCCACTACATCAAAATTGGATACATAGACGCACAGCATTAATACAAACAACCCTAGATGGCGCAGCTCAAAAATGGTTTTCAGTATTACCCATAGAAATAAAATCAGACTGGAAAAGATTCACACAAGTATTTTCAAAAATGTTTGACTCTGAAAGAAACAAACAACATCAAACAGTTTTATGCAATGAAATCCGCAGTTTACCAAATGAAACAATTAAACAATTAGCAGTACGAATCGAAACCCTAGTTCGAAAAACATATTCACTTAATACACATGACTATAAAAACACAAAAATGACAGAAGTTTTAATGATGACCTTAACATCTCAATTAAGGAAAATAGCGATAAAAAGTGAGCATCTCATCCTTCCTCAATTCGAGAACCAGACTTAAATTTTCAAAAATTAGTAGATAAACTAGAACAAGCAGAAATCACAATGAAACTCGAAGAAACAGAAAACCTAAAACTACAATATGTTAATCGAGCTGAAACAAATACTACAAATATAAATAACATACAAGAATCAGACACAGACCTGATTGAAAAAATCACTGAAATACTAAATATCTACGAAAAACATCCAAACTTTAAAGGCAAACCATCCTTCAAAAAATGGTATAATTATTGCTGACGATACGGACACAGTATTTCCGAATGTAGACAAAAACAACAAGACAATCAGAATAAACCTCAAAAGCACAAAGAACCAAATAAACCGTTCTATCAATACATGAAAAAAGACCAAAATCTACCAAACAAAAATATATATAGTAATAACAGTTCAGGAAAACCACTTCCAAACAATACCAATTACACGAGAAATCAATCACCATATAACTCAAGTTATAGAGGAAGATCACCAGAACGAAGAAATACACAAAATTCTTCACAAAATTATTATAATCGACCAAATAGTCAAAATAACTACTCCAGATCGAATTCAAATACAACACAATTTGTTTCTGGATACAGTTCCCAATCAAACCCAAGGAATAGACACTATTCCAAAAATCAATCACGAAACTCATCATACAACAGAAATAGAAACTATTCACATAATAGAAATAGAAGTTATTCAAACAATCGAAATCAGAATTACCCGAACAATCGATCAAGAAATGATTCATATAATAGATCAAAATATCTCAGATCAAACGATAACTATCAAAACAGATCACGAAATAATTCACAAAATCGAAACTCAAGTTACAATAACCGATACAGAAATTATTCGCAGTTACCACACAGGAATAATAACCGTTATCCTGATTCTAAATATCGACATAGAAGTAGCACACCAAAACATCAAAGACACATTAATCAGGTGCAGACAAATGAAGAAACAACTTCAGGCCCCCCAGGTATTGATGACACAGGAAGTAACGAAATACAACTAAATCATATAAATTGTGAATCGTCGGATACAGAAAGTGATACAGAAAATACCATCTCTGTAAATATGATAACAGTCGAAAACGACTATGAACCTATCATATATGAACAACCTTTTACCTCACATATATATGAAAATCAATTGGAACTCCTTCACAATTACTATATTGGACCCAGTGATACTACACAAACTACACAAGAAGTAAACGGAATTAACACGGTAATTAAACCCGATAAAAAGACGAAACACATTGCTCAAACACAAAACATATTTATCAAAAAATACAAAAAGAACAACCCAGAGAAAAAGTTTGGACAATTCGATTTCTCTTAGAAAGCCCAAGAAACAAAGAATTTCAACCACCAGATCTGGAAATTGATTTTTTAATTGATTCAGGAGCAGAATCAAAAATAATTAATGTTCCCACATGGAATGAAATAAAAACATTACATCCAAAATTAACTACTCTTGAAACCTCTAGTAAATTAGCAACAGCACAAGGATCAACATTAGTAAATTATGGAAAAATCCAATTATTTCTTCTCCCCACGAGAACAATGGAACAAAACAAAATTTTAAACAAACCGTTTAAACAAATATTTCATATTACTGATATTAAGCACAATATCATTGGCATACCATTTATATCTAAATATATACCAACAATCAACATCCTAAATAGTAAAATACAAATCAAAGATAAGTACACAAAAACAAAAAATACAGCCCTAACATTCTTCCAAAGATTAAACAAACAACCACCTCAAAATTTTAACTCAAAATTTTACCCCATTTACAATCAACAACGGAAACACCTGAAACCACTATCAGGAAATATATATAATTTTTCAATAAAACAAGTTCACCAGTATAACAAAAGTCAAAATAAACAACAACTTTTTATGTCAGACTTCGAATTTAAACCTATCCACAAATTTTTCAAAATTACGATCTCATCCAAAAAATATTCGAAAAACACGACATCATTTCATTACACGTGTATAATAATACACCATATCAAGTAACATTACTCTTGGGACTTTTAGGATATTGTGAAACAAATGCTACAATTTCACCTATTAATGAAGTAGCCTAACGCGTTAATAATATACTCCAATTATTAGATATTTGCCAATCCACAATTCTTGACGAAGAATTATCCATAAATAATATAATAATTAATGAAAAAAGAAACACAGATTACTTCACAAAAACACCATATTTTAAACCAACATTCAATATATAACAAATTACACAAATGAAAAACAAAAATTTTTATCAATGTTTAATTTTGAACATTCACAAATCACACAAACCGAATTTGATCAATTAGCAAAACAACTGTTAAAATATTCAACAGTCTACGCAACATCAAAATTTGACGTTGGAAAAATTAGTTTATCACTACACCTCCCGTTAAAACCCGACGCAGTTTTCAAAAAACAAAGAGCCAGTAAAGTACCAATTCACTTACATGACAAGGTAAACATATTACTTGACGTTTCAGAACAATAAGAAATTATCTCACCAGTAAATGAGGAAGAACAACCTAAAGGTAACACTTTTATCAACCCTGTTATCATTCTAGCAAAAGGTGAATCACTAAAAATAGTTTTAGACGCTAGATATCTCAATTCACTAATTGACGAATCAAAATGCAATGGGCCTATTGAACCCATACAAGTTATCTTAACAAAGATAAACGGTAAATATTTCACAACCGCAGATATGAATAGTGCTTATAATCAAATGCCACTAGATGAACAATCACGACGTTTAACACAATTTGTTATTGGAAATCAACAATATGAATTCAATGGCTTATTCTATGGAATATCCATCGGACCAGCAGCTTTTTCAGTAGCTGCATTAGCTGAGTAAAATTTTAGACCATTAAAACTCAAGAAAAATGCAATCACATATTTAGATGATGTTTTCATGCAATCACAAACTAAAGAAGAAATGTTTAAAGTTTTAGAACAGTATCATAAAAAACTTCAGAACGAAAATCTGAAGGCAGCTCCCGATAAATCACACTTCTTTCTAACACGCGTTAAATTTTTAGGAGATAATATAGAACGAGAAACTATCACTCCTTTAAAATCACGCATTGATGCTATTCAAAAACTTCAGCCACCAACAAATATAAAGAAAATCCAAGAATTCCTTGGAATGTTAAATTTCTTAAGTAAATATGTTTACAAATTGCAATTATACTTAAGACCCTTCTATAATATCCTCAGACAACAAAATAATTTTGAATGGACCACTGAACATCAAACACGATTTGAAAAAATTAAAAAACTTTTAACTGAACAAATTTCAAATACAATTCCAGATCCAAATCAACCATTCTATGCAATGTGCGATGCTTCAAATTTTGGCATCGGCGCAGCATTGCTACAATCACATAGTGGAACAAATAAAATGAACCTTATATCAGCAAATTCACGATTATTCACTCAATCAGAGCTACGGCTCTCAACTCTAATGAGAGAATGTACAGCTATAATTTATACACTTACAGAATATGAATTTCTGATACTTGGATCAAAACACCCAACAGTTCTATTCACAGATCACAAACCAATTATTTTTCTCTTTACACAAAAGTCAAATCCAAATCATAGAGTTTATAGATTTCAACTAATTCTAATGAAATTTCCAAACTTACATATAGTTTGGACAGCAGGAAAAAACCTTGCGTTACCAGATAAATTAAGTCAAAATACGCCACTTGAATTAATCACAAGTAAAAATACAGTTGAAATACCACAAAATATTAAATTTTATATTGCAAAAGATGAAACATCACCCCGACTAGAATGCAAATATGCAGTAGAAACTGATATTGTTCAATCACAAATAAATAATCTACAACATTTTCCACTCTACTTAGATTGCCAGAATAATCACTACGAAGTTGACTTACTAGGCACATCAATTTTAAAACCAATTCCATACTCACAATGGATAAAAAATTTAACAGAACAAAATTTTCAGAACAAAAAAAAATTTCAGAACAAAATTTAACAGCTAGAAATCAGTCGGCTTTTTTTGCCTTATTTTCATGATTTGATCTTTCTGACCTTCAAAAACTAAATGGAAATTCTCTAAAAACAAAAATACAGTCGTTTAGATAGAGATTAGTCTGAACTAGAAAACTTATTCGAATAAAAACAAAACATCCGTGCATTATATTATCGAACCCTAAAATTTGGAAAATTCCATACATGCTTTATTCGAAAATCTGTATTGAAAAACCAAATTTGGAAAAAGAAAAAGACAGTTACAGAAAAACAATTTAGTAGAAAAAGAAATTATAGCTTTTCAACAGAAAAGAAAACTGTTTTGCAGAAAAATTATTCGACAGAAAAAGAAATTTTTTTTGCAGAAAAAAGTTATTTCAAGCAGAAAATATTTATCAGCAGAAAAACAGGTAGTCATTGCTTGATCGAATCAGACGAGCGAACAAAAAAAAATTTGGGAAACGAGAAAAACTTATATTTGCAGAAAAAAGTTACACAGCAGAAAAAAGGAAATTATTTTGCAGAAAAAGATAGTTATCTCAGCACTGTAATTAGATTATTTAGCAGAATTACAGGATCTGAAGTCATTCTCAAACACTGTCCTTCCAGTTTCCAGTCAGTTGCATCAATTTTAACCATGTCAAGCAAAAAACTTAGCCAAGAAGAATTTAATGGACTTCAAAAATCAGCATTATACAAGATTTACTCCGATTTGTACGACCAAAAGGAAGATTATCGTAAAATAATGGAGTTTATTGAGAAAACATCGGAAGCAGACAAGGATGGCAAACTACAGTCAACATCGACGAAAGCAAAAGAATTATCAAAAAATGTGAGAAACTTTTCGCCTTTTCCTGTACCAGAGGAGTGTGTAAACTTGATTTTGGGTTCAAGTATAATTGCTAGGGTAAAAACTGAAACTTTCCCCAATGATACGATTGTTCATGCATACAGGGGTAGCTCCACTGAGGAGAAAATAAAAGTCCTTGACCAATATAGTGAAAAAAAACTTAAGTGTGTGATAATCCAAGATGGGACAAACTCCATCTTAAAAAAAAATTTACTCAACGATTGATGAGTTTAGCGCCAAATATGAAAAACTTATCGCTTTAATAACTGCAAAATTTTCACCAGAATCGATTGTTATTTGCAAAATACCACCAATATTTAACAATGATGATGCTAATGACAAAATTGATCATTATAAGGGTTTTGTGAATTAAATGTATGGTTCGACGACGGGATTTGAGGTGCTAAATCTAAACTCAAACATCAAAAGCTTGGAGAGCTATCAGAAATTATATTTTGACACTATACACCTGAACGATTAATTAGGTATAACATTCTTGCGCAATTGCCTCGGCTCATACGTGTTCAAACACTCAAGTAAACTCCCGAGGGTAAAACCAGCCCCTGATTATACTGGAAAAGCAAATTCCAACCAAAAATTGCTTTCCAATTATCAACATAAAAATGTTTATAGGTCTACCAATAGACCCTATAGTAACGATCGCTTGCACCCATATGGCCGACAAACTGGTCATGGCCGACAAACTGGTCAAAATAATTTCAACAACAACTCATGGGGCTGTGATAGTAATTATAACCATAATCTGAATCTTAACCAGCAGTCATATAACTACTCGCAAGGTTTTCATTATTAAGTAATGCTAGTTAAGACTATCTTTTCATAAACGAATGTTATTTGTAATTTTAACTATGATTGTTCTACAAAGCGATATGCTGTTACTTTTTGCCTTAACTAGCAAATCTGTCATCAGCTTTTGCGAAAGCGATCAATTTGTAGCTTATGAGGTACTGAATAAAAGAAAAGGAAAGTATCTTTTTCCATGGGTTGCCACAATATACTCGAACAAACATTATTGCACTATACTTAATAATATAAGCTATTACTGTTACAGTTATTATATAAAAAACACAAGCAAGACTTATAAAAAACAAGAAAGGTCCCTTCATAAAACTCTCCTAACATCAGGGCATATCCACCCAAATCCAGGACCATTCATGCAATTCAGTGAAATAAAGAAAAAACTGGAAAACTACAACAACAACTTAAAAGTACTACATCTTAATTGTAGAAGTTTAGCTAGAAAGCGTTCAGATCTCAAACAACTTATCAAAACTTTTAATGATAATACAATTTTCGGATTTTCCGAGACATGGTTCAATGATACAAACGACGATAAACTATGGGCCATAGACAATGACAAACATAAGTTGTTCCTTATGAATCAAGTAAAAAATTGAAGGGTGGAGGGGTCATGTTACTGGTTCCTAAAAAGTTAAACCCAAAAGTAAGACTTAAACAACATGCACAAAAAGTATGATAGCATCTGGATTGAATTTAAAGCCGAACTCAACAAAAATGATAGAACCACTTTATTAAACCCAGCCTACACTCCTAATAGAAACAACAAAACAGACTTCTTAGAAGATCTAGCCAAATCAATTGACCATGCACAGTCATTTAATTCAAACCTAATTTTACTAGGAGATTACAATCTCAACTATCTCAACGAAGACGACAAACAGTCTTTAGATACAATCCTAATACCATATAATCTGGACGTCACTAACAAATTAACACCTACTCACTCAAAAGCACTAATTGACTATATTATCACCGACCTAGGCATAAAAGATCTAACAAATATTTCAATAGTATTCACATCACCAATTAAGACCGACCACCAAGCAACAGCATTCATTACAGAACTTAAGCTGAACAACAATGTAAGACCAATCAAACGTAAAATATATGACAAATCCAATTACTCCAATTACAAATTCAAACAAAAACTATCAGCTATAAATTGGAGAAGTTTCTATAGCAATAATAATCCCGAAATAATGCTCGACATCTTCACATCTAACATTGCTGACACCATTAAAAAATGTGCCCCACAGAAGACTATTTTCATTCGCAACGACAAACCAAAGGTAAACTACGAAGATGATAAATTTATTTCCCAACTGTTTAACTCGAAAAAAAGCGAACGCGAAAAATGGAGTATAATAAACGATACAAGAAACTCAAAAAAATCTTCCAAACTCATTCCATTACTTAAAAACTCCTTAGGCGATTTCATAACCAATAATTTACAGATGTCGAACCTGCTAAATTACAAGTTCTCACTTCTTGGAAGCTTTTATGAGAAAAATTCAAAAATCAGGCAAAGTCCACCGACTTCCACATGCAAAATTCGAAATAATAATAAATTTTTATTCCGATTCATCACATCAGCTGAATGTAAAAAAAATACATAATTTAAATTGTCAAAAGGCACCAGGTTCATCCAAAATTCCAGCCTGGGCACTGAAGGATGGCTGCAAAGAAATATACACACATCTGACATTTCTATACAAGGAGTTTTTGAAAAACAAGACATATCCTTGCAAGCTCAAAAAAGCAATTGTCACACCAATATACAAAAAAGAAGATCCAGAACTACCAGAAAATTATAGGCCTATCTCTATAACTGGGGCTCTTTCAAAAGTTTTTGAAAAATTGTTACATAAACAAATCAACGAATATCTGATATCCCAAAAATTACTAAGTAATACCCAATTTGGGTTCAGAACATCATAATCAACAATCGACGCTATTCTTTGTTGCACTGAAGCATTCAGAAAATCAACAGACAACAACAAAACTGTAGCATGTTCCTTACTGGATCTCTCTAAAGCTTTTGATTCTATTGATCATACTTATCTTAAACAAAAACTAAAAGAGTTAAATTTTTCCGAAGAAGCTATAGAAATGATCAATTCCTTTATCACCAACCGAAGTCAGAAAACAATTGTTAACAACACCGAATTCGATTGGATTACACTTGAGCAGGGTGTCCCACAGGGCACTGTCCTTGGCCCTCTAATATTCAATCTCTACATTAACGATCTCAACAAACAAATTGACAAAACATGTAAAATAGTTCATTATGCGTATGATACATTACTATTCTGTGAAAATAACGATCCACAAAAAGCTATTAAAGCACTCGAAGCCAATTGCAGTCTATTGTCAAATTCTTTTTTAGAACAATCACTTCAATTGAATGCAAAAAAAACAGAACTCATCGTTTTCAGCAAAAAACATTCAAGGAAAAAGGATGAAAAAAATACTATAACTCTAGAGGATAAAATAATTGAGGAAAAAACCAATGTTAAATACCTAGGAGTAGTTTCAGATCAGTTTCTCACATTCCATGATGAAATCAAAAATATTTTCAGGAAAATGGCATGCGGAATAAAAAACACTTCAATCAATCAAAAAGCCATTGCCAGTGAAAACAAGACTCTTGATAGTGCATGCACTGGTAATTAGTCATTTGTATTACCCAGCAATTCTTTTAAGTGGAATATCCGCTAACCTAATGATATCTCTGGAAAAACAGTTAAGCTGGGCAGTAAAAACTTGCTGCGATCGTGCAAAATACGACTCATCTTCAGACTTGAAGCTAAAACACAATATATTACCAGTAACAATGTTTCTGGACTATAAAATTTTATGTCCATTTTGGAAAATACAACATCAATTATTGCCAGCCTATTATAACATTGAGTATGATAACCACCAAATAGATATTAATACAAGAAACAAAAAATTATATTTCGGCGACAGATACAATGGGCAATATATAGAAAATTCCTTCTTTAAAAAGTCCGTCATAATCTGGAACAAACTAACAGATGATAAAGTCAACTTTAAAGACATAGTAACATACAGAAAAGTAAAGATAAAATTCAAAAATTATTATTTATTATTATTTAAAGAAGACCTCTCTGTGGCAACTCATGGTAAAGTTTCATGGAAAAGCTTCAAGTTTATATAATAACAATTATTTATCAACCACCTTGAAGCTCTCAGGTGAAAAGTAATCATCGATAATTGTAATCGAGTTTGTTTTGTTTATTGTTATTGTAACTATGTGTATCTAATGATGTTATAGTATTTTTATGAACTGATAGGAAAAAAACAGAAAACATTTGACATACACTTGTGTATTGAAATTAATTTCGATGTGCAATTAAAGTGTTTTTTTTTAAAATAACACTCAACAAAAAAGAATAAAACAACATTCGCATAAAAAAGACTTTTTTCCATTAATCGAAAAAGAAAGTTTAACCGATAAAATAAATTTATCAGGACCGCAAACAAATGATTCGAAATACACAATAAATCACGTTTTTGACCTCCATGACCCACTTGACACAATTTTCCTATCAAAACTAGAAACTGACAATATTTTGCTCCCCCCAACAGATAAAAATACACTTGAATTTTTAAAACGATATCAAAATCTCGACCCAGTAATTAGACAATTAAAATCATGACACAAATACTAAGCCCGTAAAAGCAGATACCACAATTTTAGGAAATAAAACATCCTCCGATATTTCCGAAAAATTAAAAACGCAGCAATTAATGAAAATACAGATCTTTTAGAATATAATCTAAATGATTCAAAAGTTCCCTGTCTTCCTTTAAGTATGATTTTAATAGCTTTTAACATCTCAAATACACAAAATACTAAAGGACACTCCGGATCAGAGAAAACATACTCAAACTTTACACAAAATTTTCATTTCCCCAATGCACCAATTTGGATAAAAGTTTTATGCAATGATTGTATAAAATGTCAATTAAAGAAACCTTATCCAAATCAAAAACAAATAGCACAAAAACAAGATTTTAAAGGACAAAGTTTATATTTTAACAATCGCATTTCATTCGATACAAAAGGACCAATTTCACCATCCTCTGAAGGAAACTCCTACATTATGGTCATTGTTGACGCATTTACACATTATGTAGCACTCAACCCAGTACCACATTGCAATGCTTATTATGCCTACACGACGCTTTATGAACATTGGATAGCTAAATTCGGACTCCACGAAATCTTAGTTACAGACAACGGTACAGAATTCATAAATAATGAAATCATCACACTATGCCACTTATATAACATCAAACATAAACCACGTACATCTCATGCACCTTGGACAAACGGTTTAGTCGAAGGTATGAACCGTTCACTACAAGAATATCTCCGATGTATCATAAATGAAAATGATACAAAATACACAGAATGGTCAGCAGATGTAAAATTACTTCCCTTCGCATACAATTCACAGATCACGACAACTTTAGGAATGTCACCATACGAAATGGTTTTTAATCAAAAGCCACGTAAACCAATTAAGTTTACAGCAAACTCCCATAAAATTGCACAAGGTTATTGCCAACCAAATAAAGACTCAATTTGTTATAACCTTACCTCTACACACACATGATGAAGATCATTTTCACCACCCACAAATTCTTAAATTAGCCTCCGGCACACACGCCGAATGGATTTTAAATAGAGATAAAAAAACACAATGAAATTTACCAAAGAGTAACAAAGAAATTGTTACAAAGGCAAAATATTAGCGACCAAATTAATTCACGCTTTACACCAGCCACAGATTTAAAAATTGGAATATTTGTCTTAATACCTAACTTTAATACAGAAAAGGAATCTCTAAAAAGTTACAACCCCTTCGAAAAGGACCATACCAAATAATTGCCAAACCCACTGACGTAACGTATAAACTCACAGATTCAAAAAAAAAGGAAATTGTTCCACATCGTAACAATCTTTTGCCCTACTATCCAAAAGAATACGCGCTACGCGAATTAACTCAATTATATTCTTTCACAGGTTTGAAAATTATTCAAAATCATCAACATACAGAAAGAGAAATAGATGAACGAGACAACGTTCACCATGAAGATCAAAATCAAAAACAAAACAAAGTTAAAAACAATCAAAAAATATCAGACCCAAAAATACCTCAAAAAGAAAGAAAAAACAGGAAAATGATAGAAAAAATTTTACCACAAGAACAAATAGAAAAATCAGAACATAGACAATCATCACGACTTAGAAATCATCTACGTAAAAACTACAAAACATTCTTTCCACAATCTAAAATACTAAAGAAAGTTGAACTTCAAAAACAACTTTGATTTTAAAAATTAATAATCTTTGCACCTCTGGATCATTTTGAACTTTCATTTTTCAAAATAACATGCTGACAAACACGCAACAATTCTAGTTCAGATTCAGCCAATAGGATTCACTTAAATCCGTCACCTTCTATATCTATAACACCAACCTATTAGCCGAAAGATATTAAACTCCAGGCATATCTATAACTATAACTTTACAACCTCCAGGTCAAAAATAAGCAACCCGCTAAAACCTGACAACTAAAATAAATACCAGCATAATATTACAACCCTCCCCTATCTAATAACGCAAAGATCAACAATATTTTCCCAACTCAGACCTCAAAAACCCTCCAACCGAAAATGATAAATTAGCCTAAAGTAAAAAAGGACCATATTCATTTGGCCTAAAGTACAAATATCTCAAAAATACCCCAGATCACCCGACAAATAACAATAAAGCAAAGAAGACATCCCTAACACCATAAAATTAGCCCCCAACAACTTTTCACAAAACTCAACCCACTTGTCAAAAAATCAATAAATAACTCGACCACACTTGAATCTCGCCTCAAACAACAAAAAATATTCGACAAAGAAATCATTTCTTAAATGCTCTTGTCTCGATCAGTCAATATCTTTAAAAAACAATTTTAAATCTTTTAATAAACTTTTTCATACTATTCAAACTTTTGTTCATATTTCTATTTGATACTTTTGAAGCTTTTATAATCATTTTAATAATTTTTTGCAACATTTTTTTAAATTTTCTACTCCCTATTTGAAATACATTTCCAACTTTCCCAAATCCTTGATCATTTTTACAGGTACGATAATCCAAAGTCTATTTAAATGATACGAACAATTTTTAGTATAACAGATTTTTTTTTTACTATTTGTAATTTTCATCATATTTTTATCATCCCTAATATTGACAATGTGCAAATGTGTAAAAAAGGCAATAATCACATTCGCCTTAGCAACAATCCTTTTAATTCTTTTCATTGAAGAATACTACAATAAACATAAATCTTCCCACTAGAAAAAATCAATCAGATGACTTTCAAAAATTGCTAACCATCAATCACAAAATTAGTCTTCACCGACATCATCTCAAGAAAAGCCAACAATACCTACAACTACCCAAAACCCCCAAACATCCACACGAATTTCTTTCCAAGATAATCCATACACTTTTGAAGAAAGACACGCTCGCTTATCCGAACCATTAGAACCAGTTCAGCGACAAGCACCCCTAAGTGAACCAACATATAACTTGTACCCCACATTACCACAAGAATTAAGTAGAATAAGAAACATTAGTCATAATCAAAATACAGTCGAAATGAATAGACAAATTATACATCCACGACGAAACAGAAGTTTTCAAACCCCTAGAGTTCATTTTGACATACCCCAATCACCAACACCAACTACTCCAGAAATTTCAAGTAGTACATTGCCAAAAATTCCCACACTACTTTCACAACAGAGAACCTCAAATATACCCTCAGATTACTTAGGTTCAACACCAACATCTGAACAAATACGTGAAAATCCCTTTAACCCCCCCAATCCCACAACACGACTACCATATTGGACAACACACTCATATACACAAGGTGAACCAAACATAATAAACGACCCAATAGATATTTCTACGGATACAACACTATCATCACTACCAAAAACATTATCACTACCGTCAACACCATCATTAAGTCAAATTTCACCGATGTTTTCCCTTTAAATTTCCCAAATAACCTCGACGCTAGATATCGAGAACAATCATCAACAAATATACCTTTACGACTAGACTGGAATACATTCGTAGCACCCCCACCATTATTTGGACAACATCAAGCTAGTAACCGACTCCACAGTTGGGCACTCAATAGACTACAATACAGACAAGATATCTACGAAGATATTCGTGAACACAATATTCAAATACTTCAACAAAATAGTCTCCAATTGAAATTCGAAATCACGATCAAACTTAATAATATTGTTCAACGTCCCTACCCATTAAATCCAACAAATATAACAGCTCAATCGCTACCACCACCATTTAAAACAACTGAAGTAATATATAAATACGATAGATATACCAAAAACACAATTGGTTACATAACATTTTATAACCCATACTCAGGATTATCATACACATTTATATTCTAAAAATATTAACATTTCAACACATCTTTTTTCTAATATTTTCCGACCAGAACACAAATCCTTCTCCTCGCACAGGACCCCAGGATTTATTAGTAACACATTACGATTGTGAAGAAAACGAACAAAAAACACTACACAAATATGCAATAAATCAAGTATCACAATGCGAAACAGAACCACAAGCTATAGAAACTAAAAATGTAATAGCAACACTGTATTCAAAAGCCCGAGCAACAACAGTCACAGGATAAAATTTACAGCAACATTTTCCGAAAAGAAAGTACACTGTTCACAAGTTTCCAATGGAAATAAGAACCTACTTGATCACGAATCATTCTATCGAAGTAATAAAGAACGACTTTTACAGCTAAATCCCGATGATTGTAAAAACGAACTACTCAGACTAAACATCACAAGAAATAGAAACACAGACAGGAAAATAGTAATTTTCCAAGTCTTTGCCGATTCTGTACACCAAGCACAGCTTGAAAGATATCAAGGACATATAAAACTAGACGAAAAAAACCCATACAACGGCGCACACGGAAGATTAACTTACGACATACACGATAAACACTGGATACCACACATTGGAATAAATGACCCCTCAAACTGCAAAGCAGACACAAAAAATAAAGGATATCAAGAAATAATGTTTTTCGATTGGAAGTTACAACTCGAAAAAGTACAACTCACATGAGATTTATCAGATAACACAATGATCTATCAAGGAATTAGATTTTCTTGCAAAAATGATCAAGGTTATTGTGACCCTACAACACGGACACAAGCAACAATTGTTTGGTTTCCCGAAGATACATGCACAACATTTCAAGTAGCAAAAATACACGCTCGAATGATAAAATTTCATGAAAAATATTTTATAGAATCAATTCCATACGAACAAGTAAATCCATCCCGAAAACAAAGTAAAGATTTAAGAAATATTCATGATATAGAAAATAAATTAACACGTTTTCAAATATATCAAGAAACAGAAATTGCATGCAAATACAGAAATCCACTATATAAAACACAATATTCTGAAATACTTGTCGAATACGAAAAAGGTTTCGACATGACCACTGGAAAAATTAAATTTGACCCTTATGCCACAGGTCACCCTCTAAATGAAGGAACATCATACATACCAGTTAATTTTCAAAAAAGCACAGGTCAACCTGGTGGAAAACTATTGTGTAAGGAGATAGTATTTATCTTCATCAAGGTTCATTTGTACTACATTGAGGCACGTTTACAAGAACTATCACTAATGAATAACACCTATTTCGGTAATATTCATTACTATATTCAATTAGATATGAAGTTAGACTACACAATTAGTCGAATTTTTCAAGAAATGTCACTCTCCGATTTAGAAACACTTCACCAATTATGTGAATTGGAAAGGACACAAATCCTGCAATCACTCGCACTAGCAGTACTAAAAATACCCTACGCAGGATACTTATTGTCAGGAAATAGATAAATTTTTCTAGACTACGAAGGAAATATTTTATGGTATTATACTTGTACCAAAAAAGTATCACCACTATATGTTTTTGAAGATAAACGTTGTTATAAAAGAATCCCTATATTCTATGAAAATAAAGTACATTTTGTCGACACACTTTCAAGACGAACATTTTTTTGGGATACCGCAGTCCCATGTGGATCAGAAAATAGCCTCAAGGTAGTACAATTGAATCCTGATGAAGATAAATACTATCTTCTTACACAATACCCTACGTTAATGTAATCACTCAAAAAATTTTCACCCGAAAGCATCAGAGCTATTGCTCGTAATCCAAATATTGATTTACAATCAATTGGAATATATTCTAAATCAGATGACCAACATCACATTAGAACACAACAATTTCAAGAATTATTAACACAAATGGACACAATACAAAGACAGTCAATTGACCAGAAATTAAGAAAACTTGCCAAAACCGCAGGATTTGCAGATAATTATACACAAGGTTATAGCGGATATTTTTAAGACATTAAAGACTATATATATTTAAACGGTGAAAAATACAGACCACAGGATATTTCACCTATACATATTTTCAGTTTTGTCTACCTAAAAAATGAAATTCTAGCTTTTCTAGGATGGCCCTATTACATCTTAGAAAAATTAACTATCTTATACGCAATGTTTAATTTTATAGGATTTCTTTTCTCACTCTTAAAAGGAATCTATAACACATGCGCTATACACACACAAGTAAACAGACAAGCAAGTGTAGCACGCATACTGTTTGCAGGATTTTTTGGAATTTTTTCATCATCAATAAACAAAATACTTCTAGATGCACAAATAAAAGAATATAACACGAAAATATCCACAAGACAGAACACTTACGACGAAGAACACAATAATTTAGAGATAACACCTACCGCACCACAGTTGCCACCCCTACCACAAAACCATTCATTATCATTAGTTCCCCGTAATTTCCGAAACCTAGCAATCACAAATAATCCAAATTCTAGACCAAATATACCACAAAGCCCCATCCAACATATAATGACACATCATTCACAAAATGATAATACATACGAACAACTTATAGAACAACCTCACACCACCACTTTTCAGTCTCAAAATAATCATTTTTTTTAGCCCACGATGAGCCGACAACTTGGATCCCTAGATCGCTCAAATTCCCACCCAGACAACCTCCAAACTCAAATCCCAATAATCCCACTTTTTGCTGTCCCACCACCCGATTTTCCGATTATTAATATATCATCGAGCACGAATTCTGATACTAACTCAGATATTTCAGTTTTATACTCTATCTCTCAATTTAATAACCCTAATGTAGAAACCCCTGACGAATTTGCAGACTCCGAACCATCTCCATCAAATTATACTCAGAAAACTCCTCAGTTTTTTCAAACCCCCCTTTTCAACCAATCCCAACAAATAATTCACTCCCATCCGTTTCCACTCCTTCTTATGCTTCGCAAGTGACCCCAACCTATTCTCCACTTCATTCCGACAGATCATATAATCATTCCCCAGATACCCCCAAATTTCCCAGGAACTCGATAATTTTATTACCCTACAACAGTTAGTACACCCTAACACCCTCACAATACATCATCCACAATAGAATCCTCAAACCCACCTACTCCTACACCCTCCTCAGCTCACACTGCATCATTCACACAATCATCCACATCCACCGAAACACCTAGTAGCACTCACCGAGCTTATCGCACTTTTAAACGAAAAATTCCCGAATCACCCATTCCCGACCAAACCCGGAACAGCCTGCGAATATATTAATCACCCGCAACACACAAACACGAAAAATTTTCTTTCAATCACCTTACCCTCATTTCCACAATATACATTAAACACACCTAACAATACTAATGGCACGTAATTTTGTAGATGAACATGTTTTAATGCCAACACTTCATTGGACAGCTTATTATCATTTTACTAACCCCCTTTGCCTACCACTAACTAATACTCATGACAGCATAGAAAAGAACAAAGACATGTTTTATAGACTGACTACAACACTAACACCTCGACAAATTTACTTACGTAACATTCACTGCACCCCGAGC
This sequence comes from Symsagittifera roscoffensis, assembly GCF_963678635.1. Lineage (NCBI taxonomy): Eukaryota > Metazoa > Xenacoelomorpha > Acoela > Convolutidae > Symsagittifera > Symsagittifera roscoffensis. The sequence continues at coordinate 7,485,825 of NC_087071.1, forward strand.
TAACGAATTTACAATAGAATATTACGACCATAATATCATCCGACCTAATCAAGACCAATTTTTAGATGAAGAACGCTTCGCTAACCCGCAACTAACAGATAATTTTTTCATCAAAACATCATACGTATTCACACTTAATATTTTTGATAGAAAGTATGATCACCTCATTTCAGAATCACTAGCTGATAATCAAGCTTACGAAAGTTTCAATGACAAATTTCAGTTATTTTCACTAACCTTTCACTTTCTTTCACCACATGAACGCGATTTGCACTGTTCCCACGATATTATGTTACGCACTAAACAAACCCACACATATACATACTATCGTTTTATACAAAATCATTTTGATTTGCATACCCCATCAAGACAACCTAACCATCGTTTTCAGTTTCTTAACTCAAAGTACACGTCACCATTTTTCCTTAATTTTACATATTGCATCAAAGATACTAACCTCCACGGCATCCTCCGCAACTATGACCCAGTTACCCAAATGTATATATTTTGTCCCATCACGAAGACCTTTAATGCCGAAGAATCCAGACCCTTCCTTATCACGCATGAATCTATCCAGCCTATTGAAATACCATTATTAGAATTCATTCACAATACTAAATACAATCATAAAATAAATAACCTCATTCAAAACACACCTTACGAGTTTGCAGTACGCACTGAACAACTAAAAACCATTAAAGCACTTCAATTGCTTTGGCCACTGCTACAAACTAAAAACATCATACGCATACTAGCCAAATTACTAACAACATCAGATATGATACACGACATCTTCCCCCACGGTTTTTTCCCAGAAGGTTAACAGGTAAGTATAATTTAAAATACTCTTCACTAATAAATTTAAATTAGTAGTAACCATTTTCTATCAATGTTTGATTTATATTTTTAGTCTTCACATCACGATCATCTACAAAACAGAAAAGAAAAATAAAAATACAAACTTGTTAAATTCTCTTAAAATTCGTTAATTTCTTCCACTAAATAATGTAATAAAATACATACCAAATGTAGTAATTTTATCTATAAATTATTTCCCCATGAAGCAGTAAACTTAGTTACGATGAAAATTTATAATTTTAAATTTTCCCCAAACGCAGTAAAATTCAAATTCTAAGCAATAAATTGATGAAATGAGAAAGCAGTACTAACCTTTTCAAATATTTTCATTCACTCGCACTAGCATTCTATCCAAACTTGCACAGCTCGCCCACAAAGAATTGTTTAAATAATGATTTTAAGTTTCAAGTTTTCACACTCAACAACTCTAACACACGATAACAAATTTCACACTTTCCTTTAACCCGGTTGGAAAGGAATTATATACTAAACCAAACTAACCAACGCAGCTTACTAAACACCACAAATCATAAAATAACAGCATGACTAAGAAAAGAAAACCAACGGTACCCAAACCGGATTGACTCAGTTTAAAACTGGAAAATTTATTCTTTTGAAGACTATTATAAAGTCTAAGAAAGAAATCATAAAACACAAAAAAGTCGCAAGACAAACCCATACCAAAAACAATTTGATTTTTGAAAAAAGGACACAACCAAAGAAACATAAGAAAGACCAACATAAACCCAACATAAAACATTATCACATATCAGGACCTCTCAAAGAAACAGCATGAAATCATACTCCCACTCCTGGCCTAACCCACCAGAGAGGACGTCCTGAGCATGCTCTATAGCCGGCCTAACCCACCGCGCTCAATCCACGCTTTGTGACCACACCTCTATTTTTATTAAGAGGTACTCAAGGGTGAGTAACTCTTCAAAATAACCAAAGTAAAACAAAACGCTGAATAAAAATTGAATTAACATAATTTTATAAAAAGTAAATCATACTTTGCAGTATATAGATCAATACACAACAACAAAGACGAACATCCAAAGACTAGATGATCCCATCACACTCGAACAAAAGAATGGCTTAGCACAACCGACATGCCGTCCACAATCACAACTCAAAGGATTTAGAGTACGACTTGACTTCGCAGAAAAGGACTTCATTGAACTGGACCAATGACCACCTCGATGTTCAAGTATACGTACAGATCCGAGTTACAAGGCATCCTTTCCACACACGATCTTCACGCCCCTCCCAGACGAGGTTGCACACAAAACAAGTTCTCTACATAATACAGAAAAACCCGTCATAGCAAACCATTTTGAAATCGGATTGATTTCATTGGGGATCACAGTCGTTGTCAAAAGCCGACGTAATAATTTCCTGACAATAATTCCAGCGTGCTGGAATTTCCTTATCCAAGAGGAACCGGACAAGAAAATGATGTTCACCAAATACCAACGTTCATCATCCATCCTTCAAATTGCAGAAAGATAATTCTAAAAAACTCTGTAAAACCCGGATGGGTGGAACCTGAACTAAACTACATTTTATAATTGGATAAATTGGATATTTTACCACTGTAAAATATTTAATATTAACCAATCATATTCCATCTAACTAACAACCCACTTATTTGTAAGTGCTGAAATTACTTGTAATTTCAGCACCAGAGAGATTTGAATTTAACTTAGAAAATAGTTGCCTCTCCCGAGTACTTCAGCAGCCGCAACAATACTCTAGATCTAATGAGCCTAGCAGAGGCTAGTTAAACACCCTGAGACTAGTAGATATAAGAGTAAGATTAGGATCGGTATTAGACTAAGAAGTTGCACGAATCTATCCGGCCGAAAATAAGATAGCGTGACGAGCAGAGGGTGTACTCTATCCGAAATTACTCTATGAGTTAACCACATCGGTTCTAACTCACTTTGATAAACGTTTTTATATAGTATGAAAATGTATGACAACCGTTTTTTGTCAACGCGGGTTGTTTTTAGTTTGAATTTTATTTCAAAAAGAGTTACTGCGTAATTCTCGAAAAAAAATGTGCGACATTACGTACCTCGTACATGTCGGCAAGGAACGGCATGAATGCTGGTCTGAATACAAATCGCTTCACTTGTTCATCCACTTTGGTCCTATGCCAGTATAGCAACCACACTCCTCGCAAGTAGCGCATTCTGAAACTCACTCATAGTCAGAGCCGTAATTAGAGCTCGGAAAATCAATTGGGTCGACCTAAAAAAAAGGTCGACAAAATCCGCCCCCTCTCGAGAAAATCCTAGATTCGCTTCTGCTCAAAGTAGTCTAAATGTTTTCCTCTTCCGTCTCCTCCAAGGCGCTGATTTCACTCGTTAAAAACTGACTGATATACTCGCGCTGACTGATATAACCGCCGGTTTTAGTTAGGTCCTTATTAATAAGTTCGTTTTCAGTAGAAGAGTATCCCCAGGTTTTTTTGTAAGTGGATTTTTTGTGTGGGTTTCAAAGTAGGTTTGTGTATTCTAATTCAATTAATTATCTTTTTTTGTTGAATTCAAAACAGCTCGTATCAAGTCAGAAAAAACAAACTGCTCGTATCAATGCAAAATCCTGAATGATCTGGCTACCATTTACACTCAATAAATTTTTTACATCTCAAAACACCAAAAAAAAGAAGGAATAATGCGTTTTGGAATTCACTATAATTGCTCCAGTTTTTCGTTTAATCTTCATTTCACGTTTTCCTTAGTGTACATGATAGTTTTTTTCACAAAAACTTCGAATGTTTGGAGTATGTTTTTTCGAGTTTTTAACAGATTTATTTTTGGAAATACAGAAGGAAACTCATAAAAACAGTTGACTTAAACGGAATAACGTGAAAAATATCAATCTCTGTCAATCAATGTTTTTTTTTCATTAAATTTTTCAACAAGGATTGCAATCGTCAGTTGCAGGGTTCAGGATATCCCGGAGAGAGTTGCCTGGTCCCCGAATTGACCTACTTTGAACAATAATGCTTATCATAATATTTCATAAACAAAGTCGATGAAAAAAAAGCTAGTCATACGAATTTCAAACAATTTTGTGGCCTAATGAAACAAAAAAATTGGCAAAAAAGCTAACAAAACAATTTTCATATATCAAAATTGTATGAGTAAAATTTTTTGATGGCCGCTCAAAAAATTAAAAAAAAAACTTTCAAAATTGCCAGAAAAATTATTTTCCACGTTTTTTTTGCAAGCCAATTTTGAATTTTTGTCTGCATAAAGTAGTCCTAGGATACACAAAAATGGTTTTTTTTTCTGCTTTCCCGGATAATTTTGTCCGCTCAAATTTAGCGCTCAAAAAGCGTATGACTTACATTTTTGTAAGATTATGCATGCGCTGAGCAATGCATGATCAATTGAAACTTCAATTTCAAAATTTTGTATCTCTGAAAATGTTTGCAAAGTTTATAAGTTTGCTATTTACCTTGACTTGTCACTGTATAACATATGTTTTCATGTCATTTCTAATGCATTGTACTTTTAAGCGTGTCTAATGTATGGTGACTCAAACTTTGAGTAACCGGTGTCTTTGCCACTTGTGTTCAGTTACGAACGCAACCCAAAAATTGGGAATTTAATTTGAAAAAAAGCACTTCTTAGTTTATGGAAAAGTGCTACTCATACAATTTCAATTTATGATAATCCTAAATGACTGACTTTTGATGCAGTTTGCTCTACTTATGAATTTGCTTGAAAAGTGTATGAATAACTTTCCAAAAATATTAAAATTATATGATTTGCCTTTTTGATCAAGCCGTGTAATTAGTAGATTTCCATTTTGCCAGATAACCTGTGGGTTTTCAAATTTGAGATGCATGGAGGCAGAAGGAAAATTAGCCCTCCCAACTGCAATTCTTAGTAGATTTTGCTTATTTACTTAAATAAAACTCAAAAAAAAAAATTGCACACCGAGCAAAAATTATTTCCTCATTAAATAATCAATTGGCTTTTTCTAAATTAAAGCCTACTTTGGGGCCTCCTGACTCTTAAAATTGTTGCTTTGTAGTTCATTGACCTTTCGTGCTACAAAAAATTACTATTTCGAAGAAAATCTTAAGAACGTCAAGTATTGGGAGAGGTTCGTTGTTTGCCGCGTTTACTGGGAACAGTTGATTAAATAACAGAGCAGAAAAGTAAAAGTTCCAACGTAATTTTTAATTGGGTTTTTGCAATGAAAAATTACCCCTCTGCTCTGATTTTTGGGCTCTTTATATTTTAAAAAAAGGAGGAAAAATTGTAATACAGAGTAAGAATTTCAAATAACAATTCCTGTGTCTTTCCCAATAAATGCCAGAGCAAGACATAGCCCCCAGTTGTGCTAGCGTGAAGGATCTATTACTAAAAAAATGAAAATTTAGCACGATCGATTTGATTTTCTGAGATGTCCTAAAGACTAGGAAGACACTAGTTTTCAACGCTTGTCAGCTGTCAGTGCGGTGCAATCTGACTCTGAAAAAAAACGTAGCAATCGTTTGTTTGAAAAAAAAAACACGTTTGTTTAAAATTCCAAGGCGGTGGGGAAATTGAAAAAGAGAGCCAATCGTAAAGGGACTATACATAATACTTAAATGCAAATGAGCAACGTCATTTGTGTTAAATTTCATCAAAAGTTTGTCTGTAAGACCGACAAGGTAAATCATACCAATCGATTGTCTTTTCGATTGTAGTTTCAACTACTACCTCATTTGAACTTTTTTTGAACATTTACTTTAGTGTTGCTATAATTTATAGCAACACTGAGTAAATTTTCACTAGAATATTCAAATGAGAGAGTTGTTAAAAAGAGAAATAGAAAAAACATAACGAACTCATATTTTGCATGTTGAGGAAACAGTTTGAAAATATCGATGGCTGTGAACATAATTTTAACGTAACTAATACCGAAATATCCGTCAAGACATAACCAATTGCGAAATACTTACGAAAATAGATTGAGCCTGCTTGTATCAGGTCAAAGCCCTGAATGTTCCGATTGCCTTTTAAGGTCTAAATAACATGAAAAAACTAAATGTAATGAAATCGAACGAATAAATCCCCCCCCCCCGACATGCCAAATTAAGTACAAGGTAATAAATTTCGCACCTAGAAATAATCAATTATGGCAAATAAACTTCCTCTAACTAAATTGGAATAATTTCTAAGACGGATTAACTCTCAGATTACGCTTTATTAGCGCAAAATACATCGCGCGTTTATTTTGCCAAATGAGCCAAAATAGCAATCGTTAAGCCCAATTACTTTACAAAAATCGCAAGTGAGATAGGTTTTTTCCACTTTCCCCTCACATTTCAAGTTTTCCATTTTTATAATTGACTTGTGTTAATATGGCTGAACGCGTAATGTTACGAAGTAAGACATGAAGGACATATGTGTTCACAACAGTTAACTTGTTCACCATGCAAAACTTCATTGCATTATGACAACGGACTATTAGTTTTCAAAATTTAAATTTAAAAGTGAGATGAAAAATTGAAAAGAGCCTTGAAATGTATTTTTTTAAATTTGAGCTTAGGAAAACTCCTTCAAAAGTGGCTAGTTATAAATTCGAAGTTTGTTTGAAGAAAAAACAGCCCGAGCGCAAATATTCCGTTTATTGTCGTTACGAAAGTCGGAAGATCAAGAATTTAAGCGAGAGGTAAAACTAATTCCAAACGAATTTGGCGCGGTAATGAAGCTAACAAAAGTGAAAGACTTATTCACCGTACTATACCTCGCAACATGACGTTTTTTTGCATAAACGTACATAAAGTATAAGCAAGAAAATTTGAAACATGAGGAAACAAAATATAAGAGCTTTAGTCCAAGCCATTGATCAAATGAACGAAAAAACTCATAAAGATGGTAAAACCTGACGACTTTTTTTCCAAAAAAATGGGATATAATGGACCCCCTCATAAAATTACAAAAAAAAATGTTGAAAAATTGTTCATACGGCAATTTGCATGAAAAAAATCTTGCGCAAATTTGTTCAATTTTTCACGCTGAGACCTGTTTTTGTATTTAAGAACAAAAATTCATATCATTAGGCTTATATAAATCAATTTTCAGAAAAAAATCAAGAGGAAACTGAAAAAGAGCCCACCTGACTTTGCAGCCTTCTGTCTCCCAGTTTTCGTTTGGTTCCACTTCCAGAAAAGGAGGCATAAACCCAGGAAACTCCTCGTCCGGCAGCACTGGGTGATACATTATGTTTTTAGGGTCATCTTTTGACTTTCTGAAGTATGGCAGCAGTAGTGTGTTTATGAGTTTTCTCCAGTCCGGGTGAATAGCCTCATTTTGTTCTGAAAACAATCCGACATTTTCTATTGCATCTTTCCATAATAAGTTTTAAATTAAACTCACAGCTCCCTAATCTTTCCCTATTTTTCGTTAAAGACAGTTTTGTGGCACTGTCGCCAAGCCGTTTTGATACGAAGTTTAGGTTAGTTCTCAGGCTCTTTTCCTCTCCCCCCCCCAATTTCAATTTCAATTATAACAAGTATAGATAGTTGATGTAAGTTAAGGGCAAAATTTCCCAGCAAAAAAATTGAGAACTACAAAAAGTGCGTTTTTTTTTCAAAAAGCTACTCTTTTTCTTTTTCCCCTAGCTTTAAGTTTCAATTTTGAAAAACTACTTTTATCTTGCCATAATGTAGGGAAACTAGAAAAGAGCCGAAAAGCCGAAAACTTAGATATATTCCAGAATCTTTGAAAATTAGGCATATTGAACCTTAACTTTTTTCTGAAAGTTGGTTGAGAAAGAAAAACAAATTTTGCTCCAATTTAATGAAAATCTGGACTAAAAAGTTCATTCTTTTTTCAAAAATTGACTTTTTATCACTTTTTACTCTTTTCCAGCCCCATTCAAATTCAGTTTTGATAAGCCCATTTAACTTTAAGCCCATTTGCCATTATTTAAAAACTTGGCATGGCGAACATACTGACAACTGTAAACTGATTTGCTCTTCAAAATTCACGTCATAAAATTTAGCCGTAATAAACAAATATAGAAATCGATTTTTGAAGGGTGGGGGATGTGGAAAAGAGCCTCAATTTCTCCCACTTTTGATTTTCAGTTTTGGAGACTGGAGTAAAACTAAGTTTGCATGGCTAAAAAATCAAAAGTTTCAAACTGGTTTTATAAATTTGCAACCAGTTTTTTCGAGAAAGAAAAATGTTTTAGAAATTTTTTTTTTGTGATGTTGGAATCACGTCTGACATAGCTGAAATTTTATGATTCACTCCGATGGTTCTTTCTGATACCTTAATTTGAGTGGCATTTAAGTGACTCACACCTGAAAACAAAGTTTTAATAATTTTCAATAGTCGTAACAAAAATTATTCTAAGGCTGTCATGAATTCAACGAAACTTGGGATGGTGACGAAACTAAACTAACAATTTTGAACAGATCTGCTCTTCATTGGGGAGAAGGGAGTTTGGACTGAGAAGAAGCGGAGACAAACATTTATAAACAAGAAGATTACATTTTCTTATCGTTTCGAATCTATAATTCCAACAACAGAACAAATATCTCGGAACAGTAAAATTATGACTTTTTTTCAGTTTGATTTGTACAATTAGAACCTCGAGTTGAGTAAAGTTGTTCATAAGGTAATTTACACGAAATTTTTTTGGAAATAGATTTCATACCTCTAAAGATACACTAGTGGACAAAATTAGGCGCAAAAGTTTTACTCTCTAAAACGCTTAGTTTCAATGTCCATTTTGGTCAACATTTCTTTCAAACTTCAGTAGAACTTTCAATTAGACCAAAAGCAAAAAATCAGAGGTTCCCTCTATGAAACTATCAAAATTTAGTTTCAATGAAGTACCACTGTAATGCGGGTCTAAGAATGCCAGTTTTCCTCCTTTGCAAGTTTTTTTTCACTTTGCGTGAAAAAGTAAGAAACGTCTGAGCGCTGTAAAGTTTTCACACGGATTGTTTCGATTTTCTCGCTGAAATTGCTTCACGTCACATGAACATTTTGTTGTTCGGCCAATTCCAGAAAAAATTCACTACGATGCAAAACTTATGGCAAAGGAGAAAAAGTGGCATTTCTAGACCCAGATTAAATTGGTAAGTCATTGAAACAAAAATTTGATAATTTCATTTAATACTATCATTTGCTTTTGGTCTAAGTAAAAGTACTACTAAAATTTGAAGGAAAATTGTCAAAAATGGATATTATAAATAAGCATTTTAGAGAACAAAATCCTAAATTCGCGCGTAATTTTGTCCACAAGTGTATGTAAATGTTTTAACGAATTTCTGAAAAATAATTTTTTGAATTAATTTCTTGTCATCCAATTATCATAAATAAAAAATAGATGACAAGTTTTTTTTGCATAATACTCTTGCTTAGAAAATTTCAAAGCTTTTTTGTGGTGTTATGTTTGATTTTACAAGTTTAAATTGTGGGGAGAACAAAACTGTTTATCATGGCCCATATAAGTATTTTTAACAATTTGAAAAACCATTTCACTTTTAAAAAATTGCAATTGAAGGAAGAGCGATATTTTCTTACATTTATTGCTTTTCTTTGTATGATATTGAGTGAGTTGCAATTCTTTTTTATGGAGGTCAACCCGAGGAGAGCTTGCATAGACCGAGTTTCAGTAAAAAATCGAGATTAATTGAAAAAGACCCAAAAACCTTAACTTCAGCTCTTACCTCCTTTGTCTATTGTACCTTGAGCGGCCATTAACTTTTTAGTTTGCGCCACTGTTGTAGCTTTTTTGTGCTTCTTTTCCAGCCTAATTTTTCTTAGTTGCTGAAATCTTCTCTGTGAAAAATAAAATCGCACGTGTGTTTAAGGTACTTTTGTAACAAAATTTTAATGAGAAAACTACATTGCGAGTTTAAACTTCCCTCAACTTTTACAGGGTGTTTCAAAAATTTTTTTCTAATTCTTTTTTCTCATTTCTTAAAAATGTACAATTTTGAAATGATTCTTACTGCAATTGGTCGCAAAAATCGACAAAAATGGAAAAATAACTCATTGAATTGGTTTGTATTTTTTTCACGGTTGATTGATTTTTCAGTGCATTTGTTCTGATCAAATTTATAAAGTGCTAACCTAAAATATCGCAAAAAAATTGAGAGCAATCAGAGCTTCTAAACTCGTTTTTCGGTTAAATTTAGCCACAAAATGATAAAGACAAAAAAAATTGCATGAATTTCACCAGAATTTCTGTTGTTCATTTTTCTTGCAAAAGTTTGAACCATCCAAAATTACACCCCTAAAATGGGTCATTTCAAAAATTTCAAAATTCGGCAGGCAAGCAAATTAAATTTAACTGATTCTCACATCAGTATTTGTTAAAAAACGAGTTTGGTAAATACTTTAAAAAAGCAACAAAAATTTGGTAAATACTTTAAAATATCCGGGATCAGATGCGTGTCTTGTTGATATAGTCACAGGTTATAGAAGTCACAAGTTTTAGTTTTCAAGCGGGAAAAGAACAGAAGTTTTTCAGTTTTTCAGTATTTTTATAAAATCTAAAGATTGACAGTTCATCAATTTTTTTTTAATTTTGCCGCCCGAAATGCTGCTTTGTGAACAGCTGATTTTAATACTGCAAAAACTGTTTCTAATATCAGACTTTCACATCAAACTTTCACATCAGATCTTCACATCAAATTTTCAAAGAAAGTATAGAATTAATGGCCTGTTAAGTAGTATGCTAAAATGCCTGTTCAACGATAAAAAAATCGCTCATTGAAACGATCGCTCTTTCTTGAGTAAAAAATAGAGCCTTGATTTTTGCATTTAATGATAACAAAATACAAGCTGAACTCTTTTAAAAAGCTAAAAAGTAGATGTGAAAAATAATCGTATGGTAAGATTGTGTCTAAAATTAAAACTTTTGAAGAATTGTATTCAGTTGATCACAAAGCAGCAATTTAGGCAACAAATTGGTAAAAATGGTCACATTTCTAAGGTTGGTGATGCTTAAACGTTTCCATGTCGAAACTCAATAAGACTCAAAAAGACCAGCTAATAATGTGATACTTTTTGTCGGATATGTTTGCTATGATGTAAACTGAACTCAAAAAATAGAAACTGTCACTGAGAGTACAAGTAATATGCACTAAAAACTTTTTGGGTGCAATTTGAGATTGATATACGATGTTGCAATTATAAATTAACCGTGGAAAAAGATCAGATTTGATGATTCCGCACATCCAAATCTGCTGTTGCTTTGGGATATGTCTATCAACAGATATTTATATTTGGTTATAAATGCAATTGTCTATCTCTATGAAATATTACTAACTAACCAACCATATTCCATCTCTAACACCGACACTTATTTGTAAGTGCTAAAACTACTTAGAGTCCTAGCACCAAATTTAATTGAACAAATCCTAGACTAAATTTGTTCTCGTCCTGGATAAAACTCCAAGAACTAATACGCAAAAACCAGTATACACTAAATCTATTGAGACTAGGAGATATAAGAGTAAGATTAAGATTGGTATTAGAGTAAGAAGTTGCACGAATCTATCAGGCCAAAAATAAGATAGCGTGACGAACAGACTGTGTACCTCTGATGAAATTACTCTATCTGTATAACAAAAAGGTCTGAACTCAGCTGATGCGACCATAAGTCTCGAACAAGACCTTAACCAACCTAGAATTAAAGTTTAAAAGTAGAAATAGACAATTGCAAAACACCAAAAATAATAGATGGAATAGCGAATTTATTAATAGAAATGTCTCTAATGCTCAATAGAGCTACGCCAATTTTCCAAACAATACGAGAAAAACCAGGTATTGCAAGACGACCAAGAACAAGGCGTGATCTACGATTAGGAAGAAACCAATCATCTACGATTAAGATCTACGATTAGTAGAAACCAAGAAGACCAATCGACCATATGCTAGTAAGACGAAAACCGGAAGAACAAGTTTTTGTATTTAGAATCCTTTGCTCGGTAAATTTAATTTTTCATTTGTTGAAATAAAAACAATCGGAACAATACTTTTTCAATGCAAATGTTGCTAAACAGAAAATTTAAACAAAAACGACTGATAAAAAGAACACAAGTCGTTCCTCCCAAAATCTGCAGTAAATCAAAACTTTTGAACAAAAATATTTATTAAATTTAAAAAAAAAATTAGTTAGTATAAAATTTATTGTTAGTTTCACTAAATTGAACACATTATCTTTTTTTCATCCCAGCTTCATCTCCTAAAACATAACAGCATAAATTAAAAAAACCAACATCATCCAAACTCTAAATTTAAACTTCTCTAAACTTGAACTTAAAATAAATCTTATCAAGGCTTATCCTTGTTTTCTCTTGAATCACTTTTATTTAAAAACCGATCATCAAGGCTTTCCTTGGATCTTTATGTCCAATTAAATTTAAATATTTTCCTTAAATAATGATCATCAAGATCATCAAGGCCTCCCTTGGATCAATCAGAACAATTTTGTTCTCCAACCACCTTATGTTAAGTGTCTAACGACCTAAAACTTCGATTCACTCTCCGGCCGTTATAAACGACCAAGGACTAAAAGAAGCATTTGAAAAAAGTAACCACTTGAATTAAGATAAACAGTGAAGAACTTCGGTTATTGATCCTTCACTTGAGCCCCTCCTCTTAGATGAATTAGAGGAGTCAGTCACAAAATGTCAGTCAAAAAATTAGTCAGTCATAAAATAGTATCAAACGATCTACCTATGTTCTATTTATACATCAACGTTGTGGATTGTTTTACAATTCTCCAACCTTTGATCACAAATCATAACCCCTAGGTAAGATTAAGTAAGTTGATCTCAGATTAAAACCTAGCCACGAGAAAAGAAAAAGTTCATTCTCACGAATTGACAGACTTTTCTCTCTTCAACCCGTCAACTCCGACAATATATGCCACTAAGTAAGATAACCACACAAAAAAGTATGAAGTAACACTTTAAGGAATTAGAAACTCTAACCCCCGAGTGATTGCATTCCTCCTCCTAAAACTTATGTCCAGAGATATAGGCAGTAAGCAATCAATCATGTTACATCATTGTTTAATTAAAAACGAACGGTACGATCTTGTAATTACACCACAAAAACAAACAATAGGATATATCAGATCAAAAAGACAAACACGTAAAAAGACATTAATAACAAAACACAAACAAATTTTCAAAAGACGATTTTCAAATAGACGAAACGCAGTCTCAGAATCAGTTACAAACACGATACAGGAACTTCAAGACTTAAAACACTCAATAAACACCAAAACAACCGCTAGAAAACCAAAAATATTTCTCTGACACAGAAGCCACATCACCATCATCAGTTAAAGGAAAACGCAGAATCAAGAAATCACACATTAAAAAACCAGTTTGTCTATATACTTGGAATAAACCATTAAGACATATTGGAACTTACACATTAACAGTTTTAAGATACAAAAAATGATCGAATACAACAAAAACTTCGACGACAAATTAATACTCCTTTTTTCTATAAAACCAGAAAGTGAACCCACTCGAGGACAAGTACAATTTGTCACAACTTAATCATAAACTTATTTGAAAAAAGTTACAGCCCATGTAAACAAGAATTCCCCAAAATAAGAATGAAACGACAAATTCTCTACCACTACCTTAAAGGAATCTGTAATATAACCTCACATCATAGTATATTTGAAAGAGAAATAGTTTCACCAAAGCCGAACCATCCTACACATCAAATACAAACAGATGACATAGATGATGATTTCTCAAAAGTTTTCACAGAATATATTTTTTTTAAATTACAACAACAAAATTCACAAAGAGCAAATTCAGTACTCACAAATGATGTCTTTTCACTTATTTATCGCTACAAATCTATAATAGAATCGAAAGAAACACAAAATCTATCACCGCTTCAAAAATCTAGACATTCAACTATAAGACATGAAATAAACATTTTCTCAAAATTTTTAGACTCAACCCGTGAAAGTCTTATTAATAATGAAACTTCACAGAATGTCAAACCCGATCTACAAAAAATCTCAGCATTGTTCGTAATTGATTATTTCGTCCATAATATTGATTTCATAGCACAATCAAGAAAGAGTTTTTGACCACAAAGCTCAGATGACAAAACTCTACTATCAGATAAAACAGATTATGTTTGGGACCCTGATTGGTCTCACCCATCATTTAGTAACATAAAAATAGGTATATCAAATGCAGCAATTACAACTATCTCCGTAAATAGAGAATATGTTAAAATAACTCCACTTACTAATGATGCGACAACTATAAACTATAATACAATTTTTAATGATAGAAAAGGAAATAAAAGTCCTAATTCAACACGATCAAGAAACATCTAGACATTCACAAGTAAGACATGAAATAAAAACTTTCTCAAAATTTCTAGACCCAATCCGTGAAATTTTTTTTAATAATGAACTTAATCACTTTGTGATGACACACAAAGTCATCAACCAACACAAATGCAAAATGAAATACCATTGCCATTTTGTTTACAACATTACAAAATGTGGCATTATTAACACAAGAACCTTCATTAACATAAGAAAATATAAATGGAGCAATAAAGCTTACACAATAAGATATTCAAACTCAATCACATTTTGTTAATGAAGAATTAGTAGAGATAATGCCAACAACATTATAACAAAGCATTTTTCTTATTCACCCGACAATTACAACACCAGAGAATAAAAATATAGCATTTACACAAACAAGCATACAATCAAAAGTAAAAAATTCTGTTGCTCCAAAATATTCACAAATGGATTATCAGACATTAAGATTAATAACGAATTACGTATTCATAACTTTGTGATGAATACACAAAGTTATCAACGAACACTAACGCAAAATGAAATATTATTGCCATTTTGATTACAACAACACGAAATGTGGCATCATTAACACAAGAACCTTCAGTAAAACCAGAAATCATAAATAGAACAACAAATCTTACACAATAAGATATACAAACTCAATCACTTTTTGTTAATGAAGAAATAGTAGAGACAATGCCAACAACAACATAGCAAAGCATTTATCCTATTCACCCGTGACCATAAAAATAATTTCTTTGCAAATAATAACATAACAAAACCCCTTATAAAAGAACCAAAGCCAATCAAAGGCACAAAACTACAACCAACAAATACAACACTCAATTTTTCTTTCAACGATCAACATTTACCTACAATGGAACATCGCAAAAAAATCCCAGTTTTTCAACAAAAAAAAACAAATAAGGATTTCACAAGAAGCCAACCACGTTATAAGAAGATGAAGATTAGTTTAGTTAAAACCAACAACGATTTTCTACAAATCAACAAAACACTAACTCGAATAATAATCAACCAGATCCCATTTATCAATCAGATCTTTTTGATCCATACACAAGAAATGAACAAACACGACAATCCAAACAAATTTTTCCTCCAAGACAAAACTCGGCAGCATAGTACAATAATAAATTCCAATCACAAAATCCGATGAACACACAAAGTTATCAACCAACATAAATGCAAAATGAAATACCATTGCCATTTTGTTTAAAACAACACAAAGAGTGGCATCGCATTCGGCATCATACAACAAAAAAAATTTCCAATCACAAAAACCAATGAATATACAAAGTTATCAACCAACACAAATGCAAAATGAAAAATCATTGCCATTTCATTGACAACAACTTACAAATTTTTCTCAAAGGCCAAATGCCGCAGAATCACTTCAAATGACTATGAATCCATACCTTATGGGTGGATCATCCATATCTTCAAATAAACCATTGATGGTATTCACACGAACAGATCCTGAGTACTCAGTAGAAGATTATATAAATGCAGTTACAGCAAAATTAATTTTAATTATAGGTTCTGAACCAGCAAAAACGCCACTTCATCAAAATTGGATAAACAAACGCACATCTCTAATCCAAACTACCCTTGATGGCGCAGCACACAAATGTTTTTTAGTTTTACCGATATAAATTAAATCAGACTCGAAAAGATTCACACAAGAAATTTCAAAAATGTTCGACTCTGAACAAAAAAAACAACATCAAAGAGTATTCTGTAATGAAATCCCTAGGCTCCCTATCGAAACAGTTAAGCAACTTATTACAAAATACAAAACTGACAGAAGTCCTAATGATGACTTCAACACCACAACTATGAAAGTTAGCAATAATAAAGAAAGCTTCACATTCATCTTCAATCCGAGAACCTGACATAGATTTCCGAAAACTAGTAGCTACATTAGAACAGGCCGAAATCACAAGGAAAATGAAAGAAACAGAAAATTTAAACTTACAAATATAAACAACATTCATACAAGCACTTCACAAATAAATAACATACAAGATTCCGACACGGAACTAGCCAAAAAAATAACTCATATATTAAATTTATAAGAGAAAAACCCAAATTTGAAAGGCAAACCCTCAAATAGAATATGATTAAACTATTGCCGTAGATACGGACATAGCATTGCGGAATGCAGACAAAATCAGCAAGACAATCAGAATAAGACAAAATTATTGTGAACCATATAAAATTTTTTTATCAATACATGAAAAAAGATCAAAACTTATCAAACAAGACAGAATTATTGTGAACCATATAAAATTTTTTTATCAATACATGAAAAAAGATCAAAACTTATCAAACAAGAAATTTCACAGTGATAATAGCTCACGATAACCACTCCCAGGCAATTACAATAATAGACAACAATCACTTACCAAAAAAACTATCGCGGAAGATCTCCAGATCGAAGAAATTCACAATATTTTTCACAAAACAGATACAGCAGATCAAATAGCGAAAAAGCAGTATCTAAATAATTACTGAAGATCAAACTCAAACAAAAGTAATTACTAAAACTATAACAGAAATCGTTCCAACTCAAACTCTCAAAATAGATATTATTCAAACGATCGATCCTGAAAGTCTTCATTCAATCGAAACAGGAATTACACAAACAAAAGAAATAGACAATTTTCAGACAATAGATCACGAAAAAATTAAAACAACATGTCAAACTATAACAACAATTACAGTAGATCACCCGATAATTCTAGGAATGGAAAATATAATTACCCAAATAGGCAAAGTAACAATTCTCAGTCACCACATAGAAATAATACACAATATCAACATTCATATCAAAATTATAGAAGCAGTACACCTAAACACCAAAGGCAGATAAAGAAGGTACAATCAACTGAACAAATTCTATCAGACCCTCCCGGTATTGATAATACAGAAAGTTCAGAATTACAGTTAAATCACATAATTTGTGAATTCAGAGACGACGAGATCAAAACAGAAAAAACAATTTCAATAAAAATGCTTAAGGTTGAAATAGAATACGAAGTACCAACTGAATCAAATTTCTATCACATTCACGAAAATTTTAGTAATTTCGATGAACAAATCATCACACAGAAAAAATCAGATTATACTAAACAAAAACTCGAATGAAGTTCAACTAGGAATAACATATAATAAAACGTTACAACGAGTAAAATGCAACCACCTAAAGACAAAAATTTGGAAACTTTCACATTTTTTAAAAAGTTCAAAAAACAAAAGTTTTCAGTCACCAGACTTGAGATTTGTTTTTTTTTTATAATAGAATCACGAGCAGAATTAAACATCATAAACACTCCCACTTGGAATGACATACAAACCCTACATCCAAAATTATCACCATTAAAAACCTCGAGCAAATTAGCTACAGCACATGGATCAAGTTTAACAAAATATGGGAAAATCCAATTAATCCTCGTTCCCACTCAAAAATGGAACAAAGCAAACTATTAAATAAAACTTTTAGGCATTTTTCATATCACAGACATAAAACAAAATATAGTCAGATATCCATTTATTACTAAAAAAAATACCCACTATCAATATTCTAATAAATTACAAACAAAAAATAATTACACAAGAAAAAATGACACATCACTAACCTCCTTTCAAAGATTAAAGAAACAACCTCCATTTTTCTCTAAATTCTACCCCATATACAATCAAGAACGGAAACACTTGAAACCATTATCAGGATATGTATATAACTTTTCAATGAGTCAAGTCCATCAATATAATATTGATCAAAACAAACAACGACTGTATATGTTAGATTTTGAGTTTAAACCAAATCATAAATTTTTTTGTGTAACAATTTCTTCCTCTATCAAATACACAAAAAGTACAAGTTCAGATATTATCTCTTCACACGTTTACAACAATTCCCCATATAAAATAACACTACCATTAGGAATATTAGGATATTGTGAAATAAATGCAACAATTTCTCCCACAATAGAAACAGCATATAGAGTAAACAATATTTTTTAAATTTATTGGATTTATGTCAATCGACAATTCCTAATAAAAAATTATCAATAATGTATAACTAGTGATTCAAAACGGAACAAGACTTTTTTTTTACAAAAACACCTCTTTTTGAACCAACATTCCATACTTCAAAATATACCCCAGAACAGCAGAAATTCCTCACAATGTTCTCAATTTTCAACACTCGCAAGTCACACAGCAAGAATATGAACAATTAGCGGACCTACTACTTTAATACCCAATGGTTTATGCGACATCTAAAGTAGATGTTGGAAAACTCACCATTACACTTACCTTTAAAACTTGACGCAGTTTTCAAAATCAACGAGCAAGTAAAATTCCAATTCACTCACAGGATAAAGTTAATAGACTACCAGATATCTTAGAACAATACAAAAGCATTGCACCAGTTGACAAAGAAGAACAGCCAAAAGGAGAATCATTAAAAAAAGTTCTAGACGCCAGATACCTTAATTCACTCAACGACGAATAAAATGCAATTGGCCCTTAAAAACAATTCAAGTAGCCTCACAAAAGTAAGCGAACATTAGCGAACTTAGAACAGCTGACATGATGAACAGCGCATATAAACAAATGCCACTAGATGAACAATGACGACGGCTAACACAATTCGTTATCGGAAATTAGCAATACGAATTCAATAGAATATTCTATGGAATCTCCATAGGACCAGCTGCTTTTTCAGCAATTATGAGCAAAATTTTCCGACCACTCAATCTTAGCAAAAATGTCATAACATATTAGGACAATTTTTTTGGGAAATCGCAGACAAAAAGCGAAATGCTTTAAGTAATAGATAAATATCACCAAATACTACTTAAAGAAAACAAGAAAACTGCCCCGGATAAATCACAGTTCTCTCTAACCCGTGTTAAATTCCGTGGAAATATTATCGAAGGAAACACGATCCTTCCATTAAAATCACGCATAAATGCAATCAAAAACTTCAACTGCCATCAAACAAGGAGAAAATCCGAGAATTTCTTAGAATGCTAAACTTATAAAACGCAATTATACATAAGACCATCTTATATTATCCTGAGACAACAAAATATTTTTGAATGAACAAACGAACACAAAAAACGATTTGATGAAATAACAAAACTCCTTAGTGAACAAGTATCAAGTACAATTCCAGACCCAGACCAACCATTTTATGCTATTTGCGATGCTTCAAATTTTGGCATCGGCGCAGCATTATTACAATCACATAACGGAACAAATAAAATGAACCTTACCTTATCTCAGCAATTTCAAGACTACTTACACACTTAGACTCTCTACATTTATGAGAGAATGTACAGCAAAAATATATACTCTTCACAGAATATGAGTTTTTAATCCTTAGATCAAAACAACCAACAGTCTTATTTACAGACCATAAACCTATAATCTTCTTATTCACACAAAAATCAAATCCAAAATACAGAGTTTACAGATTTCAATTAATTCTAATGAAATTTCCAAACTTACATAAAATATGGACTGCAGGAAAAAATTTTGCCTTACCAGATCTACTCAGTCGAAACACACCATCCGAAATAATAACAAGAAAAACGTAAGTAGAAATCCCACAAAATTCAAAATTTCTTACAGTTTCTTACAAAAAAACGAAACGTCACCACGACTAGAATGGAAATATGCAGTAAAAATTTACCTTGAAAATGTACAAGTAAACAACCTACAAAATTTCACTATATCTAGACTGCCAAAACAACCATTACGAAGTAGATTTATCAGAAAATTCTTCATTCAAGCCAATACCATATTCATCAAGGATAAAAAACCACAATTAAAAACAATAAAACAAAAAACGTATAGGACAATTTTTTATTCCCCTTAATAGAAAAAGAAAACTTAACCGGTAAATACAAATTTCTCAGGACCTACAGACTTAGACACCATATACCCAATAAGTCAAGTTTTCAACCTACATGACACTTTAGATAAAATACCCCTATCAAGAACAGGAATAAAACACATATTTCAACCAGCCACAGAAAAAATAACCCTAGATTAATTTCAAAAAAAATCAAATCCTCGACCCAATATTTCGACAACTCAAATCTTGGCAAAAATACAAACAAAACTTGTAAAAGCAGATATTACAATTCTAGGAAATAAAACACTTCTGATACTTCAAAAAGTTTAATAACACAACCATAAACGAGAACACCGATATTTTGGAATACCAAACACGCGAAACAAAAGTACCTTGTTTTTCTTTAAGTGTGATACTCATATTATTTCATAATTCACATATACTGAATACAAAAAGACATACAGGATCAGTAAAAAACAAACTCCATTTTTAATCAGATTTTTTACTTTCAAAATGACCAAGTTGGATTAAAGTACTATGTAACAATTGTATAGCGTGTCAATTAAACAACCCATATCCACATCAGAAACAGATAGCAGAAAAACATGACTTTAATGGACAAAGTTTTTATTTCAGCCTCAAAATATCATTTGATACAAAAGGACCAATATCACCATCCTCAGAAGGAAACTCATATACAATGATATAGTCGACTCTTTTACATACTACGTAGCACTCATTGTGGTGCAACCCTGTACCTCATTTTGGAGCTTAATATGCATATTCAACTCTCTACGATCACTTGATTGCAAAATTTGAATTACCAGAAGTCCTTGTTACAGATATTGGCTCTGAATTTATAAAGAATGAACTCATATCATTATGCCGTCTTTACAACATCAATTATAAACCTCGAACATCTCATGCCCCGTGGACTATTGGTTTAGTCGAAGTTATGAACCGTTCATTACAAGAATACCTTAGATTTATGATAAATGGAAAGCATACAAAGTATACAGAATGCTCAACAGACGTAAAAATATTTCCCTAAGCCTACAACTCACAAATAACAACAACATTAGGATTATCATTGTATTCTATGGTTTTTAACCAAAAGCCCCCGGAAACCAATAATATCGCAACTTGCACTCTAATTTTCCCTCAAAGAAAAATATTGAATACGCCTAAAGCAAAAATCAGACATGATCACTTAGACTAAATAACCTATAACTCCTAAATACGCCCAATCATCCAAAATAAAAACAAAAAACTAGGAAATTCATTCCTAGACCACTATAGTTGCCTAAGTCAAAAATTGCTCATACCCAACATACTTGTCAGAAAATGAATAAACCATCCGACCACACTCAGTTTCCAACTTGGAAAATAAAAAACAGTTCCACGGACCAAATCATTTTTCAAATGCTTCTTTCTCATTCAGTTCGGCTCCTCAAGACAAAATTTTCAAAATTTTATGCAATCTTTTTTTTTTTTTTCAATATAGTCTATTTTTCATTATAGACACCCTCGAAATAATTCTCCTTCTCTTCATAATTTTTGCAGCTTTTTCGTAATTTTTTTTCACTGACCAAAACTTACCTCAACTTCTCAAAAATCCTTGATCATCTCCTCAGATAAGATAAATTAAAAGCTGTAAAAATGGTTAAAACATATATTTAAACAACAGAGACATACATCTCTTTTTAGTAATTTTTTCAACCATTTTAGTCTCCCTCTTTCTCACAATATGTTAATGCAAAAAAGGCAACAATTCTCTTTGCATTAGCAACAGTTTTTTTCATTATTTTTATAGGAGAATAAGAAAACAACACAAATTTTACACCTAAAACAAAATTTTTTAGATTATTCCAAAATTGGTAATCAACAACCAACACAACAATCCCCACCGACTACGACATCCCAAGAACTCCCAACAACGCCAACGACTAGTTAATTAAGTCAACCCCAATCAATACACGAATTTCAATCCAAGAACATCTATACACTTTTGAAGAAAGACACGCAAAATTATCCGAACCTTTAATGCCCGTAGTTCGCCATGTATCTCTAAGCAAACCAACATACAACACCTTTGAACCAACAGATAACATGTAGTGTTCTCTCCAACAAGATCTTAGTAGAACAAGAAATCCTAGTCAAAACCAAAATTAGACATCTACAATAGATAGACAAATAATTCATCCCCGACGAAATAGAAGTTCCACAACTCCAAGAGTTCAATTTAATATACCCTCATCACCATCTTAGAATCCTCTAGATCTCTCAAGTTTTACAATTGAAAGTACTCCTCCGCCATTACAAACAGTTTCACAACAAAACACCAAATATCCCATCGGATTATTTAGGATCAACCACCACATCCGAACAAGTTCGTAAAAATCCATTTAATCCCTCAACATCAACACAACGTCTCCCACATTGAATGACACAATCGTTCACACAAGGTGAAACAAACTTGGTAAATGAATCAATCGAGATCTCATCAGATACAGCTTTGTCACTACCAGAAAATCTATCAATACCTTCAACACCTTCAACTATAAGCCAACCTCCAAGCATACCGTTTCCACTAAAATTCCCTACAAATTTGGACGACAGATGTAGCGAATTTTTAGATATAAATAAACCTCTACGATTAGATTGAAAAACATCCGTAGCCCCCCTCCCTTATTTGGACAACATCTTGATAACCACAGATTACATAATTGGGCACTCAACAGACTACAATACAGACAGGTCATTCACAAAGATATACAGGAACATAATAAACAAATTCTAACACAAAGCAATTTGACAGTGAAATTTGAAATCAAAGTAAAATTAAATAATATATTACATCATCCTCTACACCTAGACCGATCAAACTTAACAGCCTAATTTTTACCTCCCCGTTTATACAACAGAACTTATCTACAAATACGATAGATATACAAAAAAGACAGTTGGATACATAATATTCTATAATCCATATTCAGGACTATAATACACATGTATCTTTTGATAAAAAATTCTCTTATCATCATTTTTCCCTACCCCCCCCCCCCGAACAAGACCACAAGAACTATTAGTTACGCATTACGATTGCAATAAAAATGATCAAAAACACTGCACAAGCACGCAATCAATCAAGTAATTCAATGCGAATCGGAACCAAAAGAAATTAAAACAAGAAATATAATAACAACACTTTACTCGAAAGCCCGGGCTACAACCTTAACAGGATATAAATTCACAGCAAAACTCTCAGAGAATAAATTACATTGTTCCCAAGTCTCAAACGGAAACATCGACTCGATCATGAACCTTTCTATCAAAGTAATTCTGAAAGACTTCTACATCCAAAACCTGACTATTGTAAAAATTAAATAAGACGATTGAAATGAACCGCAAATAAAGGCACAAATCAAAAACTGTGAATTTTCAATTACTCCCAGAACTCAAAAGATATCAAGGACAGAAAAAATATGACAATAAATACCCATTCCACGGCGCACACGGACGTTCAACATATGATTTACACGATAAAAATTGAATATCACACATTGGAATAAATGACCCTTCAAATTGCAAATCATAAAAGATATCAAGAAATAAGGTTTTTCGATTCAAAAATTTAGTTAGAAAAATTATAATTAACACGAGATTTAAAAATTGACAAATTATTATGTCAAGGAATACACTTATCTAGTAAAAAAGACCAAGGATATTGCTATCCAACCTCACGCACATAGGCAATCATCGTTTGGTTTCCTGAAGACACATGCACAAACTTTCAGGTTGTAAAGATTCACGCAAGAACGATAGAATTTCAACAAAACACTTTTTTTGAATCAATTCTCTTTGACCAAGTCCACCCTGACGAAATAAGACAAAACAATCAACAAAACAAAAACATCGAGGGATTAGAAAATAAATTAACACGTTTTCAATTATATCCCGAAATTGAATTCTTCTGCAATTACAAAACCCCACTATATAAAACATGATATTCACAAATACTTGTCGAATACGAAAAAATTTTCGACATGAAAACTGAAAAAATTAAATATTAACCCAAGTCAGACATACAAAAGTAATAGCGACGAAAATTCATACAACCCAGTAACATTTCTAAAAAAGGAAATTGTTGGTGGAAAATTTCTTCCGCAAGATAAAGGCAGCACACGTTCACAAGAACTATCACTAATGAGCAGTACTTACTCCGGCGTAATTCACTAAGACATCCATTTAGACATAAAATTAGATATACAATAAGGAGAATTTTTCAGGAAATTCACTATGAGAACTAGAAGCTAGAACGAACACAAATTTTACAATCACTTGCATTAGCAGTACTGAAAATAACTTATGCAGGATATTTTTTGTCAGGAAACAGATTAAATGTTATCGACTACGAAGGAAATTACTGTGGTATTACACATGCACTGAAACGTATCACCTTTATATGTTTTTGAAGATAAATAGTGCTACAAAAGAGTCCCTGTATTCTATAAAAGTAAAGTACATTTTGTAGGTACATTTTCCAGACGCTCATACTTTTGAGATACAGCCGTACCATGTGGATCTGAAATTAGACAAAATGTTGTACAACTAAATCCAGATGAAGATAAATACTATCTTCTCAACCCATACCCTACTCATATGCCACCATTAAAGAAATTTTCACCAGAAAGCATCAGAGCTTTTGCTCGTAACCCAAACATAGATCTATAATTCATATGTATAGGTTCAAGATCAGACATACAACATCACTTCCGTACACAACAACTTCAAGAACTCCTAACGAAAATGGACACAGTCCAAACACATTCAATAGATCAAGATTTAAGAAAACTTGAAGAAATCGCAGCGTTTTCTGAAATCTACGCACAAGACTATAGCGGATACTTTAAAGATATAAAGGACTATATATATTTAAACGAAAAAAAATAACGTCCACAAGAAATATCTCCCATAATTGTTTTTAGTTTTGTTGACCTAAACAATGAACTTCTCGGCTTTTTAGGATGGCCCTAGTACATCTTAGAAAGATTGAAAATCGTATACACCAACTCTCATACACCTATCTTATCACACCAAATACAAACGACAACTCACAAAAAAATTGAAAACAACACCCACTGTACCACAATTACAAAACTTTCAAAATAACCACGCACTATCTTTAGTATCACGAAACTATAGATATACACCGATATCAGAGCTCACCTATTCAAGTCATAGCTACCCACAGAGCCCAGTTTCTCATATAGTAGTCCATCAACCAACCATAGACGACATATATTAACAGATCTTCGAACAGCCACAAACCACTAATTTCCGTTCTCAGAACAACCACCTTTTTAGCCCACGATAAGCCGCCAAGTTGGATCTCTGAACCGCTCCCTATCCTACCCATCTAACCTTCAACGCCAATCTTCCCGTATTTCTCTTTCTGACCTGACCTCTTCCCCCTTGCCATCATTCACCAATATTTCACCACGCTGTTTTTAACACCATATCACAGTTTAATAACTCAGAAATTGACACCCCGGACGAACTCCAGAACTCGTCCGGGGTGTCGATCCCCAGCCGCCTCCTCCTACACAGATGCAACCCCAATTTACTCCTCTCTGACCAGTGACCCACCCCCCCCCCCCCCCCCCGACCCTTCCAGCCCAGTCACTGAAGAACTAGAGCAAGAGCTTGATAAATTCATAACCTTGCAACAACAGCTTCAACACAATAACTTACTAACAATTCAAAATGTAGCACACTCCGTATCCTCTTCTGAATCCTCAAATCCAGCCTTATAAGAAACCCGAGGCCAACGAGTATTCAAAAGAAAACACCCAAATGCCCAAACACTTCATCACCCCAGACCACATTGATCTTTTGCCCTTTACCCGCAGCAAACTAATACAAAAGTTTTTCTTCAAAATAATTTACCTTGTTTCCCATATTACACATATAATAGCACTAACGATAGCCAACTGAATTACGTCGATGAATATAGCCTGTTCCCATCATTATCATGGACACCTCACTATCACTTCACTAAACCCCTAGCACTCGCTTTCTATAATAATTTAGAGGGCAATGGAATTTGTCAATCCAGATTACACAAATTAAACACCGCACTGCTTGAAAAACAATTTACAACCAACAAACTAACCAAAACACAAATTAGATTTGTTGCACAATAAGCTAACAGATTAACGACTACGATAACGCAATTGCACGTTACATGGAAGATAAGATTATAGAAGAAGACGAAGACTATAACCCTCAAATAACAGATAGCATTTTTTATATAACCCGAATTTTTTTTTCGTAATTAACAGCTTGAATAAAAAACATGATAATTTTACTTCTACAGCACTGAAAGGCACAAAAGCTTGCAATTCATTTTTCAATAGGTTTAATCATTTCTCACTCACTTTTCATTTCCTAACACCAAAAGAACGTGACTTGCTCTGTTCACACGACATAATGTTACGCACTAAAGTAACCCACACATACATTTATTACAAATTTATTCAACACCACTATATAACTAACACACCAGCACGAAACCCACATCATTGAATCACTTTTATCAATTCTAAATATACATCACCGTATTTTTCCTAAATTTCACCTATTGTATTAAAAACACTAACATCCACGGCATCCTCCAAAGTTGAGACCCCACAAGACAAATGTATTTTTCCTGCTCACTAACCAAATAATTTGACGACGAAGGTTATCGCCTTTAATCATTCCCCATGAATATATACAGCCCATCGAAATCCACATTCTAGAATACGTTCACAAAACTAATTACAATCATAAATTATATAATCTCATTGAAAACACATCATATGAAATCTCACTTACTAATGAAGAACTTAATATCATCCGAGCACTCAAGCTACTGTGGCCCCTCCTCCAGACTAAAAATGTCATCCGCTTGCTTGCAAAACTCCTCAGATCATCACACACTATTAACAGTAAAATCCCAAATGGATTTTTTGCCGACGACAATCCCTTCTAAGTATGATTAAGTATTTCATTAGTAAATCAAAGCATACTAACCATTTTATAAAAAGGTTTCTTTTTCCCTTTTTAGATTTCATTATTCACCCATCTAAAACATTTAAAAAATAAATAAAAATCAAAAACTTTTTTCTATAAGTTTTTCAAAATTCTTTCTGTAAACAATTCAGTTTCGAATTAAAAAATTTCAGTATATATTTGAACCAGTAAATTTTTCATTTTCAAAAGCAATTTTTTCATAAAATTTAAATTCCACTGCATTAAATTTGAAAAAATTATCCAAAAACGCAAAGAAATTGACCGTACTATTATTTTGAAAGACGCTTCTCTTGTAGTTTTGAATTTTTCAATCTCCCATAAATCACGCGCTTTCTCCAAGTCGCACAACTTACCCACAAAGAATTGTTTAAAATAGTAAATTTCAAGTTTCAAACTTTCTAACAACTATAACTGGTTTTAAAACGTTTCTAACTTTCCTTTAACCCGGTTGAGAAGGAATTATAATCTAACCAACGCAGCTTACCAACGCCACAAAACAACAAACTAACAGCATGACTAAGAAAGAAAGTCCCACGGTACCCCAGCCGGATTAAATTCAGATTGAAACTTGATAAATTATTCTTTTGAAAGCCCTTGTCAAGTTTTATTAAAGCAAAATAAAACACAAAAAATCGAAAGGCAAATCCAAAACAAATGATTCTATTTTTCTTAGAAAGGATACAACCAAAATAAAAAAGAGAAAAACCCGTAAAAATGTCACAAAAGTTTGAGTAAATAAAGAGACTCTGTGCAAAGAGAACATAAAAGTTAATCCATTTCTGGCCTCACCACCAGAACGGCGTCGCTCGAAGTACATGCCCACACCAAACCTTACGACACTCCGATACTCTGTTTTTGATAAGAGTGGCTCTAGAATCTTTAAAGTTCACCGAACTAAAATAAAAACGCTTTTGCGTTAATCACTAATAACAAATCATAACTAAAAAACTTAAATAACAAGAGATAAAAAAATTATAAAAATCAGTATCTAAAGATTTCTTAGAGCCCCAGGAACGAGCAGCAAAAAATATGACAGCTAGATTACATTCCAGTCACTTGGTCCTTCACACAGAAAAGTCAAACTTCACCCTGCACGTAGTCTTGCTCTGAACTTAACGAAATCAAAACATCATCGCATAGATCACAAGTCTTGACACATTCACCTAAGACTACCCACGATCAGCGATACCCAATTTGAAATACAAACGAAAAGATCTTCTTCTATCTAACACAAACAACCATATCACTCCCCTCTTAAAAGAAGTCACTGCTAACAACTTCGGAAGAAAACTCCATCACCCGTCTTTGACTACGATAAACAATTAAAACTAAAAAACTCTCTAAACCTCGGATAGGTGGAGCCAGTTGTAAACTAGATATGTATAATTGGTTATAAATGCAAATGTCTATCTCGATAAAATATTACTAACTAACCAATCATATTCACTCTCTAACACCGACACTTATTTGTAAGTGCTGAAACTACTTAGCTGAAACTACTTAGTGGTAGTTATAGCACCAGAACAATTTGAATAAATCTTAGACTACAGTTGTTCTCCTCCTGGATAAAATTCCAAGATCTAATACTCAAAAACCAGTATACACAAACTCTATTGAGAGTAGGAGGTATAAGAGTAAGATTAAGATTGTTGCAGGAATCTATCCGGCCGAAAATCGGATAGCGTGACGAACAGACTGTGTACCGCTGCTGAAATTACTCTATCCGTATAACCAAAAGGTCCTAACTCACCATCTACAAGTCTCAGGTCTATTAAAAACACAACTTAATTGTTAGAAAACTTTTTAAGCAACTTACTATTTGTAAGTAGTTCGTGGATTCAAACAAAAAGCGAGATTTATATGAATGAAGAATCCTAAGACAAAAACTAAGCTCAATTGTAAAAAGTTTTATTAAAAGTTTGAGATCAAGCCTCGAGGAATTTAAAT
The DNA here is from genome assembly GCF_963678635.1 of Symsagittifera roscoffensis. NCBI lineage: Eukaryota > Metazoa > Xenacoelomorpha > Acoela > Convolutidae > Symsagittifera > Symsagittifera roscoffensis. Next base: position 7,514,932 of record NC_087071.1, read on the forward strand.
CAATAGTTCTCAATCTTTTGAATGGTTTGGGATGTGAAGCGTCTCCTAAAAATTGTTAGACAACTTTCAAGGGATGATCTTTTGAAGAGATGATCTCTTGTTTTCTGAAAAAAAAATTGAGTGATGGGTTTTTTATGGTTTATTTCTCCGAAGAACTCTTGTATCATATCCAATTTTATTGATGAAGCAAAATGATTGTAAATGATTGCTTTTAGAAAATTCGATGCAAAGATGCTCTGATGGATTTAACTGAAGAATTATACAAATAAAAATTTTTCAAAAATTCAAATGATTTCAACGGAGTGTAGCAAGCTCGGTATGCTCAATGATTTTTCACATCTGTGGGAAGCGCTTTTTTGGAAAACTGAAATTTTTTTAATGTTTTTTGTAGTTTTTGCAAAGCTAGCAAGTCTATTAAAAAATTTATTTTGTTTACCACGTACGGCTTATAGAATGAAAATACAACAGAATGTACAAAATACTTCTTTCGGGTGTAATTTTAGAATTGAACTCTCCATTGAACTTTACAATTGAATAGTTTGGTCTTTTTATGATGATCTAGCAGAAAAAGTAGAATTTTTTTTTCCAAGTTTCGCCAATTAAATTTTCAGGTCGGAAATACTGAGACTTGGAAATTCATTTTTATAAAGTAGTCTAAGTTAAATTAGTGTGTAAAATTTTTTCCTGGTCTTACTTATTAATTTGTATTCTGGTCGTACTCATAATTAGTCTGATTTTGTGATAATTCAAAAAAAATTTTTGGGATGAAATCTACCGACTGTTTTTCGGCCAGATAGTTTCATGAAACTCCTTACTCTTATACCGATGATAGTTTTACTCTTATTTTCTAGGTCATAAAAGATCCAAATAATTTTTTGGGTGAAATTGGGTTCATTGACAAAAAATTTTTCAATTTGATAATAAAGTGGTCTAATTGAGAACAGTCAGAACTCATAATAATTGCATATGAAAAAAGTTATGGAAAGTAATTGTTTTGAAATAGAAACTACTTAAACAAAAATGCTTTAAACGAAAAATAAAACTCTCAGGGGGTCACAAAAAATGGCACCAGAGATGATCTACTTTTCATTGACAACAAAATAGTAATACTAGCTGCGGCCCGAGGCGCATTCAGTTCGATTCTCAACGAGTCCCATCCAGGCCAGTTCGGTATGAAGTTCCTGGCTGAATATATCTGGTGGCTGCATGTTAATAGGAAATATATTACCACGCCAAATCTTGCAACAAACAATGCTCCAAAGCCTGGAAGGTTCTTAAGGTGTTGCTGGGATCGGATCATCACTGTCATTGGCTAGCAAAGAGATTAATTTAGACTTTGCCGGCCCTTTGGAAGCTTTCTGGGAACGTTCTGATATCTATTGATAATCGTTTAGATCAAAGAAAACCAATCATATCAAACTGCTGGGCACGATGGAGCAGAGGACGGGTACGAAGACACGGTCATGGAATCCTCCTCAGACTCGGACTCGGACATCCCACTGGGAAAGATTACCCATGGAAGTCGAGCATCCCCAATCCCAATCTCTATGCGGAAACGGCCTACTCTAGCGAATTGGCTACTGGAAGTAATCTTTTTAGAAAAAACGCCAACCGAAAAAAGGAGAATCGTATTTTAATCCAGTTAAAGAGGCGATTGTTTTATATTCGGACCACAGGGTCTTTTTGGAAAATGGACATAGTTTAGCGGAAAGAGGAAATCATTGCCTACCAAGAACTCAACCGGAGCCAACCCTCAGAAGAAGACGACCAGTGGGAAATCGACTGGCAGAAATCCGACGCTCACACAAATGACCACAAATTCGTCGACAAAAGTTATCGTCATTCCGGATTCCCCACAGAAATCGTCTCAAGACAGCAGTCTTCCTGGAATGTCATGACTCGGATCCGCCTCAGACCCAATACTGCTGAACAGCACACCAGAGGAAACGTCTCCTGTTCCCACAAGATAAATAGTGAATTCAGAAATGACAAGAACGAAACAGAAAATACAATTTCAATAAACATGCTTAAGATTGAAGAAGAATACGAAATACCAATTGAATCAAAATGTTATCACAATCACGAAAAATTTAATAACTCCGATAAACAAATCATCACACAGAATGAGACAGATAATGCTAAACAAGAACTCGAATGCAGTTCAACTACGAATAACATATAACAAAACACTACAACAAGTAAATTACAACCACCTCAAGAAAAAAATTTGGAAATTTCCACATTTTTTAGAAAGTCCAAAAAACAAAAGGTTTCAGTCACCGGACCTTGAGATTTGTTTTTTAAAATAGAATCAGTAGCAGCAACAAACATCATAATCATTTCCACTTGGATTGTCATACAAACCCTACATCCAAAGTTATCACCATTAAAAACTTCAAGCAAATTAACTACAGCACATAAATCAACTTTAACAAAATATGGAAAAATCAAATTGTTCCTCGTTCCCACTCGAAAATGGAACAAAGCAAACTATTAAATAAAATTTTTAGACATTTTTTCAAATCACAGACAATTCTAAAAATTATAGTCGGAATTCCATCTATTACTAAATTTATACCCACTATCAATATTCTATAAAATTACATAGAAAAAATAAATACACAAGAAAAAAATGACACATCACTAACATTCTTTCAAAGATTAAACAAATAACCTCCATTTTCTCTAAATTCTACCCCATATACAATCAAGAACGGAAACACCTCAAACCATTATCAGGATATGTATATAACTTTTCAATGAGTCAAGTCCATCAATATAATATTGATCAAAACAAACAACGACTGTATATGTTAGATTTTGAGTTTAAACCAAATCATAAACTTTTTTGTGTAACAATTTCTTCCTCTATCAAATACACAAAAAGTACAAGTTCAGATATTATCTCTTCACACGTTTACAACAATTCCCCATATAAAATAACACTACCATTAGGAATTTTAGGATATTGTGAAATAAATGCAACAGTTTCTCCCACAATAGAAACAGCTTATAGTGTAAACAATATTTCAAAATTTTGAATTTATGTCAATTGACAATTCCTAATGAAGAATTATCAATAATGTATAAATAGTGATTCAAAACGTAATAAGACTATTTTACAAAAACACCTCTTTTTGAAACAACATTCCAAATTTCAAAAAAACACCACAGAACAGCAGAAATTCCTCACAATGTTTAATTTTCAACACTCGCAAATCACACAGCAAGAATATGAACAATGAGCTGAACTACTACTTAAATGCCCAATGGTTTATGCAACATCTAAAATAGATGTTGGAAAAATCACCATTACACTTACCACTAAAACTTGACGCAGTTTTCAAAAAACAACGAGCAATTAAAGTTCCAATTCACTCACAGGATAAAGTTAATAGACTACTAGATATCTTAGAACAATATCACACGTTGGAATAAACAACCCTTCAAATTGTAAAGCAGACACAAAACATAAAAGATATCAAGAAATAATGTTTTTTGATTAGAAAATTCAGTTAGAAAAAGTATAATTAACACCAGATTTAAAAAATGACGCAATATTATATCAAGTAATACGCTTACCTAGTAAAATCGACCAAGGATATTTCTTTCCAACCACACGCACACAGGCAACCATCGTTTGGTTTCCTGAAGACACATGCAAAACACTTCAGGTTGTAAAGATTCACGCAAGAATGATAGAATTTCATCAAAAATACTTTTTTGAAACAATTTTTTTGACCAAGTCCACTCTGACAAAATAAGACAAAACAGTCAACAAAACAAAAACATCGACGGAATAGAAAATAAATCAACACGTTTTCAAATACATACCGAAATTGAATTCGCATGCAATTACAAAACCTCACTACATAAAACATGATATTCAGAAATACTTGTCGAATACGAAAAAATTTTCGACATAAAAACTGGAAAATATTAACCCAAGTCAGACATACAAAAGTAATAGCGACGAAAACTCAACAACCCAATAAAATTTTTAGAAAAAGGAAAATTTTGGTGGAAAATTTCTTCCACAAGATAAAGGCAGCACACGTTCACAAGAACTATCAATAATGAGCAGTACTTACTACGGCGTAATTCACTGAGAAATCCATTTAGACATAAAATTAGATTATACAATAAGGAGAAAATTTGTTGTCAGTAAACAGATTAAATTTTATCGACTACGAAGGAAATTGCTGTGGTATTACACATGCTCTAAAAATATAACCTCTATATGTTTTTGAAGATAAAAAATGCTACAAAAGAGTCCCTATATTCTATAAAAGTAAAGTCTTTTTTGTAGATACACTTTCCAGATGCACATAGTTTTGGGATACAGCCGTACCATGTTGTTCTGAAATTAGACAAAATGTTGTAAAACTAAATCCAGATGAAAATAAATACTATCTTCTCACCCCATACACTACCCATATGTCACCATTAAAGAAATTTTCACCAGAGTTTTTGCTCGTAACCCAAATATAGATCCATAATCCATTTGTATATATTCAAGATCAGACATATAACATCACATCCGTACACAACAACTTCAAGAACTCCTGACGAAATTGGACACAATCCAAAGACTATCAATAGACCAAATTTTAAGAAAACTTGAAGAATTCGCAGGATTTTCTGAAATCTACGCAAAAGACTATAGCGGATACTTTAAAGATATATAGGACTATATATATATGTTTAAACGAAGAAAAATAACCTCGACAGGAAATATCTCCCATAATTGTTTTTAGTTTTGCACCCACTGTATCACAATTACAAAACTTGCAATATAACCACTCACTATCTTTAGTATCACAAAACTACAGATATACACCGATATCAGAGCTCACCTCTTCAAGTCATAGCTACCCACAGAGACCAGTTTCTCATATAGTAGTCCATCAACCAACCCTAGACGACACATATGAACAGATCATCGAACAGCCACAAACCACTAATTTCCGTTCTCAGAACAACCATCTTTTTAGCCCACGATTAGCCGCCAAGTTGGATCCCTGAACCGCTCCCTATCCTTCCCATCTAACCTTCAAAGCCAATCTTCCCGTATTTCTCTTTCTGACCTGACCTCTTCCCCCTTGCCATCATTCACCAATATTTCATCACGCATGGTATCTGATGATTCCACAAACACTTTTTTTAACACTATATCACAGTTTAATAAATCAGACATTGACACCCCGGACGAATTCTAGAACTCCGAGACCAGCCCGTCCACTTTTTCGCAACCCCCCTTCCAACCTCTCCAGACTCAAACACCCGAAGAAAACTCCCCAGCCCCCTCCTCCTACACCGATGCAACCCCAATTTACTCCTCTCTGACCAGTGACCCACCCCCGACCCTTCCAGCCACGTCACTGAAGACTTAGAGCACGAGCTTGATAAATTCATAACCTTGCAACAACAGCTTCGACACACTAGGAATTGATAATGTAGCACACTCCGTGTCCTCTTCCGATTCCTCAAATCCAGCCTTATAAGAAACCCGAGCCCAACGAGTGTTCAAAAGACAAAAACCCAAATGCCCAAACAATTCATCACCCCCGACAACCCCGATCGTTTGCCCTTTAACCGCAGCACACTAATACAAAACAATTTCTTCAAAAAAAATTACCTTGTTTCTTATAATACACATATTATAGCACTAACGACAGCCAGCTGAAATACATAGATAAAAATAGCCTGTTCCCATCACTATCATGGACACCTCACTATCACTTCACTAAACCCCTAGCACTCCCTTTTTATAATAATTAGGAGGACAATGGAATTTGTCAACCCAGATTACACAAATTAAACACCGCACAGCACGAAAAACAAATTACAACCAACGAACTAACCCAAACCCAGATTAGATTTGTTGCACAAAGAGCTAATAGATTTTCCATTAACCGCTACGATCACGCAATTGCACGATACATGGAAGATAAGATTATAGAAGAAGACGAAGACATTAACCCTCAAATAACAGATAGTTTTTTTTTAGAAAACCCGATTTTTTTTTGTAATTAGCAGCTTGAATTAAAAACATGATAGTATTATTTCTACAGCACTAAAAGACACAAAAGCTTGCGATTTAAATTTCGATAGTTTTAATCATTTCTCACTCACTTTTCATTTCCTAACACCAAAAGAACGTGACGTGCACTGTTCACACGACATAATGTTACGCACTAAAGTAACCCACACATAAACTTATTATAAGTTTATTCAACACCGCCACATAACTAACACACGAGTACGAAACCGACATTATAGATTCTCTTTTATCAATTCTAAATATATATCACCGTATTTCCTAAATTTCACCTATTCAATTAAAAACACTAACATCCACGGCATCCTCCGAAGTTGAGACCCCAAAAGACAAATGTATATTTTCTGCCCACTAACCAATTCATTGGACGACGAAGAATATAGCCCACTAATCATACCCCATGAAAAAGTACAGCCCATCGAAATCCACGATCTAGAATACTTTCACAAAACTAACTACAATCATATATTATATAACCTCATTGAAAACACATCAAAAGAAATCTCTCTTATTTATGAAGAACTTAATATCATCCGAGTACTCGAGCTTCTGTGGCCCCTCCTCCAGAGTAAAAGTGTCATCCGCTCGCTTGCAAAACTCCTCGCATCATCACACACTATTAACAAAAATTTCCCAAATGGATTTTTTGCCGACGACAATCCCATCCAAATATGATTAAAAATTTCACTAGTAAATTCAAAGCACTCTAACCATTTTATGAAAAAGTTTCACTTTCCTTTTTTAGATCTCACCATTCACCTATCTAAAACAGAAAAAAAAATAAAATAAAAATCTGAAATTTCTTTCTATAAATTTTTCAAAATGCTTTCTTTAAACATTTCAAATTCAAATTAAAAAATTGCAGTATAGATTTGAACTAGTAAATTTTTCATCTTCCAAAGCAATGTTTTCATAAAATTAAAATTCCACTGCAACAAATTTAAAAAATGTAGTAAAATTATCCAAAAATGTAATTAAATTGACCGTAGTAACCTTTTATAAGACGCTTCTCTTGTAGTTTTGAATTGTTCATAAATCACGCGCTCTCTTCAAGTCGCACCACTTGCCCACGAATAACTGTTTAGAATAGTAAATTTAAAGTTTCAAACTGTCTAACAACTATAACTTGTTTTAACACGTTTGTAACTTTCCTTTAACCCGATTGGGAAGGAATTATAATGTGACCAACGCAGCTTACTAACGCCACAAAACCACAAGCTAGCAGGAGGATTAAGAAAGAAAGTCCCACGGTACCCCAACCGGATTAAATCCAGATTGAAACTGGATAAATTATTCTTTTGAAATCCACTGTCAGGTTTTATTAAAACAAAATAAAACACAGAAAAGTCGAAAGACAAATCCAAAACAAATGATTATAATTCTGAGATAAAGGACACAACCAAAATAAAAAGAGAAAAACACGTAAAAATGTCACAAACGATTGAACAAATAAAATGACTCTGTACAAAGAGACCATAATAGCTAATCCATTTCAGGGCTCACCCACCAGAACGGCGTCGCTCGAAGTAAATGCCAACAACAAGAATTATGACACCCCGATACTCGATACTCTGTTTTTGATAAGAGTGGCTCTAGAGTGAGCAACTCTTCAAAATTAGGCAAACTAAAACAAAAACGCTTTTGTGATAATCACTAATAACAAATCATAACTAAACAATTTAAATAACAAGGGATAAAAATAATTATAAAAATCAGTATGTAAAGATTTCTTAGACCCCCAGGAACGAGCAGCAAAGAAGATGACACCTAGATTACATTCCAACCATAGAATGGCAAAACTAAAAGGCTTGTTTCCATAGTCACATACTGTTCCCAGTCACTTGGCACTTCACACAGAAAAGTCAAACTTCACCCTGCACGTAGTCTTGCTCTAAATTTAACGAATTCAATACATAATTGCATCGATCAAAAATCTTGACACAATCACCTAAGACTACCCACGAACAACGAGACTACCGTGAAATACAAACGAAAAGATCTTATTCTATCTAACACAAACAACCATATCACTCCCCTCTTAAAAGAAGTCACTGCTAACAACTTCGGAAGAAAACTCCATCACCCGTCCTTGACTACAATAAACAATTAAAACTAAAAAACTCTCTAAACCTCGGATAGGTGGAACCAGCTGTAAACTAGATATTTAGATAGCGTGACGAACAGACTCTGTACCTCTGATGAAGTTACTCTATCCGTAAAACCAAAAACTCACCATCTACAGGTCTCAGGTCTATTAAAAACACAACTTAAACGTTAGAAAACATTTTAAGCAGCTTACTATTTGTAAGTAGTTCCTGGATTCAAACAAAAGCGAAATTTAAATGAATGAAGAATCCTAAGACAAAAATTACGCTCAATTGTAAAACGTTTTATTGAAAGTTTGAGATCAAGCCTCGAGGAATTTATATCAATAGTTCTCAATCTTTTGAATGGTTTGGGATGTGAAGCGTCTCCTAAAAATTGTTAGACAACTTTCAAAGGATGATCTTTTGAAGAGATGATCTCTTGTTTTCTGAAAAAAAAATTGAATGATGGGTTTTTTATAGTTTATTTCTCCGAAGAACTCTTGCATCATATCCAGTTTCATTGATGAAGCAAAATGATGTAAATGATTGCTTTTAGAAAATTCGATGCAAAGATGCTCTTATTGAATTAACTGAAGAATTATAAAAATAATAATTTTTCAAAAATTCAAATGATTTCAACGGAGTGTAGCAAGCTCGGTATGCTCAATGGTCTTTCACATCTATCGGAAGCACTTTTTTGAAAAACTGAAAATTTTTAAATGTTTTTTGAAGTTGTTGCAAAGCTAGCTAGTCTTTTAAAAAATTTATTTTGTTTACCACGTATGGATTATAGAATGAAAATAAAACAGAATGTACAAAATGATTCTTTCGAGTGTAATTTTAGAATTGAACTGTCTATTGAACTTTAGAATTGAACAGTTTGGTCTTTTTATGATGATCTAGCAGAAAAGGTGGATTTTTTTTTCTCCAAATTTCGCCAATTAAAATTTCAGGTCGGAAATACTGAGACTTGGAAATTCAATTTTATAAAGTTGTCCAAGTTAAATTAGTGTGTAAATTTTTTCCTGGTCTTACTTATTAATTACTATTCTGGTCTTACTCATACTTTAGTCTGATTTTGTGATAACTCAAAAAAGTTTGGGATGAAATCTACCGACTGTTTTTCGGCCAGATAGTTTCATGAAACTCCTTAGTCTTATACCGATGATAGTTTTACTCTTACAATCTAGTTCATAATAGATCCGGATAATTTGTTGGGTTCATCGACAATAAATATTTAAATTTGATATTAAAGTGGTCTAACTGAGAACAGTCAGAATTCATAATAATTGCTTATGAAAAAAGTTATGCAAAGTAATTGTTTTGAAACAGAAACTACTTCAAAAAAAATGCGTTAAACGAAAAACGAAACTCTCAACGGGTCACAAAAATCGGCACCAGAGATGATCTACTTTTCATTGACAACAAAATAGTAATACTAGCTGCGGCCCGAGGCGCATTCAGTTCGATTCTCAACGAGTCCCATCCAGGCCAGTTCGGTATGAAGTTTATGGCTGAATATATCTGGTGGCCGCATATTTATAGGAAACATATCACCACGCCAAATCTTGCAGCAAACAATGCTCCAAAGCCTGGAAGGCCTTAAGGTGTTGCTGGGATCGGATCATGTGAGCAAACTACTGGAACTGTCATTCGCTAGCGAAGAGATTTATTTAGACTTTGTCGTCCCTTTGGATGCTTTCTGGGAACATTCTGATATCTAATAATAATCATTTAGATCATTGAAAACCAATCATATCATACCGCTGGGCAAAGAATTTGGAGCTACACGATGGAGCAGAGGACGGATACGAAGACACGGTCATGGACTGCTCCTCAGACTCGGACTCGGACATCCCACTGGGAAAGATTATTCATGGAAGTCGAGCATCATCAATCCCAATCTCTATGCGGAAACGGCCTACTCGAAAAACCGAAAAAAAGGAGAATCGTAATTTACTCCAGTTAAAGAGGCGATTGTTGTATATTCGGACCACACGGTAATTTTGGAAAATGGACATAGTTTAGCCGGAAAGAGGAAATCATCGCCTACCAAGAAGTCAACCGGAGCCAGCCTTCAGAAGAAGACGACCAGTGGGAACTTGACTGGCAGAAATCCGACACCTACACGAATGACCACAAATTCGTCGACAAAAGTTATCGTCATTCCGGATTCCCCACAGAAATCGTCTCAAGACAGCAGTCTTCCTGGACTGTCATGATTCGGATCCGCTTCAGAGCCAATAATGCTGGACAGCACACCAGAGGAAACGCCTGCCTCCTGTTGCCACTTAGTCCAGATCTACAATCAGACCAAGAAGAAATGTGATATTATCATTCGGATCCGGTTCAGAGCCAATAGTGCGGGACAGCACACCAGAGGAAACGCCTCCTGTTGCCACCCAGCCCAGATCTACAAACAGACCACCTGCTTTCTTGTGCTTGTCTCCTTCTGATTTCGTCACTCCCCTCGTGAAAGCCCCTCATAGACAGTTGTTGGTCGCTAAAGTAACGCTTACGTTGTCGTCAAATTCTACTCGGAAAGGGTACGTTCAGACATCGTGGAAGTCTTCCACCGGGAATTCACTCATCATAGTCCCAGAGCAAGATTCCGGGAGCAAAATGTCGTCGACGAAAGATCACGACGAACGACAAACTTTAGGCAAACATGACGACTAGCACATTTAAAACTCATTGAACTCCTTCAAAATTCTTTTTTTTTTTTCAATTTCTTATACGATTTTTTATTTTTTTTCCATGTTTTTCAGTCATTTAGCATTTGTGTACAGTTTGTTGCTTCAAAGATTTTTTTTATCTCTGTGTATGTTTTGTGTAGATTTTTGTAAAATTTTGCCAATGTGGGCATATTTGCACATACCAACCTAAATTGTAGATGGAATCTTTTTGTTCTGTTCATTACATTTTGTTTTGTGCATTTGTAAAATTGTACTTTTTGGTTTATCTCTACTTTGAAGGGGGAAATGGGTGTAAATAGGCTTAGTTTTAGCCAATTATAAACTTTTAAGTTTTTACCGTTGGGGAATATTGTGAGTTGTTCATTTTGTTTAACCTTGTGACTTTTAGCACTAATGAGATACCTGCTAAGGATGTTTTATATCGACCATCGACAATTTTTAAATTGCTTTAGATAAGACATTCGCAATTCATTATTTTTTCTCTTAATTCCACAGTTAGTGTACATAATTGTACATATTCAGGGCTTAACTTTAGAAAAGTTTGTTTGTAAATTTGAACATAAATTAGAACAGGTTCAAAAAAACCATGAACAAAAACCCAAACTGTTACAAATTCTAAATTGACTTGAAAACTGATCAAACGTTCCCCAGAACGGAACGATTTTAAAGTTCTGTAGTTTAGCCAAATTACATTTAATTGCTGTCGTCAAACAACGCTCTCCATAGTAAAAGCGCCGTTGCTCGAAAAGTACAATGTCATCCCTGGCTTTTAGGATGACTATTCTTTCACCTATGCTGGGAATAACAACTTCTACCATCTTCATAAAGGCCTCGTTTTTCTTCTGGGTGGCGTGGCTTGCTATACGACCCAGACAAACATTCCTCTTAAGTAACGGTCACTTCTCATTTGAAGCGTCGATCAATCGCCTAGGTAATCGAGCAATACGTATTCTTTTAGAACTCCTAGTTAGAGGCAGTACTGGTCCTCTTTGAGGTTGGTGAACAATTTGCCGTGGTAATCCACCAACACGCAAAGCAATCAAACCTAGTAAAAAAGAAAGTCAAAAATATTGATTCAAAAATGCAACTTCGTTAAGATATGATTATCGATTCCTTAAAAAATCACGTCTTATATGCAGACCAAGCTTTGGCTCAATGAACGATTCTACAACTCTTCCTGAACCTCATATGGAAAACTCTCAATATCGTTGCGGTATGATTCAGGCTTGTGGTTTTCTCAAGCGGCTGAAACTTTCCCTTTGATCCATCAATGAGCAGCTTCACCACATGGTCAACCACCTTCTTCAGGTCATTGGTTGCCCACTTCTGCTTTGAGTAAAAGTAGTCCTTTATTTGACAGCTCATGGGAAGTCGTCATCTGTTGAACGATTATCTGTGCGCGCTGCACCTGGAAAACGTAACTTTGAGAATTTTGCCAACAGAACGTCTTCCTAGGTGTATTCGTCCAATTTCTGGTGAACTTCTGAAGCTCGCTTCTTCAGCTTTCCAATCTCGAAATTAAAGTTGGTAGACAAGGGCATAAGCCTCGCAGCCTTTTTTGCGAGAGAGCGCTTTGGCTGGTCCAGATTTATGACGCTAATCTATAAAAAACGAAAATGATTATACGTGATTCCATGTCCGTTTCCATTTTGTTAAATAATTCCCTTTGGAAGAAATAAAAAAGTTCATATTGATTGATCTACATGGCGTTTGAACTGATCAACTAATGGAGCAACCCGAAACACCGCGTTTCCAAATGAATTGACGAAAAACAGTTGAGTAACCAGTTTTTTGGTGTCCCGAAAGACCGCTGAACAACATAGTTCATATTGCTCCTCTTTAAATGGGTTCTGGCCTCCGTATAGTTTATTTTCATACCCTGTACTAGTCAGACAGAAATTATGTGGGAGACGGGAGAAGTTGACTTTTTAAAATTGAGTCATCAAATCGAGTCATCGGTGTTTTTTCATCAAATCAGTGTTTTAGATTTAGAAAAAATAGTTACAGGCTGCTGGTTCTATGCTCAGCTCCACGATCTCGTCTTCATTTTTTCCTCTATGTTGACAAACGCCTGGACAACATCATGTACTGTGGTGTTGATGATCATTTTCTCGAGGACCCCTATGCACGTGAACAGAAACGTGACTTTGGCACTGAACAAGATCAATTGTTTTTTTGTGGGTCAAGCATCCGTTTCTTTCATCGACTCAGTCATTCAACTTCTCGACAGTCTGTAAAAGGACTTCTTTGAGAGCTGGGATTTTTTTATCGGATTTTTGGCTCGGGGGTTTTCCAGGTTGCTAAAGTTGAATATGGTTTAGTTTCGATTTTTTGTTTACCAAAAACTTTTATGCTTGTATAATATGTTTGCTTTTGAATTTTTTCCTTCAACATACAGTTTCGCTTACATTATCTGGCTCTACTTGATCCCTTTGCGGCTTTCTGTGCTCTCGTCGTTCCTGTGGTCTCGTGATTCCGTGGGATCATCGGCTCGTGATTCGGTGGGAGTGTGGGTTCACCTCTCATGGTCATGCGGTTGTCTTTCAACTTCTCGATAGTGGGGAAAAACCGATGGCCATAGAAATCGGATACGGTGATGCCGACATATAGGAATCCAGGTAGGCTGGAAAGGCTGATACTGCTGAGGCTGGCACTGATGTACCTTCGAGAGGCCTGAATGGACATGACGCAGGGGGTTATGTGTTTGCCAGTATGCCGATGGAATTGGCGAGGCGAAAGGTCGCACAGGTGCTCGCAAAGGGGTTACCGTAGTCGGAGGAGCAATTGATGACGTCTCTGGTGGTGCGAGTGGTGACAGAGACACAGGAACAGTAGAAGGCACTGCAAATGGTGATGGAGACCTGGACGGCAGTGAACAATAGCTTTCGGCGTTCGATATTTAAGTTGAGTCCGCAAGTTTTTACTAGATTCGGATGAAAAATGAGAATTGCAACTAATTTTGAGCACAAGATGAGATGAACTGATTCTTTTTTAGCGGCAAAGCTCCCATCACTTATCAACATCATTAATCGAAACACTAGAACCAAGATAAGAGTCCACCAAGGAAAAGCTTCGACACTTTGTATTCTTTTAGCACACCAGGGGCAACTGTAGCATCTATTTTTATAAGGACTGCCCAAAGATAAAATGTCTAATTGATAAAAAAGGCGTCACTGATAAGTATAATTAGACATCACAGTTCTTATCAGTGAAGCCGTCATTAGTCCTACATCAGGAAAATTTTCATTTTTCAATTCCTGAACCAAGACTCATTTCATTTCAACCATTCAATCGCTTCTCAGTTAAGTCATATATTAGAGTCTTTTATCCATGTCATCATGTTTAGTATAACTTTTCGGTTAAACAAAAATTTTCAAGCTCTCGATGTCGTCACTTCCATCTGTGAAAGTGCTAAAATTTTATCATTAATTAGCGATTGTTACGTAAAGATTTAAAGGTGTGATTGGCCGGGAACTGCCATTTTTAGTGTCCCAGAAGACAGAAAAGATAGCGCAGCAGCATGGAATATAACGAATTTCCACGAAAACAGTAAATTTTGTGTCACCAGCAGAAGGTAGAATTCGAGAAAGAAGAAGCTATCATTCAACTCAACCCCTGCCGGCTGCACAGGGACTCGGTGGTCTTTTTCAAACATGCTGGGAGTGTCAAAAAAGGATTGTCATCATCAACGACCCTTCTGTGTTACAGTGTACAGTTCATTTGGTCGACAAACTTCAGGATACTGCGGGGAATGGACCATCATGCATTGGCAGTTTATACGTCAGGTACTCCGGTTTGAGAAACGATTCACAAGGCGAGTCAAGTAAACGAGTCGCCGGAGAATCACTGCCAGACGATCTCATAAAATCATGATTAAGGATGCTGAGAAATCTAGACCCAAACAAAAATCCTCAGAGCCCGAGGCCAAAAAAAAACAAGAAGGAAAAACCGTAGGAAAATATTTTGAGTTGCCTCGATTACTTTGAGTCGCCAGTAAAAGACACTCCCTTGAAGTTTGCAACGGTGATATACAGGTGAAGTTATCATGTGACTAAAAAAATGTGTAACTAATCTGATAATTAATCACATTCAATTATCCTGATAATCTGTACAATCATTGATTTCATCTGTTATCCTGAAAATGTATAATGCATTTCCGGATGCAAAAGATTCTGATTTTTATCGATATTTTAATTTACCGTAATCTAATTATGCACCGTATTCCAATTCGTCATTTTAGCTAGGATCGACTATCTTGCGCGCAGGAGAAAAGTTCCGCGTTGATTAATTTAAATTCGATTGCTCGAAGAAACAATTGCTCGAAAAAAGCTGATGTCACCGTGAGATTGCCTTCTGTTTTGGCGGAGCTTGTTGAAGAAAGTTTTTTGGTAAGTAGCTGTTTATTTCAATTTTGTTTTTTTTTTTCAAAATCAAATACTATTTTTTTTCGTTTGTTCTCTTGTGCTTCGTTTTAGAACATCTTTACCTGCAATATGAGTGATATCACTCACCCAAATAGCCTAATTTTGGCGACTTTTTCGGCAATAAAAAGACGCATATGCTTGATGAGGAAAAACAGGGCAAACATTCATATTGGTTCCAGCTACACCAGTAACTAGAAAAGTCATTAGTTTATCATCCGCACAGTGTTGATAAACCTAGGGATTGTTTGGATGCCATCAATCAAGGGTTCTGTGTTTGGCGGAAAATGCGATTTGTTTCCAGCCAAAAACGAACGTGAGCTGAATACTCCGATCAAATCTATCAAAATCAACGAACCCAGAGATTTCCTCATGAGCACAACCCGATGCCATATAAGTTCTTGCGTGGTATATATGCCGTCGAGGATAACTACCGAGAAGTTTTTAGACATAAAATGGCCGAGTCCGCCCAGGACATTTTTATGAAATGAATTGAACAACTTAGAAATTTTTTGCATGTTGTTATGACTGTTTTGTTATGACTGTTTGTTGCTATTTGAGCTCTCTGAATTAACCGTAATTTGTCGTTTTCTTTTTACTGTATGCGGTATGCGTCATGGTCCGAAAAGTATGCCGGCCCGTCAATGTTGCTCAAACAGAGTGAACTATCTATTTGGTGTACAATTTCTCATAGGAAATAAATTATCTATTAAGTGATCTAATTCGTTTTAGATCAAAAATTACAGAACTTAAACAAGTACAGCTGAAATAAATGATAATTGCAAGATTAAAACTGTTCCCAAAAATTTTGCCTTATCAAACTATATGTTCGCAATTTGAAAACACTCGAAAAAAGTTAAACTAAAGTAATTTATTTTAAATGAGTTAATTAATTGAATTATTTGATTGAAATGAACTGATGCATTTAGAAACGAGTTCACTTCATAAGTCTGTTCAGTTTGTTCACTTTTGCAGGAATTAAGATTGATAGCAGGAATTGGGATCGAAGTTGGGTCGCAGGAATCGGGATCGAAGTTGGGTTGCAGGAAATGGGATCGAAATTGGGTTACAGCAATTGGGATCGAAGTTGGGTTACAGGAATTGGGATCGAAGTCGGTGACAGGAATTGCGATTGAAGTTGGGTTACAGGAATTGGGATCGATGTTGAGCTACAGGAATTGAGATCGAAGTTGGTGACAGGAATTGAGACTGGTAGCTGATCAACGTAGCTGAGATTGAACTTGCTGGTGAAAGCCTAGAAAAAAAAGATACAAATTAAAACTTTACTACATATAAACAAAAATGTAATTTGAAGCCGAAAAGAAAATGCGGATTCCACTTACAATTTGCAGATTCCACTTACAGTTTGCGGATTCCACTTACATTTGCGGATTCCACTTGCAGTTGCGGATTCAGCAACCGCTCAGTTTAACTATACAAATGTCCTATCATTTGTTTGGGGATTTCATAAAAGGTTCTGATTTCCGCAAATACAGTTGCGGATTCCAAGATTTCGACTATTTTCAGAGCGATTTTGAGCGGAACAATGCTTTTGGTATTTATTTTTGGAATCCAAAACAGCATAGAAGATCGAATAAGGTAGCAATGCTGTGGAATCCGCGAAAGTTCTGTTTTCGACCCGTTGTGGATTTCACTTACAATGTACAGAGTGCATAGTTTGGTCTCGTCATGCTCTTCAATTTTTTTCCTACGGAGCTAAAGATAGTTAGTAAAGACGTTCAAAATTGCGAAAGCGTAATTATTTATTTAACCAGCTGCTGACCCTGCGCGGATCAATCATAAACATTTTTTTGAAATATCTGCAGTTTTTTTCACAGATTGCTTGCAAGGAGAATGACGTCTTCAGTTTTCTCATTGCCATAAATAGCAATCATTGAGAGTTAGTTTCACCAAAAAGCACTATTCTTTAAGGCTAGCTTTTTAAAATCAACGGGTAAGAATCCTTCCTAATATTACATCATAGAATCCACAGTGCTGAAAGCCGTGTAGAGGTTACCACTCATGAGAACTTCGGGAAATCCCATTTTCAACAAATTGCTTTCACAATCATCAGGGGATTCTGTAGAACACAGTTACACACTCCTTGTCTCCACTAACACCGAAAACTGTGCCAATAGTCGTCGTTATCCGAAGGTCTGAGAGACTACTAGGGGCACTAATCTGGTGGTGTTCGAGGCCTTTTCCAAACATGGCAATCGCAATGCAAAAATGCCCCCAAGGCTTACGTTTTCTGAAGCAAGGCTCTCCAAGGTTCGAACATACGTCTTTGAGCAATGGACAATGTGTCGTGTGAAATCGCCAGAAAAAGTCTCATTTGATGAACTGTCGATGACATACTGGAAGAATGTGATCCAATACATCGCGCAGGCAATAGGAAGCACAAATACCCGCCCGATAGCCCAAAAGCTCACACCAAATTCCAGGTTACTTCGGGGTCGATCCAGTTACTGCGGACAAACCGCAAAGGACTACACCACGCTAGGACGTTCCAAAATAAGGTATCACCACTAGGAGGTGCCACACTAACGTATTCCAATATTTTTTCACTTTCATCTCAATCGACAATATTCACATTTTGAAATTTTGCTTTAATTGTTTTGTAGAGTAATCTTCAAAAGTAAAAATTAGAGTTGCGTGTTTTTGGAGCATACTGTAAGTTGCCTCTGTATTTCACTCATGAAATCTTTATTTAAACATTCAACAATCGTTGTTTCTATAAGTCAATATTTCTCTGGATAGTCGAAGTCAATTTTTGGAAACTCAATTTGTTTTTTTTTTTACGATTCTCTTTTTCGTTTTTTCGATTCGTTTTTTTACGAATCAATGATATACGATTCCCTTCTAATCTAGTAATACCAGTTTGAGACCTTCATTGGGGCAAGAGTTTCTAATAAAAACTTTCATTGGATATTGTAGTTTCTCAAGTTTTGATAAGGATGTCCTGGATCTTTTCTTCTCCACTGAAGGAGTTGCTCTGATCGGCCCTTCCTGCCAACGCCCCCGAAAATTCTAGACCATCCTTATTATATTTTCCACGGTTTGAGAGCTTGTTTCGTTCGAAGGTTCTGTTAGGTTTTCTCATAAAAATGTTCTATTCAAGTAATCCCAAAGTTTTTGAGACAAAGTTTGAATAATTTTTTTACTTGAAATGGTTTCTAAAAAACATCCTTTTCCTTTCTTAGTGCTATATTAGCAGCATATATGCAATATAGCAACATGTAAGAGCTCATCTAAACAATCTAAAAAACTTAACAATAATATCAAACGTTTACTATAATTTACATCATTTATATTCAAAGAATTCTAATATTTACAAATTGTTTTGTACAGGTAAAATGACATGTCAACTGGTACATCATGTCTTGTGGGCGACGCTCCACAGTAATTTAATTTGAAAAAATCAATGAGCAAGCTTGTAACTAGAATAACAGTTTGCATTTCGAGCCACACTTTTTTTCAATTCAAAGGCTAAAAATCCTGCTGTTTAGCTAGTACTTAAGTAGTTTTATTATCTAATTAGATTACTGATTGATAAATACTGGCTTTTGATGAGACAAAACGTGAAAATTCTCTCGAAAGAACATGAGAAAAGAGTACACTTCTCATTTTATGATTTACGTGAACAATTTTATTTATATGAAATTATTGAAATTTACAAATTATAAGAGTTGATTCATTCGCATATCTGATCTGCTATTCTTTTGAACACTGTAAGAAATCACAACTCCAATTATGAGAAGGTAAATCAAGTGTCGCGATGTATAACAGCTAAAAGAAGGTAAGGCATTGATACGTTGGTCATTTCACAATTTGACTATAATTTCAATGGTACAGTTTTAAAAGCTGCTAGAATAATGAATTTAGTGCACTGAAGATGTTATAATTTCTGTGAACACACTTCACCACTAGCTGTTTAAAGGAGGTGGAAAGTAAAATTATATGGCGAGAGAATCGAGCGTGGAGGAAAATAAGAATAGTGCGTGAATGTGGATTTTATGATGGCAGGTGGAGATGGAGAGGGAGAGTGAGGACATGTATGGTGGACAGTCAGTTGGAGAGGAAGACATCAATGGAATATTTATCATCCCATTCAGTGACATAGCTAACATTTCTCTGATCAGACCAATTAGACCAATGATAACCAGTTTCCCATTCCCACACTTGGATGGTTAACCAGTGGAGTGAATCTCTGTTCAAACGAGACTCCACCTCCTCAGCCACTCTATCTACACTGTAGTTGCTATTAGCTCCACACATGTCACTCTTAAGTACATCTTCAACTATCTTCACAGCCTTCTCTTCATCTTCATGCGTACATCTTCCTCCTCTGTCTTCTAGTTTGGATTTGGCCACTCTATACACACTCATGTTATATGTGCACTCTGGGTCATTCTTCCACTCGGCCATTTCTCCAAATCCACCTAGTCTGAATTTAAAGCTGTAGTTGAGGTCTTCGGTTGCAATACAGACAAACCAAAAGTACAGTGGGTAGGAACTGCTCAGCATATTTATCACCTCATCCTTCGTATACCTCCAGTCCAATCCTCTCTTGCCACAATCAACCATTTTTGAGTACGCTTTCTGCTTCCACTCGGCTGAAAAAAAAAACACTTTTTATTACATGTGGCCCACTAGTCTCACATTATGACTCGGTCCATTTAAAGTGGATGAAGTAGCTATAATTATATAACAGCCTATGATTATAACCAAACTGAAATAACTTTGTTGTACAAAAATTGACGCTTTTTTAATACGAAACTCGCGGGTTGTTCGGAAACACTGCATACATTTTCGACAATTTTGTCGGTATGTTTGTTCACATTCTGTGTCAACAAGAAACAATCTTCTTCGTAATAACTTAGCAGTGGTACAAAATCCACTTCACGACTCAAGACTACACGTGTCAGAAATCAGTCGACCGGGTGCCCTTGAAATCTTTTTTTTTTGCTGGGTATAAGCTGACCATGCGTGGCTTTTGAACCATTTATTGATTCCAAGTTTTGTTGGTGGTATCGTTCAACGAATATCCTTTTTGATGGACTCCGATATTTTGGGTCTAGCAAGGATTAGAATCTACCCTAAATTTTTGTCACAGATTCTTAAGTTTTATAAGAAAAACACAAAACTAAAATCTAGTTCTTTCTTAACCAGATTTCATGAGATTTCTGACAAATTTCACATCCTCCGTTGAACTGTTGTAAACACAGTTCTTTATAAAATTTTATTATCATTTTTGTTGCCCTGGTGTTCTAAGTGAGACAATTTAGAACACCAGGGCAACAAGTACCTTTGTTTAGCAAATAGCAAACTCCTTCCCTCTAAATTGCATTTTCTTTAAAACTTTGAGTTACTTTCTTCTTGATAATTTATTTACTTGTATTCTTGAAAGCAGATTTTCGATTAGGATAAGTTTTGCTATCTATTAGGATACAAGGTTTGAGATGATAAGGTGGTAAATTTCCGAAAGAACTGGCGCCCGGTCTTACCATGTTTTAAGATCCTTTAAATCAATGTATACGAGTTTAAACTATCAGATAAATTTTTACTTTTGTTCTAATTTTTTGAATTTCAGTTAAATTGGTCTGACACTATGCGTAAAACCTAACTAGATCTCCAAAGAAAAAAGTTTTCCTGAAAAAAAAATCAAATTACTGTTAACTGTTAAATTGCAGTTAAAAAATTTAAAAAATAATAAATCACTGCATTGTATCAAGTTTTACTACAATATACAAGTCAAAATTACAAGCTCAACGGCTTAGTTTGAATTTCATCATTAAGTAATTCCCTTTTCGGGTAGAAGTAACAGAGTCAATTTTCTTATGTCCCAACTAAGTGGTTGTTGGTTGTGAACTCCCGATTTGTCGAACTCATAATTATAGCTTCATCAGAAATCCGTATGTAATTGGACATAAGGCCATCTCTAGTACCGACGAGAGTTCTTTTGTTGAGCCCTTTGCTATTGAATTTGAATGTATCTCCTCCATTATCATCGCATTTCAGTATAGCTTTGTTTTTCTTCTCATCCTGGAGGTTCTTGGTTGTTATGGGTCTGGCTCTGTCCAGGAGTTGATAAACGTACGAGCTGTTACCCAGAAGCTTCATCGTCTCAGCAACAAATCCAGACAGTGGATTCTCGTCTCCTTCTCGTCGAGCAACAATAGCAGACTGAAAAAAGTTGTTGAATCCTTTTTCAGACGTGTACTCAAGATGAAAGTTCAGAAGGGGAGTAATGATACTACCTTTCTTAAAGTAAGAAATCAGTAGAATTTAAAGTAAGGAATCAGTAGAAAGAGGTCTTTTGAAGGAAAAAATTGTCTTTCCAATTTGTCTTTCCTTGTCACATTCCAACATTTTTTTGAAAACTGTAGCCTGTTTCTTTTATATAAGCTCGTTTCAACTCATCAATTTCTATTTTTCAAATGATCTATTCAATATCTTTTTCTACCAAAAATTGACAGGAGCAACTGAGCAAGAGAACGGATAGAAATTGTGATTGTTGACTTTTGTAAACAAATTTTTTAGTTTCAACATTTAATGCCTGTTTTTTGTTACAACTCCATCATTTGTTGCATGGCTTCAAGAGTAGGATCGTTGTTATACCATCGCAAGAATTCTCTGAAAAAATCATTATGTTAAGTTCCCATTTGCTTTGCAAATAAGAGTTACTTTCGAATCCTGTTGGCGGAAATGACTGAATAAACAGCTTCTTGTTGGTTTTCAGTTAACTGGAAAAAGCTTCATATGGTGTCACGCTTGTCTGGACTGTCAAACCATTCGCTGGGGGAAAATTCTTTCGCTTCATTTGCCTCTTAGGCTTTTACAAATGAATCCGGAGTTTTTGCTCCTCTCAGATTTTCATAAAATCAAAAAAACGTACGTCTCCATATCTGAACGATAGAAAATCATTCACTTTTTTTAACTGTTGGCTTATTTTCTTTATCACAAATAGCGTATGAAATCAATCAGGACTTGAAAAGTTTCAGATCGTATCTCCAACTATTGCATCCGAAAAGCAGCAGAGTGTTCAAATAGCGCTCTAAACTTTGTTGTCATTTTCATCGCAATCCTCAGCACATTCAACTTCATAGCATTGAGTTTATCGAAGATCTTTTTAACTCGTTCGTTTGTGTTTTCGATTTCTTGAATCTTGGTTTTCATTTGTAGCTTGCTTTTTCAACTAGAAGTTCCAAGCTGGAAAGAAAAGCAATTATTATGAGTTTTGGATATTTTACACACAGGGCAATTGGTTCATCTTGTAGATGTGAAGATATTGAGACTGAAATAGGGACCTGTTTTCCAATCCAAGTAATTACTTATTTGCTTTCGCTTTCATTTTTCTTGTGTGAACCCAAATTGTTTTGAACCTGCAACTTAGTTAAATAAATTTTGATCTTCAGTTTGAAGAAAGTTGAATCCGTCCAGTTTTTACAATATTTTCCCCATAGTGTGTACGCGTTTTTCGGATAAATCTATCATCTCCATCTTCACAAATTCGAAGATTACTGTTGAAGTTAACTGATCTGCTGAAGAAACAGTCACAGCTGGAACGTCGAAAGCACTTGAAGAAAGAATCAATTTCGTTCGTATGATTGATATGGTTTTTGATATTTAGCAATTCGACTACAATGTCGATTTTTCCAAAAACTCGCCTATCTAATTCGCCAATATATTCTCCTCCTTAAATGTCGAAACTGCAAAGTAATTTGTTGCGATTAACAATATTCTACAATAGTTAAATCATCAATAGCTACCTACCCCACTGAAATTTTTGGGATCATAGCCAGATTATGATATAAACTCTCTAAATAATTGGGATGTCTGAGCACCTATGTTACCATAAACGTGTATATACATTGTTGGCGCACGGAATAATTACAGGTGCTCTTTGTTTGGTTGCTTGTCTTGATCCGATAAAAGAAAGTTCACTTGCGTATGTCGTAGTAAATATTCGGGTAGGACAGAGTCTGGGCATCTTATTGGATGTTTCAAGGTAATCCGGCGAAAACAGTGACATTTGTTATCAATTTGAATCTCCACTTCGTGAACAGACGTTCTTGAGTGCATTGCTCCACAATAACAAGCTTTCTAATTTTCGTTGGATGGCTATCAAGTCGGCTTTAGTAGACAGTAAAGGCGACTTCTAAAATAAATTATTTTTTTCGTACGGATGATAGTATCGATACTCACCAGCAAAACTGATTTTTGCAGCTGAAACAAGTTTAGTGAAATTTATTTCGAGCGTCTCGTTGATAATTTTGGTAACTAACATTGACATTTTAAAGTTAAATACCTTATGCCTTTCATTCTTCATCTCCGTGTCCAAGAGGAAGTGAACACGGTAGTGTTGACAAGCTCTCAACTCCTCAATGAAATTCTCCTAATGTTTCCTTCCTCCTCCATAAGCTTGTTCAAGTCCGCTAGAGTATCGCTTGACTTCTATTGTTTCACTTTATGTTGTTTTCCTCGATGTTGTTGGAGAGAGTAATTTTTCGAAAAATCTTTTTCGCAATACGAGCAGACTGTTGATGATGGCCTAGAATTCGAGGGCATGCCTGCACACATATTAGCTCACATATTAGAAAAAACTTTAGAAAAAGACTTGATGGCTTTTGCATTTTGTCAACAAAATTGAAACACCTTGAACATCTTGTCAAAAAACGGAAACAGTTTTCGCATTTTGTAGAAAGAAATGAAACGCTAGCATCAACTTAAAAAATGAACCTTTCTCTCATCTTGACAATTTAATTGAAAAAATTTTCTCTTTTGTCATAAGGAGTGGAAACTTTTTGAGTTTTTGTCAAAAAAATTGGAACGCTTTTTGCACGTTGTCAAAAAAAAAGAAAAACCTTCCGCATCATGTCAAACAAATTGAAACAGTTTTCGCATTTTGTCGAAAAAACAACCACTTTTCGCATCTTGTCAAAAAAGCTTAAAAACTTTTTGCATTTGTCGGAAGAACCAAAGCTGAATCATTTATTGCAACTGGTTAAAAAAATTGAGACGGTTTTTCGCAATTTCTTGAAAGTCAAGAAAAAAGATTACATCCTGTTCAAAAAAATTTTTTGCAAATTCGTTAAAAAATTGAGACATTTTTTTCCTTTTTCCCTAAAATTTTTGGTAAGTTCCTAAACATTTAAGAACAATAGATAGATTATCAAATGATTTTTAATTTTACTTTGATAAATTGACATGATCATATTTTACAAACTCATAAGCATCAATAAAACAGTGAATTGTTGTTTCTAAATTAGGTTCATCTTTTGAGTTTCGGTACTTCACGAACTCTTTCCAGAAATCCTGAACGAATATTTTGTGTGGAAGCCAGTTTCTGATTGGAAAATTAATAATGACCTTTTGCGCAATACCCTTCGCTTTGCAAACCTTGGCAATTGTTCGGCTGCTTCACATTTCAATTGTGATGAACAGCGCGATCAAATTTGTTGAAGTTTTCGCCATTCGATGAAATAACATTAGAATTAAATCTAGATTTGTACAGAGTGTAAAGACATCCGTTTATTTGATGTGAAATTAAATCTACCAATAGTTGAAAAATTTGATCGAAAGATGAACCAATCAGAAGTATGCGGAACTTACAATTATCCAAGGAACAGTAAAAAACTATTGGTAGGGACAGAGTAATCTTATATTTCTATATATTTTTCGTAAAAGTCACTGGAAATGAAAAGCTATGATGAGCTTGACAAATAGTAGCAGCCACCTGGAACAAAGATATTGCTGAGAGTTATGGATTCGTGTAGGAGCACTAACGCCTACGCAATTCAATTTTTGGAAACTTCACTCGAAAACTCCATTCCTATTTCTGATTCTTTTTATGGTTAATTGAATCACTCATTATGTTTACTCTCAAAATCAACTCTCCTCATCTGATCAGTCTGTTCTCCTATTGAAAAATGTACACAAGACAAAACACATGTCTCAATAATTTTGAATTTTTGAAAAACCAAACAAGAATTGGGAAACTTGCTTCGTTCCAAAAGTCCTAAAGGGGGAAAATTTACATTGAAGAAAACTGAATAGTTACTTACAACTCGAAAAAGACAGCAAGTCTACGCTGGTGAAGAAGAAAGTGAAACAATATCGGCAATTTGAATTACTATTAATGACGATGCTGACCACCTTGGACTCGTTCCTTTATTAGAACTCTCTTTTGACAAAGAGTCAACCATGGATAGACTTGCGGTCTTTTTTCGATTTGTTCCGACTCAATTTTCATGAATAGTTGAAAACAGGGTTCAAAGTAGTTTTTCCCTTTGTAGAATTTTTGGGACGTTGAAAGTTTTGCGATTCTTTTTTGATGAATTGAAAACTCAGAAATAATTGGGACTAGGATCTTGTCTTGAGTACATTTTTCAAAAAGAGAACAGTCTGATCAGATGAAGCGAAATGATAGAATTGATTTTGGTACTAATGAAAATGAAAAGAAACGAAATGAGTCAGTCAGCTAATCATAAAACGAAACCGTAATTGGAATTTCTGTGTGATGTTTCCGAATATGGAATTGTTTAGGTATTATTGCTCCTACACAAAATTGCAATTCACTGTTCTCTTGATGCTTGTGAGTTTGTCCAAAACTCAAAAAATGAAGAAAAAAAAGTTAAATAGCAATTTTTTCCAGAAAATGAAACACAAAACTCAAAAAATAAACAATTTTTGTCAAAATTAATTACTGTTTTATTTATTGTTATGGTTGACTAAACTGTGATGAGTTCGACGTTTCAATAATCCATTAAAACAAATTTTTGTTAAATTATCTGTTTCATCTCAAATAATTACAAAGTTAATAAAAATATTACAGTTTTCAAGGAATTTACGAACAAGTCTCCAATTATGTAAGCAAAATATTGTTTTTTTTTCCAATTTCCAAGAAGCCACGAAAACTGTTTCATATATTTTTCATTAATTTGCGATATATAGTTCATTTTTTCTACAAAATGCAAAAATTGTTTCGGTTTTTTTGACAAGATGTAAAAACGTTTCACTTTTTCCGACAAGATACAAAAAATTTTCATTTTCTGACAAACTGTGAAAAGTATGTAAATTCGTTTAACAAGATGCTAGTAATTTTTACAAATTTTGAAAAGTATTTACGTTTTTTGACAAAATGTAAAAAGTGTTTCAATTTTTTTGACAAGATGCAAAGATCATCAGGTTTGGTTTTTTTTAATCTTGTGCAACTTTTCTAGCGTTTTTTTTTCTATTATGCGTGCCAAAATCGATTGAGTTTCTTGAATTTGTAGCGCTAATTTCAGATATATTCTGTTTTTTTTTTTGTTTTCAATACATTGGGTTGACTTACCCCGAACTTTCAAAACTTTTTCTGGTAAATCAAGTCAAGTTAAAGAAAAATTAAATTTTAAGGACCGAAATAAACAGAAAACAAAAATCGTTTACAAAAAAAAATTATTCAAAGAGCTGCATAGCAGCAGAAGAGCTCTGTAGGTTATCTATGGAACGCAAAGCTGGTCAGGGTTCTATTGCTGATGGTTGTTGTGCTGCTAGAGGCGTCATTGTTTCTGAGAAGCGCTCATCTTCAGCTATTGTGATGGGGTTTTGCATCACATCGACCATTAAATCCACCAATATATCGACCATTGTTAAAATCGATTCGAATCACTTCCACCATCTGCCAGAATCGAATTGGGATGTCCATTCGTGTCAGAAATTTTCCAGAGACTGTTTCTCTCTCGCCTTTGGATATGAAATAGATGCGTCAAAAACTCTACAAAAAAATAGGGTTGCTCTTTTGAATTGAGAAGATCATTGTAACATTCGCCCGGAAGATACATATCGACGGAAAATAAAACTAAGTCCTAAGACGACTGGCCAACGTCTAAACAGAGCTTTACATGCTTTTAACCGTCTCTACCAAGCCAGTACTTTCGGTGGTCTTTCTAACATCGGGTCGACAAAAACGTTACTGCTTTCGGCTTCGGTCAAAACACTCAAATTAACTAGATTACATGCAGAAATAGTGAGCTCATGGCTGGGTCTCAGTATCCCCAGACCACAAGGTCACTCCTAAAATCAGGGCTACTACTATTTATTGAATTATTATTGTTTTTGTTCAGTAGATAAAATCATCATCTCCATCGAAGATGGATCAACCCTTTCCCCCCAACTCCTAGCTTCTCATCTTAGCAGAATGAATTCAGATGTTAATTAAATTCAACTCAAGACATAATAGGGAAGCTAAAAATTTGTATAAGTTAATAAAAGTTCCAGTCCCGAGACCCCTCCGGATTCCTGAATCCGGGGAAATAAGGCTCTTATCTTCCTTCCGGAAGGCTGTCTTCCACCCTTCACCGTTGTTCGCAACAGCCTTGCAACTTTTGTAGCGACACAATAGTTGCAACTCGGAACGGTCTCTGCTATTCCTGCAAACTGTTGTTGCTTCTCAATCACAATTTCCGTTGTTATCGCTATCGCAACTATCTTTGTTGTGTTTTTCTTCGGTTTTCTAACAAAATGGCCGTTTCTGACGTTTCTCAGAAATATGACGTCTTACTTCCAATTTTTAAAATTCCAAAATACCAGAATATCTTGACCTTCACCGTTTCACTAATCGTCCCAATAACGTTGTTAATCACTTAAAATCGTCAATTTGGAAGGTTCGCTGCTAAAATTCCGAATCTGCTGAATTTGCATTTTGGCGCATTCTGGTCGAATGTCACACGTTTTGAGCAATAAGTTGAGAGACATATCCAGAATAAAAACAAGAACTGTGATTTGGAGCTGAGAAAAGAGGTAGTTGACGTTAATTAAGCTGAAAGTAAAGTGATTTTTAGTAAAGACTGAGGGGTACCTTCAACTCGAATATGCGGGTTTATCCAATCAGAATTGATTTTCCTTTTTGGTTTGTAGTCGTTTCCAATCACATTTCAGCTTCCTTTTGTGGAACTTTTCAATAAAAAATGTGTCCAATCGGAAACAAAACTCATTTTTAGGAGTGTTTTACCAGTTGTCATTTCCAATCCTAAGAAAAAAATGTTCATTTTTGTTTTGGTAGCGTATCCCATACGAAAAAATTTACCATTTAAGGACTTAAATCTTCCAGTTAATTAAAAATGTACACAAAAGCAATCGAAAAAAAAATAGAGATATTAAAAATTAGGCTTAAAAAAAAAATTGCCGATATAAATAACAATAGAAAAAAATTAATATAGGTAGCATTTCAGCAATCTCTTTCAGTAACCATTGAGACTTTGACATTTTTTCAGTAAAGGTCAAGTTTTTCGATTTTGATGTAAGTTTGAGGAGACAGCTCAAATTTGACGAATATATCAAAACAAATCAATGGAAATCTTATTATAAACCTGGTCGTGCACAATTTTGAACTTTGAAAGTATTCAAGCAAATGAAGAAATAAAGAACTTTGCTGCGTAGTTTTTACAAAAACGGATATCGGTGGGGGATAAAAAGATTCATTGTTAATTTATGGTACAACTTTTCAATTAGCTTCAAGTTTTCTAGAATCAAAAAATCCATTCCGTGTCATGTGTAATTCAGCAGTAAGTGGGAAGCTTTTATAAACTGATTATGTATAAGCTTTTCAAAAATAAACTGTTTAAATGAGTAAATTTCCCTAGATAGACCTTTACCTAGTCAGAAAACGATAGGGATAACTTCGCTTTTGTTTTGTCTGTTAATCTGTGGGTTATGCTGCTGTAACTCATCATTGAGAAAATTGAGTGAAATTTTTTATTTTTTCTTGTGAAGTGAACCAAAAACCAAATCCTTTTAAAAAAACGCAACTATGATGGGATAATTTGGAATGAAAGTGGTTCATTTACTTAAAAAACGGCATTTAAATTACTTTTATTTGGATTTTCTTTTATCCTCAGAGCAATTGTCCTAGACGTTGTATAACAATATGTTAAGAAAACATTTTCTGCTCAAATTTTAACGTAATTTTAATTTTCCGAATTGAATTATTAGGACATTTCAGATATCCCACTTTGATGTCTATCAAGTAACAATATCCCAATTTTTGGTACTTAGTAAATCTCATAATTTTTAGATACCGTTGCTGAACAAAATGAGAAATGAGAAAGAGAAGTGTGGGGACTTTGGCAAAGAATACATGCAAGCTGATGAAGCACGACAAAAAAAAAGATGCGCTAAAGTAATAAATCTAGTCCTGATTGTAGACATTTCTCTAACAATCAGCAAGAAAGGAGATGTCAAGTTGCCAAGAGGTGCTACCTCAAAATCAAGCAATCAAAATTTACTTCTCTTACGAAAAAAATTTCAGTGTTACTAGTCTCTCCAACAATAATGGAGAAAAAAAGAAGGAGTGAAACAACGCAAACCAAGCAATACTGTAGTGGATTTGAAAAAGATTGTGGGGAAAGGAAAAGAAAAAGAGAAACTAAAAGACGAGTTGAGAGCTTGTCAACATTTCCTGGTGGGTAAGGATATAAAGAATGGAAGTGTAGGGTACCAATGTAAGGTACCAAAGCTATCAATAAGAAGCTCAAAGAAGCTTTCAACAAGCTAGATTCAGCTGCAATACCGTGAAGATCGATACTGCTATGCGCACGAAAATGTCACTTTGTTTGAGAAATCGCATTTACTGCCTACTAAAGCCAAATTGATAGCCATCCAAAGAAAAGTAAAAAAAATTGATTTCGTTAAGCAATGCACTCAAGATCATCAGAACACGAAATGGAGAACCAAGTTGATAACAAATGTGATTGTTTTTGCCGGATTACCAAAAAGCATCCCAGTTGGAAGCCCTGATTCTTTCCTACCCGAACCTTTATTTCGACATATACAAGTGAATTTTATTCTATCGGATGAAAACATGCGACCAAACAAAGATCATCCGTGTCTTTTTAGTGCACCAAAAAAGGCAACGACACGGTCATGGCAACCTAGATGTTCAGACATCCCAATTATTTACATAGTTTATATCAAAAATTTATCATAAAAAGTTTCAGGGGTAGCCCTTGATGATTTAAATCTTGTAGAGGAGTTAGTTGAAGGCAACGTTTTCATTCACGATGTTGACATTCAAGAAGGAGAATATGTTGGAGATCTAGCTGGGCGACAAATTGAAAAGTTCGATATTACAGTTAATTTGCTAAGATTCAAGAATCATATTGTTTATACAAACGATATTGATCTTTTTTTCAAGTGCCTCCAATGTGCCAGCTGTGACTGCTTCATCGAAAGATCAGAAAACTTCAACAGTCATCTTCTAACTTGTAAAG
Organism: Symsagittifera roscoffensis; assembly: GCF_963678635.1. Classification (NCBI taxonomy): domain Eukaryota; kingdom Metazoa; phylum Xenacoelomorpha; order Acoela; family Convolutidae; genus Symsagittifera; species Symsagittifera roscoffensis. The sequence goes on from NC_087071.1 coordinate 7,545,451, forward strand.
ATCGAGATGACATACTTATTCGAAAAAGGCGTACACACTACGGAAAAAAATATTTGAAAACTGAACGAATTCAAATTAAATTTCACCATTCAAATTGAACCAACAGTTGTGATTGATTTTATATGTTTGAATTTTGCAGATATACAGTTCATCGATATGATATAATGAAAATTATGGGAGGAGCAACAACTTTGGATTCATTTCTAAAAGCCTATAAGGCAAAAGAAACAAAAAATATTTTTCCTCGAAGAATGGTTTGACAGTCCAGATAAGCTTGACTGTACGGAATTGCCACCATAGGAAGCCATACTCAGTTAGCTGAAAATCAACAAACCTCTAGAAAACGATTTCAATTATTACCAAAATACAGTTAATTGAGGACTTGATCAACAAAAAAGCTGCGTATTCAGTCACGTCCTCCATCAGGATTCGAAAATAACTCTTATTTGCAAAGCATATGGAAACATCACAAAATGATTTCTCTTTCAAATAATTCTGGCAATGGTATAACAAAAAAGATGTCGATCCTACCCTTGAAGCCATGGAACAAGTAATGGGGCTATAACACAATATGATTATTGAAATGTTAAGACTGGGATGCACGCTTCCAATTTTTTAATTATCTGCTTAAAAAAGTCAACAAATCACAACTTCTACTCGTTCTCTGAATTTGTTAAAGTCTTGCGTGAAAAATTAAGAGGAGACAAAATCAGTGGACTAAAATTAATTTTCTTGCGAAAAACTGTTGTCAATCAAACTTATTTAAGAAACTCATCAAATGTGTGCAAGTCAGTTATATCCATTGTCAATGTGTCTCTGGAGTTGTTGCTGAGACGATGAAGCTTCTGGCTAAAGGCTCGTACGGTTATCAAATCTTAGCTGGATTCAGACACACAATAGCCAAGTACCTCGGGGGTGATAAGATACCCAAAGCGTTGTATGAGAAGTTTTTTGAGCAATTGAATGATGTGAAAAAAGTTTGTTTGAAATGGATTTGTTACAATCAACAATCGAACACAGATAACCAACTATTTTAGGATTTTTCAATATTCTTTATGCTAAACTCAGAATATTGTAGTTATTTTACAAATCTTTTCACAGGTACTGCGATTAAATCAAGTTCGAGGAAATGGAAAAGAAGACGGACTCTCTGTATCTAGTATTGGCTGAAGAGAACTTGGAGGATTGTGTGTTACTTGAGAAGAAAGCTCAATGGATACAAACTCGTCAAAATGACTGCAGAGATGACTTTACTGTCGATGCAATGGAAAGTTTCTTCCCACATACATGCTATCTATCCAAAGAAGAATTTTCTGTACTCAAATGACGTTTTGCCGCTTTGATAATAGGAGTGACAAATTGAAATTTAAAAGCAAAGGGCTTAACGAAAGAACTCTCGAAGATGCAGGAGATGGCCCAAAGTCGAACTGCAGTCGGGTTCTTGATGGATGCTGTAAATTTGAAGTCGATAGACCGTGGATTCAAAACCACCATTCACTTAGTTGGGACATATGAACAAACTAAAAAAGAACTCCGTTTTTTCTACCCGAAAAGGAAAGTACTTAATGCTGAAATTCGTACCAAATTAATGAGCTTGTAAATTTACCATGTTTTGTAGTAAGATTCCATATGATGCAGTGACTTATAAACTAATTCATTTTTCTACCGTAAAAACAGTAATTTGATTTTTGGGAAAATCTTCTTTCTTTGAAGACTCAATTAGGTTTTAGCATAGTTTCAGATAGTTTAAGTATGAATTCAAATGGTTAGAACACAAGTTAAAAACTTATCTTAAGATTCAGACTCATAAACATTGGTGCAAAGGATCTTAAAACATAGTATCGGGCGCCAAATTTTTTTTTGAAAATTACCATCTTACCATCTGAAGCCTCGTGTCTTAATACATAGAAAAACCTATAACCTATCTTAAAACATTGAATGTCTATTAGTTTTACATAGAGAAAACTATCCACTATCCTAATACTTGGAAGTTTTGGGTGCCGAAAAAGTTTTTGTAAACTTACCATCTTTCCATCTCAAACCTCATATCTTAACACATGGTAAAAATTTAAACTTGTTTTAATACATGGGAAATCTATTCCCTATCTTAAAACACAGCTGGCGACACCGGAAACATATATATATCTTAATAAATGAGGGACCACTACACGCCCCTATTTGAACGGTTAGAATGTCCGTGATTAAAACAAAACACACGGACCATGTTTCCATCTCGTCTTGAATTTCGGGTTGTTTACTCAAAAATTAGTAGCAGATGTTGAGGCTCCTCGGGAAAAGGGGGGTGGGTTCATTGAAAAATCTATGGTTTAAGATACGTTATAAATTTACGACCCGCAGTACTATCTAAAAATCTTGAATACGGAGATTACAATATACTAAGAATAGGACTGTTTTACTTTTTGAACTATGGTTAGAGAAAAGTAAAAAAATTTTTTTTTGCTTTCATGGTATGTTTGGATATATGTTTGGTCTCTCATGGTTTTTGTTTGATCTACTATCTTCAAATCGAATCTACTTTGAAAAAATTGCAGTCAAGGAATGAGCTTTAGTTTGAAAATTAAGTCAATTCAACGATCATTTACTCAATTAAAGCAAAAATAGCACCAAACATCTTTCTCTGCTAAAAGCAAACACAGAAAAAAACATCTGAACTTAACTTCTGTGTAATATGTTTAAGCCCTCTGTTTATAATTTTGAAGTAAAATTTCAGTCGAGCAACAAATATATTTTTACTTTGAAATGCTTACAGTGTTCACACAAAGACTTATTCAGATTTGATCTTTCCCGTTTTCCTAATTGTTTGCATTTTTAATTTTTCTATAGGCTTTTTGGAAGTTCTGAATTGAATTTAACTCTATTTATAATACCTTGTTCGCAAACTGTTAACACGTTGTTGTTTATACAAACTTTATATGATTCGCAGCGTAAAACTTCGACGTCTGACCGCTTGTACTTTTTTTTGAAAACCTCATTAGGTTTTTTACTTTTATTATAATCTATCAGAAGCTGCTATAACCAAAAAAGCCAATATCGTTCAACTTTGCTTGCTACGTTTGCTCGAAAGTGAATTATGAAAATACTCACAGTCATTTCTGAAGTTCGCTCTTGTTTTGTATTCATTATCTTCAATCTTGGACAACTCAGCAAGTTGTTTTATCCTCAAACTTTCTTCAAGCGCTGCTTGCTTTTCAGTAAACTCTTTTTCAAGAGCTCTTTGTTTCTGCTGAAGTTCCGTCTCCAATTTAAATTTATCCTGAGCCAAACTTTGCAATTGATTCGAAAATTTTGACTCTAGTTCGTGTTTTTCACGTTCATATTTTTGCTTTGCATCTTTCTGTTCTTTTTCCAACTGTTCGACTTTTTTCTGTAAAAGTTTTGAGTTGCCTTGATCGCTGAGCAGTTTTTCTTGCTCTTCTTGTTTCCTTCTGATCTCTTCGAGAATCTTTTCAAAAACTTCTTGTTTTTTTGCAACTTCTTCGTCTTTTTCAGTTTTTAAAGTATTTTGTTTTTGCTGATTTTGTTGAATTTGCAGATCTAGCTTCCAGCTTAGATCATTTACTTTGTTATCAAAAGTTCGTTCCATATCTTTCTTGTCACTTCTCAGCTTCGCCAGTTCCTCTGCGTGGCGTTTTTCCATCGCTTGTCGAGCAGACTCTTGTTCTGACCTGTAGATGTCAAATCGAGCCTCGAGCTCTTTTGTACTGAAACGGAACACGCATAAGAGTCAACGAGAAAGGAATATGAACTTTCAATCTACTGATATAAAGGTTTATTGAATTTTGAAGCTTGAACAACTGACTCATAACTTTTTCTAACTGGTTGCCCTAAATCAATTGTCATAACTGGTGAATCAACAAACGTTTGACATAACAATTTGTATTGACAATGAAAAAAATGATATTTAGTTTTCTTTAAAAAAACCAATTAGTGAAACAAAAAAAAGTATTATTTTTTTCTCGTTTCGTGTACATTTGTACATATTTGACTTTGCTGTTAAAAATAGTGGCCAAAAACGTTCAATTGATCCCGTAGTTTCAAAACTAACTGGAGAAAAAACTGGTGCTGCCATCAGAAAATGGTATTCTTGTTATGAAAAATTAAATTTTTGATTTCCTAGTTACAAATCATCACAGATTTTTTTTACATTTCAATAATATATATTACAGTCTTCTAATAAAGTTTGAATTGTGTTGTATGTGTAATCAATTTTGAAATGTCTTGTTTCTCCTGGGGCTTTAAAAAATTACACTTCAAGAAACCCAAAAACAAAGTTTTCCCAAAAAACACAAAAGTTAGTCAAAGAGCAATTGATTCATAGAAAAAACACGTTTCAAAGAAACCATCAAGCTAAAATTGATCAAACAGGCTTGGCCAAATTTTTTTCTTTTTCCGGAAAAACATTGGATAAATCCAAAAAATTACACTTCAAGAAAATGTTCGTAACTCGGAGAAAGACAAAAAATTGAATGAACTGTTTGTAACTCTGGTGAGAACTACTTACCTTCTTTCATGCATTATTCGCTGTGCTTCCATTTGTTCCTGGTTTTGCGACAACTCCGATTCCTTCTTCTTCAGTTCTGCACCTTTCCTATCTGCTTCGTCTTTTCTGAAACAAGATGTTACATGAAAATGTCATAGAGACGTTTTTGATAAAAACACAATGTATCATCGTAGTTTTTTGAATTTTTTTGCAGAAAACAAAAAAAGGAACTCAAAAACTCAAAAGATAGTCAAAAAGCAAATCATTCATAAAAAAAACACGTTTCAAAGCACCCATCAAGCTAAAAATGATAAGGGAGACTAGGCTAAAATATTTTCTTTTTCCGGACAAACATTGGAGAAAAACCAAAAGGCGGAAAGGAATTGGCATTTAAGTTTGCTCAATAGTTCCTCCCCGCAACAATGTTTCTAAAAATAAATTTAACTATCTGGCGTTTTTATGTTCTTGTCGTATTGTCGTAATAACAATCATTTTTATTCGACTTTTAAGGTAGGCATCTTCAAATTTCAAAAACAATTGATTCTAATTGATCGAAACTTAACAAAAAAAAATAATTGATCGAAACTTAACAAAAAAATTCTTCTAACAAAAAAACTCCTTATAATTGATGATAATCGAATGAAGCAGATCATTTTATTTCTCCAAAAATTTTTCAAAACCAGTGCAGTATCTTGAAAACTTGACACTGCCAGTTTAACGTTTACACTTTTCTTATGCGTACCTTTTGTTCTTTTACTGACCCTTCTCAATCGTCCTTTTTTTTATACTGTTTTTTCTCCCTCCAGGATGCTATATCCCGAGTTTACCCCCACCTCCCCTCGCGTTAACACCACCTTCCATTCTTCTCCTTGTTTACAAGTTCCCTCGCTCGCGCTGCTACCCCCCTCACCGATATTTACGGGGGGGGGTTGTAGTAAATGCGTGGGTAGTGAGTAATTTCACTGACGATTCCTAATTCTTTGTTGGCCGCAATGCTTGCTGTTTCCTCGAAATTTTTATCTTCGATAACTTTTGGATTTTCAAAGAGAAGATGTTTGTCAAATTTTCATAAGTATCTCTCGGATGTTTCGTAGATCTTTCAAGAGTTGAAAAAATAAGCAAAGATTGATGTGCCTAAACTTTCAATCAAAACAAAAGGTCATGGTTTCAGTGACTCATGTTTTCAAATAGTTATTCTCGTGATTCTATGGGGACAGAAACTGTCTTTTTGCAATTATATGCCGACAGAAAATTGATGAAGTTTCAAAGCGATGTTGTCAATGTGAATATAATTACCCGCATTCAGTTTCAAACGTTAATAATTGAATATATTACAATTTACTACTAATAAAATCAAAATACTTGTAAAATTTGAAAAAAAAATGTTTTTAATCAATCAATAATCGTTAATATTCTTTTAAAATTCAAATTATAATCAAAAATAAACTATTTTAATCGATGATGTCCTTCTATTTTTGATAGAATTCTAATCAATTATAATTAGTTTATAATTCATTATTTCTGTTCCATGAGTTTTGCACAACAATCCATTATAATCGATTATAATGGGTAACAATCACCTATGTTTTTAAAAGTTTTCAAATAATTTTAAACTAATATATTTTTTTAATTCTTCCCCATTAGACTTGTTTCATGATGAAGTTTTAGGCTTTTTTAACCACCAAAACATCAGCAAAAAGATTTACTTTCATGATTGATTCGGAAACCAACTAAAATGAAAGGTTTTCTGTGAAACTTCTGTTTCGTGGTACAATTTCGTCTTCAGAAGTAGCAAATTGTGACAGGAGATCTCTTTTTTAGGGTTTTTATAGATAAAAATTATTAACCCATAAGGTATAATTCAAATGTTGTTTTGGTGTGACATCCTGCACCAAAGTTTCACGGGTAATAAATTGATTATAACTGTATTTCATTGACTAAAATGTTGTCTATGTAATCGATTATCATGGCAATTATAGACAACCTAATCTATTTTTAATCGATTACAATCAATTTTTTTGGAAAAATTATAATCCATTTTTGTTTTCAATATAATGGATTGTTTTTTTGTACCCAAAATCCATGAACTTTGATTAAGTTTTGTGTATAATGGATCTAATTTTTGCAAGTTTCTGCAGAACTCGAACAAACACGTTTATCCAGGGGCGGCCAATATGTTTTAATTTTCCAAAAAGTGCCGAAAAACAGCATTTTTGACCAGTTTTTCCCGCCCCCTCCAACGTACCCCCTCTCTCTAGTTTGGGGACATCTAACTGTAGTACGGGTAAGCGTATGCGGGGGTTGGTGTGATCCATAGGTAACTTATTGTAAATTTTCATAAACTCGATTGAAAATAGGAAAAAGAGAAATTAAGCAAGAGAAAAAATCAACTAACTTATTTTAACAAAATTATCAAAGCAAATGAAAACAACATACGAAAGGAATTGAATAAATAGATTATAATCCATTATAATCGAATAAAATGGATTATTTTTCTTCTATAAAATTTTTTGAAAACAGTCGATATTGGGATTTTCGTGCGTAAAAAATATTATCATAATAACCATTTTCAATCAATTATATTCGATTATTTTGTTATTTTATAGAGACTGACAATGAAAATCCAAGATAATCGATAAAAACTTCAGTGCGGGACAAATAGACAAAATAAGAGGTAATAATCGATTGTAATTCACTTTAACGGTTTTTTGTATGAGCTGTAAACAATTGTAATCGATTATGGGAGATTATTATCTCTTGGAAAATTTCACGATAATAACCAAATAAAAACCTTTTAAACACCTAGTTTTGGTAATTTTAATCAAATATAATTGTCAAAAACCATCATTATAATCCGTTAAAATCGATTCATCACGCTTAATTTTGAATGCGGGCCGTTTTTTACTTTCCATAGAAGAAAAGGCTATCTTATCCATAAAAAAGGCAAAGATTTTGGCGAAAAATAATAAATGAACATAATTTAATCAATTTTTATCCAAGAAAGTTATGCGCGGGCATGCTTTTTTTAGTGACATCCTTTTTAACTGTAGGCAATTGCCAGGATAAAACTCCAAAGAACACAAAACACAAACTCTTTGCAATGCGCTCGGTAGGTTTTGAAATTATAACGTTTTGGCGGAAAAGCAATATTAATGTTAACTGACTTAGACGCCAACTCCCGTTGCAGTTTCATCTTCTCACTTTCAGCGTGTTTCACCTTGTCTGTCGGGAGACCGGGAGCCGCTTGCAGCATATTCCAAACTTCCTCCATGCTACTTCGAAACGCCTTCTCCGATGTCGCATCTTTCACGTCACGACAGGCGTCTAGAAACATGTATTTGAGCCCTGGACTTGCAGCCGGAAATTTTGTTTTGACAACTTCTAAGTATTCGTCTGCTATTTTTTGATCAGTTTGCTCTGAAACTCTTTCTCTTTCTTCTCTGAAAGCAGGCTTCATCGAAAGTCGAGTAAAAATTATTATCGTTTGCTTCCAAAAACACTCTCCGAACATCTCCTGGAAGTATCCTAGCATTGTTGTCAGTGATAGATCGAGACGCGGGCTCTGTCCATTAACAACCAACACGAAAACGTGTATGTAGTCACATTTTGTTTTGAGTTTGGAAATTAAATCTTGGATAACTTTGGTATCGGTATCGCGATCTGGGTCGTCAAAACCGATCGTATCGATTAGACTAATCGGACGATCGGTTCTCCCATCAAACGACACGTCAGCTAGTTGGGTACTACCAGTACATCCTTGAGCAGATGAAGACACTTTAAAAGCAGAGTTTTTGTCGTCCAAACCTGCAATGACGTTGCAGATACTACTCTTGCCACTGCCGGTCTTGCCGACAATGAGTAGCTTTCTGCGGCCATTACCGACCAGATCGTTGACCATTTGTGGCCTCCAGTCATCTGTTGTGGACATCTGGACCTTTTTTTTGGGAATAGCCCCCTTACTAGGAGAGGGTACGGCTGAAAATCACTTTTTTCCACCACGTTATTTTTTACTCCAAATTGATTAAATCTTCAATTGTTTATCTCTGTATAAAATTTGCAGAAAGAACGATTCAGATTCCACGAAGTTTGGGAAATGCAAATTATAGAACATTTCCAGAATTATGATTTTGTATTTAAAAGATAACCCGCGACTTGTTTTTCTTAAGTAAGACTGTAAGACGTCCTCAACAAAGTGGTGCTAATATTGTAATTTATCGTCATTATGGAAACTATTATCTAACCTGTTGTTTTAGATGGAGAGGGTAAATTTGCAGTGTCCGTGGTTCTGCTAGGCCTCGTTTCTTTTTTGTCAGATGGTCCGACTAAAAAAAGAGAGATATAATATCCTGTTTCACTCCAATTTATTTCTCCAAATATGCATAACTGCTGAAACAATTGAAAAAGCACATCTGAACTAAAATTATAATATTTCTATCGAGACGATTTGCAAAAACTGAACTAAATTGTTGTAGATCTTTTATTGCTTTTCGTTTTAAAAAAACATTTTGTTAATTGAGCCAAAAAACGGCGCTCAATCTATCGAACATTTTTGCATTTTATATTTTAACATCTAAAACCATTACCACGTCGTCTTAACACTATACCCTAAAAAGTTATTGGTTAATCTTGTCTCATCGAGTGTACCGACTCTGGTCGTCTCGACTTTGGTCCGATACATTCTCAGCCTACATTGACTTGGGCAAAAAAACTGGCGTTCGTCAACCCATACTGTCGATACAAATGGTTTTGTACGAATCCTTAGTTGAACACCTCAGCCCAGAGAGTTTTAGTCTAGAAAACTTAGACCTTAAATCGCAAAAATTGAGACGTAGAACGCAAAGTTTTGCCGTGGACCTTCACCCTCACCTTGAAGCCACCGCGCATCCAGATCCCGACCCAAATTGCATAGTTGCGACGAGAGTTTGAGTCTGACAAGCCCGGAAATAAAATCAGGAAGCCGTGCCGTATATCATCTGAATATATCAAAAATGCCGGCAAAAATCTGGACAAAAAATGTAAAAAACTGGAAAATTGCAAAAGTCTGGACATTAAGCCGCAAAATTCTGGTGAACGTATTTCCGGACTTTCGCGACTTTAAGATCTTAGCAATCATATGTCTAGTAAAACATTGGCGTCAAGACCTTCGCAATCATATGTCTAAAAAACATTTTCGTTACAATCAACTTGGGTCTTGATCGGGATGAGCGCGCTTTTTGATGTTTGGTCATGATTACTTTGGAATCTCGACCCTGGAAGAAAGGAGTCATAGCTGTAACTCACTCTCATCTATGACCAAGAACAAAATTGAGCTAGCCTGAATTTGAAGAGAATGGCAATGGTCCACTGCTTCTTTCTCTCAAGATTTTCTTATAAGTTTCGCTTAAAAACGCCTCATCTCCTCGAATTTCCGGAACTTCGAGATCTTCAAGCTGAACTGTGTTTTTAACTGGCATTTGACACGTTTTGACTGGGCATTTTCTGCTGGGCAAACCCAAGGTCCTATTTGCACAGCGCAGTGGGGATTTTGGTCCACATACCAAATGACCACAAGGGAGTCTGCGGGGGTCTACGAACTTCTGCATGCATTGACTGCAAAACATTTGATAGGCGGTCGAGTGGATTATCCCTCCTTCTGTACTGGGCGCGGCTCCCATAATTACGAGATTTAAGTTGTTTAAGTTGAATTGATTACAAAAAAAAAAGAAAACAAAATCAGTGTTTTAAAAAAATGGTGTTGAAAATTTTAAGACACAGGCAAATGAGTTTTTACTTAAAATTTTGAATCATAAAACGAAGTAACTCTCAGTATAAACAGTTTCTATTTACAATTTTAATACAAAATAAGAAAATAACAGGAAGTATAAATATTATAACGAAATTATTTTTTTCGATGTGTTCAGATTTCAAATCATTTGAGATTGGACTTGCACATTTTTATTCATAACCGAGTTCAAACGTTTTGCACGAGATTTTTAATTTTGTTTTGCATAGTTACAAAGTGATTATAACCAATAGCTCAAATCTAAATTTGATAAACTCTGCGCACAGTTTAAATTTTGACCATTCCAGATTGTTGTGATTTTGTTTTTTATCTGTGAGAACATTACGTTTGTAACATCGATTGATTTTTCATTTTTATCAAATAAGTCATATAAATTTGTGTTAATCTGTTTTCATTTTGTACCGGCTTTCGCTGTGGCTTTTAATTTATTCAGCTTATGAAGACATTTACTTTTTTCGATTTATCATATTTAACCAACTTACCAAAACAGTGGACAGAAAATATTTCTAATTCTTGTTTTCAGCTATCTATGAACGTATTTTCATTTTTCATTTTTGCTCAAACAACTTATGCATATGACAAAATTTACGTTTTTCAAATTCACGTTTTTCAATTTTCTTTTTCATCAGTATCTTTATAGCTGATATATCAAACGTTTTGTTAACTTTTACGCACAGTTAAAATCAAAATAAAAACTATTCGTCCTATGAATATAAAAATCAGCGCATTTAATGAAAACGGATTCTGATCGAAACCATTTATAAAAAAAACTGAGTAGTAGATCTCAATAAATGTCTATCGGATGCCTAGACTGAAAAGTTTGCAGACATTATTAGGCACGGAACAATTTTGGTGACTGATTAAATCGTGGTCACCCGGTGTTTTTGCTTTCAGTTCATTCGATGTTTTAGGTTGTATTCACTCCATATTTAAAGCTCCCACTGATTAATTTCTTTTCGTGGACTTTTTGGAGGTTTTTGGCGTGCAAATCTCATTCTCACTAAGCTTGATCAAAAAATAGAGCTTTGCCAACTTATGAAAGTCAAGAGAATCTTTGTCAGAGCTAAAATGTATTTATAAAAATTCAATTTTGGTAAAAATTTAACTGTACCACACTTTGTTTCGAATGAAGTTCACTTTATCGACAGCACGTACTAAAATTTTGGGGGCCCAGCTGACAGTTTTTAGAATGATTATAACACCCATGGGAGCCTTAGATCGAAGCTAACCATGAAGAGAAAATGAGAAGAAAACCTTCAGTTCGAAACTTCCAGTTCCTTAATAAAACGTCAGTAAAACTTCTTTTAAGGATACCAGTTTTGGTTGATTTCAGTTTTCTCTTGTTCTGTAGGGCATTTAGAACTTTTGTTAGATTTCTCAGGCCGTCACAATCTCTTGATTTTTTGTCTTGATTGACAAGCGATGAGATTCTTATCCGCCTGGTTGTTAAAAATCAGGCAACTTCTTTTCTCATGGAACTTTTTCATAGATATTCTTAATTCTTGACGTAGCTTCAAAATGCAGTTTTTCTAAGATACTTTAATTATCGTTCTGAACTATATCTATTTATTATCCAGGGTTACAGTATTTGGCAAAAAAACTTCAATACAAACATACCCGGTTTGACCTCCGTAGAGCAAAAATGCTAGCCATACAATTCCATAAACTAAGTCTATGAAAAAAACTAATCATACAATTTTCATAAATTTTGCGAAAATGGTGTCGTCGAATTTTCGAAAAATTTTTCTCTTGTTTTGGCTCTAATATTCGTTTTAATATTCGGTGTATCGTACTAAATAAAAAAAGAAAAAGTTTTTGTCAAAAAAATGCTAATCATACTGTTTCGATATATGAAAAATGCATGACTAGCATTTTTTGATGGCAATTACAAATATTTTTCAAGGTATTTTTTAAATTGGCCTCAAAATTTTTTGTGTTTTTTCAACCGCAACTTGATTTTCGTACTCAAACAAACAATTTTTGAAAAAAACAATTACTTGCAAAGTTTAAATTTATGTGTGTATAACGTAACCCTGGTTATACCAATATTGGATTTTTTTCTTTTTCTCTTCCTAATTTTTATCAAAATTAATTAAATTCCTATTGTTTTTCTTTGACTTGTTTTTGTATGCCTTGATCGATGTCTGGTAATTTAAAAAATCAAATTTTAGATCTTTGAAAATTTTTGCCATAATTTAATAGTTCGTTACTTTCGTTATATTATTTGTGAGACAGAATTAAAACCTTTCAGGCTGTTTCCAATGCATTTTTAATGCGAGACGGCCAAACCTTTGGTTACTACGTTTGAGTAACCAAGTTTTATATCATTTGTGTTGCGTTACAAACACAACAAAACTGTTCTGAGAAATTAAAATGTAAAAAATCAATGTTTTTGGTTTATGGAAAAGTGCTAGTCATACAATTTCCATATATGAAAAAATACTAATCATAGACCTTTCATGCAATTTTCTGTATTTATGGAATTGCATGAAAAGTGTACGACTAACATTTTTGCATATATGAAAGTTGTATGATTAGCATTTTTGGTCAACTCGGGTACATAAAACAACACGATGTAAAAAAAAATTAGAGATTAAAATCTTGCGGAAGATTGCTAGGCATGCAATTCCTCTGATGGTAAGTTTTCACGCATGTTTACTTAACAAATTAAATAAGTGGCTCAAAAAAATTGTAAAGTAGAGTGTTGACTAATCCGGGGCTATTATTTTGGCATCTGATTTTTTTTTCAAGAAATGGAGAAAAATTTGTTTAAAAGATTTCAAAAAACGGCTTTCGTTTTTCGTCAAAAATTTTCAAAAAAGAAACAATCTGATCAGCCGATTAGTTTTACAGTCTGAATAAACATTGATGATTCTTGCAAGGTGAACATTTGAACCAAGATTCTCCACTGACAAAATTGGTTTCACATGGTCGGAAGGGTTCGCGTTTTTTGTTCCAACTTTCGAAGAAAAAGATAAATTGAAATGATCGGGGTGGCTTTTCGATTCAAACCAAAATAGTTTTTGCTCTCTCGGGGAATCAATCGATAGATCTTCGTCTGGACAATTCACTCAGTCTAACTCGGGTGTAGTTAAACCGTAAACTATCTAATTTGACGCGTGTTGAATTTCAGCTAGTTTATGTTAAAGTTCTGCACACGATTGACATTTTTACACATGAAATTTTATATTATTTGCCCAATTTTATAGATTTGTAAACAATTGATTCAATATTAAGCCTATGCGACATCAGTTAAAGCGCAGTTGAAACATTCAAGATTTCGTCCTGAAATGAGCAGTTTTTTTCCAGTTATTATTCAAGTTTCTAGCTGCAATGAAAATAGTGTTGCCACCTGCAACGAAAGCTGCACTAAATCTTTGTCAGCTGCAATCAAAATTTATTTTAAAAATTTTGCTTGTAAGAGTGATTTAGCATGCTAAATGATGAGGCCATTTGAAACTAATTAGATACTCAACTGTATCTCTTTTCTAAGGAGCCAAAAATTACAGTTATCTTTGCTGTTTGATACTTAATTTGACCCTTGTAAATTAAAAAACTATCATTAGAATGACCCTGCAATTGTAAGGCCCTGTCCAACTGCGGTTAAAAGCTGCGATAACTACCAGTTGGAATAAAACGGCTCTGAATGACTGTCGGATGACATGAAATTTTACATCGAAAAAGTTTCTTGATTACGATGATCTTTTCTTTAGTACAAAAATATGGACAAAAAAGTTAAAAAACCAGGATAAATTTGAATCGAAGTAAAACCAATTAAAAAATTTTTTATCTACAATTATATTTCAAGTCGAATCTATTTAATCCTTATGTGTGTCATTGAAATTGTTTTCTCTGCTGTCAAAAAGCAAAGATAATTGGATTTTTTATATATGTTTGTTCATAAAGTTAAGAGCAATTCAAATCAACTGGAATCCAATTAATATGGTGAATCTTTCTTTATACAGATTGTATTCAGATTTTATAAACTCGAATAGAACCTATATAAAAAATCACGAAGACAGATTATATGAAATGATTTGATTCAATAGCTACAAAATCAAGTCAAATCTAATCTATTTTAACTGTTATTCGTGCAATTGAAAAGGTTTTTTTTCTTGTCAATCAGCAAATCTCAATGAGCTTTATCCATGTTTGTTCAAAAAGTTAAGAACAATTCACATCAAATGGAATTCAATTGAATCGAGGAAACTATTTTTTACACAGATCATAATCATTTTTTCTTGACTTTTTGAAAAACTGGAATGAAAAAATGAAATAATGAAAAACTGGAAAATAATATCGTAAAGTATGCTCTCTTGTTAACTCTGCAGGCTAATGCTTGAACTTAAATGAAACTATAAGAGCATTAGCCATCAGTTTTGTGCCACAAATATTGTTGTTACCGATAAGATTTCTATTTTTTGCTGATTCAATTTTAAAAAAATTCTGAAATTGTTGATTTTGAAATGAGCTTTACAAAATTCACGCCTACACTTACTTCTCAATACCCCGACAAAAACTCAAAAAGGTCATGCTGAAGCCAATTGTTTGCAGAGAACCTTTATGCTCAGTTGACTATGGATCAAGATAACACTGATTGAATTTTTTTGAATGAAAATTTTTATATAATTTATTAGCGAAAAAACAATACAGCTCCCGCATCCAGTTTCAAGCGTGAAAAATCGATTATAATACGATTTTAGTACCAGTCTTGCTAAAGTTGAGAAACATTTGATTTTAATCAATTAATAATCCATTACAATATCTCTTCTTAAGATCAAATTATAATTTATTATAATCCATTATAATCGATTATAATCGATTATTTGTTCGTCAAAATTTCGATACAATTACAATAAATTATAATTGATTAAAATCCATGATTTTCATTCAATTTTCTGATTCACCAGTTTTTCCCAAAAGTCCATTTTAATTGATTATAACTGATTTTAATCGTTTTTATTTGTCCATTTTGTCTTCGAAGTTGCATCTAAATTGCTATCACGTTATGCTTTTTGTAGACGTTGGTTCCTATGAAAAATGAAAAAAAGGTTTTTAAAGTTTTCCAATCAATTCAATTTTGTAGGGTTTTTTATATTTCTTTCCCATTAGAGTTCTTTTGTGATGCATATTATAAATTTTTTAACCAGCAAAACATCAGCAAACTGATTCAGCTTCGTGATTGATTCGGAAGATTTATTTTTCATCTACCGCGGGAATCTTTCCACTTATATGAAAGAATCTCAATAAAACTTTTGTTTCGAGTTAAGAATTTGTGTTTAGATGAATCAAAGTTTTCAAGAGATCTCTCTTTTAGAGATTTTCTTATCGACACAAATATAATAACCCATAAGATTTAATTCGAATATAGTTTCGATCTGACAAAATTTTGTCAAAATAAGAGATTATAATCAATTATAATTGCTTATAATTGATTCTAAGGGTTTTTTTTGTAAAAACTATAATTCATTATAATCGATTATAAGAGATTATAATCCTTTGAAAACATCACAATGAAAAGCAATTATAAATCCTTTAAACATCTAATTTTGGTAAATATAATCAATTTTAATTGTCAAAAAATATCATAATAATCCGTTATAATCAATTTTTCATGCCTAAACTTGGATGCGGGCTGATATGAACACTTCTATATGCAAAACAAACTTTTTTGGAACATCCAAAAATTAACTCCAATTGTTTCCACTGAGACATGGATAGATTACATTAGCTAAAACAATTCCATCGACAACATTTTTTAAGCCTCAAAACTGATCCAATTTTTTTTAAATGGATCAATTTAAATAATTTAAAAATCCAGTTCGGTGCAAGGTTAATCGACTTAATTGTTTTTTGTCAGCGTAAGTAACATTGAAATCAAAACTTCATCTAGTAAGCATGATTCATGTTAAAATCGGAGCCAAATTGATAGCAAAATCGGGAACCACGACAACGGACATGAGTTTTTCCAATGTTGGCTCCAATAAAATCCCCACGTTTTTATTTGATCTGTTTCAGACAATGTTTTACTAGTATTATGGCTGGAGGCGTGTTGTTACGACATTACTAGTTAGATTAAAGAGAGGTTCACAATTAAAAGTTTTTTGCATACAACAACGTTAAAGTAGTTTTTAAAAATTGAAAGTAAAAGTGGAAAAATTGGAAAAATCACCAATGTTTTCCATGTGTTCATTTTTTTTGGGTTGACATTAGCCACCAATTGTTGTTACCTAGTTCAAGAAGGATTACTTTGAAAATTTACAAGTTTCGGGAATTTTTTTTTGCCAGAAAAAGAGGTTTTATTACGAGGTCAAGCTGTGCACAGGATGGGCGCACAATTTTGTCTGTGTGTGTTCCTGGAGTCCAGAGACAAGTCTTTAAACATGTTAAAGTTTTTTCAGAACGATCAAAGAAAACGAAAGACCAGAGAGAGCGTTCTTGTTGCGGAATCCGCTTACAATGCACAAAATGCACACTTTGGCCTCGTAATGTTAATTGGTACCAATTTATGAGTCCGAAGCTCTTTGTTAGCCCAAAAAAATTTTCCGCTAGAAAAGTAAATTTAGAAAGTTGTCGATCACTCTGTTAGAAAGTTAGAAAATTAAGCTCTCTGAAAATATGTTAAGGGCGGCATTTAGCATCATAAGTTCTGGCTGTAGTTTTTTGTCAAAGAAATATAATTTGAAAGATACTCAGGCAAACAAATTTGTTCTAGGCTATTTCAAAACAAATCTTTGTGTGTTACACCAAATTTTATAAAAATCAGCGTAACGGAATTGTTCAATATTCTGTATCATATAGTTTAGATTATTGAAAACGATCAAAGAAAACGAAAGACCAGAGGGAGCGTTCTTGTTGCGGAATCCGCTTACAATCCGCTTTCGTTTCTTATAAGATTCCATGTAGTTCCTTACATACAGAACGTTAAATGAAATCTCATTGAAAATCTCTTTAGCATAAGTTTCTACCAACATCACTTTTCTATACATCAAAACTCATATATTTTTTGTTTCGGTGTAGGTTATTTTGTTTTGCCAATTTCAAAGGCAAAATTTTGGCCAGTTTCTAAACAGGTTATTCTGTATCTTACCGAATAAAAACAATTTCATGATAACTAAATCTGGGCTCAGAAAAACTTATTTAATTTGAATAAGAGTTTCAATCTGGACTCATTCTAGACAAAAATTCACAAACATTTAGACTCAATTGTTTTTGGAAAACGGTTTTTTTGAGCAAGGAACTAATTTTGTCACTACATGAGCAAGAAACAATTTTGATTAAAAAACTTTGGCTCTGTAAAAAACCTTTTTTACACAAACATCATATTGAAAAAAGAATGGTTAGTAAAATCCTTCCAGCAACCCATCTGAGCACGGCCAGGAGCAATGATATTGACTTTATCAAAACATTAGGACTATTCAGATGAGCTTAACTCTCCATCTGAGAACTCACCTCCAATTAGCACTACTCTGTATCCTGAATATACGCTCCGGGAAAACACCTTTATCACTTGACGGCTTCGGGCCTTGCTACGATCCACAAATACTTATGCTTCACTCAACAGAGCACCGCTAAGAGCAGATCACCTTATCACCTGTGCTAGAGTCAGTTTGATGCGAAGGATTGCCGACTCAGGTGAGATGACGAGTCAGTCGGTTCGGATGCGCTGTTCAATTTTACATGCTGGTGGCAATGTTGCATGAGTTCAGTCCATCCACTAACATAGACATATATCCTTGTACAATTTGGTTAGGGGTAACCAAAACTGATTTTTTTTGGAACCCCTTGTTGGGCTGCTGATTTTTTCAATTTTTTATCATTTCCTTGTTTTCATTTCCATGATAATTTTGACCACTATCTGGGCATATGGTCTGGGCATATGGCTCTGAATGATTGTCTCTGAGAAGCTTTTCTTCTCGTTTTTTCCATGAAGTTTGTGTTACAGTCTTCATTAGCACATTGAACTATTTGCGAACTTTCGCCAAAACTATTTGTTTCGAAATCCCATTAACCCGTGAAATTAAGTTTGTTTGTCAGATAGTGTACCCCGCTGTTCTGATCACACTTTAACATGAGCCATGTTCGTCCAAATTTGATTTCGACTGGCGTAGTTTTTACTTTTTAATTGAGTTCCTTTATTCTCATGTCGTTTTTGTTGCTCTATCAAGATTACCACTTTTGAAAAAAGGGTGACTAAGCCGTATAAGAAGACTAGATTTAGGAAAGTCTCGATGACGAGCTCCTTGTTTTTGAGTGTCAGTCCTTTCGACAGGGCTGGTCTAATATCCTTCTATTAGTAATGCAAGCGCTGTTAGCTTTGTCAGCGCTGCCATGAGATGGTCTGATGATGCGATACTCGAAGTGATAAACCTGTAGATAAAGCACGTTGATAGAGACTCCAATTTTGACTGGGAAGGTGATAACAATTCTTTTTGTTTCTCAGCAGAGATTTGTAATTAAGCCAATCCAAAGTATTAGCCATCTAATTTAGCGACTTGGGACTTGGTAGCTTTTGTTTGCTTGTCAAAAATCAGAGCCAGATCATCAGCGTACGATACATTTTCTCTCCTCTGGCTTTGCTTAGGAGTAAGTCAAAAAGGATGATAAATAACAATGGGGCTAAAACGCGCCCTTGCCGCATCTACAAATTTGTCTACCAAGTAATAATTTTATCTCTTTATCTAGTTTTCCGATCGGCTTGGCATGGAGCATAAAAAATAGCACTTCCCTGTCCTTAGAATCACAATGGTTTTTTAAGGTCGAGGAAAGTCTTTCAACGAGGTGAAAGTTTTTGAAGCAAACATCTGGTGGCCAGATAGCTTTTCCAGTCGACCTTGTCTTTGGAACACAAATTGAAAGGACCTTAGTTTTTTGGTAGTATTCTGATTAGTATTTTCCATACAATCCAATTATGTAATTTCTGATTTTTGTTTTTCGTGTATGGGTTTGTATAAAAAAAAACTTTTGTGTGATTGGAGGTCAACCCAGGTGTAAGTAGGAACAAGCCTATTCCTCGTTATCAGAATTCCCGGGAGCTCACAGGCTTAAGATTATTAAGCTCTTCAGCGTTAACGAGTTTGTAGGCTCGCAAGAATAGATATTTTCATAAGCTTGACGTCTGAAAATATTTTTTGAGGTTAAGGCTTGAAAGGTCTTGGCATAGTGGAGTGACTTGCAAATATGCATAAACTTGTTCTTCTTAAGTCAGACCATAAAAACGCCCACTCAGCCATGATAATATGTTCAACTTTTCAGTAGTAAAAAAATTGATTGTGTGGGAGGCGGTAGTGAAAGAGCATATAACTTTTTGTGATTGTTTCGACCAGCATTGTTTAATGTTTCAAAGCTTGGGTCGCCTGACCCAAATACCCTGATAGTTGACTTGAAAATTATTGACTTAATTAACAGTTTTTTTGGTCGATAATTACAGAGTCAATGAGTTTCTTGATAATTGAAATAACAAAAATTGTGAGGTATGGATTGGCTTCGTGATATTTTAAACAAAAATTAGAAGAAAAACAGTCAGTTTATTGATAAATTAATGCATTCACTATTTTTTATTGAGAATCAAACACATGAACTTTTTGAAATTGCATTTTTCTGCTTAGTGTGCAGAAAAGGGGGCAGTGGTGAAGTGGTTACGTCTCCGCCTCTCAATCGAAAGGTCGGATGTTCGAGGCCCACAAGGATCCGTGCTCGTTACTCGAGGGTGAGGCAACATTACCCAGCCCAGAAAAATAACCAAAAAAATGCAAGTAGTTCTTAAGCAGGTGCACAACAGCAGTTCGCCGTGATGAGCTGTACAGCTCGTATGATGATCCTATCCCTCGTGGATAAATAATCTTGAGTAGTGTTGAACAATTAACCCTTTCTCATTTCTGGACACCCTCATTTCTGGTTGCTCTCTTATATTTAATTCTTATTATGATTCTTGCCAACCAAAATAATCAAACATTGTACCAAAAAATTTACCTCAATTCTAGGTCCTTTTCCAACTTCGCGACAGTTTTAGTGTGGTAACTTTTTGTCGCATTGTAGCGAGCAGATTTGACTCCCGCCCTAATGATATATGGAACCGTCGCTTCCATACTCCCGAAGTTAACTGTGATCCGTCATCACCGTCCTGTTTCAGGTCATTAAAATCTTCAACTTATTTTACTGACTCCCACCCTGACTTTCATTTTTACGATTTTTGTTTCAATCACTCTCCCTCCTATTTTTTCTATATGTAAGTTCTCTTCTCTACAATGAGCTTTGATTGCATTGTTCCTCTTTGCGTTCTGGACAAATAGACAACCTCGTCACTACTTTCCAGGCACGTAGTTTTGAGGGTTGACATCGTTTAGCTCCCACCATTATCGCAGAATCTATTAGTAATTAATCCACCCTTTCTTCACAATTGTTAAAACATCCCTGGTGCTTCCTGCATTGACGGCTGGTTCAAATCCATTGTCAGCACTGATTGATTTCTTTAGAGCTGCAGTCCCGGATCGAGATCTCGCTCAAAAATCGCTCAAGATATGAGCGGTTTGAGCGGTTTTCCAGCAAGATTTGAGCGGTTTGAGCGTTTTGAGCGGTTTGGGAGCTTTTGTTCGAAAAACCGCTCAAACCGCTGAAATCTTGCCTAAAAACTGATTGAAAACGGCTTATTTCATGGGGTGGAGCTTTAACGGTTTTTCAAGCTAATTTTGTGCGGTTTTTAAGCGGTTTTTGAGCGGTCTTTTAAAGAAAATCAATTAAAATCATCAAAAGGCCTGGAAAAATCATCAAAAGGTCTAAAGTTACACAAAAATTTCTAATTGAACTCTAGGGTAATTTTTCGTGTAGTCGGCAGATTTGGTCCAGGTTATCCAGGCGTATGACTTCCAGCTGATGAGGAGGAGGGTCAAACTGTTTTACAGATCTGACTGACAACTACGTGGTCAACTGCATCTCTGCAATCAGACGAGAAGCAGACGAAAAATCCCTGAGGTTAACTTAGTTCACATACAGTTGAGGAAACGCTTTTAAAGGTCAAAATTTACCGCAAAATAATCAAGAACTGAAAATCAAATAAAAAGACATTTGCCGCCTGGTTTTGAAACTGAATGGACTTGTAGTTTCTTAAAGGAGTCTGATAATTTTTCAAGCCTTCTTAGCTTATTTCCTTTGTAACTTATTTCCTTTGTAATTCGTACCCGTGGCCTTTAGTCTTATTTGGGGTTTACGCTGAACACAAACGAGTAGAATGCATATAATACACTTAAGTTAAACAAATGGTCGAAGGATGACCAATTTCGACTTTTTCAGTCGAACCATGTCCGTTTTCGACTTTGTTTGACTTTACCGAATATTGTTCGAAAATGTTCAATTTTGTTCGACTTTGTTTGACTTTACCGAATATTGTTCGAAAATGTTCAATTTTGTTCGACTTTGTTGGACTATATCGGTTATTAATCGACTTTGCTCGACTTTACCGGACCTTGTTCAACTTTGTTCGACCTTTTCGGGAATTTTCCGCTTTTACCTGGAATTAGCTTCGATCGTGCGGCGTCAAGGACTAGTCTCCAATTGATTTTATTTCGCTTATTTCTTCAAAAATTTGTAAAAAGACTCGCAGTTTGCAGAATTTTACTCATGATCGAACTACTATTTGAGAAGAGCGATAATCACGTTAGTTGTTTTTCTCTACATTTGAGTTTTTTTCTCAAATCAAAAATTGGGATAGGGTGTGATTTTACCTGAAAAATTGCCTCTACCATTTTTTTTACTGAGTACAGTCAAGCATTTTCAGCAGTGTTCAGAAAATTGGTGTTCCAAAATCTCTCTTTACACAAAAAATCTTGTTTTGGAAACGTTTTTTTTTCAAATTTATGTTTGATTTGAGAGGTTTCTAGCTTTCAGTTTTTGTGGTAACGAATTTGTTGTTGCCCTAAAAAATGCTTATGTTTTACACTGGGACCGTATGTAGGCCTTCACGCGGCGGTCCTGTATAAGATAAGCAAATATGTTGATATAGCTAACTGCTTATTAAACATACATATATACTGGATGATTTTGCAATGATGATAACGCTTATGCAAGCAAAAAATCCGACAAGAAATCCATTACTTAAGCTTTGCGCGACCCATTTTGCGTTTTCGGTCGACTAAAGTTGTCTACCACATTTGAACTACTAATTTTGAACCACAAGCTAATTTTGCCACATTTTCGACATGATTATGCCGCCAATCCACAATTCTCCCGCGAATTAGACGATATTTACCACGAAACGACTTGATTCTTACCACCGAATGGAGAACTAAATTAGCCGACTTACTTAATGACATGAACTAAGCGCCAAATTAGTAAACTGAAAGGCTCAAAACTCAATAATCAAAAAGATATCATTAAAAGAAACAACTAAACTACGATCTGAAATTGGAATCTTAATCAACCAAAACGTATTGCCATTGTCATTGGCGCACAATAGTTTTTTTTTTGAAAAAAAGAAACCGAAACCAAGGTTTTTTTTTATTTGAAAAATCAACGAACCCATCCTTCTACTAACTAATCATATTGTTTACTTTTTTTTTCTTTTTTTTGCATTGTAAGAAAAAGATTAGGAGAAGTACAGATCATAATTGATTTCTTAACGGAATTGAAGATTTTGCTTGACGATGCCAATAACGAAGCAGTTAGGATAATACGCACCGGAACGGACCAGCAAGACTCAATCATTGAATGATTGAAAACTTTGAAAATTTTTTACCGAACGATCCAACTACGATCAAAATGATACGAGCGTACCCTCAACAACACTGCCACGTCTTCTTTAAACTCATCACGAGTAGCCAGCAACGTCTCGACGCCTTCAATAATACGAAAAGCCTTGGAAAATCTTCCCCTTCGACGCCAAACGGAAAGTTTAACCCGTAGTACCACTACACAAAACGTCACCACGGACCAGGACACCCCGGACGATTTGCCACAAATTTCAGCAGAATTGCCAGCAATCATTAACGCTACTTCAAACCACAAATCAAATTCCGCCCAGGACAATTCAGTACTCCTACTTCGCCCCGGATCTAACAGCGACGCCAATACCTTGGATCATCGCATTCATCAATAATAAACAGAAACTCTTGGAACTGAAACTGCCCATGGAACTCACCTCCATCCTAAGTCAAACCTCTCATTGCAGCAGCCGAACGCCGACTTGTCATAAAGTTCAAACCTTCAGCCGAACCACCCAGAAGCTCAACTTCAAGGAACGACTATAGAATTGAACAATGGAACTCAACTCCAAATCGACAATCAGCAATTGACAGCAACAGTGGGACAAAGACCGAACCTAGAAGCTCAACTTCATGAAACGTCACCGCACTCCAACCCTGGAACTCAAATCCAAGTTTTCAATCAGCAGATGAACGCACCAGCAACCCGACAAAGAAATGTTTCAGCGCCAATATTTCTTCCGACAGCAACTTCAAAAGCAGCTCAGAGTCAAATGATTGGACAGCAAATCACACACCCAATTCTTGCTCCCCAGACAGCTAACCCCCCATATGGACTATACCAGCCTTCAAGCCAACAACAGAACCCCAGTTCGAAGAGGAGTGCCTTCACGTGGCGAAATGGATTCCATACGAAACCTCCTCTCTTCGTGGATGGACCTTCACAGCCCCCCGGCCTGGAATGGACACCCACCAGTCGCGCGTCCGGGTTTTTGTCTAACAGGGGCGTGGTTCCAGCGCACGACCCCTGTGAGCTACTCAGAACTGGAGATGTCGAGTCCAACCCTGGTCCCAGTTGCTCGTCCTGCAATGTGACCCTCCGCAGTGGCGCTCCGTCCTTGGAGTGCAGCGAGACCGGGTGCACTGCTAGATGCCACAAGAAGAAAGAATGCAGCGGGATGAGCAGATATGGGAGTCAACCAGAGTGGAGATGCCGGTCACACGGCGGGACCGTTGTAGAGCCTCCAACAGCAATCCCAGCACGGCCCAGCGGCACTTGTATCTGCTGCATGGGGATTGTCCGCCCTCACAAACCAGGGCTCACGTGCAGCGAGCCCGAGTGTCAGGTGACGTGCCACAAGAAATGCAGCAAGCGTAGCAGATACGCCACGGGAGACTGGAGCTGCCCCCAACACGACACCGCTCTGCTCCCGCCCTCTTTGGCGATTGCCGGCAGGGAGTTGAGCAGCCTCTCTTCTTCCCAGCCGGATCCCGACTCGGGAGAGAAGCGCACCTGCCAAGGGTGCAAGAAGACGATTGCCCGTAACACGACGGGGATCGCTTGCGCAGACTGCAAAGGCCTGTTCCACAAGGTGTGTGTCGGCCGGCGCAGGTCTACGCGGGACGAGGTGGAGATGTACGCAGGCGGCCTGTCCTGGGCCTGCTGTTGTGTCCCCACTAACTCTGGCAGCAGAGCTAAGTTCGTGCCAAAAGGGACACTTAGACTCCTTCAGTGGAATGCTGACGGCATTAAACTAAAGATCAACGAACTCGGAGAAAGGATGAATAATCTGGACGTGGATATCGCTCTGATGCTGGAGTCCAAGCTCCGCGAGAAAGACATGACTCCGAGGATCGAGGGATACAGCAAGGTCAGGGCAGACCGTAGAGGACCCAAACCAGGCGGCGGCCTCATCAGCTTCGTGAAGGAAGACATAGCTTTCGAGTCCCGCCCCTGTTGGAACCAGATGACGGGTAACGTGGAGTCGTCCCGCCTCAAAATCCGGCTGAGCAAGAAAAGCTGGATCACGCTCCACAATCTCTACAATCCGCCCAACAGGGACACGAACACCAAGGAAGTGTTGGTTCTTGACAACCTCCCAGCTGACAAGGACAGCTTCCTCGGGGCGACCTCAATGGCCACTCCCAGCTGTGGGACCAGTCACAGCCTCAAGACAGCAGAGGAGATCGTTTAGAGGAGTGGATGGCCGACAACGACCTCGTGTGCGCCAACATGGGTCGGCCACTCGCGTCAACCGGGAAACTGCAGGCCTGAGCTCGCCCGACGTCTTCTTAACTCAGTCGAGCTGGAGAAGCAAGACTGAGTGGACGGTCGGTGAGTGTTTGGGATCGGACCACCTCCCTGTGGTGATCACCATCAGATGCACCGTCGGCCAGTTTCCGCAGTTGGATAAGAACGCCCGTTGGAAGAAGAAGGATGTCAACTGGGCCGCCTTCTCCTCTGCGGTGGAAGAGCCAGCCAGCCAGCAGCTGGAACCCACTGGACACAGTTCACAGAAGAGCCAAGAAGTTCACGGAAGACATCCTGAGTGCTGCCAAGGAGCACGTGGGGAAGACGAAGCCCGGCAAACATCGCAACGCGGGCATTTCTGCGACCGTCAGAGCCTTGGTCAAGAAAAGGAACTTCTTCCGCAGGCGGATCAACACCCACCGCCAAGAATGGGTCACCGCCTGCGGAGAGGTTACCGAAGCCGTGTCTGCGGAAAAAGAGAAAAGGTGGACCGAATTTGTCGACACCTTAGAGTCTTCCAAGGACTACAAGAAGACGTGGGGCATCCTTGGCTCAATCAACGGCAAACCGGACTCGTGCTGCCCTAACGAGGCGATCCGGCACAACGGCAAGATCCTTGTCTCTAACGAGAGCAAAGCCGATACCTTCGCTGCTCATTATGCCAAGGTGAGCAAGCTGGAGTTCTCTAGAGAGAAAAGGGAGAAAAACAGACTTGCCAAGATCAGAGATAACGCCCCCAGCGTGGAAGACAGCTCCACAGCAGAATTCAGAATTGAGGAGCTGAACAGAGCCATCAAGAAGATGAGGAAGAACGGAGCGGCTGGCCCCGACGACATCCCCCAGCTTCCTGAAAGCCTTGGGACCTCTAGCGAGGGGGGAGTTGCTGGGGATCTTCAACCAGTCGCTCCACGAGTCGGAAGTGCCGCAGGCTTGCCGGAATGCGACCATCATTCCTTTGCTGAAGGCAGGGAAACCAGCGGGCTCGATCGAGTCGTACCGTCCCGTCAGCCTCACCTCCTGCATCGTGAAGACCATGGAACGGATGGTTCACACTCGTCTGTACCATCTGGCGGAGGCCAGGGGCATCTTCAACCATTCGCAGGTCGGCTTCAGGAAAAACAGAAGTTGCGAAGACCAGCTCCTGCGGATGATCCAGGACGTCAGCGACGGCTTCCAAGAGAAGAAACCGATACGGACCGTCATGGCTCTCCTGGAACTTTCCCGGGCCTACGATAGGGTGTGGAAAGAAGATCTCATCCTCACCCTCATCGACTCAGGCGTCCCTCTCAAGTTGGTGAGATGGTTCAACGCCTTCCTCAGCAACAGGCAATTCCAAGTGATGTTCAACGGCAGCCTTAGCCGCACCAGATGGCTGATCCACGGAGTTCCGCAGGGAGCTGTGACCTCCCCCCTGCTGTTCATCTTTTACATCAGCTCCTTGCCTGATGAGATCAAAGAACTTGTCAACGATAGTCTCTTCGCTGACGACCTCACCATCTGGTCCAGCCAGGACAACAAAGAAGAAGCTAGCAGATACGTCCAACTGGCTGTCCAGCAGATCGGAGAATGGTGCAAGAAGAAGAAGATGCTCCTCAGTGAGAAGAGCGTGGTCACCTTCTTCTACTCTAGCTCCGGGGACGCCAGATGGAAGCCGGACATTACGATGGGGGGTAATACCTTCAAGCTCGATCCCTGCCCCAAACTCCTGGGGCTGGTGATCAACAGGACCCTGTCCTTCCAGCAGCACGTCGACAAGGTGGTCGACAAGGTTCGCAAACGTTGCAACCTCCTGGCCTGCTTGGGGACTTCAAACTGGGGCTGGAGGAAGAAACCCTTGGGGAGAGCGTTTCTTGCCACCCAGCGGAGCATCATGGACTTTGCCGTCTCTGACTGGCAACCATGGCTCTCCAAAACCCAGATGGACAGACTCGACCGCACCCAGAACCAGGCCCTCCGTCGGGTTACTGGGCAAGCCGCCTCCACTCCAGTGGATCTGTTCCACCCTCCCCAACGAGCTCGCCGACAGGGAGCCCCTTCCCACCATTGAGGAAGAGGTTTGGACCCCACAGAGACGTTGGCGGGTCAACAACACCGTCGGAGGCTTGGGACGCTCCGAAGAGACGAAACAGAAGGCGACCGAGACGATTCGGAACATCGACGCCACATGGACCATCTACACAGACGGATCCGCCAAAGATGGGACTAGGGACGGAGAGTCAGCAATAGTTGTTACGACAGGTGACCCCCTCGACCCTCAAACCATCTTCTCCGAGACGATTCGCGGCAGGATGCTCACCTCCTCGTTTGACGAAGCGAAAGAGGCACTGGGAGCTGCAGTTATTTGGCTGGAGGATAACAACCCGAACAACAGTGACAAGGGCCTTATTTGCACTGATAGCCAAGCCCTGACATCGGCTCTGGCAAACGACAGCAGAGAAGTGAGTAACATCACTAGAGAACTTGACACGCTCAACCGTGAGATCATCATTCAGTGTATCCCTAGTGGGCATTGTAGGGAACGAGAGGGCCGACGCTCTGGCCAATGAAACCTCTGGGTTGAAGGAGAGAGCAAAACCAACCACCTACAAGAGCGCCGTAGCCACCATCAAACGTACGATTAAAGATCCAAGCCCCTCTCACGCCAGAACAGCTCAAGTCTACCAAAAGCTGTCATGAGAACGTGACGAAAAGACCCTTCTGTCGAGAAGAGACGCAGTCATGCTAGCCAGGCTCCGCTCTGGACACAGCATGCTCTTGGCCAGGTATAGGACCCTGATGAACCCCGCCGAGAGCCCCTCCTGTCCCAGATGCGAGGAGGCCAACGAAACAGTGGAACACGGCTCCTCGATTGTCGGGGACGCTAGCGGCCAGACAAGAAATTTTCGGACGCACGACGGTGGAATTGTCAATTATCACCGAGGACCCTGAAGGTGCGGTCGCGCTGGCGAAGCGGACCCTTGGGAAAACTTCGGCGCACCCACAATGAAAGAAAGAAAGAAAGAAAGACATCAGAACCAGCCTTCAAGCCAACAACAGAGGACACATAATCCGAATAGCGCCTTTAGACCCATCTTGATGATTGGAAATCAGAATTCAACCAATCATCTCCCCACCAACGTGTTCAGTGGACACCAGACGACAGCTAAGGGTATCACAAACATCAACGGAGTACCGATACCAGCACAACCAGCACTACTGCCAACAAACCAAGGAGATCAACGAACAGCAACAAATTGGACCTCCCGCCAGCCGACCCTGACTCACCAATGTACACAACCTGCCATTCGATCGTACCAGGAAGGGTTTCCGGGAACCACGACAGCATACAACCCTAGGAACATGTCGATGTCATCAACAACAGCCTTCACTCATGCAGGCTGCAGGGGACCAACAGGAACAACTTACCCAAATATCAACCGACATCCCCTTCATCAACATGCAGTCCATCAACATGCAGCACATCAGAACCAGCCGACTTATTTTCCGATTCCGACCAACCTTGGAACAGCACCGACAGACCACAACCACAGACAATGGTCGATACATTCACGACACTTGGATTCCAGCACGATCTATACTCTACGACAAATGTCCAAACAGTTTTGTCAAAACTGCCTACCCCTTGCCGACTAGAATGGAATAGATACAATCTGCAATGCAACATCAGACAACTATCACTCATCAACCTCACCATTTGGTTCAACATCTACGCCGAAGCATGCAACGATTTGCCGAGCAACAGCAACAACAACAACACCAGAAACAGCAGCAGCAACAACTATAACAGAAGCAACACTCAAGGATCATCATCCAATGGTCACACCCACCAACATGGACCGTCGGATCACCGCGCCAATCAGAACAACCGGAACCAGTAACGCAGCCAGCAGCAACATAAATCTGGACAAAAGGATCAACGACGAGATTTTTGCCCGGAGAAACGCAATTGCCAGTACCTTGGAAAATGCCAACACTTCATGGCAATGAACCCAAATGACAGATTACAGCATGCCAGGGACCTACAACTATGTTTCAACTGCCTCAGCCCCCACAAGTTCGCCGACTGTAAATCAACGCAAACCTGCCGGACGGACGGATGCAGTAAGAAACACCACACACTTCTGCACAACAGCAGCCCCTACAACTCGACGACACAGAGGGAGACAGCCAATCGGAACTCCAGACAACATGACGACACCACCAACTGCAGCACCAGCATAAGCAGAAGGAAATCGACTCGCCACATTCCGACCCTGCCAATAACGATCTCTCATAGCAAACATAGAGTTCATGCCTATGCAATGCTTGTTTGCGGAAGCAAACTGACATTGCTTAAATCATCAATCGCCCTCCAACTATAACCAGATCTGCAATTAGACGAAACCATCTAGCTAAACCAAGCACTGACATCATCAGACACAGCTTCTACAAAGATGACGATCGCGATTGGACCCTACAACCAGCAAAAGCAGCCAATTCAACTAAATGACATCGATGTCATAATGGATTGGAACCTTTCCCAATTCAACCCTGAACTCGTCAACTCCATCTGCCAAAGGAACGAGCCACTGCAATACATTCGGATAGCCACACTGCCCTCGAAAGAAATCGGAATCATCATTGAATGTGATTTCGCCGAACTCGTGACATCTTCAGAAGTAATCCATTCAAAACAAAATGCGCCTATTGGATGGAAAACGCCACGAGACAATGCAGCGACACCCAATGACATCAACACAATCAACTTCACGACAGACGAGACACTGTTTCGCCACGTAGCTGAATGGAAGAAAATGGACGTCGAAGGGATTTCAACTGGACACTACGAAGTTGGAATCCAATGGACACTACGAAGTTGGAATGCTTTGGAAACGTGGGCAACAACTGCCAAACAATAGATGGCATGCCAAGAAGCATCTCGACAGCCTTCTCCAACGACTGAAGAGAAACACCGAGATGGCACAGAAATATCAGGAGACCATCGACACCGACTTGCAGAAAGGTTTCATAGCCAAAGTTGATGATTCCCATGAAGACTCAACAGGAAAATGGTACCTTCCTCATCATCCAGTGACAAACGTCAATAAATCTGGCAAGGTACGCCGAGTCCTTACTGCATCGAGCATCTACAAAGGAGTATCACTCAACAGCAACCTATTAACTGGACCAGACCTCCTCACAAACCTTACTGGAATCGTTATGCGATTTCGCGAGGACCAAATCGCTATTTCTGCCGACATTGAAGCAATGTTCATGCAGGTCTTCGTGAGCCCAGAAGACCAGCCGTAATTGCGATTTCTGTGGAAGGACAACACGGGCCAACCCGCAACCTTCCAATACACCCGCCACATCTTCGGAGCTACCGACTCACCATGTGTTGCCTGCTACGCCACTCGACAATGTGCGAAGGACAATGCCGACAAATATCCAGCCTCGGAGCAAATCACAAAACGCAACATATACATGGACGACCTATACAAAGCCGTTTCAACACCGACGGAAGCGACGCAGTTAATGAACGACCTTCAAAAGATGTTCAGCCTTGGAGGTTTCAACCTCACAAAATGGACCTCAAACTCTCAACAATTCCTCACAACAGTCAACGAGAACCACTTGGAAAACAGCGACAGCCTCAACAAGAAGGAACGACCCCTCGAAAGAGTTCTTGGAGTGAAATGGAAACCAGACACGGACGTCTTTCTTGTGGAAGCAAAGAAGTTTCACGCCATTGACAAGAAGGACTTAACGCAGCGCAAACTTTTGAAGCTTGCTTCTTCAATCTTTGACCCGCTTGGAATTACGATGCCACTGACAATTCGACTACGACAATCACTTCAACTTGCCTGGATTAATGGACCTCAATGGGACAAATCTCTAAACATGGAGCATTTAACAGACCTCAATGATTGGATAGACAAGCGAAGCCAATTCAGCGACATCTGCCTGCCCCGGATTACTTCAAACCAGAAACGAAGATACTGGAAACCCAACTGCATGTATTCAGCGACGCCTCCGAACTTGCCTTAGCATCAGTTGCTTACCTCAGAATCAGATACGACGACGACACAACGGAACTCAAGTTCGTCATTGGAAAAGCCCGAGTAGCACCGATCAGCAGAATGACAATTCCAAATCTCGAGCTTCAAGCCGCCACTAACGGAGCTAAACTGTCTCGTTTCATCAAAAAACAACATGACATACGAATCGACAGTACGACACTATGGACAGATAGTACAACAATTCTTCAATATATAAACTCGCCGAAGCAACGACACCGGATCTTCATTGCCAACCGCCTGAATTTCATCATGGACTCAACATCTTCACTGGACTGGAGATACGTGCCCAGCAAAGACAACCCTGCAGACGACGGAACACGTGGTTACAAAGCATGTGACATGACTACCGATTCAAGATGGATCAAAGGACCAGACTTCTTGTTAAGACCATCATCAGATTTGCCTAATCACCCGCCAACACAACCTACAGCCGATATTCATCTGACAGACAACGACCCACAACCACCAACATCAGTAATCGACTTCAACCGATTTAGCACTTGGACAGCAGCACTCAGAGTTGCTTCATATGTTCTTCTCTTCGCAGAAAACATCAAAAGGAAGACACGCCAGAGCCTCTCACTTCAACACCTCACCTTAGGATTCGAATGGATCATTAAACACTCACAGAATCAATCATTCCCCAAGGAAATAGCATGCCTGACAAAAAATCTGACACCCAGATTCCGGAGATCTGAAATCCACCCCGCAGCCCTCTACAACCTCTTCGCCCCTTCATCGACAATCACGAATACTTACGTGCCAAAGGACGGCTACAGAAATCCCCGCTTCTACTTTGCAGCCGACATCCGGTGATTCTGAACGCAGAAAACTACCCAATACAACTCTTCATGAAGCAAACACACGAAATAAATTCGCATTGTGGAATGAAACACATCCGAAGCATTCTTCAGCAGGACTTTTGGATCATAAGATCACGCAAGCATCTGAAGAAAACTATTCGACAATGCATACCTTGCCGACGCCTTTGACAGGAACCAGTGACGCCTCTGATGGCAGATCTACCCCTACAACGACTCCCTTTATCGGAATGCAGTTACCCCTTCTACTCAACAGGAATTGACTTCTTTGGACCCTTTGCCACGCGGAACAACGACGAGTACAGTAAGCGATACGTTCTCTTATTCACCTGCCTCGTCACTCGAGCAGTTCATTCAGAAATATGCCAGCAAATTGACACAAACTCAACTCTACAAGCCATACGCCGTTTCATCGCTGGACGCGGTAAACCCAGGATCATCTTCTCTGACAACGGAAAAGCCTTCGTTACAGCTGACAAGGAGTTACAGGAAAGCCTTTCTGAGATTCAACACAGCAACGACTTCAACAATCAAGGCCAATTACTTGGAATAACCTGGCTTTTCAAACCACCTACAGCTCCTCACTTTGGTGGATCATGGGAACGCCTCATAAAAACATTTAAGATTGCCTTCTACAAAGTCATTGGAACACGGACACTGGACGACGAAACTATGTCAACCTTCACTTGCGAGGTTGAAGCTATGATGAATTCTCGCCTGCTAACCCACGTCTCATCAGGCCCAACCGACGACGAGCCCCTTACACCCAATCACCTTCTATTAGGACGACCAACAAACAATTTGCCTCTCGGATTGTGTCTCCCTCGCCACACAACGGACAAGAGAACTTGGAAACAAGCTCAAGCCTTGAGTCAACAGTTCTGGAACAGATACCTCAAAGACTACTTGCCAACCTTGACGACCCGAACGAAATGGACAAAGCAAGTGGAAAATCTTATGCAAGGAAACCTTGTATTTAAACTGGAAGATCTAACGCCTCGAGGTCTTTGGCCCCAGGGACAGGTACTTCGTACTTTTCTAGGTGTAGACGGAATCGTTCGCTCCTGCGAAATTAAAACTAGCAGGGGGATTCTACACCGACCAGCAGTCAAACTCTCGCGAGTATTGGACCACAGTAACAACTAGATGATCAACATGATCAACGACAGCTAACAACTAGATGACCATTACAATGAACGACGATGTACCATCAGCTTCAACGAACAATTTTCTAATTTGCAACCTGCAAATGGGCCCGGCTATGTCTTCGACATTTGAACTTTATTCTTTGCCGAACCTAATTTTGCCACATTTTCGACATGAATATGCCGCCAATCAACAATTCTCCCGCGAATGGTGAACTAAATTAGCCGACTAACTTAATGACATGAACTAAGCGCCAAATTAGTAAACTGAAAGACTCAAAACTCAATAATCAAAAAGATATCATTAAAAAAACAACTAAACTACGATCTGAAATTGGAATCTTAATCGGCCAAAAGTATTGCCATTGTCACTAGTGTTCGTTCGACCGTCTTAGTTTGCGACAAAAATCGGACTCCGTTCGACCGTGATCTCAATTTGAGTTTTTTCGACTCTTTTGAAGCAAGATTTGAGCAATTTTTTTGAGATCAAAATCTTGCTTCAAAATGAGCGATTTGAGCGGTTTTTGAGCAATTTATATAAAAAAAACGCTCAGCAACGGCTCAAGATTTGACCAGTTTGAGCGGTTTTTTAGACGATTGCGCTCAAAATCTTGCTTCAAAATGGGCGGACTGATCGGTTTTTGAGCAGTTTATCAAAAAAAAACGCTCAAACCACACAAATCTAGCTTCAAATTAGGTGAAAAATCTCGACTCCGGCTGCGGTGAAAGCAATTCTTCAATTCTTCTCATCGCACAACATGCTCATGTGGTCTCGGTGATAAGCATTATGTTCTTCCTCGGCGGAGCGTCAATTGTTCTCCCATGAGGTGATTCAATTGGTAGTTTTATCACATCGAACTTTTTCTTGAACGCGATGTCAGGTGAGTTACTTTCTTTTACTTGGTCAACAGGGTTCATAAAGGCCGATGGAGGTTCTAATGCCGACGTTCCCTTACACGTTTGCTTCATCACTGCCTCTGTTTGCCTCATAATTGTCTATTTGTTTAACCCTTAATCCAAGAGCAGTTGCAATTCGCTACTCGACGCTAGTTCAATCGATGCTGCCTTTTCGTCATCTCCTTCGCCTGGATCTTGATACATTGGCTCTTGCGTGGCTTTGTCTCCGCCTTAATTTTCGTAAGTTCCTCCACTCCCATCTGGTCTTGGTTATCACGAGAGTCTGTTTTGTGAGTCGTCAAATCCATTCACTGGTAGAAGGATCCCAATAAGGTGCACGTACTACTTAGACGACTCCGAGCAGCTATCCTCTGGTCAGGGGGATCTCTTAGTTCTAGTTACTGTAACGTTTTCTTTGTCATTACTAGTTGAGACACCAGAGTGTAGGGTGCACTTCAAGATTTCTTCTATCCAAATTGCCCATTCGATTGCGAAAGTGATCGTTAAAACTTAAAGCGATCAATTCTGATTCGGCTATCTTCCCGAACAGGAGATCTTCACTCACCAAATACCTCGTAACAGTCAGGGCGCACCAATTCAAAACGAACACACCTATACGCAACTGCTTTGGATCATGGAATGCATATGTCCTTCGAAGCTTAATTCAACCTCTTAAACTCTCTAACCCTCTTATCAGTACTAGAGTATAAATATTCATGGCGAAGCACAAATCGATGAGCAGAGGCATTTCCCCGAAATAACGACTACGTGGTTTTGCGTGAGGTTGCTTCTTCCATCAGCGAGAGTGCTGGTCCCTTCTGGAAAGCTTTGGCTTCAAAAGTCATGAACAGAGCTAATATCACTGCGATTTAAAACTATGTGACTGCCTTTACCCATTTCCGTACAGGGCAATCAGAAAATGAGAGACAATTTCTTGGATATAATTTTGACAGTGAGAATGCCGTCTATTGTTGCTCCTTGACCCTCCAACATAGAATATGTCATGTTATATCCCTAATTTCCGCGCATATTCTGTCTAGAATCACTGCAAAGATATCCTCTTCATCGTTCCACGATTTCTCTTGCCTTCTGTTTTTTATATTCTGCTTCTTGCAGCACTTTTCTGATGTAAAAATTGATTTAATTGGTCATGGATGAAGCCATTTTGATCGGAACATCGCAACTAGACTCAACTTGCTCAATCGAATAAATGAAAGCTTCAATTTGCTCGTTTCCATCTTCTTTCCCAAGACTATAGCCCCTATCTCTCTCCATTATGATGTCCAATCGGCTTGTCTTCATTTCCCTCGGTTTCCCATCTCGAGGAGCTACAGGTCATTTGACATCTCGATTATCAGATGATGATCGTCGTGTACTTGACGTTCTTACTTTAATTACCGGCTGAAATATGACAGCTCTATTCCGAACACCTCAACCACATTTACTATGTACAAGTATTTTTGAAATTGCCGCCAATTTTTTTTTTGTTTTTTTAAACTGCAAATTGATTTTCGTACTCAAACAAACCTTTTTGAAAAAAAAATTTTGCATGCAAAATTTAATTTTCGAAAACGCTTAAAACTCCTCTTTCCTTTGAATGACACGTTTTTGAATGCTTTGATCAATGTCCGGTAAATTAAAAATTCAAATTTCAGAAATATTCATCTTTGAAAAATTTTGTCAAAATATAAAAGTTGGTTACTTTCCTTATATTATTTGTTTTTCAAAGATGAATATTTCTGAAATTTGAATTTTTAATTTACCAGACATTGATCAAAGCATTCAAGCTATTTCCAGGCTGTTTCCAATGCATTTTTAATGCGAGACGGCCAAACCTTTGGTTACTGCGTTTGAGAACCAAGGCTTATATCATTTGTGTTGGGCTACGAACACGACAAAACTGTTCTGAGAAATTAAAATGTAAAAAATCAATGTTTTTGGTTTATGGAAAAATGCTAGTCATACAATTTCCATATATGAAAAAATACTAATCATAGACCTTTCATGCAATTTTCTGTACTTTTGGAATTGCGTGAAAAGTGTATGACTAGCATTTTTGGTCAACCCGGGTAACCGGGACTCTGCCACTTCTCGTGATGTTCGCTTTCATCGCCTCTACCACGAGCATAGATTCTTCGTCCTTTGTTTTTTTGACTGCGTTAGCACTTTTTATCGGCTTCCACCGCCACGAATAACGGATATGTTTCTTACTCAATGACATGAGCCAATGGTGCCCTCTTTTAGTGGAACATCTTTGTGTTCTGTCCAGTAGAGTCTCGTTTCTTCGCGAACTGACTGGGTCTCTCGTTTTTTCTTTTCTGCGATCAATTCACGCTAATCTAGAGCTAAAAATTGATTGTTATAGAATGTTGGTTTCGTTCTTAACCTTGTGTGTCTTCATAATCAGATAAGGGTGAAAATTTTTTGGCTATTGGCTAATGCGCAGTACCATAGGATTTTTATTTCGTTAATGACAATATTCGAGTAATTACCTGAACAATGCACCTGCATAGGGATTTTAAAGTGCTGCGTTTGCTAACAGTTATGAGATTTGCGGGCTTTTTGATTCTGCATGCCAATTTGATGTTCTGGGCAGTATTTGTCCCCATTTAAACACAAAGAATCTTGTACGTCTTTTGTTTTTCCACTGCAACTTTGGGGTCCGAGGTTTCTGCTATTGTAGTGGTTTTTCTCGTGTTCTAGTGTTTTGGGTGCTCATTGGCGTGATGGGATGGGTATGGCTTAAATAGCTCCTAATTAATTCACAAAACAATTCACCAAATCATTTTTTTGATTGAAGTCATAAGAAGCACAAAACTCGCATAATCAATGTAGAGATTTAAATTTGACAACTAATGATAATACATCGATTGTTCAGTTTTCTTTGCTAATTCTGAAAACACAAAGAAAACATTTTTGTTTCAAATTCAATTGCATTAAGGCAGGCTGTTAGAGGAAAGTTTTTGTCTTCTCTGAGTCTAGATAATCTATATCACCAAAAGTTTCACAACCACAATAAACTGCTAAACTGCTAAAATGTTTAGGCTTGATGTGAAAATATCTTTTTCTTATGAATTTATTTTTAATAGAAAAGCGGTGTTATTTGATAGCCTTGTTCGTCTTCAAAAAGTATCAAGGCGACAAGACAGCGGATGTTTAATATAACAAAGTGTTTACTTCATGATGGTCAAAGTTTGATCCATTATCCTAAAAAATTTTTCCTGCAGGAGATTTCAAACGGTTGTAAAATTGGGGAACGTGCAAGCTTGCATACTTGTGGTGGAAAACTCGGCTCATTAAGTTTTCTAAATTATTGCTTAGAATACCTTTGTGAATTTCAAAAAACTTCAGAAAAAATTCAGCGTGAATTTCACAAAAAAAATACTGTGTTCAACATGGCTTGGTTTTGTGTTCGTGTACTGTATGTTTTTTCGATTTATTCTTCGATTGATTGGATGTTCGGACATTTTCCTTTGTTTTGGTGATGCTCGAAAACTTGCTGGGCGAATTATTTTTATCATTGTTAATCTCCAACAAAATCTTCTAGATCGTACTTTATTCTACTTTGTTTTCCAAGTTACGTGTGTTTTTCGACTAGACCCACATGTCCTGGGAAACATTTTTATTTTTCTGTATTAGATCTGGAAGTGTTTGCAAAATGTTTTGTGATGTCTACTATCACTAACCAATTGTGTTGTTTTGGTTCGACTTACATTTAATTTTGTCAGGACTGCATTTGTCTCGAATTGTCTAATCATATATGTTACTGCCAGAAAAATTTCAAAACATTGATTTTTTTGACAGCACTGATGTGGCTTTCCATCTAGTGAGTGTTGGTAAACGTGCTTGGGAGCAGAGCGTTTCTACTGCTTCGGTTTGTTTCCGATTCGAAATGGCCTTGCTGATTTTATTGCATTTGCTTATCAATGCTTAAGTCTAACTTCATTGCAGTGCTGTTGGATAACTACAAAAAATCCAGCCTTTGATTTGTGCACTGACAGGTATTGTTAGCGGTTGCGCAGAAAAAAAAGATAAAAGAAAATAGAAACTACATCTGTATGATAGACCACAAAATGGACAATAGAAATTTGTTTAAGGGATCAATTTCTGCGATTAAAGCTGTTTTCTCAATAGTCCAATACAACCAGAAAGGGGGGTATGTTCGTGTGAGTATATGTGATTGGGTTGTTTAATGATGCAGTTGGTTGACATGTAGGTTTTTCGATGCTCACAGTCGTTTCAATCTTTGATTTCGAATTGATGCTTCAAGAGTGTTATAGTTTTGCATTTGTTTGTGTGAATCAGTGTGTAAACCGTTTCTGCAGACTATTAAGTTTGCTGAGCAACCGCGTTGTTGGGTTTCGGTTTTCGGTCCATGTAAAAGATGCTTTATCGTGAAACGTTTCCAATCTAAATTCGAGAGTGACATGGATGAGGCTAGTTATATCGTTAGTTAGTTAGATCGTTCCTTAACTTCACTCAGCAAACTGCACGATAGCAATGGTGATGGTTGGTTTTGAAGTATGTTATTCATTATGTAAAGAGTTCATTGAGTTTGTCTGTGAACCTGTGAGCGTGAACTTGTTAACACTAGTCTTTGTGGAACAGACAAAACAAAAAATGCTGATTATGAATTGCCCTTCAAGTAAATAGTAGATTTTCTCCATTCTCAATCAAAATTTTTCAACTAGTCCGTTTTGCTGCATTCATCATGGCACAGCCAGCGGATAAAAAGTGCGGGAAAGCCACCTGAACATACGGTGTCATTTTGGGATTCAAAGACCACGGAGAAAACACAAATCAATGCATTGGAAACGACGCCAACCAAGTTTTAAGGCTCAGAAACCTGGTATCATTGAAGACAAAGAGGTGTTTTGGATGCAATGACACGGTAGTTTTTCAAGGCGAAAGGAACGTCTCGAACAAATGAGGCTAATTCTATGGCAAAAAACTAAAAGGAAAATCATAACGTTCGAAATGTTTCAGACAAAATAAGCGCTTTAGCGGCCTATGCAATTTCAACAATATAGGACAGAACATTCGAGACAAGAACACCTTCATCAAAAACGCCTGAGGAAGATTATCGTATAGCCTTATCATATAAACGAGGAGAGCGCGCGTACAAATCGTACACCGGATTGCTATCATTTTTGGTACCACATATATCTATCAAGCAGAACCTCGTTGGGAACATTCGACAGGGAACGAGTTAGAAACCGGGGGCGCGGGGAAGATGAATCGCACCGGTGGCGAACCCACAGGCTGCTACAAATGTGATGCTGAACGAAACATTATCAGCGTGAGAGTAACAGATTTCACGAGGAGCCAGTGGGATGGGTAACAAGCAACAAGAGGAAGAAGTAGAGGTGTCCAAAACGTCCAGTTCAGATAAATACATGGTAATTCCGATAAATAGGAGGCATGAAGTTGAACTGAAGATCCTGAGTGCGAGAGTCCAAGCAGAAATAGCCGGAAAGAAGATGTGGCTGTGGAGTGATAGTGGGTCCCAGGTCATCTTCAGCCGGTAATAGCGGGGCACCACCAATCATGGGAGCCCTAGGATCAAAGCTAGTGCAGAGTACAAAAATGATGAGGGTCGCAGAATATGATCGAGAAAGGGTCAGTGCAGACGAAATCGACGAGTTGCAAACGTAATTCTTCAAGTTGTTCCCGATTTTTTTTTTGCGGTCAAAGTAAAATATATTAACGCAAAGCTTAGGATATATTTCTTTTCTTTCTCAAAACTGAGAAATAAAAAGGGTATAGAGTGTTTGTTTGCATGTTAGATAGAGGGGATTCGAAGATAATGCAATTGATGGAAGAAGGGCAAAATAGTTTTTTTTTAAATCGAATAAAAATTTTGTCACGAATTTTCATTACGGTCAAGAAAGACGGAAAAATAATAATAATTTGCCATTAGAATGAAGAAAT
Organism: Symsagittifera roscoffensis; assembly: GCF_963678635.1. Lineage (NCBI taxonomy): Eukaryota > Metazoa > Xenacoelomorpha > Acoela > Convolutidae > Symsagittifera > Symsagittifera roscoffensis. Next base: position 7,585,533 of record NC_087071.1, read on the forward strand.
TTAATTAAACAGGTACATTGAAAAAAGTACCAAAATCCGAATTTTGATGAATAAGATGACTGTATCAGTCAAGCATTGCAGAACGAAAAGCGAGAGATTTGTACTATACTACCTTCGATTCCCTTTACGCCTACGGGCATGTAGTAGCAAAAAAAATCGAGTGCAGATAGGGAACCTTAGGCGCTACCTCATGATAACTCTAGGACTAGAGCTAGTAAACAGGTGGAAAGTTATGGGGATCGCAAAAAGTTATGACGTGGAAAGGGACATCGCAGAAGAGCTCGACGAGAGGCAAACGTACTTTTGTGAGTTGTTCCCAAAATTGAACGCCCATTAGCTACCAAGATAAAACGGATTGCGAGATAACGCCTTTGATGAAAAATATGGACGCATTAAGTTTTACAGGATTGTTCGGATGAGAATTTCCTGTCACCAATTATCATTACGGTGGAAAAACGGAAGTATAACTTTTGTATTGGAATCAAAAGAGTAAAAATGACAAGTACACGAAACTAGGTACCAAATGCCAAATCATAATTAATTAGCAGACAGTCTCAGTCAAACCATTGCGGAGCAAAAAGCGGCAGATGTGTACATTATTACGCTCATTTTCATGTACTACTACAAGCAAGGTGCTTAAGAATTGAACCAGAGTGCATACGGCGACCTCATGGAAATTCTAGGACTGAGGCTACTGCAGGCGCACTGTGATGAGAATTGCATGAAATTGCGGGAAAGGGGTCTTGCAGGCAAACTTTAGACTATTGGCAAATGTACTTCTTTAAATTGTTCCTGAGTTTTTTTTCACGCATAGGAGTAACTTTTAACGCAATAGTCAATTTTTTTATTTCGCAAACCCGTGCAACAAAACTAGCTTTGAGTGCTTATTAGCCAATAAAGTGGATCAGGATATAATGCGATTGATAAAAGAAGGACATATAATAAATTGCAAAAACGTTCGGATCAAGACATCGCTCAGCAATTTTAATTACGGTAGAGAAAGAGGGAAGTCTAAAATAGGAATTTGAATCATAAAAGCTAAATAAAAAACTACACAAAAGTACGTACCAAATGACAATTTTTAATGACTTAGTATCAGAAAAATTTTTGCGGAATGAATAGCGTGAGATGTGTGCGCCTTCGGGCTAGTAGCATTAGAAAAGAAACGCGTGCACAAAACAATTTTGCTATTATGAGGGAAAAAAGAAGTGAACATGCCGATTAGAGAACGTGTTTTAGGGCTAAGTATAATGCCAGCGGAAATTCAAAAAGTCATAAATACCTCATTAATGGAGTTCCTCCAAGCACAAGCAAATATAGATGATAATCTAATGGTGTCCAAGGGAAACAGAATTGAACATGTAGCATTATGTAGAAAGGGTACTGAAAAAATTGGACGTTGCAAACTCCGCGTGGATATAACTAAAAAGCGAATTTGCAAAAGCCAAATGTGGGTGGCGGGGATTAAAATTGAAGAAAAAAACGGTGTTTCGCCATTATTACGAAAAACAAAACCGATCAAACATCTGAAACGGCCAAAATCCAGAAAACAGATGAAAAATTTAATGGGATTGCTACACAGCCTTCACATGTTATTATCAAATATAGCGGATACCAGTTCTCAAGTGTCAATTTGAGGCCACATTGAATTTACTTTGTCACAGACATGCGATACCGCCTTCGAAATGTTAAGGAGGCTAGTCGAAACCATTATTGAATTGAAACCTTTTGATTTACATCGTCTAACGCGTATAGCGTTAGACTCAAGTCAACATGGATTAGGTGCAATGCTCGGACACTATAACACGCACGGGTGGCAACCAAAAACGTTCGATTCGAGATATCTAAATGGGACCAAAAAAAAACTCCACGAACAAAATGGAGCTGCTAGTCATCTTATCGGCAACCGAACGCTTCCGCAATTACATATAAGGAGGTTTTTTATCGGATGACTAAGCTTTGCTAACTTCAATAAACTCTTCCACTAAAACTTTTCAGTCACTTACCCAGGTGGTATGCCCAGTTACTGAGTTATTCCTTTCAATTTTAAAATGGAATATAAAAAAGGTTCAAAATGGGTTTGTGCCTCTTGCAGGTTATTATGACTTTACATTTACAGTCGGTAAGTTCAAATTGATCAATGCTTCGTTAAAACATAAGGAAAAAACCGCATAAGAAAAAATATTAGACAGGAAAAAATTCAAAATTTCTATGCCAAACCGACGATTGGGGTTAACAAGCAAGAGATGCGAGCACAGCATAACCAATCAAAAATCAGTATGCGATGAAGATTCAAATACATTAGCCAGTTCAATAGTGGCGCAAGAGGGCGTGATATCTTGCAATTGGCTCTCAGCCAATCACAGGCAAGGTAGTTGCGTACGAGAGAATTTATGCAGTTACGAGAAGCCTAAGGTCAGACTAAGTTCTCAAGTTACTTTTCAGTTGCCGTCCGAAAATGTCATCAACAGTAAGTTTACCGGTTAAAGATACCAATCTACGCTTATAAATAGACATTAAAGTATTTCTGTTCAAAAAAAATAGAAAACAAATATAGAATAACAGAATACTAATATGTCATTTCCTCATTAACTTCTCTTTTTTTCTTAACTCGTTGCGATCATCAAAAAAGAGTGTTTTCCGTCATACCTACCGACTGCCAAGTGGCGAGGAAAATTGAAAACCTCAGCGTGCTGAACTTGAAGCTAGTGATGGGTAACACCGAGAAGGACCCAAACCTGAAGATAATCAGAGACATCAAAAAAGACATTGATGCCACGTCGAAAGAGTTTATGACAAAATTAGGACAGTGTTGCACCCAGCACTACAATGGCTTCGCAGTGAAATAGAACTGCCGGTGGATGGATGGCCGCCTGACTATTCCTCAGGCCATCTCACCAACAATGATGAATCGTTTGCATTTATATCAACACATACGGGACAAAAAGTACGCTACATTGAAGTTATTCTGGTATTCTCCGAAGCACCGAAACCTTTCCGCAACAGCAAAGTATTGCTAGCGTATACTGGAAGCATGTGAAAGTTTTGAATCGGACATCCATGAGGGAAATTTAGGCGAGATGGGAAAACCAAAGGAACCGAATGAAACTGTCCATTTTGATTTCTGGGGACAGGTAACCTATGGGAAAAAATGGAAAAAACTAAAAATAGTAATAGTAGATGCCTTTTCTCACTGACCACCCGAATATTTATTTCGTAACAACAAATCGTGAAAGTTTTTTTTTCTTAGGGCTTAAAAGGCTACACATAGACAACCTAAGAAGTTTTAATATGAATCAGGCTGCGAGAATATTCCTTAAGGAAATACAAAATTTTTGCAATTACTAAGGAAATGGACTCATAAAATCAACAGTGAAAGGTCACAGTGCTACAGGAATAAATGAAAGAACGATTGGGCTATTGAAGATTTATGTTCTAACTAAACTAAGAGAAGATGAAAAACAAAAGCTCAAAACAGCGTTGTCACAGGCCTGAAGCGTTTTAAGGTTTGTGCTTAATACGAATAAGAAACTTACATCGTTTGAAGCGCATCATGGAAGAGCAGCTAACACCGTGCTCAGAAATCTGAACAAGAAGTCATCGCTTAGAAACATAGATTTGATGAATGTAAATAAACAGAAACTATGAGGCTTTGATGAGGCGAAGAGTTGCGATGAAATTGACATCATGATTTATAGAATTGCATAAAAAGTATGGTTTGCATTTTTCCAAACATGAAAAATGTACGATTAGCATTTTTGGTCAGCCCGGGATGGTTTTAATGGACCTTTCAGATAGATTCAGGACGACCTGTTTTTTTGAGGACTTTGAAGTTCGAAGAACTGATTGTCGAACTTTTTTTCTTAACTTGACCTTCATTGACTGTGAAAATCCGAAGAAAATTTTTTGAAACCCTTTATAAAACGAAGATTTTTTTTTCAAAGTGGCCCAGTATCGAGGAATACATTAATTTTTGTTTTAATTAAGTAATTTTATGCTTGTTTAATAGCTTTTTCCCAGAATTTTTAATTGATTTGTTTCAATTGTAGTTCTACATGAAAGACCATATTCATCTCAGTTTGCTATTTAATCTGCTTGTCAAAAAGTTTTACATCAATTTCTTTTGCAATGAAGCTGTGAAGTTTCATTAAATTGTTTTAGAGTTTCATTACTCACTAATTGATTTAAATTGTTGCAGTATAAAAAGAAGAAAATAGCTTTCTTATTGATAGAAAGATGAAAGTTTAAGTTTGCAAGGAATAAAATTGATATTGTTTTTTTTGTTATTTATCAGAAGTGATCAAAAATTTTTTTTCTTCATAAATTGTAGCATAAAAATTAGAGTTTCAACGAAAAATTCAATCGTTTGCAAAGTTATTTCAACGATAGGATAGAGTCATCTGAATATGTTTAGTAATTTTTTGTGCATACAATTAGTTTTTTGCATCGTCCTGTAGATTTATCTGTTACTGGTATTAAATTCTTTCAGACTGGCTAAGTAAATCTGGCAGTGACCTGTTTTTTGCCGTTTTAGTCATTGGAGTAATCGTATTGTTACTTTTCGGTACTTTTGTTCCATATTTTTCACATTTGAAATAAAAGTTCAGGACATTTTGTCAGCAATATAAGTGATTATTGTCATGAATATGATCGCGCAGTACGTTATAAAATGATTGTTCTGGAGTGACACTATTCTTTCATATTTTTTAATGAAAAATGCATGAAACTTATTGGTCAATTTTACTTCTGACAAAAAATAACTTTTTTATAGGTTGATGAGACCAGTTATGCTGTGTTTTCATTTTTAAATGCAGTTGAGATATGTTTCGTATTATTTGACATTTGGAATATTTCGAATAGTTTCCAAATAGTATACATCTAAGACACTCCAGTAGACGTACATCCGTGTCTTCGATATTTAAAAAGTCCATGAAACGCAGGTAGTACGTGTTTTGACTAAATATGATACAATTGACACAGGGTAATTAGTTTTGCTTTTTAAACTTCATTTCACTGTAAATTTCAAAGGTTTCGAGTATTGCGAAAATTGGTACTGTAGTTCGAACAGCATTGTTGTCGCATAGTATAAATTGGAAGGTGGTTTTGAGTTTAACACTACGAAATGGGAAACATCGGCTATAAGGAAGCTTTTGCACTCATTTTCTCTATGTATGGTGAAGCCTGTCGTTTGTTTCAAATCATAGTTGGTCGTCCAAATAATTTTTTTTTTCAAAACTTGTTTTTCCTCTTATTAAATTTGGAATTTTTTTCTTTTTTTTTTTACTGAGAGAAGGTATTATCGGAATAGTTTTATTCTATTAGGGGCGCTTTAGGAATTAGATTCAAAAAACCTCGTGTCTTTTTTGTTCCTAAAATACCATTTGTGTCTGTTGGGATTATTTGTTTAAATGTTGCATTCATAAAAAATACAATTGTTATTATTTCAATTTTATTACGAAATTAATCATAGTTTTTGGTTGATTCTTCTATTTTTTGAAGTGCCTGAAAGATTGAAGTAACATTACGAGGCCGAACTGTGCACTGTATAGGCGCCAAGTTTTGTGTCTGAATATTCCTGAACTCCAGAGAGAAATTTTTCAACATGTTAAGATTTTGTCGGAACAATCAAAAAAAAAAGAAAGAACAAAACAAGATCAAAGGGAGCATCCTTCCAGGTTGACCGAAACTTCTTATCATACAATTTCCATTTATGAGAAACTTCTTGTCATACATTTCCATACAATGCCATGCGTACAGAAAATTGTATGAAAACTGGATGATAACCATTTTTCCATACATGGAAATTGTATGACTAAAAGAACTTGGAGCAAACTTTTTTCCAACGGTTTTCAGGAATTGAATGAAAATTTTATGACTAGCATTTTTCCATACATTCGATGTATGGAATTGTATGATATCGAGTTTCGGTGTATGGAGGTCAACCCGGGCTTGTTGCAGAATCCGCTTACACTCCTAAAATACACAGTTTGGACTCGTAATGAAAGTTTTGGGTTCACATAGTTGTTTTTATCTGGTTTTGAATTCTTCGTTATTTTCGATCTTTATTACTGACGTGGTTTTTTGTTTTGAAACTGGACATTTCAGATGTCATTATGACAAATTGGTTTCATATAACATTGTTTATTTTTTAGTAAATCTTTATGATGAAAATCTATTTAACTCGTCTTTTGGTAACATGCTCGATGAACATTTTTGTTTGAGAAGAAATTGATTTGTATTATTTTGATTTCATTTGATTAGTTTTTCTTTTCAAAAAGGTTGTTTTGTTTGGCTCAAAAAATTGAATACTTCTGTTTCGGTTCTGCGGGCATGAAAACGTTTTTTTTTGGTATTTGACAAATTTTTTTCCATTAATTGACAAAAAAGACTCAGAGAAGCTGAGGCTGCTGCTGGCCGACTCTTGCTAACCATTATGATTATTGATTTACTGCCTTTTGATTTTATGCACCATTCAACTCTACCGTAGTTCGATATTTTCTTCCATTTTTTGGTATCTTCCGTAAAATGGGATATGATTTCCATTTGGTTTCAAAATAACTCTTACACACTGTTTTCTCACTTACACTCGGTTTAAATTTTCTATTTTGTGTGTTTGGTTGATTAAATAATGCACGGAAAAAATTGCATGCCAGCGTTTTGTTTTTAAACACAGCACAGAAACATATCAAGCAAATAGAAATTAAATTAGAAAACACACACGTGTTCATTATGATTCCGTGCAGTTTTTTAAAACTAGTGCATTATTTGAAACACTAGTGAATTATTTGAAATTAGCAAGAGCTTACATTGCATCTCGAAGTTTGTTCACATCTCGAAACTGCGTGCCTCGATTTTTCCACAATTTTCCTTGATGCATTGGATTAGCTGTTGCTTATCTACACTAGTGGACAAAATAAGAAGTGAAATCAGGTTTTCACCCTGTTAAATGTCTACTTTAAATTTTCACTTTGGACAACACTCATTTCGATTTTCATCAAAGCTTTTACATAGACCAAGATCAATTGATCAGATGGACCCATCAAAAATATCAAGAAAAAGTTACTCAATGGTTTATAGGATTATGAAGAAAATCCGAGTCTGAAAATGACAGACTTCTTCATCGGCATTTAGCTTTGCTTCGGAGTAAACTCTTTCATTATTGAGTGAAATAAGAAAACTTTTCATGCATCGTGAAACCTTCTTAGTTATTATATTGAAATCATCAATGTAAATTCTTAACTAAACTCGGATGTTTCGTATTGTTTTGCGCGGATAGAAAAACTTAGTACCGATGAGGAATTCTGGCGTTTTCAGACCGTGATTTTATTGGTAACTTTTAAAACCACATAAGATATTTTCTTTGAAGATTGCTGCTTGGTCTACATAAAAAACCTGAATTTGCCTTTTTGTGTACTACCTGAAGTAAAAACCTGAATTTGCCTTTTCGTGTACGAAATAAAATATAGCTCTTCAAATGCAATTTTCGTTTTCTTTGTATTTGAAATCCTTTGCGAGATGAAAGCCAGTTTTAAGCTAAAATTGTTCGCAAATTTGGTTTTCTTACTTGTTTGGGCTTTGAATTTGAAAACTCAGTTATTCTTTGAATCTGATATAACCTCACAAAATATTCCCAATTCAGTGGTAGATGAGAGAAAACCATTTGAAACTCCAAAAGCAGATCTGAATAAAGAACATGACAGTAGTCAGAAAAATGTTTCTAAAATTGTCAATTTTGTCAAGAATTCAGCTGAAATTTTTGCAGCCGCCGATGACTTATCGTTTGTGAAACTGTTCTGCAAATACAAATTACTACCTGTGCCCACTAAGCCAACAGTGTGTATATACAACCCAAACGTAGACCAATACATCTCGGGCAGAATTGTTGAGGGTCAGATTTGGGATCAAACAGGTAAATAATGATTAAACACCGGATTTTCGCAAAGTTTCTCATCAAAAATATGAACAAAAAACTTTTAAATAGTAGACAAAGATCCCTCAGTAATTCGAAACACAATCTGAACTGATACCGTGGCTCTAAATTAATCGTTGCGAGCCATAAAAAAAAGACTTAATACAAGACAAAATTCAAAAAAAAAATGGTCGAAAACTGTTAATTAACCTAGCATAAACTGTTCAGAGGAAAAAACCACACAAACCTTAACAATTTCATCCTTTGAAGCATTCAATTTCACTTTTATCTAATAAAGATGTTTCAATCAAATTTTTTGATGTTTAGGCCCTTCGTCGAAAGCAACTAGTGAGCGACATAAATAAGATTAGGTTCTAGAAAAAGAAATATTTCAAAGCAAATCAGCATGAAAAGGTGCTTCTAACCTGGATGACAAAAATGAACGCCTAAGTCATGTTTTTACTCTCTAAAAAGCCTGTTTTTTTCTTCATTTCGGACGTTTTGTTTAAACCAAGCGAAATTTTTTCATAGACCAAGAGCAAGTGATCGAAGCTACCCTCTATGAAAATATCAAAGTTTGGTTTCAGAGACTCACCAAGATAATCCCGGCCTGAAAATGCCAGATTTCTTCATCAGCACCTATTTTTATGAAAGAGTCGAGTTAAATAAAACTTTCATCTGATTTTTCAGTTTTCTCGCAGTTTTCAGTTTTTTATTCCGCTTATTTGAAAAATTGCTCACATCAGTACAAAGTTTAATGCAAGTGAAGATATCTGGCATTTTTAGAACCGGATTATCTAGATGGGTCTCTGAAAACAAGTTTTTATTCTTTCGTAGAGGGTTGCTTCGATCAACTGCTCTTTGTCTGGTTGAAAATTTTGCTGAAAATTGATGTAAACATTGTCCAAAATGGACATTAAAAAACAGATTTTTATTTGTAAATAACCTGAATTAGTTCTTAACTATGTCCCTTAGTGTAACAGTGCAGTAGTACATTACTATTGAAAAGGATTTGCTCAACAGTGATAAAATCTAACATTCTGTTGAAATATGCATAATTTATAAGACTCAACAAGGCTAATATTTATTGCCGAAAAAAAATTTCCTGGAAATTGAGTGAAAACTTTCGAATACGTGGTATAAACATTTTTTCCCTATTGGTCAAAATTTTTTTAAATTTGTTGTTGCATTTTGCCATTAGAAAACGTGCAAAGAATGTCAAGCTTCTTGGTTTTGCTTGAGAGAAAACTTAAAGGTTTTTTTATATGTACTTTAGATAATATCATAAGGTCTAGTTTCTGAATGAAATTTTAGGCAGTTGGCAGTTCCCAGCATGGCCAACACAGTTTGGATGGAACCATTTATTTTTTTTTAAATTAAATGCAGCTTTGTCCAAATAAAACAGCAGATGAGCCCTTGTCAATTTTGTGATCTATTTGGAAAACAATTTAAAACTCAATCCGCTTTTAAGAAAAGTGAAAACAAATCGATTATAAAAGATTTTTGTGGTCTTAAATAGTGTAAATATAATCGATTCCCATAGTACGTTCAGACAACAAAGTTTGACTAAAAATGGATTTAAATTCACTTTTGCTCGCCAAAACAAAATGCATAATCATTCATTTGGAATCCATTATAATGGATTTTGTTATAAGTAAGAAATCACAATAAAATGTATTTTTTTCACTTTATTTTTGTTTTGCGAGTCGTGCAAATTTTTTTTAATGTAAAATAGGTTGAAAACTCTTGAGAAATATCTTCGCTCTTATATCAGATTTCATCCCTTCGGAAAAAAATCAAGTATCTACATATTTTAGTCTAACCTATCACTGGGTATAGTTTTTGGTAGTGCTTATTAATTGATTTACTTTTTCGCTTTTTTCTTTTTTGGAGCATCGACTTTTTCTGTTTTCATTTTTTTCTCTCTCTTGAAAAAAGTTCGATTATAACTCTTAACCAATTTTTTGTGCCCATTCTTTGTGCTGGCTTTCACGACATAAGATCTCTGCTTAACATACCGGAAACTGCGTTAAATATGATACCAATTGCACTTTTTAAGACGATTCGCTGTATTTTGTAGCCTCAGCTCGCCTCACGATTTTCCTGTTTTGATCGCATTCGTCGATTTTGCTGAATTATCTTGATATATAGATCTTTATCTTAATTCCGATCGCTTCGATGTCCCAAGCCAAATCGTTTTCTCCTGTTGATCTTACCATTTTCTCGTGTTCACTAGGTTCTTGTCTTGCCTCGGTTGCTTTTATTTTGCTTTGACTATACGTGGCAGCAAAATTGGCCGCTTGAGAATCTTGACCGCTCTCATTGTCTAGTTTTCAGTGGCGGCTACCGGCATTGCGTTTATGAAATTCTCGATGGTGTTTTGAGCTCCTTTTTTAGCTTCTTTTGAGCAATTTGATTTTGTTTCACCAAATCAATCCTCTTCTATTTTTTCCAATGTCGCCTCTGTGACATTACTTTAGGACTTTACGCCTTCAGTTCCGCAATTCACCAGGAGGTGTTCCGTGCAAGGGAATGCCTGATTTAGTGTGGTTGTTTTCTATGTTTAAACTTATGGGCTCAAGCGCATCTAAATAATTAGAATTATTCCAATAACTTTTCCTCAAAAGTATTTTTCTTTTTCATTCAGTACGATACACCAACTCTTATGTCAAAACAAGAAAAAATTACTTTGAAAATCGATAATACCGTTTTATTAAAATGTATGAAAATTGTATGATTAGTTTTTTTTTCATAAACTTGGTTTTTGGAAATGTATGTTTAGCATTTTGGTCTATGGAGGTCAACCCAGGAAAGAAGGCCTTTTGTGTTGTGAGCAGGTCAAATCCCTGAGAAAAAGGAAGCACCTGCATATACTGTCCCCGCCCCAAGATTAGCGTGCCTTGAAATATATCATTTTGCGATATTTGTAAGTTCTCAAGAAAATTCAGCGCTGTAAACTAAAAAAATCGGCACTGTAAACTAAAAAAAAACCAGCAGAAATACTGGCATAAATTTTGGCACTGTAAACTAAAATAATTTCCGCATTGCTGAGATTTTAGCACTTTTGTAAGTAGCACTGCCTCGCTTAGAAAAAATATTTTGATCTCAAATTAATAGCAATTGATCTGTTATTTGGCAGAAGTCAAATATCCACGCCTTAGCTTTAACCAAGCATCCAAACTAATCCATTCAACCGAATTAGCCGATTAACCGAATATAGAAACGGGAATTCATTTTTCTATGTTTTTGAGTAGTGACCTCCAAGCACTTTTCTTAGGGAACAAAAGATGGTTTTGATTCAGAGAGTAATACTGGATGGGTTATAAAAGATTTGTTCCAGTTCATTCTTTTCTTTTCATTTCAATGAACTTAATTATGCAATACAAGTTACTAAAACAAGTTACTGTAAATGCAAGACCGTCCAATCTTTGGTGTTTTGAGTAACCAAGGTCTTTGTCACTTGTGTTCGGTTGCAACTACAACTGACAGTTTTTCAGAAACAAAATTTAGAAAGAAAAAATCAAAATTTTTGGTTTATGGGAAAACACCTATCATACAATTTTCATATATGGAAAAATGTTTATCATAGAGTTTTCATACAATTTTCTGTACGTATGGAATTGTATGAAATTGTATGACAAGAAGTTTCTCATATATGGAAATTGTATGATAAGAAGTTTTGGTCAACCCGGGACAATTAAAAAGAATTGAGGGAGTTTAATAAATATTCCCCACATTTATCCAACCTCTACTGTCACAGGGGTAGGGGGTATTTAAAGATATCTGAGTTACCTAAACCACTACCGTTTAGAAGCTTGATGTATTGTGGCTCAATTCACTTCACGGTTATTTATATGTTTTGATTCACCCACTCACGGGATGTCAATTATAATAGGTGTTGCAACTGTGCTGAGGCATCTGATTGATCTGCAGCGGCATGGAAGGAAGCCAGTTTTCCTGGACCTCGGTGCAAACATCGGAAGTTTCTCTATTCCAGCAATTAGTTACGGTAAAAGGTTTATCTTGTTTTCGATATAGAATTATGCGTAATAAAAAATGATATCCGCAAAAACATGACCATAGATTCCTAAAGTTTCTCAAAAACATTTTTAAAGCCGCTGCGGTTCAATTTCTACAAACAAATTTTGAGTTCCTGATTGGGAAGATTCGATCCTAATATCACATAAATTAGTTTCAGCTTACGCTCTTAAAAATGTAGAAAAAAAATATTTTCATTACTTATACTTTCACCAGTGTTCTAGTCATCTAGAATATGAAAATCTTAATAGACCAAGTAATATCAGATCACCTTTTGTTTCTCGCCCAATCTGTTTTCGAAAGAACTATTTGGTATTTTACTGATTCTATTAAAACTTTTATTTTCTAGCTGCCTAGATTACTGGTGAAAGTATAAGTAAATGAAATACATTTTGTCTCTTTAATTGAGAGCGGCTTGGCTGCACTCAGTACGGTCCTGCAATAACTATTCTACAAATTAATTGTAGATTCCAACTAGTAGGAAAAATTAACAATCGTCTTCAGCTAGAAGTTTCCAAGATAAAGAGAGAAGCGATGTTAAGAAAGAAACTCCGACCAAATCGCAATATTTTTGGCGAATAGATTATCGGGAAATTTCTAAATTTTTAACGGAGTTTAGTCCTATTTTTATTCACCTGTCTAAATAGATACCCAGGTTGACTAAAACTTCTTATCGTACTATTTCACAATATGAGAAACTTCTTACCAAACAATTTTTATTTTTCCTTAAACCAAAAAGTTGATTTTTTTTCTATATTAAATTTTAAAAATTTTTGTGTTGTGTTCGTAATCAAGCGCAAAAGACAAAAGTCTTGGTTTACCCTATGCACCGAACGTTGTACGGTCTTGCCTTTATAATGACTAGAAAATGACCTGAAATGTTTTAGAGCTGTCATTCAAAAATGATACAACAAAATTAACAAACTTTAAAACTTTGATAAAAATTTGCACGATGATTATTTTCAAATTTGGATTTTTGAATTATCAAACCTTGATCAAGGCGTGCGTACACATGCAATGCAAAAATATTTTTGTGCGTTTCTTAGAAAAGTTAATAAAAGAAACGAAAAAAGTCCAATATTAGTGTAATCAGGAGTACTTTACGCATCCGAAAAGATAAACTTTGCATGTTTGTTTCAGTAAAAAAATTCAATTTGCAGTTGAAAAAAAAAGTATTGGATTAATTTTAACCCGCACCGAAGTTTCATGTGTAATTTTCTATTATAATGGATTTTCGTTGACTAAAATGTTGTCAGTATAATCGATTATCATGTCAAATTTAGACCACATAATCGATTTTTAATCGATTATAATCGATTATTTTGGAAAAATTTAAATCCATTATAATCCATCAAAATCGATTATAATCTATTTTTGTTTTCAAAATAATGGATTATTTTTTGTACATAACATGCATGAAAATTGATTAAATTTTGTAAATAATGACTCTAATTTCTGCAACTTTCTGCAAAACTCGAACAAACACGTTCATCCAGGCGCGACCAATATGTAGTAGTTTTCCAAAAAGAGCCCAGAAACAGCATTTTTGACCACCCCGACCTACCCCATCTCCCCGACGTATCCCCCCCCCCCCAACGTATCCAAACACCCCCCATCTTCCCCCCCAACGTATCCTAAACCTCACCCCCCCAACGTACCCCCCCACGCTCAACGTACCCCCCAACCCACGACGTACCCCCCTCATGCACACCCATCCCCCAACGTAATCCCCAACCACGACGTACCCCCTTCTCTCTCTAGTTAGGGGACATCTAACTGTAGTACGGGTAAGCGTGGGGGGAGTTGAAATTAAGCGTGGGGGGAAAAGGGAAATTAAGCGAGATAACAAAATAACTAGCTTAAGTATAACAAAATTATGAAAAAATTAAATCAACACACAAAAAATTTGAATAAATAGATTATAATCCATTATAATCATTTAAAAAGATGATTTTGTTATACTTAAGCTAGTTATTTTGTTATCTCGCTTAATTTCCCTTTTCGTAATAATTATAATCGATTATATTGGGATTTTATTGCTTAAAAAATATTATCATTATAATCCATTCTCAATCGATTATAATCGATTATTTTTGTTATTTTGTAGAGACAATAAAAACCCAATATAATCGAAAAAATTGAAAAAATGTTTTGTGTCACCATCAAAAAGGCCATTTATCAAATTTCTATTTGTGAGAATTGTATGATAAACATTTTTTAAAAAAAAAACCTCAATTTTTTCATCATAGAGTGTTTTATTAGAATCGAAACGCCGTAGAAAATGTTTTATGTTTCTTTTTACCATTTTTCGAAATTTTACGAAAAACTTCCATACACTTGAAGTATGGAATTGTATGATAAGCATTTTCGGTGTCTGAAGGTCAACCCGTGTACTTAGAACTACTGGGAATTTTGAGAGTTTAAAGATTTTAGTAGGTTCTGTTCCTCTAATTCGTAAAACCGAGCTTCACAGCAAGCATTTGGGAAATTCTTTAACATTAACGTTAGTAATCGAATATTATAAACAATTGATAAGCTAAAAGCAACACTATGTATAAAAATCCAAACAGTTGCAACCGATCGATGTTTGAAACAATTTCTACATGGAAATTACTAAAACATTAATTACTAAAACATTAATTAAAATCGTCCGTATAGATATTGTAGGTTTCATACTTCCGGTTTCATACATTGAATGAGTGTTCGTTCTTCATTCTTGCGAAGCACAACTATTCAGCCATTTTCTTCAAAAGTCGGAACAATACCCTTATTAAATACAAATACTCCTCATGGGTTGAATTTAAAACTTAATAGTTGAATGTTGGGTTTGAAGTGGACTACATAGCTCCTCTCTCATTATACGGACCACCTATTGGAATACCATCAACTTTAACCTTAGGATTAGAATTGTTAGGAAATAGGTTCGAAAAAGGTTGATAAAAATTTTATATCTGAAGAAAACGCAAACATAACGTCACAGGTTTGTTTAGTTATGAGAAAAGAGGTTGATATCAAAAAATTTGAAAAATTATTAGAATCTTTTTCACAACTCCCACCAAAAAGCCGGGAAAGAAATTCGCAGTCAGTTGTTCAAAAACTCGACTATTTTTTCAGAACTTTTTCGAGACTGTTGGATCCATTTATCATGTTGAACGTTCGAACCTATTCAACTTTTGAAATAAAGCGGTTAGTTAACAAAAATTTTTGGAGATTAATAAGTTTTCTGCATTTCTGTATCTGGAACTTTTTATCAGATTTTTTTTAGTTCATAGGCGAGTTTTTTTTGTTCATAGCAAGTTTTATGATAGTTTGCGAAAATAACATGCAGCAATGGAATCATCATCATAAAAACAGACTTCTGGTGAAAAGCGAGAACAAAAGCACTTCAAAAACAAATGTAGAGAATTGTTTGGTTTCATAAAGTCAAGTTTCAAACAGCTTTGATTTGCGTTCAAGTGTTGTAAATCACTGATGTTTGCTCTTTCTAACTTTCTCTTAGATCGTTCCTGTATGGGCTTTTAAAGATGCCGCCACTAGATGCGGCTTTTCAAGTATTTAATTAGTCTTATAACAAATAGTATTTATCGTGATATATTTTTTACTTTAAAAACATTATAATAAAATCTTATAAACAATAATTTAAAAAAGTAAATGTCAAAGGTCAAGTGAGCATTAAATCAGGTGAGCGCTTGTCCAGTTAGTATCCGCCCTTAAGCGGATTGTTTTTTTTTTGATATGAAATACTCCTTCTATAAGTTGAATACTTAATGGATTTTTTTGGGAAAATAATTATTTTTTTTACAAGTTTTAAGTTTTTTTACTACAAATTGGGTTATAATCAATTGATAATTTTTGATAGTTTGACCATTGATAAATTGATCCATATGATAATTTTTCCAACTGTTCACTACCATTGATTAAATTGCCGAAAATTTTTGTGAGAAATCCTTTATCAATAGTTTTTGCTGAGAACTAAAAATAACCCTCCCTCTTTACGTCCTCCTATGTTTTCAGCATCAACTGGCTTTTTATCCATTTTTTGATCAAGCCAAAATTTACAATTTCCTGGTAAAAACTTTCTTTGATTCCGTTTTTATTTTTAAAGGCAGTATTTGCTATTAGCAACCACTCGCTTTTATTGTTTTGAAATTAATGCCGTCAGCTAATCGAACCGCTTGCTAATAAGCCGGTCGCAGTTGATCACGTCACTTCTTCTCAAATCTCAACTCAATGTGAGAAAAAAACTTACAGCTAGATAAATAAAAAAAATTTTATCAGTCAATATAAACATCATCCAATGATATTTTCATGCTTGTTGATATGTATAACCTCTAAAACACTAAAACAATCAAGACATGCCGGCATCAC
This sequence comes from Symsagittifera roscoffensis, assembly GCF_963678635.1. Classification (NCBI taxonomy): domain Eukaryota; kingdom Metazoa; phylum Xenacoelomorpha; order Acoela; family Convolutidae; genus Symsagittifera; species Symsagittifera roscoffensis. The sequence continues at coordinate 7,601,848 of NC_087071.1, forward strand.
AAAAAAAGCGAAGTTAAGAAAAGACTTATGACAGTTGAGCAGAAAAACTGTTGAGCAGAACAAAAAAATTTCTAAGTGTACAAACTTTCAAAATGAACCAATCATTTGCTGTTAATTTTTATGTTTTTTAATTAAAAAATCTAAGCTACTCATGAGACACTAGGACATTTGGTTTTTAAAATAATGAAACTTTAGTCCTTAAATCTTTTATTTACATCTTTCACGCAAATTTTGAAAATTTAATCAATTTTTTCTTCTTTTGTTCCATTTCTATTCAGTATGCATAAAAAATCGAAGCATCGGTGTCAAATTTCCCTAATAAAATCCCAATTTGCATAATAAAACGGAGTGTCATTGAAAAATTAAAAAATTTATCGAGCTAAGATCTCTTTTCTTCAGTTTTCGTATCCCAAATTTTTTCCTTGGTTTATTGCTTTTTGATCGACTAACCAATCACAATCAACTCTCCGTAACAAAAACTTGTAACAGAATTCTTCTTGGAATCATCATTTTGTTTTCGAAATTGTTCCTTTTTTGGCAAAATTGTTACACTAATTGTGTTAACGCGAAACAAGTATAACGATCTCCAATCCAGTCAATAGTCAACCAGATATGTATTTCTTAAGTGTGATTCCTTTTTAAATCTGATGGATTTTTTTTTTAATCTGATGGAAATTGAGAAATAAGTACGTACTAAAACGGACTATTCTGGGCTAATTTGGCATGTCATCAATGAACAAAAAAATTTGATCTCAAAATTTTTGTTCAAAATTTTGTATTAAATTTCTAGTATACTGTAACATTAATTGCTTGAGTTTTTTTTCTCTAACCTAGCGTTTGATTCAGTTCTGAGGATTTATACCAATCAAAAAATTTTCAATTTAGTGAAAACGTTTTTTTCTATATCAATAATTGAAAATGCGAAAAGCATTGAAACGTTTTTCAAACTTTTACTTAAAAAAGTAATAGTTTGTTTGAACACAAAATCTAGTGATTCTAGTGATCAGAAGTGATCAAATAAAGCCAATTCACAGCTTCTCACCTTATCTAAAAGTAGACAAGGTTCACATATATGAGATGGAATTCAAACAAAAGGCTATTTTGAGTGGTTATTTTAACAAATATTGTCAAATCAATTCAATTGAACAATCGTAAGTCACTTTTTGGCTGGTATATCATAAATTTTTAAAATTTTTCAATGTGCTGGCTTTTATTTTCATGGTTTTGAAAGATTAAACTTTTAATTAGAAAAATTAGAAAACAGCACGAAATATAAATTAAATCAGTTTTACAGCTCTCAACAAACAAAAAAGCTAGCAAAGTTCGAGACACCTCTTTGAATTCGTTCAAAATTAACTGACATAGTGTAGCTAGTTGGTACTGTTATTGTTGTTTAGGAGACACATTCATTTTCTTTTGTTCAATTCCAGAATAGCAAGGTCTGTAAGGTTTCCATTATCGTGTGCACCAGTATTTCTATTTGCCGGGGTTGATTCCTCTTTTTTCTCTCGATCATAGACTTCATGTAATTTATCGGTTTGTCCCAAATTTTTCGTCCTAAGCAATTTAAGCTCTTTTTATTTAAAAAATTTTTTCTTGAAGGATTTTTGGAACCAAGCGGATATATCGAAAAAAACTTTTCAATTAAAACTGGTAAATAAATTTTTTTAGTACAATTTATAAAAAATGAACCAATTGATCCGATACAGAACTTTGTAAATACTGATTTTGAGAATAACTGAAAGTCACATGAAGCATTATAAATCTTCTTGACTATCATCAGGGAAAGTTGACATAACAAGGAAAAATTTGCACCAAATCAAAATTTGGAGTTTTTAAAGGTGATTCTTTTGTTGCCTAAACCCAAAAACTCCAAAGAGCTGAAAACTCAATAGCTAATTCAGAACTGATGAAAAAACTCATTGCTTTTTTGATTATCAGGTTTCTGTTCAAGGTGATTATATCAGTTTCATTTTAGGACAATAATCTGATAATGAGTAACAACTAATACGAAACTTTAAAGTCTACAAAACGCATTAATTGATAATTTAGTACTCGAGTTCCTTGTCACTTTCTTCCTCGCGTTCCAATTTTTTTTCTTCTCAACATTGAAAAATTGCAGCTGAAGTTTCTTCCACGTCCTTGATCCGCGTTTTCTTCTTGCTTCTTATGATAACCCGTATTTCTTTCTCGAACGACTTTAAACCATAGCCAAAGCTTTACTAAATTCTCTGATTTCTTTGTTTTCGATTTTCTTACCGAAGTTTTAGGATAAATTGCTCTTTCTTCTATTTGAAAAATTTGACAAATTCGGTACGAGACTCAAATTGAATGCGTTTACACAACCGTTCTATTGAAATAGCTTTTAAATTTTGGGACAAACTTCCACTATATATGTTTTTCTTTTTATGTTTTTTTCTTTTGTTTTTGCTGTTAAAACTTTATTTCCACCAGAGTATGAAGCATTTTTAACTTGAGAAAGTTATTTTTGGTTAAATTATTCGTTTTCCAAAATCTCGTTGAAATGGTTTTCCGGCGCTTCAAACATCCTAAAAAGCACAAAAAATCTAAACTGACTCAACAAAACTTCCTTAATGTGAAAAACTGATAATCTAATTCAACTTTGTTCTATTAAACTATGATTGTTTGTTTTTTTTACAAAAACTTTTTACCATTTTAAGCAAAATTGGCGAAAAAACGAACTGAGCAAAAAACGAACTGAGATTTCTGACTCCCTGCATTTGTTTTCCACAAGTTTTACTAAAACCCTGTAAAAGTGAATTGCAACAACAACTCATTGCAACAATGACGCAAGAAATTTCATGGGTTGACTTCTAGGAAAGTGAGTGATTCCTAAATGGGTTTGAATGAAATATTACATAACGAGGAAAACAGCCAACAAATATGACATGAGTTGAAGGTGTGTCATGATTTCTATAACGGACAGGAGAAAAAATCGGACGCCCCAAAATTTTTCATTCCTTATTTCAGAGACTAGATGTTGCTAGAGAGAAGATGTTGCTGGTAATGAGAAGCTGAAAGAAGTCTTTGAAATATTTGATTGTTTAGTAAAAATCAGCATTGTCTTGGATAAGTTCTTTGCTTTATCGAAACTCGTTTTTTTTCGTTATCTTTATGCTCAAGAAAAGAACACTCTGCGATCATCCTGTTTTGCTTCGAACTAAATCAGATTTGGTAAGTTTAAAAAAATAAATTCAATCAGCTGGATGTCAATGTAGTTCTTAAACAAGAAAAAACACACAAAAGGGTTATTATTGTTGATTATTAGCGTTCTGAATTATAATCAGCGTCCAGCTCTGAGAAAAATTCAAATTAACTCTTTTTTTTTCGGATGCGCAGGCCTCCTAACAACAATCGGAAGAAAAGTTGTGCTTGTTTCGAGCACTTGCAAATCATTTGCATCGCAAAGGCTAGCTTGAAATATCCATATCCAAAATTTTGTTTCAGGTCGGACATGACTTGAAATAATTCCCTTGACTTTTGACGTATAGTTTACCATTAAATGGAGATGCCGTAGATAATTAAAATGGATAATTAAAATCGATAATTAAAGGATACATTTTGGATGAACCAGCTTGAAGCGAAAGTGGTGAAAAATTTAAAAACTGTGAGTTTTTTTTTACAAACTACAATTTCGTTATTTAGGTAGAAAAAAATCGGCAATTAGTTCCAATGCTGTCAACGCCGAATTTGCGATACATTTTGCCTTAAATCACACGACTTCAATAAACACCTTCTAGAACCAATTTCGTTCAAGTTTCCGCCAATTTTGACATTGGGTTAATTACATTCCAATCGAATTCAACTCAACATACATAAAAACTCGAATTCGTAAGCAATTTGGGTAACCGTTTTGGTTTTAATATCATCTAGTTTGAGTAAAAACTGCAAACTTTATGTGACCAAGATCTGCAAATTTTCGATAAAAATGTTTTTGGGAAACTTGGAAATGCTGTCTGAAAAGAATTGATCGCAGATGCAATCAATTTTCTAGTAATTAAAAGTGAACTCAAAAAAAAATTACGTAATTTTTGGCATCCTTGACGAAGGAGGTAATTACAGAAAGTTTGGACCAAGAGATAACACAGAAAAATGTATGAGGATGCGGAAGAAGCAGCTGCATCACCTTACTGTTTCGGGGTTAAATAAATTATTTGCTCAAAAGGAAGGAGTATCTAGAAAGACACAACAGCACCCTACCAGCGGTTAATTTCCAAAAAGTATGTTAATTATCTTATTAAATCTTTCTTGATTCGCTTAATAATCAAAAATTATAAAAAAATTAAAGCCTAGATTAGCTAAATGACATTTTTTTTCTGTGTTAGGTATGTTCAGCGTCTTAATTTTACAAAGAGTCCTGTTGCAGATTCTACTCATGATTATTTATTTTCTTAAAGCATACCAATACAGTGGGGCCTAGGAAATTAGACGATAAGCAAATTAGATGAATACTACAAAAACGAAATTAGACGGAATTTATTTTTTACAGATCTGGCATTTTAGACGAAAAAGCTATGAAAAGGAAAAGGCCAACAAAATTTTTTCTTAAGAGTCAAGTTTCACAAATACAAAAAGAACATAAAATGTCAATACCTATCAAAACAATTAGTTCAAATGAACATAAAATGTCAAATCTGAATATTACAGGAGAGTTTTGAATTGAATAAATTATGCATGATTGACTTGCAAAGTTTTTGGCCACCAAAATTGAACTGTTATCTACAAACAATTTTATTTTTCTAACGCAATTTGTGTGCAAACAAAATTAATTTCTCTCACTTTCGTCTATTTTCTTTTGCAAAACCGTCTAATTTCCTTTTAAGTACCTCCGTCTAATTTGCTTATCGTCTAATTTATCAACCCCCAATACAGTAGAAGGAAACGTATTTTTCCGTCGACATATTATTTAAACTCAAAAAACTGTTTACTCTTGTCTGGAGAAAGTTACAACAATTTGAAAAATGGCAACCCCTTGACAAAAAGTATGACGTGTTTTATGACTACATTTACTGAAGGCAGCTAACGAAAAAAATCCGGACTAAGAAAAATGAATTCTACAGAAAAGGAAAAATACAACTACGCAAAATTTATCTTTGCAAAAGCAATTATGACAACCTTTCACAGTTTTTTGCATTGGTATAACAACTGAGATGATTTTTCTATCCTTGAAGCTATGCTAAAAAATTGATTTCTATCACAAAAAAATGATAAGTTACGCAATAGAATATGTAGGACAATATTAGCATTATTCGTGCTGCGGTTTTCAACCTTGTTTTCTACTTTCTATTGATCTGGAATTCCTGGTAGGTTTCAAATTTTTATGCTGAGTTTGTCCACGATACACTTGGGTGCTTTGACTTTGTAATCCTTTTAAGATTTTTTTGTTGGTTGTGGGGGAGCTGACTGAAAAAACAAGACAGTCACAGCAATAATTGTCAGACAAAAACTCATTATAGATCATCTATAATGAATTTTGTGCCTTAGCTAACGATAGCTTTGTTGATAGTCTAAACTATCAACAAAGATAATATTCATGTTTTTAGGTTAGGATTGTTACAAGCAAAAGTACCAGCTCGTTTTTTACTAAGTTTCTCGATTGTACCTTTTTTTGTTTTGTAAAGAGTTTTTTAAGCAAACGAATTCCACTACTAAACCCTGTAGCTATTATAAGAAGTTTGACTGGTTATATTCCCTCTTTTTGTGATTGAATAGGGAGATGAAATTGATCCCCCATTGATCGAAGCAATCCTTATTGCCCATGACCTAATTTCTTTTTCTCTTTTGTGGTCGGACGCCATATTTGTTGAATGAGTTTATGATGCTATTTTAAAGGAAAACCAAAACAGCAAAAATCCGGACAGGGTCCTCCCGGTGATTTTGCCATTCGTTGTCACTACTTCTTGAAGCCCAAGTGCGAGTTAAACATTGGTTAGATTTCAGCAATCGACTCAAGTTTGTTTTTCAGACTTCTGTCTGAGGTTGTTACTGGCAGCAGTGTTTTGACAGGTTGATGCAATCGTTTGCGTTTTTGTCTTGCTTGCGGATTTCATTGATTTTCATTGCTCTGAGCACATTGTTCTTGTAGCCGTTCTACCTATTGCTGTTTGGGCTTACCTTTTTTCTACGGTTAAAGCTGTTATCAGACATGGGTTCCACTCAACAGATCCAGCAGATCGTTGCACGCAGATCAGGGAGGGCTGATTTATTTTGGAGAGATGTGTGGGTTGGTTTCCCATCTTTTGTCCATCACAAGTTTCCTGCACTCAGTAAAAAGGGAAAGTAATAGATTAAACAAAAATCGATGGTAATTGATTAAAAACGGATTAAAATGTTACTATTTAAAAACGATAAAAATCATTTTAAACGGTTTTTTTTTCTCAAACTTCGCTGAACTATAATCCATAATAATGGTTTATAATCCATTATTGTACAACAAAGGTCATCGCTTCAATTCGTTGTAATTATGTTTTGTTTTGTGTGCTTTTCAGTTGATTACCGAGCTAAAAGAACTGTAGTTTTGTACTTAAACTTATTTTAAATTTGAATTTTACTTTGTCTTAATGCGAAATAGCCCAAATATAGATATGCCTATAGCCTAAATATACATTATGATAGATTTTTCTGGTGAGATATTATTTTGATAGAAAAAGGGACTGTAAACTATTCTTATAGTTTATAGGAGATGACAAGAGATTTTCGGAAAAATTACAATCATTACAATTGATCATAGTGTATCCAAGCTTCACCAAAAGTGTTATCCTTATAATGGATTACAAAATGTTTAACATTTAAAGTTGGCGCTTATAACTAATCATAATTTGTTAACAGTACGATTATAATCATATATTTGATTATTTTCTCTTTTTACTGAGTGCGGTTATTGTTTTGTTGTTTCCATCAAATAATGCATTCTTTTTCCCCGATTTTACGACAATGAGGTCATGAAAATAAAATCGCGTTGCGTTGTTAAATTTCGTTGCAAAAGTTGCCAGACAAAAACTCAATATACAGGAGAGTATCAACAAAAAAGGTGAATCATGTTGTTGTGAATAGGATCAGCACCAGTAAAAGAAGTGAAAAAGCAATCTGCTCGTTTTTTGACTTAGTTGTCTGATTTAACCTTACTGTAACTTAAATAAATTTCTTAAGCAAACGAATCCACTACTTAACTCCAAAACATTATTAAAAAGCTTGATCAGTTTCACTTATTAGACCGAAAGTAGAGGGTAAAAAGAAAAGTTTGATCGCTCAATAAGTTACAGAAAAATAGCTTCTAACAACAGACAAAGTACTCTATCTGAAAAGTATCTCTGAGATGTATTCCTATCTCAAAACATCTATCCAATCAGTAGCGGATTTAATCCTCTCCGAACTCCTACCGCCCTTGATACTTGTTTTAGAAGCGGATATAATGGGAAACAGCTGGAAGATTTGGAATGGAAGCCCTTCTCGGGGATTCGAATCCCTGTCGGCTAAGAATACCGCCTTCTGATACTTTTTTTAATACCTCCATTTGACCGATTCTTTGGAGACAAAACATTTAGCCAAAAAACTCAAAAAACAGCCAAAAAAGCGGTTTTTTGGGCTTGTTTTTAAGGTCCTGATGGTGATTTGGAATAACTTAGAAAATCAATTTGGACAACCTAATAAAAGTCGACAGATTTTTTGAAGATTTTCCCCCTACCTGTAGAAAATTCCAGATCGGCTCCTGCATCCAATCTCTAAATGGTAAAGTGATTGTGATTATAAAGTTTTAAACGGATGATTAAAATAAAACAAACAAGCAAACGACGAATATTTTAAAAAAGAGTTTATTCTCGAAGTAAGCCAACGCGCCAGATTCAAGAACCAAGAGATGGAAATTTTTATTTCAGGGGTGCGTACTATTTCGGTGGAACCGTTGCCATCGGCCATGAAGCGACTCGCGACTTCGGTTGTGCTGAACAAATTCGACCCTTCTCTCTACTCTTTACACCGCAATGCAATTTCGAATAAGAAGGGATGCGTTCGGAGCCAGGAAAACACCATTAATAAGGGGGGAACCAAAATTAGAGACGTAGAATGCATTAATGCGTCTGGGGACGAGAAGGTTACTCAATCGACAACCATTGATGATCTACTCAAAGAGGTTGCATCGACGCCTCAAAACGTAAGTTTGACTCCTCTCTTCTCGCTCTCTCTCTCTCTCTCTCTCTCTCTCTCTCTCTCTCTCTTCAAATGAGCTGGGCAAAAAAAAATAAAAATGGGTTGCATTATATGGCGAATTATTGAGGGGATGACGAAAAAAAAACTTTTCAGAAAAATTGCACATCTCAACATTGTTCCATCAAGATGGCTAAAACAACTCAAAAAATGTGCTTACGTTTTTTTTTGCTGCTGAGAGTTTTGAGAATGATTCCAAATTTTGCAACATAAGAAAAAGAATGTTTAGTGCTTAGATTATTATGATATTTACATCAAAGTCTTGGAACAAAACTTTAAATCGATTTTTCTTTGGAAAAAACAATTAAAGAACCCCAAAATTGCAACCCACCAGAGAACCAGCGTTTTGAGGGAATTTGATACAATTCCTTAGGTAGTAGACCTCCTAGTTTTTACATGCCAAAATTAGGATCTATGCACCATGCTTGTAAAAGTCGGGCGAAATCAAATTTTGAGGACCCCAATAAGGATCTCAGGCGGCCATGGCAGCCCCTGTCCCTAAAACACTTACCCTAAAGCTCCTTGGTGAATATCCTTATTACTGCATAACAGTTTTCTCTCAGACTTTTAACGTCCCTCCTCTCATTCCAAAATCCAAAATGAGCATCTCATAAATACTCCATTACCATCACATTTATCCCAGTTTACTGCTCGTTACAGGTCTCGCTTGCCACAACAACGGTAGGAATGGACTTAATAATGGTGGGAATTTTTGAGATTTGAGTGGGGTGTTGAGAGGCAGTGTAAAAAAGGATGATGTTGCCGGGTTGTTTCAAAAATTGGCATGCGGATAAAATCAGTCATGTCAAACTTATTAAGTTTTCATACCTAGCTTTTTAAAAATGTGATTGATAAAACAACAAAAAACTAGAAAAAAAATCAATGTTTTTTTATGCAGGCCAAACGTAACTCTCGACTTACGTTTGCGTTGACAAAGTTTCGATTGTATAGGAAAAACATTTTTAATTGGATTTTATTCTCTTCGATTGTTTCCACAAAACTTGAACTTGCTTAAAGACTTGTCTCTGGATTCCAGAACCCTACAAATACCAAATTATGCGCCTATCCAATGCACAGTTTGGCCTCGTATTGTATGTTTCTGACTTTTGTTGTGATTGTTGGTTTTACCCATTTTTTTAGAGATGAATGTTACCAGTTTTTGTCAAGCAGGCCAAACGTAACTCTCGACTTACGTTTGCGTTGACAAAACTTCGATTATATAGGAAAAAAATTTTTAGGAAAGATTATAAAAAAGATTGTAATTGTTTTGAATGGTTTGCTTTAATTTCTTTTATTTTATCTTTTATTGATTAATCAGCCTTGGAACAAAACTTTAAATTGATATTTCTCTGGACAAAACCAAAAAAGAATCCCAAAACTAAAACCCACCAGAGAACCAGCGTTTTGAGGGAATTTGGTACATTTCCTTAGGTAGTAGACCTCCAAGTTCTTACATGCCAAAATTAGGATGTATGCACCAAGTTTGTAAAAGTTGGGCGATATAAAACTTCGAGGCCCCCATAAGGATCTCAGGCGGCCATGGCAGCCCCTGTCCCTAAAATGTTTGTCATAAAGCTCCTCGGTGAAAATCCTTATTACTGCATAACAGTTTCCCTCAGACTTTGAATATCCCTACTCTCATTCCAAAATCCAAAATGAGCATCCTCAAAAATACTCCATTACCATCACTTTTATCCCAGTTTACTGCTCGTTACAGGTCTCGCTTGCCACAACAACGGTAGGAATGGACTTAATAATGGTGGGAATTATTGAGATTTGAGTAAGGTGTTGAGAGGCGGTGTAAAAAACGATGATGTTGCCGGGTTGTTTCGATAATTGGCATGCGGAAAAAATCAGTCATGACAACTTTATTAAGTTTTCATACCTAAACTTTTAAAGATGTGATTGATAAAACAACAAAAAACAAACAACATTTTTTTTTTCATGCAGGCCAAACGTAACTCTCGACTTACGTTTACGTTGACAAAATTTGGATTATATAGGAAAAAGATTTTTAAGAAAAACTATACAAATTATTGTAGTTGATTAGAATGGATTACTTTAATTTCTTTTATACTATCTTTAATTGATTAATGAGCCATTATAATCACTTGTTCTAGAGCTTCATGGAGAGACTCTTAAAGTTCAATAAAATCCATTTTTCTTTGGAATGTCTCCTTGCAGAACCCTCGTGAGAAAACCTAGAACCGTGTAACCTGTTCGCTTTTGCTTAAAATGTGATTTTTGTTTTTTATTGAGGCTAGATTTGCTAATTATAGAAACAACTTGACAGCACAAAAAAATTGCTGATTTAAAGTTTTGTTGTTAGGTAACCATAGCTGTAGACATTCCGTATTGAAATGCAAACCCTACAAACATCTGAAATTAATTGCAAAAAAATCAGATTATACAGAATTTCTCAGATAAAGCAATCTGCAAGTTTTGGGCGAGTTTGAGCAAATATCTATAGCTTATAGCTTAATCGTGTAGTGTTTTGCTTATCAAACACGCAAAAATTACTTTTTCAAAAACATAAAAATTCTGAGATAACTGAAAGACCTTTGCAATTTCATAATTAGGATTGCTTAGATGTTGGTAAGGGCTATCGAAAATTTTAATGTGTTTAGATAACGTTAACTACTACCTTTTGAAGAATCTCAGTTTTTTTAGGATCTAAACGCGGTCAAGTTCTGCCACGAAATGTCATGTATTTGCCTCGCCTTTTCTGACAGTATAATTTAATGCTTTCTAGAAAAAATTTTATTCATAATTTTAAATTTTTTTTGTTAATCTCTTTGCCCATCATTATATCAATGAATTTTACTTTTGCGTGTTTTGTGGCAATTTCGGCAAACTCTGTTCTATAGATTGTGGTCAAAATGGATATCGAGAGCTATGAGCCATACGCACTCATGGGGGCTGAGAATTTATTCACAATTCACAACGTCACAATGATCTACATGGAGTGGGCCGAAATGAAAAAATCACTCAATGGCGAGAACAAGGTAAACTACTTTTTAGACATTTTTTTTTCAAAGGAAAGGACTTACCATTGAGTTGTTCAGGCTGGGGATTGGTCTGAAAGCATTCGTGTCTATTGGAATACTTAAAGCAAAACAAAAACAGGGTGCCTTCTGCAAAACAACTTTGAAAGTTTTCTCATCGCTAACTTTTGAAAATTACGAAAATGAAATCATAAACCACTAAATCAAGAGAGCTTGAGAATAGATACTCGGGTTAATAATACCTGTCCTAAAAAAATCGAATCTAGAAAAAACGCTTATCATAGACTTTCGTACAATTCCATAAATACAAAAATTTTAAGAAATCTCTATAATCATTTTTTACATATGTAAATTGTAGGATAAGCTTTTTTTCATAAACCAAAAAGTTGATTTTTTAAAAAATTTTATATTTCAAAACTTTTGGGATGTGTTCGTGACCAAACACAGGTGACTTATCCCATAGCTTACTCGAAACTAGAATCACCAAAGGATTGCTCATCTGTCCTTTACAATGCATTAGAAACGACCTGAGTTGATTTCTTTTCACAAATCATACTGAAACCACCAAACTTTTAAATTTTGGCAAAACTTTTGATTTTGGCAAAGATGATTATTCAAACATTCAGATATTCAAATATCAGACACTGAGCAAGGCTTATTTAAACATGCCAAACAAAAAAGTAGGAGTTTTCATCCTGTTTGAATAAAGTTTTCTAAATAAACGAAAAAAAAACCCAATTATTTTGTATCCAGGACTACGTTATGAGGATAAATTAAATTTGCATGCAAAACTGGTTTTTTTAAAAAGTTTTGCTTGAGTACAAATCTTGATTTGCGGTTAAAAAAAATACAAAAAAAACACGGGCAAATTCAAATGGCCGCAGAAACCAGTTGGAATATTTTTCAATGATTTTTTGAATGAAATTGTATGAAAAATGTGTGACTAACGTTTTTCGATACGTTTAATGTATGGAACTGTTTGATAGGCATTTTCGGTGTTTGGAAATGTAAGGTAAGCGTTGTCAACCCGGATATATAGCTAATATAAGTAGTAAACACTAAAATGAAGTGCTCAATGTACCATAATTGAAATGTACCACTATTTATGATAATGGCTAACCCGAACAGAAATAAAATAAAACTACGGTGCTCTGTTTCCTTTTCCCCACCTGCAAAATTTTCCGAATGATAAGAAAATTGGCGTGCTAACTAATAAGGCAATGACAAACTTACTTGATATTAATGGCTAACCTTGTGAAACTCCTCTTTACACCATAAAATTGATGCTTATATGAGATGGGCGGAAGAAAAAAGAGCAAAATACAAATACGCCCATGTTAATCAATTCGTTGTGAGTTTGAATATCTGTCATGAACTGCAACATGCATTGTGTTGTTGTAGTAGCTAGTAACTGCAACATACATGCTCAGGACTGGCTGTAATCACAGGTTCAGACCTGTAATTCATTTGAGATTGCATATCTGTTTTGAACTGAAACATACATTTTCAGATCTGGAACACAATTTTTTTTATTGTTGCGAATTTGTTTCCCGTTTGTTATGTTTTTTAGCGTTTTTAATTAAAAACAGGCCGAACGCAATGAAAACAGTAAAATTTACGCCAATTTTTCCTTTTTTAAAGCTGAAATAAGTTTTTCGTGCTGAAATAAATTTTAGAAACCTAGAGCTGTCAACTGATGTCATTTTAAAAGCTCTGGGACGAAAACTCAGGTGGCTCAAAAAAAACACGCGGAACAAAAATAATCTTCAAGGTTACAATTTTCTAAGATTACAAATTAGATTACCCACGGCCTGCAAAATTTGAGTAATTCGAAAATAATTTGGGCCAAATTAAAGGTGCATTTGTTTTCTTTTATTACATAAAAAATTCTGAGATTTTTTGTCTAACATTTTGTTTTTCAAAAAGTTGCACTCTAATCATCTGACGTGTTATAGAGGAAAACCTAGATTTGCATATTGATTGAAAATGAGAGTCTCAAATCGAATGGTTTGTATAAGACTATAATTAAGAAAAGCAAAATGGAACATTTGCCAAAAAAAACCTTATGTGCTTCACTCTTACATTTTTTCTTTTCTTTTCTTCGCTTTCACTTTTTTCGTTTCTTCCTTGTCCGGAAAAAAAATTGAGTTTGATTTTGTTTTATTATTAGGATTCAATCACAACTCTAAAGTTTCTCAATCTATCAAGAAATAAAGTTTTTTCATCATTCGGCGAACAAAGAATCAATCCGATGATTGGTCACCACTCGATTTTGAAGTTTTTCTGGTTGTCCATAAACCAACTTTTTCTACAACTTGGAAATTCTTCAATATTAAAATTTCAACCCCGTCGATTAGTTTTTCTCATTCCAAAACTAACTTTGGCAACTTGGGTCTACGTATTCACAGTCCAATTCTTGAAAGTTTTCGAAATTTCACAGTTGCTGCTGATTCTTTTGATTACCGGCGACTTTGAAAGTTTCGATAAGTGATGTAATATCTGCCTCTACACAATAGGCCAATTTCAGGATTGCAATTAAGGAGAGATATATTTATTGAATGCTTGTTTTCATCAAGAGTTACTATTGCTGACATTTATATAATCATCGTAGGTGTCCACAATACAAGATCAAACTGAGTATTTTGTGAATTTTAATTGGATTTCATTCTCTTCGATCGTTTCCACAAAACTTGAACTTGCTTAAAGACTTGTCTTTGGATTCCAGAACCCTACATATATCAAATTATGCGCCTATCCAATGCAGTTTGGCCTCGTATTGTATGTTTCTGACTTTTGTTGTGATTGTTGGTTTTACCCAAATTTTTTTAGAGATGACTGTTACCAGTATCCCGAAGTATTTTCATTTTTTGTTTCTATCGTAACTGTTTCCATAAGACACTTTTAATGTTTTTTGTTATCGGAGTAGCAAACAGCATTTTCGTTTCTTGTATTTTTTTTTCCATACAGCTGTGTGATTTTGATTTCTTCACATTAGTACCCGCAGTGACAAAAATGGATAAAAATCGATTATATACAGATAAATTTACAGATTAACATAAAAAAAGAACCGATTTATCTACAATCATTTTTCGAACAATAATCAGTTTTATAAAGATAGTTTTTTTTCCATCAAAATGTGTGGATTTGGTAACAAATTAATCAATTTTTCTATTCCATGAACCTATAAAAAATCTGTCAACAATCTGCATATATTCAGTAAATAATCTTCATCTAACAAAACCTGCGGATAATCAGTATAAAATCTGTAGATAATTTTTGTATATAACTTGAAATAATTGTTTATGAAATTTGTTAAAATTGATTATATTTCCCAAAATTATTAGAATCTTACAAAGTTTAGTTTTGACAAATAATTTGTTCAAATTAAGGAATTTTTTGTGCAAATTCTACAAAAGTTTGTAATCAAGGAAAAGTTTGCTCCGTGCTATAGTGAGCTGAACTCATTTGAGCAAAATTTGGTACATCAAACTGCAAGTTTCCAGAGATATTTGTAAGAATTTGCAATCTAAGCGCTTCCGCGATATTAAAAGTATTTTTGTGCGAAATTTCTTCGAAATTTTTTCAAAAGATCAACTTTTTCAGCGCAGGTTTGTGAGATAAGAATGAAGATAAGTTTAGAGAAGTTAACATAGTAGAGTATTTAGTTTCTGATGCAACTCTTCCCAAATCAAGACTTGAGAGAAACTTTCAGATCAAACATCAGTGCAAAGTTTTCAATAAAAAGCCTTCTTTATCGTTTAGATTCAATTTACTCATTTTTTATGATTGGCTAGAATGTTGAAAAAATTGGTACATAGTCTGTGAATATTATGTATATAGTCTTTATAAGTTTGGTATATAATGTGTATAGAATCTGTAAAAAGTATGTATTTAGTTTGCATATAATCAGTTTTTAATCTGTAGATAGTCTGTAGTTAATCTGTTTATAATCTCTATACAATCCGAATATAGTTTGCAAAAATTTTGCGACAGACAAAATTTTTTTAGATAGTTTAGTAGTAATTATGTAATGAAGATATACATTTTAAATAAAGTTCGAAACAATATGCATAATTATTGATTATTAAAAATACAATAATGAAATTCCACCTAAATAAAATTACAACAGATCCTAAATCTGTATTTTGGTTGTAGTTAAACGGTTTTTATCCTTTTTTGACACTGTGGGTAGAGATTTCAACTCCTCTTCTTCGTATTTTTTCAAAAGTATTGTTTTGTATTGCCAAAATCACTAAAACTATGATAATTGAAAATTTAAATTCTACTAAAATCGGTTAATTTTTCTATAGATGAGTTGCATGGACACAAATCCCAAGTTTTTAAGTGATTTTTAGGGAAAGTCTTTTTCTACAATGGTGATTATCCAAGAAACAAAAATACAAGCAAGGCAAAAATCACATAAACCGTCTCTGCTTCTGTTGAGGCAGGGGTTTTCGAGGAATCTTAATGAATAACCTCCCGAAGTATTTTATGCTCTCACTTAGCGACGAACAATGCAGAACTTGTGGTATCGACTTTTGTGTTCATTCCAAATAATTCGCGGAGAAATTTAATTACAAAACTTTGTTATCATAAAAAGAGCTTGTTAACTTCTTGAATCGAAGTTTTTTTTTGACTCTGTTTCTTTTTCGTTGCAGGCCTTTTGAGATATTTCTCGAACCACTTGGTAATTCGGAATAATACAGAGTATGTTTTAATTTAACAATGTTTACTAGGCGCTTGCAACCCCGGAGTACAGAGAGCTGACGGAACGCACGGTGGGGAAATTAGTTCATGAAAGAGGCTACTCTGTTTACTCCATGGACACGGGACATCGTCTAAAGTGGGCAAATAGAAAGCAGTGGTCCAAAAATATTTTCCTCACTCACTCCTTAGGGAACAGATTTTCAAGAACCAATATTTTCCCACAAACTGTTAGTTTTTAGGAGTCATGAGTGTAGTGAATACTCTTATATAGGTCATATTTTGCTCGTTGAAAGCTATTAAGAACGTATGCTTTCTTTGGTCAATAACCCGGACAGTTTTTTCTTAAGATCAGACTGTTTGGAAGCGGTAAACATATGCTTAGAGGCGTCACATTGAAAAGTAATTATTTTTGACAACCTCGGATTTTTTTTGTACTAAACTTGACTTTAAATGAAATTATTTTTTTTTTTCATATTATGATATTACTGTTGTTTCATTTATCAGGAAAAGTCTGAAAATCTGTTTACGCTTAACTTTGATTTTTTTTCTGCGTTTTGTCATTTTATTTCTTTTTAAGTTCTCTTCAATTCGTTTGTTTTGGGAAAATCAAACCCAATTAATTTTTAAAAAAAGCATAAAAAACGCGAAAAACGTGATCAATTTCTAATTTTGGAAGTAGATTTTAATTTTCAGATTTGTGAGCGCAATTCAAAAATTACCTTTTGGTCCAGTTTTCTCAAAATAAATTCCATTTATCAAAAAACTGTCACTTTTTTAAAGTTCAAAGTGCTTAAAGTTCATATAATGTTTTGAAAATCAAATATTGATTATTTTAAAGAAACAAATCGTTTTTCTTTTCGTTTCCCTGCGTTCATGACTTTTTTCAAACTGAATTTTTGAAATGTTTTGAAACTATGATTCCATTCTGCATATAAAACTTTGAAACTCTGCATTTAAAACTCTATTTGAAAAAGAAATAGTGTTGTATATCATCCTTCTGTCAAATCCCTTAAACCTGGTGATACGCAATTATACTGTTGCATGCAAGAAAACTCTAAAAGTTTTACATTGTTAATTTTTAGACTTCAGGATCTTAAAATCTTTATAAAGGAATTTGAACCCATTTATGCAGTTATTTTCCCCCTAATGCAGTTTCCAAATCAATTTTGCTTATCAATGTATTTGAGTTATGACAATGATTGTAATTTGCTGATTTAAAACATTCAGATTTTTTTTTCGAAATTAGCAGTGAACTGAAAAGTTTACTTCTTTTGATGTGCGGATATTCAAACCATCTTCAAGGTTGTCATAAAGTCAATCTTTTCAATCACAAGGTAAGAAGTATGAACTGTTAAAATGAAGCAATTATGTGTCCGGGCAGCGATAAAAGCAGAGAGTGGAAAATGATTTTCATTTAAAGCTGTCATACCAATTATGCCGCAAGAATGATCGTCAGAAAATTACACAACGAAATTGCTTCAACTTTTTTTGCCAAACGTTTTAGAAAAAACCAAATGCATGAGGTTTTGTAGTAAAGGCAAAAGCCGAAGCTGTCACAGAAGTGAACAGACCATTTCAGTTTAATGATGTGGAAAAAATTTGATTTAACTGTTTTTGCCAATTGACATATATGATATATAACCTTCAACATTTTTTTTTCATTAAAAACTCCATCACAAACAAACACTGAAGATGGTAACTGTATGTACAATTTTTAATTCTTCCAATTAATAACCAGCCATACTTAATTAAAAAAACTTAAACACATAACGATCCGAAAAGGGAAAACCGTGGTTATTTCTACTTTTTTTGAAGATCGGTTATAAAAAAAACTGTTGGCTGGTTTTTTCACAAACTCGAGCAAGTTTATGTCAGAAAACGTCCATTTCAGTTGAATTAGTAGTCGAAAAATGGCAAAGTCTGGCTTTTTTCCTGAAGCGGGTATCGTTTTATTGAAGAAAGAAGTAAATTGGATCTTCTGTAGCTGTTTATCTAACAGTTAGTCCAATATGTTTGAGAACGTTAAAGAATGATCTACTCACAAGAATGTACAAAAACGTCTTTCTCCAAAAACTCGTGAATATACTAACTCTAAAATTGCAAAAATTATACGCTACAGTTTTCTGTTACAAATATGTTCATCCCAGCAATTTATTAACCAAAGTGGATTTGTTGGAGGTAAAATGTTTAAAACTGATAAGAATTTTGAGTTTCTTTCAGGCACTCATAAAAAAAGACTGAAAATTAAAATCATATAATATATCAAAATAAACTTCCTAAAAGGTCATAATTACTAGACGAATAGTAGCCATGTTTTGTTTCTGTCAATTTTTTTTTCGGCCAAGTATCTCAGTTGTTCAAGGTTTTGATGCAAAACTCACAGAGTGGGTTGATTTTGAAAATGTACCATTTACATTTTACTGCCAAAAAACTCCCTGTAAAAAATTTGAATTTAAATTTTTTTAAACTTGTGAAAAGTAAGAGATAGAATAAATAATAAAAGTCTTTCCAGATTTCACTTCGACTCGAATTTTCAAAAGATCCTTTTTGCACAAAAAACCATTATTTTTTTGTCAACAACTTTGAATTTTACAGAGTGTTTTACAGATTTTGGCATTGTTTTTCAACCCTTAATTTCCGGTTTAATCTCACAAATTCATCATTTTTGCAGTTTAACTTATTTGTGTTTGTTTAATCAGCATTATGGAAGTTTAGGAATTACAAAAACATTGTGAAAAATTGTTTAACCTCAGTCAAAGAACATGCTGACCAAAAAACATTTCGAGTTAATAAGAACTAGATATTAGTAAAAAGAGAAATGTACCGAAAAAAAAGTTTTGAAAACACGTTTTTCAAACGCAGATTGAGCACAGGTTTTAATTATACAGGTTTTTGTTCCGACTTTTGCAAAGTTTGTGTTTTCTTCAGACATGTTTTTTGAAAAGTTGTTGGTATCGATCAAGAATTTTTTGGATTGTCAAGCAATTCAGCTTGCACCAGGCTAAATTTCGACGCCAGTTTTAAATATTTGCAAATGTTTGACAATTAACACGCAATACAATTCATGCTATTAATGCGTAAGCGGCAATTTAATTTGTTTTGAAATACAGGTCCAAAGTATTTGGTCTATTTAAAGTTTTGGTATATGCGAGACATATCACTTTGTACTTGAAAAGCGTGTTGGGGGATCGTTAAAAATCTCAAAAAAGTTCAAATTGTTTTCTTCTTTTTTTAAGCCGACATTACTCGATAGAGCTCGGGGGGCAGTTGGAACGACCAGGCGTCGCCCTGATGCAATTGGTATGGATTACTGAATCATGTACAGATTATCTTTAGTTTATTTACACGTATTGAACCAAAAAAAAACAATCGTTTGGACACTAAACTCATCGAAGTTGAAACAGAATACATCCTATCTGTATTAAGCTGATTATCGTTCGCAATAGTTTTTTAGACAAACCATTTTTTTTAGAATAGTCTGAAATTTTTTTTCTGGAATTATTCATTTTTTTCCATTTTTGTGACGGCCAGCAGTAAACATGAAATTTGCTTGATTTGCTTGCAAATTATTAGGACAGTTTTGTTAAATTGTTTTGTTAAGTTATCAGTTTTGTTAAATTACTATGGCAGGTTTGTTAAATCAATTATAGAGTGTGGCACGATTCATTTATTTTTCGACCGCAGCGCAATTGGGTTAAAACTACAAAAAAAACTACTGCGAGGCAGCTTGTATAAATTTAATTTTGGTTTTGGTTTTGGCGTTCACTGCAACTTTCAATTTTTTTTCTGAAATCACATATTGTGACAGGGGATAAAAATCGTGCTATAAATGGTCCCCTTCAATGAGGTTCTATGGATAATAATCAAAAACAAAGAACTTTCATGGTCTGTCTTCTTATAATTCTATAATAATCAATTTTAATTGATTAATAATCAATTGAAAAACAAAGAGAGTGGTTATCATTTAATCCCATATCATGAATTATAAAGAATTATGAAAGGTTACAAGGAAGACTAATAGCTTGATATGAGTAAAAGCCTAGGTTTTCTTTCTGGAATTTTGTAGTAAATGGGGAAGGTAGTTGTGTGGGGTAGGGTAGGTGGGGGAGGTTGGGTGGACAAAAGTGAGTGAGGATGGGGTGGTTATAAATTTGAGAGTGTCATATTAGGTGAAAAATTTGAGAAGATCAGGGTTTAAAGTGTGAGGGATATGGTTTTGCAAAATTTAAATTATTCTGAGTAGAATTACAAGGTTAGATTAGGTTTGACAAGAAATATTTTATAGGCTGCGAGTAATGTCGAAAATCTTGCAAGTTTTGCTTAAAGAAACTCTTAGAGAATATAATCCAATATAACCCATTATAGTCGATTTTAAATGGACTATAATCGATTTAACAATTCTAAAAATTAATCGATTATGAAGGATTATGATCAATTGCTTGGTCCCAATGGAAAGTTATAATCCATTCTAATTGCAAAGTTTTTGACAACGAAAGTCTAATATAACCATTAATATCCATGGAATCTCACTGCAGGCTTTTTTCAAGCAAAAATGGCCTGCTTGTGAAGTTCAAGCAATGTTATTTCTTCTCTGATTTTTTTTCTTCGAGGAAACTACATTAAATAAATAAACCTTTTTTATAATCTGACACGTTGTCACTTTAAACTTGTGGAGAGTCAGCCTTCGAAATGTTTCTTTTCAGAATTTAAACTCAGAATCAATTTGAAGGTTTACTCTCCAAACTTCTCAGAAGACAAGCTGCAAACTTTGCCATACTTATTTCAATTACAGCCCGGGTCAAGGTTTGCGATTTATGTTTCATTCGGAGCGGTTCGAACACATGTCAGAGTTCGACAGGAAATCCATAGTCGGGAAAGTTCTTTAGTCGAACTCAAAGTCGAATGAAAAAGTCGAATCGGTCAAATATTAAGTCGATTGAACACAAAGTTGAAACATAAAGTCAAACACTAGTGTTTTAGAGTCTGCAATTCTGTCAGACAAGACATTGCATGATTGATTTCATCATATTTTGTATCATCCCTGAAAGTAGGTTTTCTGACAATTTCCACAACTACAAGTTGAAAGGTGTTAAGAGTTTTTCAAACCTGGACTCAATGGAGAGTTTCAAATTTTAGCCGGCTTGCAGTTTATCAGTTTGCACGTTGGGGTATTCTGTGAGTAGCATCAGCGCAAATAATTTGGTTTCTGAGCACTTTTTGAGTCTATTACTCTTACGAAACATTAATCTCAAATGAGCTTTAATACGCCGATACCTTTATCGGCGTATTAAAGCTCATTTGAGATTAATGTTTCGTAAGAGTAATAGACTCAAAAAGTGCTCAGAAACCAAATTATTTGCGCTGAAACTATTGCTCAAAAATCGAGGGTTTATATTTTTCTATTGCGTTGGTTATTTCAATCAAGGGTAAAGTTTTATGACTTGTCCGTTTTAGCCGCACGGCTTGAAAAGAGCTGAAAAAATTAGGTCCTTGGATGGTCGACTAAATCTCCTGTTTGGATCTTAATTGTTCCAGTCTTTCCTAAAATTTTGCTGATGAGGGTCGATACAAAACAAAACAAAGTAGAAAGATTAGTTGACTATGCTCAAAGATAAGTCGACAAGTTCAACCCGTATACTCAAAATGTCTCATAATTTTCGTCGTTTATGGTGCGTGATCCGGTGACTTTGTAGAAAGAAACTTTGAAATTCTTTATCAATCTTTCAAAAGACCCTCCAAAAAGTTGTACGGCGGGTGGGTTAAAATTACTTTCAATCCAAAATGTTTGTTCTAATCTTTAAACTGTTTCGACCCTTGAAGTCGCTGCAGAAGTTGCTCGAGATCGCTGTTGGCACCAAAGGAACATTTTCCATTTCCGATTGTGTTTTGCTGGCTTTTCCACGTCGAGCGATAAAGCGTCGATTAGCATGAAAAGTGCAGTCTGAATTGACGAGTTTGCAGATTCCAGGTTTTATGGATCAAGTAACAAGAAGAGTGAAGAGCAAAAAATTTTTTTTGGAAATAATTTCATTGTACTTTGTTGGGAAAGGTTCATCGAAGTCAACTTCTATTGCGAGGAAAAGGTAACGTTTGTCCTGTACTGCTAATCTGAGAAGAAGCAAAGCTACCATTAGAGACGCAATTGATTCTTGGTGTAGACGGCGGCATGAAAGGTACTGACGGAATTTTCTTTTCTTTGGTTGTGTTTTAAAACGCTTTTTTTTCAAATGCTGCAGCTGTGTTTCAAAGCACAAGGTTCATTGCTGCCGTGATTAAGCTGCAGAAGGAGACCAATGAAATTTTATTCTGCGTCCATGATTACGGTGCGGCGGCTGGAGAAATAAATTGTTGCTTTGTTGAGATGTCATTTGATTCGAAGTATTTCCAATTCGTCAAGAAATGGGCACAGTGTTTATAGTCGGCAGAGGTCGGATTTTGTTATGTTTATGAAACTTGTCATGTTCATTGGAGAAGTATCGAATTGAATTTTTTCAAAAGAAGCAGCAAACGCCTTGGCCAGGTTCTGAAGTGTGAGCTGGCGTCGTTCTTTCGCCTTGAAGTGCTGTACAAAAAGACTGACAAATGCTGTCACTTGCAGACATCTTGTCCATGTGCTAAATCGGATGTAGTCAACCACTGTGGAGTTTGATTGTCTACATTGGTTTGCTGTCGGCTGAGGTTGGCTGTTTGTTGTTAGAATATCAATCGAAGGCTGTAATTTATATTGTGCCAGCCAAACTGATGAAGGCTGACTAACGAAGGCTGGTCCTTCGGATTATCGGAAGTCGACTGCCAAGTTTTATGATTTGTAACCACAATTTCCATCGTCATCAGGGTTGTTTTGCTGGGTATGTATCTCCAACTGTTTTGCAAAATCGAGTCCAAGATGAAATTGATGTGGCTGGCAAAAAATATTCGGTGGCACTGTTTTGGATAATTGATCCCATGTAAAATTGTCGTCCTGTATTTCCAGTGTTATTCTATTGATCTTGTTGTCCTGCCGTCCTTTGACAAATTTTGAAAAATTGGCCCAATTTGTCGCGGAATGGATTTCCAAGTTCGATATTGACATCTTCTCAAGAGGTGCTACTCGTGTTTTTCCAACAATGTTTTTTACTTCTGCTATGATGCCGTCGGCATAGGTGATCATGAAGTAGGCAACTGATTCGAGGACGACTTCGAGGCGTCTTTGAAGACATGGAGTTGCATGCAGAGACAGTTTTTACCTGTATTGAATCAATTCCGTTGAAGGCAAATGTCGTTGAACTGGTTGCATTCGCCAACCAAACCGTCAAAAGTTCCAGGTCGACGGGTTTCTCGCAATGAGGTCGATTGGTCCAGGCAAATTGAAGGGATCTCCGAAATCTTATCGTTAATGGCCTGATTATTACAAAAGAATCAAAGATTCAAGAAACAGATTTCTGACATTTTTGCTGGGTATGTTTTTTATTTTCGAATGTCTGAGTCCGGGCTTCCTTTTTAAGCCTGGAACTCTTTCAAGAGATCTTCCGTCTGATGTGAGGCTGTCGCTCTCTCCTATGTCGTTCTTCTTTATGATCCTTAGTGGGATGTCAACTTTGTCAAACTGAAACCTCCACAGCTAAAAGTTTTTGAAGTTCTTCCATCCAGCCGGTGGCTTTGGAAGACATTGACAGGGCTTTATAGATATCGTCAATGTAGATATTCCGTTCTGTGATCTGCACCAATCTGGGGACTTCGCCGTCGGTGTTGTTGATAATTGTCGGGTCGCGTAGCAGGCAACTCATGATGAATCATTGCACCAAAAATGTGGCGATTATACTGGTATGTGATATGCTTGCGTTGGTCGTCTTTCTACAGTATTCGTAGGTGGTTTTGAACGAAGACTTGCATGAACATTGCCTCGATACTAGCTGAGATAGCAATCTGGCCTTCATTAAATGTTATGACAAATCCGTTGAGATTTTAAGATTGTCAAGTCCAGTTAGAAAGGCATTTTTGAGAGAGACTTTTTGATGATGCTGAAGGCGAATAGAACTCGACGTAGTTTTCCAGGCTGGTTGACGTTCGTTTTTGTTTGGCGAGGCAAATATCTTTTTCCTGTCGCGTTGACAGAAATTTCGTCCACTTCGATGATGAATCCTTTCTGAATCCGTGTCGATGGTTTCCTGGTAATTGGCTGCCCTGGTGGGATTTCATTATTGAATGCTTCCGATTGCTGTGTTAGAATCGTTGAGCTTGGCTGTCTTGTCTCTTTGTCACATAAGCCACCCTAAATCAATCCGATCGGTTTTGTCTTGATGAGTTTTCTTTGATTGGTGTCTCTAGTTTGGCGATTTTGCATCCGATATTTAGTCCAGTTTTTGGAGGCAGTGTTGCAATGTGAATTTGTTGAGTTTAATGATTCATTTGAGAGATGGATTTGGCAACCTTGCGGTCAAAATCTGAGAGATTTTAATTCATTTTGACGTCAATGTCGTTAACGTGAAAAGTCTGCAGTTGATATTTGTAGGTTCGAATGGCATTGGTCATCTTTCTTCAGGCTGTGTCAAGTGAAGCCAAAGCCGAATTAAACTGAAGCGAGTCGTTTAACTTGAGGTCGTGTTTCAGTTGAAGGGCGATTCAAGATTTCAGATTAGTGAGTTCAATAGCGCAATCAAGCACAGCATAGACGTCTATTACATGATTGACCAAAGAGATCGTTATCGGCAAAGTCGGATTATGGCCAGTCAGTTTTGGTGTCTTTGAGCTGGAAGCGCAATTCTTTGCATCATCGTGAAGTTTGGCATTCCTGATTGAAGGTTCCTCGCGTCCTTTACAAGTGCTTGCGTTGTAATTGTTCCTGTTGCCTTTGTATGGCAGAGCGTGGTGTTTCTTCTTGTATTCAACTTTCAACTGTCCAAGAGCTTTGAGGTGATTGGCAGTCGGCCAACTTCCTTGGTGTTGAAAATTTGAAGGAATAAATTGATTCCTTTGACGGATGGAGTTAAATTGAAAAGGCTGCTGTTGATGTTTGTAGTGTCCGATGGCAATGGTCATCTTAGCAGATGCTGTGTCAGGTGAAGTCATGGCTGGGTTAAACAACTGACTCTTGTCGTTTAAATTGAGATCTTGTTTTGCCAAAAGAGATCGTTATCGGCAGTGGGGGAAAATGGCCTGTCATTTTCCATGCCTTTGATCTGGAAGAGCAATTCTTTGGCATTCCTAATTGTAATTCGCTTCTGTCCTATAGGAGTGCTTGTCTTGCAACTAATCCCGTTGCACTTGTATGGTAGAATATGGTGTTTCCTGTCGTATCTAATTGTCCCACAATTTTGAGCTGATTGGCAGTCGGCAAACTTGTTGAAGTTGAGACGGTTAAAGAGGAGTTGTAGATCTCCGACATGCTGTAGTCGGTCCTTGGGGTTCATCGCTATAAAGTCGCTGGCACTTTCCCTAGTATAGATAAATGCCTTTCTTCCGGCAAAAATTTTTTGTGGATCCTTGTGTACGTGCTGATGTTGCTGCAGTATGTGTTGAAACGACGGGCTGTTTTTGAAATTTTTCGATCGGCTGGCTGAAAATGCTCGCTAAAAATGTTTGTTAAAAAATTGCCTGGTGAAGGTTGTCTAGGGTTTTGCTATATAATGTAGCCTTTTCAATACAGTCGGCAGGATTTGCCAGTTTTCCCAACGCTGTCTGAACATTTGTTCTAGAGTGGAGGTGGAGATACTAGTGGAGTTGTGAAAGTGTCAACCATTTTCTGCAGTAAGTTGGCGACTACTTTGTAGCTTCTGTGTTGTCTTAGAGTTGGACTGCTGATGCTCTGGAGTCTTCAAAGGAAAGATGTTACTTCCTTTGCTGGGTTTCCAAATCTGTTTTCTGTTCTGAGTTGATGATAGATGTTGCATCTCCGGAGACTAGCCGCTGTAGATGGGTCATATTCTCCGTGTGGGACATTTCCAAGTTGTCGATTGTCGACATGTTTCTATCGCATGCAAAAAGCTTAAAAATTAGATCTGATTTCTTGAAAATATTGAAAACTACGCCTGGTTGCTGATGTCGGGCTATACGTACTACTTCCTGCTTATTTGTGACGTTTTGAGGTGCAAGGAAAGCTGGTAGTTTCTGATGTGCTGTCTTCTGATATGCATGCTAGCTGAGGAATGTTGGCTGAATATCGGCTGAGTCACTAGTTTGGGCTAGTGCTGGAAGCTGCTGATCATATCGTTCAAAAATATTGCTCTTTCTGGCTGCAAAATTGTTCATTTGGTTATCGATGCGTGTCCTGAGTTAGTCTTTTGTATTTCTTGATGTAGTCGTATGAAGGGGCTGTAATCTTTCCAAGATTGGTTCGGCTGGGTGCCGATCAATGTTGTTCTTTTTTCATACGCTCTGTTGTCGCAATTAAGATATAGGGTTGTTGAAATCAATGACAGGGTTTTTTGCGAGAGGAATATGTGCTCTGTTCTAAGAGATGTGTCTGAATGCGCTGAAATGGTTGTGAAAATTGGGCTGTTGACTTGAGACCTAAAGTCTGTCTGTGCGGGTTGCTTGCAAGGAGGTGAGATCAATGACGATGCTGCGGTGTTTTGGCATGAAAGTCGTTTTTTCCTGGCGTAGGTTGTTGTTGAGTAACGAAGTGCTATCCTGTCAATTGGATTTGAGCTCTAATTGGAGGAAATGACAAAGGCTGAAAAAGTGTTACAAAAAGGTTGCTGACGGTGGAGGTGGGTGGCGAGGTTGCAAATTTTGTTGTTTTGTGTGAGTTTGCTATGAAGTTCAATTGCCTCGGTGTTGATCCGTTGGTTCACTGTATTTGCCTTGAAGCGGCTAGACGGGTCCGTCGTTGTTTATGGTGTAACCAAACGAAACGGATGAAGACACGTTGCTGTTCAGTTGTATCAAAATAGAGGAAATTGGTGATGACGGAAAATCGAAGGGACTGTATTATTTCTGCAAAATTCATCAGTTGAAGTTCTGCGATTTGAGACAAGCTAAGAGTTGTTTCGTTTCATAGTTTCCAGCGTTTATGAGCTGATGAATTTCTTTGTTAACTGAAGTAGTTAGCGTGTCTAAGTCGTTGATAAAACTCAAAACTATGTTGATGATATTGCGGCTTGCAATATGTTCGGCTACAGTGGAACGTAATGATTCTCTCTCGTGTTCAGTTAACTATTACTTGTTGTCGTAGTTGGAAGCGCAGTCTCCCGTGTTTTGTGTATTAGTTTTAGTTTACAATTTTTTCTGACTATGCTTAACAGACATATTTGAGACGTAGGATTGACAGCAAGCCGTAGAAACTATCAGAAAAACTTTGCACTTGCAACTAAACAACTTGTTGTATTAATAGCTTGGAGTAATCAACAACATTGATTCAAAGCATACTAAAATCGATAACAATCTTTATTCTTTTAACTAAAACTTTTTCAAAAAAAAACGAAAAAAAAACTGATTGATGGCGTAAGCTCAAAAAAACTTCTTCCGGTCTACTTCTCTAAAAAACATGAGTTAAAACGACAAAAAACTATGAGCGGGACAAATAAAGGGTTGTGGGGGTTAGTAACCATACCATACCAGTCCTTAGTTTCTCAGAGGAGATGGTAGAGAGATTGAGAGTTCTTTTGATGGTATACGTATTGTTCATGAGCAAACAAGATGTCTACTTGCGACTGTTGAATCATTACGCAAAAAATTACAAGCTACTAGGCTAAATGACTGAATCTGCTTGCAAAGGTAAATGACAAGGTCTTAGAAAAAAATTTAAATTGATCTAGTTGGAATTTTTTGCGAGAAAACTTCACTGCTTTTTGGAATGTTTTTCAATTATTGTCTGAGTAATAATGTTTTGTAATGTTTTTTGACACGTGCGTCAAATGTCGGAGCATAGTTCACAAAGTTCGGAACTTATATTCGCAAATGACTGATGACAAGGCAGCACAAGTCCCGACATTCCCATGTTCATACTTTTGCAACCTCATCTTCGGACTTGAACTCAAGAGTTAGCAACAAGCTTAAGGAGTGAACATTGCTATTGTTTCCATGATCAGACTCGCCAGACCCAAACTTTTGGCACGACTATATAACTTAGGTCCGAAATAAGCAGATGCGGCATGACCCAGGGCGCGGCTTTCGGGTCTGAAACTCTTGATTCTAATTCTCGGCTCGTCCTTTCAATTTAGATCTGGAACCCGATCTGGCTCGATTATTCAGACTTAGTTGTCCATGGGTCGTTTTTATGTTCAGATTTTCCGGATTCAATTTTTCGGCCTAGTATGCAATCTGCTCTGGATCCGAAGGCGGCACGATCCACGGCGCAACCCTTATACCACAAGTTACCGAGTCGAACCGGATATAGGCTCGAATGTTAAGGCTTATTTACCCACGGGGCGTTTTTATGCTTAGATTTGCCAGACATAATTTTTCGGCGCGACTTTGCATTTTGGGTCTGAATCCGGATGCGTCGCAACCTACGGCGCACTTTTCTCGTCCCACGGCGCGGTTTTCGGACCAGACTTTCCTGGCTCAAAGTTTCCGCTCGATCTTGAATTTTGTGTCTGGATACTGATCTGGAGCGATTGATGCGACTCACTCAGCCATGGAGCGTTTCTACTTTCAAACTTTTGCACTGCGAATTCCAGCCGGTCTATTTGAGTTGGGCCATAAGCTAGATCTGTGGTAATAATTAGGGCTACCGGCGCCACTTAATGATCAGATTTTTTCGACTTGACGTCTCCTTATTACTGTGCAAATTAAAATTTCAAACAGTTGCAAATTGGGGTTTCAAACAGTTGGAGATACCACCCGACAGGCTGATGCCTTTTTGGTATCTCCCAAGCCGAACTACAGGGTGTTCCAAAACCTATGAGACTTTTTAAAAGGCTGTCATTTTGACTGAAAAGACGTATGAGTATGATTTTTCGCAGGATGAAAGTTGAGATATAGAATTTTGAGAACCCGTGAACAAATAACAATTTGTAGAAACACACAAAAAAAAATTTTGCGCCAATTCTTGATTTTTAATCATTCTTCGTGCCCAAATCCGATTGTTTTGGCTGTTCGACTCTGGGTCCAAAATCCACAATTTTGCGTCACTCCAGAGAACCTTCGAGTGAGAGTTTCGATCCTGAGATAAAAACCAGCAGCAAAATGTGAAACGCCCGTTGCAAATCGAGACACCACAAGCACGTTGAAAATTGGTCAAAGTGAACTTGCTTCTTTGCCTTCCCCAAACGACATATGTTTGCAGAAAATTTCGCTGGACAGCAATTGCTGACAAACCTTTTGAAAACTGGAGGATAATGAATTTAAGCTACTCATCACTGAACTTCATTTCTTTGATAAAATGAAGAAACTGGCAAGAACAATTCAATGAAGCATGGTTGAAACTCAAGAAAATGGCGCAAAACATTTTTTTGTGTTTCTCCAAATTGTTATTTGCTTACGGATTCTCACATCTTATCTATCAACCTGCGAAAATGACAGCCTTTCTATCACCCTCTTATCTATCACCCTGCGAAAATGACAGCGGAAAAGACTCATATGTCATTTCAGTCGAAAATGACAGCCTTTTCAAAAATCTCATAGGTTTTGGAACACCCTGTGTATGGTAAACGTACATTTTCATAGAATAAATGCGCATAAGTTTTGGCTTGAAATTTAAATAATTTCTATGAGGCAGTCTGCAGAAAACTAAATAAAATCAATTATACAATTTTCAGAGCAGTAGCCCATATAGAACAAGACCTGTTGATACACTTAAAGTTCCCGCCACATATCGATTGAGTAACTTTTATAACGCCCATATCCATTAGGAGGCCGAAATGAGCTCTGGATAGGCGCACAATTTTGTGTCTATTTGTTCCTAGATTCCAGAGACAAATCTTTAAACATCTTCTAAAATATAAGTTGTTTGCATTTACAAAGATTTTGTGGACTCTTTAGCGAAGATAGCTAGTTGTTCTGGATTCGCTTCTCTAACTTTATTCCGCAAAATGTAACTGCAAATGTAAGTGAATTCCATGCAATTTCTAAGACGAATCTACAATTTTAAGCGAATTCTCTGCAGACTGTAAAACAATTAATTTTTGAACTTTCATTTGAACAATTAAAAGTTGGAGTTGTAATCTTTTTTATGACCCTGCGGTATTTAAAAGTAGGGACTTAACCCTTAACAGCGGAATCCACGAACATATCTTTAGTAGCAATCACCCGAAAATTTACTCAATTTTTACTAAATTTTTCGTGATCGCTTGAAACATAATCGCCGAATTGAATCATTGTTTGGCTCAGCAATGGTCCAGAAAATATCAGCAGTATTTCAGATGAGGTAGATCAGAGATTTGTTGGGGCAAAGCTCCCGTGAGAGGGTTTTGTTTTCTCTCCCAGTATTTGGGATTATAGTGGGTTCAGAGTGATTTCAAATCATGAATTTTTGAGATGAGATAGTTACTGTTGAGAAGGAATTTACTGTTGAGAGATGAGAGTTGTTTTGGGGATTAGGACGGTTCGTTTGTTTTTTTCTGAAAACTGTTCAACTGGGTTGATATATCTTCTTCTTCTTGAAACTAAAAAAACGGATGGAAAAAGTTAAGAAATTAGGCTCAGAAAACCAATGACTACTTTCTTTCAACCAAGTAAGCCCTATTATCGACTTAAACGGTGCGGCAGATAGCTTGGAAACTTCAACAATTTTTTCGTAACCTAATCAAAACGCGCCTTTTTTGCCTTTTTTTCACTTTCTCGCCATATACTCATACCCCTGTTGCATCAACCGTTGAGTACATTCCTCATGTTTCTCTAGGTGCTTAAAGTTTTTATGACTGCGCCTGTTCTCTACGCATTATAAGAACGTCAAA
This sequence comes from Symsagittifera roscoffensis, assembly GCF_963678635.1. Lineage (NCBI taxonomy): Eukaryota > Metazoa > Xenacoelomorpha > Acoela > Convolutidae > Symsagittifera > Symsagittifera roscoffensis. The sequence continues at coordinate 7,632,599 of NC_087071.1, forward strand.
TAGCATGCCGTTGTTGTCAAACTCGACACGATACTTGCCTCAAGTTGCTCTACTAATTGCTCTTGTAGAAAAGCGAGACGCGTGGTCTGCATTTTCAGAGCTTTCAAACCATCCAGTTTGACAGTTCGGCTCAATTTTTTCCGAAGATAAACCAAAGGTTAAAACAGCTAGGGATGAGCGTTTGAATAACACGGAGAAGTCATCTGCTCCTCACCTGAACCGTCAAAATTGAGTTTGGTCTATGGCGACCCGCACAAAGTATTCGATGAAAACGCAAGCCATGATGCGCCCACGGAGAATAATTCATCTGTAGATACGAGTGTACAGCAAGGAACTAATCGTGATTGACCCATTGAACCTGAAACTGCAGAACCCGAGTCGAGATTTTTCACCTAATTTGAAGCTAGATTTGAGCGGTTTGAGCGGTTTTTTTAGACAATTACGCTCAAAATCTTGCTTCAAAATGAGCGGTTTGAGCGGTTTTTGAACGGATTATCGAAAAAAAAAACGCTCAAAAACCGCGCAAGATTTGAACGGTTTTGAGCGGTTTATCTAAAAAAAACCGCTGAAAAACCGCGCAAGATTTGAGCGGTTTTTGAGCGGTTTATCTAGAAAAACCGCTCAAAACCGTTCAAATCTTGCGCGGTTTTTGAGCGGTTTTTGTAATCCGTTCAAAAGCCGCTCAAACCGCTCATTTTGAAACAAGATTTGGAGCGTAATTGTCTAAAAAACCGCTCAAATCTTGAGCGGTTTTTTGAGCGTTTTTTTAAAACCGTTCAAAAGCCGCTCAAACCGCTCATTTTGAAGCAAGATTTTGAGCGTAATTGTCTAAAAAAACCGCTCAAACCGCTCAATTCTTACATATTTTCCAGTGGTTAATTTGCTCAAGCATTTGAAAAAAGTCGCTCACATTGTTTTTGGTCAATACATCGAAAAAAATCTTGCTTGATTTGAGAACGGTTAAGCACTTTTTTAAATTGTAGATAGTATTTCAACTCCCTCTTAGCGTGGCTTGACCAAAAATGCTTATCCTACTGTTTCCAAATATGAAAAAATGCTTGTCTCACAATTTCCGACAGTTTCCTAGACTCTAGTGCAACTAGCTCCTCATCTAATCATGAACTTCGTCATCATATTCGTCATCATCAACTTCGTCAAGATCCATGTTAAAACCAAAGTGTATCGCGAACGGATCTGCATCCCCAGATTTCAGTCACTATCAGCCTCCTCAGAAATGCCGCACGATTTATCAGTGTGAGGCCGCCACCTCTAAAGCAAATGAGTAGACGTGCATGCCAGCAAGTGATCGAGTTTTGTACGCTGCCACTTAAGTTCTCTCAAATGTGCAAGAAGGTAGACAAGCGAGAACCGAAAGTGAAACCAAACAAAACGGAAGCAGCAGGTGCTTGTTCAAAGTTCGAAGATGATGACTGGGAGCGCTGTACAGTTTAGTCTGTCTGACTGAAATTGAAAACCGAGAGGACCTAAGACGTTTTCCATGCATGCAATTGGCCTTCCGAAATCGGGTGAGATCTGATGACACAATTGAGGCTGCAAATGATTCAGCATACACCACGGGTTCCAGTCATGTCCATCACCGACGAGTCATAAAGAGAGCCGGGTCAAAAAAGCTGCACTGGACTCGTGGAAACAGTATTTTAGCAAGCAATTTTCAAATTTATTTTGTAGGGCAGGGAAAATCAGAAACTATAAAGTGCAGGCAGAGTTATAGGAAAAATTGACCCCGATACAGCAAAAAGCCCGATAAGTTTTGATAACATTGCAAAATAACGTGGATAACAAAATCAACAAATTACTAGAGCAATGCCACATCGAAAACTTAGAGAAATGTATTGGATCAATTAGGATCTGAAGGGCGGAGGCCAATCTCGTTTGCCTCAAGGTACTTGAGCGAAACTGAAAAAAAAGTAATCAAAAAATGAATTGGAAATGCTGGACACAGTGTAAGGGGCTGAATACTTTCGAAATTTTACATTAGGTCGATAACTTCAATTAAATCAGATCATAAAGCGGTCCTTTCGCTCCCAACGGCAACAACAAGAAAAAAACTATGCTTAGTCGCCTGACGCGGCGGTTGGATCGACTAATTCTATTTGGTTTTCAAGTTGAACATTAACCAGGGGCTACAAATGGCCCGGCGGGTTATCTATCTCGAAAGCCAAACAATGAAGCAACACCGATCAGCACGTATGATATTATGCTCACAGTCTGAAAACTTAATTCAATATGCAACGCTCTCGGTTTTAACACCCATAGCGCCACCAGGGAACCAAAATTTGGTAATTAGAATCGTTCATCTAATCAAATTGCAGTATGCAAATTTTAATTGCGAAATACGCCAGTAGAGGTCGTCAGGTCATGCAACCGGAAATTGACCAAAAACAAACCAGAGATTTACATGAGCCGACGTTTACGCAATACGAACAAGAATTTAGTCGGAGTTTTTACTCAATAAGGTTGAAGTTAAACAGAATTTTTGATTGGAGTTGTTAATTACAAAAAAAAAACAAAATCTATTGCATCAAATACACATTTATTGTTACCATCGGCATTTAAAGGAGAAAAAATTCCTCCAAAGGACCATAATAACATTTGCATGTCTGATGTTCCCCGAGGATTTAAATTGTAAGCAAAGTAACAACCCTTCTTGAGTTATTTATTTTACAATTTGTTGAATCTCAATTCGCTTCTGATCCACAACTTAATGCCATTAGAGAAGCCCTTAATTTAAGAAATCCGCAAATTCTTGAAATTTTCTGCGCTATGAATCGGTACTATTTCCAATTTGTGAAGGGTTTTTACATAAAAGAGAAGGTCAGCTGTATGGACGACAAAGATTTTTTCCAATAAACTTATCTCCGCAATTAACAACTGAATCCGCGCATTTCACCGTTATCATTTTTTTGAACGAATCTAAGAAATACGCTCCTGTAGCAGTAGATTGTTTTTCGCGCTGGCAATGGTCTATAGTAGCAACCCATATGATAAACTTTTGAATTAGCCAAAAACTGAAATAGCAACCCACGGTGTGCCCCGGAAACTTCACGTGGATCAGCTTCATGTCACACGATGTACCGGAATTCTGTAATGGGGAGGGAATAGAAATCATAATGTCGCCTCTAAATGATTACCGAGAACACAAGAAAAAAATCAGAAATGCTTGGAGAAAATAATCGAAAGTGCCCTTGGCGCCTTCCGCTTCTCAAACAATGCTACTTCGAAAAGCTCGCCATTCGAGGCGCACCATGGTCGTAAAGCAAAACTGGTGCTGCAAAACCTAACAAAAAACCTTCCCTCCAAAAACGTAAACAGGTCACCAGTAATTAAAACAAACAATAATTGTTTAGATGATACAGATCCGAAATTGAAAGAACTTCCGCCGAAACCAACTGGAGCGTGTGCTCAGATCTGACTTATGACCTAAATCATCGAAACCATTCGAGAACATTGACGGATCAGCAGATCCTCAACTTGGAGGACGAACCAGACATATGAACGCCAAGAGTGAACACTGAGCAACCAGGATCCTCAGGATCTTTGTACCAGCTGACCCGGGAACGGAACCTAAAAAGTAATGTCCTAATAAAACCAATAGTGAAAAAACAGAGTGCTCATATACTTACATTAAGCAACGGCGTGTTGCAGCGAAGTCAAAGGGCAACGCCAAAAAACCCGAAAGAAAAATCCGTTGCCAACAAAATCCACAGCACGTGAAGAAACATAGCGTGGACAATGCGACTTCCTTCCGAATTGGAACTGAAATCAAGGAAGCGATCGGAATGACGTTTTGACCCGGACAGAGGTTCAAAGAGCGAGGACAGCGATTATGATTTTTCAATCATGTCTGCTAAACGGGCGCCGGGGATCGCTCAAACGACACGAACCAGCGGCGACTCATCGATATTGTTGAAGGGCAACCACCTTCTACCTTACTTAGGGGCAGAAAAGGGAAACAGAACGGCGACGTAGGAAACGAAAATACGGGTGAACCACAATTCGATACCGAACGCGACAATAATACAGCTCCGGCATGCGACCCCGGCGGAATCATCTGCTCCTCGGGAGGATCAGACATCGTTACCTGTGGAAGCGAAAATTAGATGACGGAAGGTAACTCTGGTTTCCTACAGTATTCAGGAGGACAACAGCAAACACGAAAGGGCTTCGCCATGCAGCGGACGCAAACTCACTGCTGTTATGAAAATGGGTGGTGTAATGACCAATTACATCACGAAAAAGGGAGATACAGATGTAACTCTCAAAGAATTAAATTGATAAAAGTAAGTTGTACAAAAATTTTTTCCAATTTTGTTACATAGGAATCAAAATTGAGCCGTAGACCCCTAATCTTCACTACTACTGAAGGTTTTTCAACATGAATTTTCTTGCGGGTAAAACATTTTAAAAATTGAACAACTACAGCTTACTCAAGAGCACAAAAATTTCCCTGAAACCTTTGCAATCAAACTATGCTCTGGTTTGTTCTGGTTTTGTAATTTGAAAGTAGTCTAAAATCTTAGAAAAAGGTTAAATTGAAACGATAATGTTTTATCTGAAAAGAAATGAAACGAACTGATGAATTTGTTTACTTCAGTTTGTTCAGTTAACATTTAACAGGTCGAAGTTGGGTTATGTTGCCAGGAATTGAGATAAAAGTTAGATGTAAGTTGACAGGAATTGAGATCGAAGTTGAAAATAAGTTGGCAGAAACTGATATCGAAATTGAGTGTTAATCGGTTAAAATTCACAAAATGCAAAGTTTATCCTCTAACTGATCGGTCAATTAATCTACAAGTTTATTAAACGGCGATATTGGCACAGGTGTTAACCAGCCTCCTGATACAAATCTAAATGAGTTTAGTTTATAGGTATACATCAAGGTGTTTATAAAAAAGGCACTGTTTTTTTGTAAAAACTACTTGCTTCCCGCAGTGACCAAAATGGATGAAAACCGATTATATACAGAAAAATCTACAGAAAAACGTAAGTACAAAACCGATTTATCTACAACTCTTTTTCGAACACTAAACGATTTTGTATAGATAGAATCCATTTTATTCCTCCAAAAATAAACGGATTCAATCGCCAAAATAATCAATTTTTCTATCCTTTGCAACTTGTATATAATCTGTAGATAATCTGCATATAATCAGTATGTACTTCTTATACAATAAAATCTGTAGACAATCCCTAGATAATCTGTAGATAATATGTAGATAATCTGTTGAAAATCTGTATATAATCTGTATGAAATTAATTATTTTACTTAAAACCATAGGGGTGATAACAATTTCAAATTTGTCAGTTCAAAATAAAAATTAACAAATTTTTCTGAACTCACTTGAGGAAACTTGGTTGCCGTAAACTACAAGTTTGAAGAGATCCCTCTAAGATTTTGCAATCTAGGCGTTTCCACCGTAAGAAAAGAAATTTTGTGCAAAACTTGTTTTTTTGCCATTTACAAGATCCACCTAATTAGCGCAACTTTCTGAGAAAAACATCAAAAAACATTTTAAAAAATTAACATAGATCAACTTACTTCTTGCTGCAATTTATTTACACAAAAAGTAATTTCAAATTTTTTAGAACAAACCTCACTACAAAAATTTCAATGAAAGCTTCGTTTTAATTTCAATTCAATATACTCATTCTATTTGATTGGCGCAAATGTTGAGAAAATTTGTGTATAATATGTATATAGTCTGTATATGATCTGTATATAATCAGTAGTTTTTCTATAGATAATCCATAGAAATTCTTAGATCATATGTAGACAATCTGTATATAATCTGTTCATAGTATGCATAAAATTTGATTCAGAAAAAAAAACAGTTTCAGAATGTTTTGGCTATGATTATTTATTGTAGATATACAGTATAAAACAATTGCAAAACAAAAAGCATTAATATCGATTATCAAAACTACATAATCGAAGTTTTACAATATAAAATTACAACCGATCTGAAATCTGTATTTTTTTTATAGAAAACACTTTTTATCCTTTTTTGTCAAAGCGGGTTCAGTCTAGTCCTTAGAAATTAACCGGTTTTCTTTAATAATGTGGAATTGATGTTTAAAAAGTATCATTGCCTATACTAGTATTTTCTGTTTCAAATTTGAGTCACATCTTTTTTTGCATACTTTCTAGGGTATAAATGCTCTTTCACAATTTCCTCGAACAAAAAATTTGACTATAATTTTGTGGCTATATTGAGTACAAACTTTAAATTTTCCTCATTTATGCCTTGATTTCTGTTAAAACCACATTTTTCCCTTTTTTCACGTTTTCCCGTGCTCACAAAATTTCAAAAAATAATTGAAGTTTGAGGTAAAATAAGTACCAGAAAGTGAACATCTTGCAATCCAGATACCAAAAAGTCTGGGTCTGGAAAAGAAAAGAATTCGCCTGAAACTTTTCCAGTGGCTATAGAAAAATAGTGGCGACTCTCATCAATTGGTCATCTTAATTAGAGTTCTGATCGCATATTTACAATTGGTTTCTCAATGCCTTGATTTCATTTTGTTCAATTTATAGCTTGAAACCCACATTCGATTTTTTAAACAAAAGCTGAATAAGGCTTCCAGCACCTAAAAAAACTTGAAACATTCAAAAATAGTCTTCTATGCTGTAATCAAAATTCAGCCAGAAATAAGGAAAGGTAAAGCAAGTAAAAAATTTTAACATTTAATATAAAATTATGAAAAAATAGAATTATGCTGTCTAATTTGACTAGTAATGTGTAATTTGTTTGAAATATTTATTTTAACAATTATTCATTTTCGAGAAACTCTACGAGATAAAAAAAGTTAGATGCAGAGGAAGATGTGGTACGTTGTTTTACCTTAGTAAAATATTAGTGTCAAATTTTCCTTGGAAAAGTTTCCTTTCAAAAAATGTTTGATTACTCTAGACGCATTTTATGCAAGACCAGCAAAAAAAATAATGGAGTGCATAAAGCGGTGCGGTGCTCGAATTTCATTGGACAACAATCAATCAGCAATTTTAGTGCAACATTATTGGGTCGTAACAGCTGAAGATCTGAACATTTTGAAACTCATTTGGGTCAACAAGGCTCTTGAAAATACAAAATGGCAAGTTTTTGAAAAAAAATGAATAGTTTTTTTTTCACTTTCGAGAAGCTCCAAGAGATATAAAAAAACCTAGATTCCTCAGCATCTAGTTTTTTCATGTCTTAGAGTTTCTCGAAAGTGAAAAATACTAAATTGCAAGTACTGATTAGTTCTATTAGCCGGACAAATTTTAGAAGAAGTAGAAAACAACTGATCTCATGGTACTCCTGCAGTTCCAGTGATCCTACAGAAGTATTGAAACCTAGAAAAACGAGGAGAATGATCACCAGGTTAAGATTTAGGGCTTCCACATACATACCCAGACAAAAATAGATACTATGTCAAACAGGTGTGTATTTTTGAACAATTTTCAAAATCTGTTTTCAAAGCAAAAAAAAAGAGTAAAAGATTGTAATTAGAAAATAATATGACTAGGGTGCAATCGGCCCCGAACAGTTCTTTCCTAAACTATTCGCAATTAAAGCAGACATATCTCAATCAATCTGCTAGTTTTTTCAGCCGACATTAAAGTACAAAAGAAGATAGATGATTTATGATTTTAGTGCAACACATTATTGAAGAAGGAAAAGCTTTCTCTATGAGGGGAAATGAAAAAAAAAAACAAGAAAACGGCCTCCGGGGAAAATCGAACAAATCTGGGGGTTGTTGAAACCAGCATATTATGGGCGGCAGGGAAATCAGCGGTAATAGTACCTGCAGAGAAGGCCGAGATCAAAAAGGATGAAAAAAGAGGAGTGGGAGCAGGAATGCAAAGACCGGCGGAAACGAACTCATCGGGCGGAAAGAAAAAAGCGCGGCAACCACGGAAACAGTGCCCGGTCTCTCATTCGAGCCAAGACTCACCAGACTCGGATGAGACAGCATCACAGAAGAGTTCCCGTAAACGTACTGCGGTTTCAAGTTTCGGAGTGGTTATGAAAGACATAATCACTCGAGAGGAGAGAATAAAATGGGAAGGAGTAAGGGACAACAATTGAGAAGGGAAGATAGTTGGGAAAAAACGATTCGTAGCTAAAAACACTAAAATTAAACTGACCGGGGAGAGGGTTGATAGACAGTCTAAAACTCAAATAGATTTACAGCTCCATAATTTTGAATAACGATTTGAATTTACTAAGCAGTTGGATATGTTACATGTTTATAGGTAGTACATCTTCAATTTGATACTGAATTTTGTTTATTGTCGCCCCTGAAGCTGTTTGTCACTTGATTTGTACCTGCCATTTTGCCATCCACTGTGACGAGTGCTGAAACAGTTGTGGTGTAAAGTTCTAAAAATTACAATTCGATCAATTTATTTTATTAAACTCACGTTTTGAATCCGGCGTTTTTGTCATTGCGCAGGAATGACAAGAAAAAACCTGTACAAGAAAATTGTACAAGAAAAAAAGCTGGGATTTAAGGCATTCTTGTAAAGTAATTGCACGGAGGCACCAATGCCGTAGGAGCATTGGATAACTCATTTTATCTGTTAAATAACAGCGAAACATGGATTCAACCCAAAATCAATTTATTTTACCTAAACGTTTACGGCAGCTCATTTGGAGACAGAACAAACCCTAGTTTCGATTTTGTACTCATGGCTGGGCAAGCTGGGGCAGGACAATCTACAGAACCTGAAGTCACCTTTGGTTACTGATTGAGGGTGCTGAATGCGTTGAAAGACTTTTTTAAAAAAGGAAGAAAAAGAAACGTTCAGTTCGAGACGTACCAACTATTGTCGACATGACGACGAAAGCAACGGAACGGATAATCATTGCAAATGTTTCAATCAGTTCTCAGCGGGTTGGCGGCACGGTGCAATCTGGTTATCCTGGAGCATATATTAAATTAGACGAAAATACCTTTAGGACCATTATCATATAATAACTGAAACTTTGAACCAAAAATTTTGTTTGACTTTTATCTGTTTTTTGTCTTCTATTTTTAGTTTTTTTTGGGTGATTAAATTTTTTTGATAATCTGTATATCAAAGGTTGTCTTGTTGTACATGTGTTGGAGTACAAAAATGACAACCAATCGAACGAGACAGTGTGTTAAAAAAGTTGGACCTGAGTTTTGGTACAAAAAATCGAAGACATTTTCTCTGAAAGCTTGCTTCAGGATACTTTTCAAAGTTTTTGTAACTAAAGTTCTGTATACTAAGTTATGAGACATTCAGAAGAAAAAAGGCGTTTTTTTAACAAAAACGTTTATACTTTTTTCAAGTATGTATTTTTTAAAATATCTTCTTCCATAACAAAAACTAAAATTAGAACAACATTTTGTTCTACGTCAACAGTAAAACGGTCTATGGGACTACCGTGCAAGTAGCACAAAATTTTCCGACCCTAACCTCAAAAGAAACAATGTCGTTTTTTTGGCATGTTGTGATAAAAGGAGCGAATCAAAAACACTGGATTCCAATAATAATAAGAAAACGTTACTCAACTAAAACTTAATTCTTACGTTTTAAAATAAGCTATTGTAAGCTTTTGAGCATCTACAATAAGACTGCTCGCTCGCTATATCCGCTCGAAAAAAGACGAACAATCAAAAAACTAAAACCAGTTTTTCTCGGCACTAGTAGAAAAAAAAGGTTAAATGTGCTTCAAATCACAACTGTAAGGGTTTTAATATGATATATCATTCAACCCTGTCTGTTGAATATTTGCGGTAGTTGATTTTGCGCGAAAAACAAAAGGTTGAAAGAGAAACTAAAAAACACCTGGATACAAAGTTTTTTTCCCATTTTCAATCGGAATGCCATCTGAAGCTGAATTGGTTTAGAGTTTGAGTAGTTTCAAGAAAAAAAAACCTTTCAGTCAACTCATAATCGGGGTCAATGTCCTACATGATAATTCTCTTTAATGAAATATTCTTCTTCTCTAAGACCACTAAAATCTTAAATTTTTTCCTCTCATGAGTTTCTATTGCTTAAGAAAAATGCAAGAAAAATGTTTTCGATTTTAATGTTCGTAGTCTGCAAGTTTTTTTTTCAAGAAAAACATATTTGTAATTTCGTATTTTGTTGTTGATTGCCTTTTTAAAGTTTATTATGGATGCTTAAAAATTTGAATATATTTAACATAATTATTTAACGAAACATAAAAACCTTCAATTTTCAGAGCTAAATCATTTTTGCCGATGCTTCAGCTTCTCTTTGAGTTAGAATAAAGTTTTTCACAACTCTTTTGTTTACTCTGAAACGCTGTTATATGCAAAATTTTTCGTTTTCTTCCCTCTCATTATCATTCCGTTATCCTCACCATAGTTATTGTTGTTTTTATTTGCCATTGAAAAAGCCGAAATCACAACTTATTGAACGAGTAATTATTCGTAAATACAGCTGAATTACAAATTTGAAACAAACAATGGACTTCATTTTCTAAAGAACGCCATGATATTGTTTGAACTATATTTAGTTTTTCAATTTCGATCAGGTCTTCGATATAGGAAATGCGGTCACTTTAAAAGGTTACTTTTTCCAGAGAAAAAAAACGTTACGAATTTTTATTGTGTTACTCCTTAGAAACTGAGCCAGTCAGTATTTTACAACCAACCCCTCCCCCCAGATACTGACTTGCATAAGACTATTTTGGGATAAAATAGTTTTTTTTCGAATTGAAGCCGCCAAAAACTACGTTATCATTTCCCAACTGACCTCCATAGACCGAAATTGATAATCTTACAATTCCCTAAATTAAAATTTTTAAAAAATACTAGTCATGCATACTAACTCCTACTTTTTGCTGAATTGCTGTCATCAAGTTTTCAAATAACTTTCTTCTTGTTTTGGCATGAAAATCAATGTATCGCAGAAAACAAAAAATCTTTTTGTCAAAAAAAAAAGAAATCATATAATTGTCATATATAGAAATTGCATGACTAACACAATTTTGAAGGCGACAGCAGATAATTTTCTAAGTAGTTTCAAAAGAGCACCAAAAACGTTTCGTTTTTCCAACTGCAAAAAGTTTTATGGCAGTCAAACAAACATTTTTCAAACAAAATAGTCCTGGACATTGTCCTGCATACAAAAGAAAGTTTTTTTTTCGTTTCTCTGAATCATTTTTTGTAAATGCTCAAAGATTTATTTCTTAAGATTGGCATGTTTTTGTATGCCTTGATCAAGCCTGACTAATTAAACATTCAATTTTTTAAAATGACCATTGTTTATTGATAAACAATATAAAAGTTCAATTTTTTAATATATCATATGTGTACGACAACTTTAAGACCATTCCTGTCGTGTCCAATGAATTGTAAATGTAAGACGGTCAATCCGTTGGTGACTCTGTTTTGAGGAAACTAAGTTCTATAACCAACTCGATTACCAACACTTCCCAAAAATTTTGAGAATAAAATTACTTTGAAAAACTCATTTTAATTTTGGTTTTTGGTGAAATGTTGTCAAACAATTTCAATATAGGAAAAATCAAAAAATCATAGATTTTTCATGCAATTTTTTGCGACTATGGAATTGTATGAAAATTGTATGTCTTCCATGAAAATTGTATGATTAGGACTTTTGGTCAACCCTGGTACTTTTTTCAAAAAGGTTTGAATAACTGTAATTTTGAAGCACTCTTTCAGAATAGAACTGTTCTTTAAAAGATTGCTCGGCCGCATATGATTACAAACTATTTTCATTTTGCTGAACTTTTGTGGAATTTGGCAATCAATTTGTTGTAGAAAAGATAGATTCTTGCTCCTGTGAGTTACAGTTATATCCACCTCGAATTTTTTTGGAAAATGTTATTTTCCCAAAATAGTTAATTTTTGATCCAAAATTTTTTAAAAGACGCCGAACATCAATCAAAAATTGAGGTTTCTCTGAGCCTTAACAAACCTCAATTATTATCACTTTTAGAGAATAAAAATGTTCGAAAACTTTGTTGCTTCAAATTTTTACTGTGCGCAAAATTTTTCAGCAACAAGCGCAACTTAAGGTTTGCGGTAAAAATCCGATAAAAATAATCGCATACCTTTACTTGCTAGTTCAAGCTAAATTTGCAATACAAGATTTATTTTTTCCATTAGAAAAGTTGTTTTAATGATGTTTAAATCTCTGATTGTGTCAATTATTTACATATAAACGTTACCACGTTCATTGCATTTACCCTAACTGAAATTCTAAAAATAAAACTGCACAAAATCTTAAAAAGCGCAAACTATTTTTGCTCAGTTTTAATTGGATCTCATCAAAGTATTTTTGGTCACAAAGACCTCATTTTTCAGGCTGATTTAGTTCTTCCCTTCCGATTGATTAATTTTTGTCACATCAATCACTCCACTTGATTTTTTACTTGAAGTCTTCGAATTTTAATTTGGCTCTATGAGACCTTGAAATTGTTTTCAACTCATCTAACTAAATTTTAATTTTTTTCGTTAACGGTAGTAATTGCGCAAAACTTCAAATGTCAAATTTATCAAGCATATAGAGAAAATTTTCGGAAATTGTTGATAAAAACAATGTAAGATTTCGTGGGAAATTCAGTTTTGATACTTTTTCGCTTTTATTTGTAAACGTGTACTTTTTTAATGCGGAATTTTTTTTTCGAGATACTATTTGTTAAAAAAAACTTATTATGAAAAAAATATTTGTACGTCTATTGCCTTCAAATCGGTGAAATAGTTTGATTTCAGGCATAAAGATTTCAGACAAGTTAGTTGGTCCAAATACTGGATTTTTTCCGCAAAATAAATCACTTCGAAATTTTTCCATTTTTCTTTCAGACTGCATCAATTCCCTAAAAAAGGAGAAGTTAGTTCAGGAGGGTCCATAAAATTTAGTCGGAGTGTTGAAAAACTTGCCCGAGGTATCACCAGTCGCTCTTTTGTTTAAAAGCTGAACTCTTTTTTTTTCACCTCTGCTCCGGTTGCAAATCGTATCAATAAGAGACTTTGAGCCGATTGTCAATCAAATCAGTTTCTGGATGATACATTGGACACTTTCAACAAAAAGATGATTATAAATTAATTTTACTTCTACTCTTTGTTTTTTTAAGTTATTTTAAGAAAACCTGAGCATTCGCAAGATTTTTGTATTTTGATTCGACGAAATGCATAGCTTTGCAATTATAAATCACGACAAATATTTTACTTATTGAGATGATATAAAAGTAACTTTCAGTCACTTGATTAAATACCAAACGAAAAGTTAAAAATATATATTTAGCTTTATCATTTAAGAGCTTGATGGGCGTTTATTGTTCTTTCTTATTTGAGTTGCTTTTTAATGACTGCATCTAAGTGTTTAGCAAGTGCTAACGAGTATAACAATTGTTTTCATTATTTCAGTTTTTAATAATTACCTCTTGATAAAAACATTTTCGAAACAAATTTGAGTAGAGTTGAAGAGACTTTCTTTATTTGCTTTTAACAATTTGAACACATACATTGTAACGCAGTACTCAAAGTATGTCTCCAAATATTGATTAGAGAACTTTGTCAGTCAAGTGTCGACTTCATTCCATATCAGTTCAATGAAATTTCCCTCATTCTCGAACTCTCATAAAATATCGGGTCAGGTTTTCAATTAACGCAAAAAAAGACATAAACTTTTTTCATTTCTAAATGAGTAGCTGGCCTTAAAAGGAAAAACTTGTCATTTTAGGTTCTAGTCCCCTGGGGTTGATTTGGAGAACCGTTTCTGATTTTATCAGTTTATTATCACTTTTTTCTCAATTTTTGCCCTTTTTTCAATACTGTGCAAATACTCTGTCTTTTTTCAGCAATTTTCTTTTCTTTAAAAACAACCGGTGGTTTTAAGTCTTTAATTTAAAAAATTTGTTGAAATTTATGATATATTTGACTGATTTTCAATTTGTTTTTGTTTTTCCAGGACACAAAGACTTGGGCTATTTTTGGACTTTTTGCCCCTGGTATAAATGTATCCCCCTCCCATCTGTCTCCACTCTTAAAACCCGATAAAGGAACATAACTTCGATTAACGTCAACTTATTTGTCTGATTTGCATTTTACCATTTGCGTTTACCATTTTTTCACTATTCCCAAATAAGAACTTGGAGTGTCAAAATGTTTAAAATAACAGTAGGAAAAAAGAGGCAAAATCAAGAAAATCCGGGGCTGAGTTTTAATTAAAGGAAGAGTATCTTTTAAGACATCTTGACAATTAAATAAATCCCTGGTAAGGAAACTTATGAACAACTTTAGGAACAACTTATAACAACTTATAACAACTTCCATCTATTATCGCTGAGTCCGAATTAGAGTTACTAGTCTCATTTTCAAATCTCTTTAATTCTTTTTAAAACTCTTGAAGGCTCCAGCTTAAGACATCTGAAGTCAAAACAAATTTGAAAATATCAACAACGAAGAAGACTTACTTTTGCCCAAAATGAAAACAAACTGGTCCGTTGAAAAAATCAACAACAATAACAAAAACATTATACTTGAAGTAGAGCAATCAAAAAACATTCGAAGATGCTTATTGCATCGAAGTTATCGCAAGTCGGTGATTTCAGTTTCGTCTTTGAAGTTAATTGTGCTTATTTTACTATTAACTGAAGCTATCGTTGATGCTCGGAACCTTAGATGGGGTAAGTACTGACTTTGCTATGCTATTTTTAATAATTTTACTGCTAAATTTGAAAGAAATAGATTTATTTAAAAATTTTTCGCGAAATTTGAAAAATTAATAATTTGAAGTGTAAATCCTTAGAGATAAATTTAAGAAACGCTTTTTTTATTCAACTCATTTTCCTTCCAACACACACTTAGATCTGGTAATGAATTCATCAAAAAAGAAGTTTTTATACCTATATCTAATCATAAAAATAGACAAAACCCTCTCAAAAGAAAAAAAATTAGGAAGATGGAATTCAAGTACAATAAGCTGACATATTTTGCTTTAGCTACCATGAGATGTCATTTGCTGATTTAAGTACCAATTGTAGTCAAATCTCTCTTAATTTATGGTAATTGCTTTAGTAAATTAGTTCTTCCAACAAAAGTTTGACCGATTTGCTATTCAAGGCAGCAGCAAGTATAGGTTAAAAAAATATAATAAAGAAAATATTAAAGACATGATAAAAATTCTTTGATTAAAAATTGCCATTTCAGACATGACTTTTGATCATTGATAATTAATTGATGACACATATATGAAAAAATTCAAATCAATGATGACTTGCTATTTTATATTTTTGTTATCACAGTTGTTTTAAATATTGAGCACTTTTATTTCAAAAAGAAATCTCGACCTGTGAGCTCTCTGCGCTAAAGAAGAGTTGCTAACAAAAAACAATGAATTATAGGTGAATTACTTTAAAACTTTAAAACGCTAGAGCTCCCGCAATATTAAGAAAATTGAAAAATATCAATACCAAACATTGTAAATAATTTTTGTTGCACTTTTTAAAATGTGCATAGTAATTAGAATTTTGTTCGAAAATTAACAACAACAAGCCTAAATTTTAGTTTCGTTTTTCTTCATGCATTTCAATTAACAAAAAAAATAACAACAAATCATTCCCGATTGATTGATGAAACATCGCTGAGCGGTTGATGAAACATCGCTTTATTAGGAACAAATTGATGAAATTATTGCTAAGTCATTAGTGTTCAACAAATTATCAACGATTCGTCAATAGATCATCGATGAATTATCGACGATTCATCGCTTAAAAGTTTATCAAAAAATCTTTGATGATTCATCGCTAACATATTGCTGAGCCAAGAACCAACAACAGTTTTTTAAGCAGTGTAACCCTTAAAATAAACACAAAATCAGTGATGAGTACCTCTGGACAATTGGGAAGGCGAATAGTTGTCATTACACGATTCAAAAAAAATCTTGCTCCTCTGCATTATTACAGTGCGCTCGAATAATTAAAACAGTGCGCGGCGTATAAAAATTTTAAGCAGAGTCACAAATAGGTATTCCTACTCGTTTCTTGTTAGTTATGTTGTTGAAGTCACTTGGAAGTTTACCAAGCCTGCTTGATGCAAAACATTGCTTATTGTTCCGACTTTCGATACAAAAGCAACGGAATATTTGTGCTCGGGGTGGGTTTTTTTCATCAGACAAAGTTTGACTTTTTAACTAGCCATTTTTGACGGATTTTTTTTTACATCTCTCGAAAGGTACGGTTGTCCTGAGCTTAAATTTGAAAAGAAATTTTTACTTGTGATCATTTTCCGTAAAGTTATGCGGGATTAAAGATTGCCATTTTGGCCAATATGAAACATTTAACGCGCGATATATCTCGCGCTATTAACGCGTAAGCGGAGACTTAATCCGTCGTAGAAATCGTTCCAAATTAGTTGAAGGAAGCTTATTTGCCATAATTGATGTGTTACTGGAACCGAATTTTGTCACTAATTACTTTATACGGCGTGTGGAGGGAAAATTAACAAAAAATTTTTCATTTCATTTTATTTTTTTTACAATTAATTTTTTCATGTTATTACTGCTTCATTGACATTAAGAGGCAGTCGGAATATTCAGGGCTTCGCTCTGATACGAGCAGTCTTGTTATTTTATAGCAGTTTTTAAACAAAACAAAAAATGGGAAAAATGTTGCACTTATAAAAAAAACACTACCGAAGATGCAGCATTCTTCTCAATTTTAACTCTGATAAATGAAAATCAAAACGAAACTTGTATTTCGGCTGTGTTTTCATTGATCATTCAGGTGCTACTCAATTCAGATGAACTCGCCATGACTACCAAAAAGCATCCCGAATTTACCAAAAATCCTTCTCATACAATTTTCAAAAATGGGCAAAAATGCTTATTATACAATTTCCTACAACTCCAGACGTACAGCAAACTTTGAAATTAGGCTATAAAATTTGAAGCCAAAAGTTTTACTTGTCGAAAATTGTTGCCTGATTTTTTTGGCTTATTTAAAAACATCTTATATTTAAGAACAATAAAATTTCAAATTTAGATTCGTATAACATGTTTAATGCAATTTTGTTTCTTTGGTATGAAAAATTACCCCGAAGACAAAATAATGAATTTTTGCCTGCCAAATTTTTTTCTCGAAAAACTCTAATTTGAAAATGAACGTGATTTTGCGACTAAAAACGGAGCAGAAATGTTTCATGTAAAAAAAATTACTTATCATACAGTTTTCATATATAGATATTGTATGATAAACATTTTTTCCATACTTTTTGTGTACGAAATTGTATAATTTGCTTTTTTTTAATGAACTGTGTGATAAACATTTTTGTGTATGGAGGTCAACTACAACTTGTATTCACATACGGACTGCTATATTTGATACTTTATTGGTCTTTTTACGAAATTTAATCTCCGAAAAACAGAAAAAATTAAACTTTGAGTTCAATTTTCTCTGAAATTTCCTTCAGCAAAATTGCTAAGTCCAAAGATTTGTGGTCTACAGCAATTGATTTTCTTGTTTTCTGCCACGAATTTCGTCAGCAGCAACAAACTGAGATAATTTGATATACGGATGTGTTGTTCGGTTTGGACAGTGATATTTGCCTAGTAACATTATTCAAACCATTAAAATTGGTGCAGTAAGGTTTCCGTTATACAGAGCTGATATAAATTATCCGGACAAAATGAATAAAAATTTGAAAAATTTAAACGCATCTTTCTCAAATTGGGTTGATTTTAGACAACAAAAAATGATGACTAACCTTGCTTAAAAATTTACCCGAAAGAAATGATGTTTTGCAAAATACGGGCCCAAAAAATTACCGCAAAAAGGATCGTTTTTGGCTTTGATCAGTCAATCAGAAAACACTCCAAAGCTAATTGATTGTTTACTGACAAAACTATATCACTGTTAGCCTCCTATGTAGGCCACCAAAAATTAAGGAGGGTATAATCTCCATCTTCATATTGTTAAATTGACGTTTTTGCCTATCAAACGAAAATAAAGTTGTTGATACAAAACTGACAAAATATACCTTTGTTAAGTTTTGGTGGGGTACATGAAAGCCCTGCAGTGATATAATTTTGTCATTAAATAAACAATTGGCTTTGGAGTATTTTCTGATTGACTAAACAAAGCCAAAAATTGTCGTTTTTATGGTATTTTTTGGATCCGAATTTCGCAACACAAATTGCATCATATTAATTCAGGTAATATTTTAAACAAGCTTTCTGTTTCCCCCTCAAAATAAGTAATCATTGGCTCCAAAAGCGCCTTTAGATATTGTTTAAAATTTTATAGCCAAACATGGATATCTCAAATTAGTACAAAGGGGGACTCTTTGGGTCGGCAGGGGGTCAAAACCATGGCGGCAAGCTACTCAAAACTACTCGTGCGCTGCAGCTTACTAAATGAACTCTTGTTAAAGAAAATCTGCGTTCAGTTAGTTTCAAATAACTGATCTTGATATTTGATATCCGGAAGCTCAAAAAACGGTAGCCTCGAGTTGGGGGGTGGGGGTGTTTTGTTTACCTAAGCCAACTTTTAAAACATTTTTCCAACTGTTTGTCTATGTTTCAGGAATGCGCGTGTCAACTAAGAGAAGTGTGGACAATTCAAGGAACATTCTCTTGTCAGCTCATCAGCCTCGGAGCAGAATATCACAAACCGAACATGCCCCCCTTCACTTGAGCAGAGAAGTCATACCAGACGGAGTTATGCTTCAGCTACGCACGCCGATGCATTACACAGTCACTGCTATAAAAAAATATATAAAAGTTCAAAATATTAACAACAAATGTTATAACAAAAAACGGGAAAATATTTCAATAAATATGATTCTGTAAAATTTTGCTGAAATTTTTAGATCAAGATGTTTTTCTTGTATTTTTTCATTTTTTTATAAAACAATCCTGAATTTCTTGAATACAGTGTTTTGTTTCCAAGAGTCTCTTCATTTTGATTTCAAAAAAAAAATCGAAAGTTTTTTCGACATTTTTTTTGGCCGTAAGACCATGTTTTGGCCAAAATTTCTGCGGCGCAGGCAAAACTTTTCGAAAAAACAGGCCAGAAAAGCGCTTTTAGGCACTTTTTGGAAAGTTTTGACAAAAAAATCTAATAATAAACGATCCCCCCCCCCCCTAAATCCGCCCCTACTCTGACCATCCAAAGGGTCCATTTCATGACACCCCTCTTTTGTTCATTGACCCTTTAAAGTTTTAAGGTACCTTTGGATCCCTTATAATTTTTTTTGAGAAGAGCCTTATAACCTCCAAAGCCCCCCTCCCCCCTTCCAATAGATAAGTTGATATCTTCCACACCAGCATTTAAATCAGATTAAATCTGCTGTAAGTAAAACACTCGATTCTGGCTGGCTGAAAACTCCCATTTAAAACAAGTAAACATCCTCACCCCCCTCCCCCCCCCCCCCCCAACTGCTCTTGGGGTAGGATGTTAGCGTGGTCCAAAAAGTATTCTAGAAGTATAGCACGGACTGTTTTGTTTTGTTTCTTTGCCAAAAAGGCAGAGGATTATGACGAAGAAAACTCTTTGAAGGACCTGATGACTGTCTTGTACGGGGACGAGGGGGATGATGACGAAGTCGTGGAGGAAGCCAGAAGTTTCACCAACAATTTCTCAAAGAGCAGTAAGTTATTCCGTAGTTGAGTTAGGCCAGATTAGACTGGAAGACAAACCCTTACACAACAGGGTTACCCAATTTGAGAAACCATGTGTCGCAAAAAGCGGTTACATTGAAGTTAATGAAGATTGCCGTTGTATGAAACCGTTGCAATGACCCATTTTCCATGAATGTCCATCACATCATTTTACATTTTAATCATGAAAATATCTTCGATAGACGTCAAAACAAGTTCGTTTCATAAAAAAAGGTTAACCGACATAAGTGATTCTTATGAGTGATTAAGTTTTTCAGCATAAATGAAATAACGTATGGGTTCTGCACGACCAAATAAAGTGATGCGTAAGAACTTTCAGCTTAATTATACAAACATTTGTATGAATGATATCTCCAGCCGTGCTTCAAAAAATGCGCTAAGTTTCTTTAGAAATGTTGTTACAAACCATTAGCCTTGAGTGTATCTACAATAAATTGATAGATCTGATACCAATAAGTATGCTCCCACGAAATAAATATGCTCTATGCTCCCACAAGACTGCTCCCACGATTGTTCCGATCGCCCTTTAAGATATCGGCAGTTTTTTCTAAATAAAAAAATCGGTAAAGGGCGCAGCGCGCATGAGTTTTTCATATCGGCCAAATTAGCAGTTTTAAACCCGTATAGTTTACACAAATAATCTTTCGGTGAAAAAAAAAATCATAAAAACATAAAAACTCCGCAAAAACCTTCGAAACGCAAACCAAAAAGTAATGTTAGAAACCATTCATGAGCTCAATTTTTCCTTATATTCCCCACTTGCTTATCAAAAAGTAAAAAGTGATCATTTTTTGCTTGGTGCCTTATTTAAAAAAAGCTTGAATTAAAGCCATTAGGAAAGAATTGTCCATCTTGCTCCGATTTACTAGGGCGAATTGCATAATTACCCTACTTAGCAATTTTTGAACAAGAAAAAAATTAAAACAACAATTTGAGGGCCTCGAAAAAAGTCTGCAAATGTGTGTCTTTTAATGAATCGTCTTGCTGTTTTTCAAGCTAATGCAAAAAATACTTCTTGCACTTTTAAAAATAACTTTGTCTTATACCTATTTCAGTTGGAAATATATAATTGAACAAAATGGGGTTATGATACAAAATCTATTAGAATAATTTTATGCACATAAAAAGAATTGATTAAGAGCAGGGGAAACCTTATAGGGACACTTTTTTGAAGATGTCTCCAAATAATCTTTAATACGCCCGCGAATGTAGAATTATTGATGCATGCACGTTAAAAATTGAATTCAGATTTCCGCAGATAAATTGAAACCACCAGATGTCATCATTTAAAAAACCAGACTACATGTATCAGAGGAGAAGCATAAAAGGCAAGAATGTCAATTATGGCCTAGCTGAAATTTTGAGCATTTTTTTTAAAGAAAAAAACGTTGTTAATATGATTTTTTTTTTAAAATCAATGTGCAAAAGTACTACAAAAAAAAACAAACTAACGGCTAATTCGAACAACAAAGACTAAATCGAAAAAAGTAAAGTACTATTATTTGGATCACTTTATTAGTTTAAAATCAATTTGGAATGGTTACTGAGACAGATTTGTTCACCGCTTATCAGAACGTAATATGTCACGCATTAAAAATTCTATGTCAAATAGGCCCAAACACCGATTTTCAATCCATTTTCAACTTTACAAAAAATAAATACTCAACTAAAACATCGTCACAATTTTAAGCTTAGTTCAGCGATGTCTTTTGGTCTTAATAAACGCCCGTCAAATATTGCCATCGGAACTCTATAAATAGAAGCAGACATTGATTCACAAGAGTGAAAACAATTGAATTCAAAAGTAGGGTTTGAACAGGCATTCACTACTTTATATTTCACTAATTGTGCTAATAAAGATGCTTGGTCTGGGTTGAATTTGCCCATTACGATTTTTTTATACTTTCTAAAGCTCATAATAAGAAAAATCTGCAGATTTTAATGAAACAAGAGTTCAAAATTTGCCGCTCATTAATTATCATTCGACTTTCACGGATTCCAATTAAAAGTGTTTCATCTATAAACTTACTACCTCAGTTGAAAAAAAAATCAAAAACCTGCGAGTTTGAAAAAAAACTGCTGTTGATAAAATTAACTCTGAGCAGTTTCGACTTGAAAAAGCTCTTCATAATGTGGTGAAAATTAAGCTAACAATTAAAAACCCGGCGTTATCTCTTTCGAAGGAAAAATCTGATTGCCAATTTACGTTTTTAATCTAGATTGAGATTCCTTAGGACAACAAATCACGATTGACTCCTGTTTTTTAATGAAATCGATTTGCATATCATGCTCAAAACATGCTCATCATATATTTTTCAACTCGAACAAAACAAATTGGTGGCAGTTTTGGTTATATGAGAATAACTTTGGAGCAAAAAACTCTCGAAGAA
This sequence comes from Symsagittifera roscoffensis, assembly GCF_963678635.1. Lineage (NCBI taxonomy): Eukaryota > Metazoa > Xenacoelomorpha > Acoela > Convolutidae > Symsagittifera > Symsagittifera roscoffensis. The sequence continues at coordinate 7,654,637 of NC_087071.1, forward strand.
AAAAATCTTTATGCATCATTTCATAAATTGTATGATACGCTAATTTCCATAGAAAAAATACAAATCCCTTTTTAATCCCTGTTTTGCCTTTTTTTGGTTGCAAATTTACCTCTGTCCTTGAAAATACATTTTACCAAAAAAAAATGTTTTACTTTGTGTCTATAACGTATTCCAGGTTGAGTTTTCCATCCGAATAAAATTCCAAAAATCACAATCAAATAATTTTTAATAAACGCATTAATTTTTTTATATTTGGATTTACAAAGATAAACATATATATTTATTTGAAAAAAAGGCCTCTTTTCTTAATCACCGAAACTTGAAAATGAAAAATTTCTAGCCGTATACAATTTACGTTTTTGATAGTTCTCTTAAGTACGTTTGTTAAGCTCTGTGTGAAATTCTTGACATTAGCTTACATGCAAGTATTATCACATGCAGCCCGGGGTGACCGCCATAGACCGAAAATGCTAGTCATACAAATTTCATACTTTTTTGCAAAATCAATTTAATCGAATTTCAAAGGTATTTTATAGCTGTTTTGGTATCGAAATTGGTATCTCTTCATAAAAAAAGGAAAAAAATGGTATGAAAAAAAATGCTAGTCATACAATTTCCATATATGGAAATTGTATGATTAGCATTTTAAAAAAAATATGAAAAAAAGCTTTGAACAATCAATTCAACTGCTGGCAAAACATTTAAGCGTTTTTTGGGCTGCTACAACTGAAAACTTTGACTTTTTTTTGTTTTTGTTTTCTGAAAAATAACACTAGTCATACAATTTCCATATTTGGAAATTGTATGACTAGCATTTTTTTGATGGCGACGAAGTGTTTTTGAAATTGCCCCCAAAAATGTTTTTGTGTTTTTTTTTCAATCGCAAACTGATTTTCGTATTCAAACAAACATTTTTTGAAAAAAAGAATTTTGCGTGCAAAATTTAATTTTTGTGTGTATAACGTAGTCCTGGATATACTAATATTGAGTTTTTTTTTCAGTTTCTCTTCATAACTTTTTTCAAAAACGCTTAAAACTCCTCTTTCTTTTGTATGACATGTTTTTGTATGCCTTGATCAATGTCTGGTATTTAAAAAAAATTCAAAATTTAGAAATAATCATCTTTAAAAAATTATTGCTAAAATTTAGAAGTTCATTACTAGCGTTTATTTGTGTGAGACAGAAGTAACAAGTATTAGGCTGGTCCCAATACATTTTTTATGCGAGACAGTCAAACCTTTGGTTACTACGTTTGAGTAATCACGGTTCATGTCGTTTGTGTTTGGTTACGAACACAACCAAAAAATGTTGAGAAATTAAAATGTAAAAAATCAAAACTTTTGGTTGATGGAAAAATGCTAGTCATACAATTTCCATATCTGAAAAAATATTAATCATAGACCTTTCATGCAACTTTCTGTACGTATGGAATTGTATGGAAAGTGTATGACTAGCATTTTTCTATATATGGAAATGGTATGACTAGTACTTTGGTCATCCCGGGAGGTTATTTTATGGCAGAATATCATTAGTTATTGTGATTCGGATGTAAGACAAAGTTAAAGTTTTAAGACAAAAGAAAGGTCAAACAGCTTGTCATACAATTTAACAGTCTGGAAAAATGCATGTCATAAAATGTCATAAAAGAAAAAATTGCGAATTTTAATTTCATAAAATCTTTGTTGTAAGAAATATGGCAAAAAGATGGTTATTTAATTCCAAATTTTGGCAAAAGTTGCTTATAATAAAATTTCATGGTAGCATAGTTTAAAATCTTCATAGGTTGTCATGATTTTTTTGGTCTATGTAATAGTATGAAATATTATGATGAGCAGTTTTTTGCAACCGAGGAGGTTCAAGGAGGCTCAACAATGTGCAAATTACACAAGGTGCATCTATACAAATCTTAGTACTATATGCATACCCGGGATTATCAACTAAGATCGAAGTTGCTAGACCTACCATGTCACGCATATAGCTTTATTCTGCAAGGTTAATGGATCTTTTTATAATATCATTATCACTGGCGCACGCTTGATACACAGTAGGGTTATGCAGAAAAATAAAGAAAACGATCCCAGAAAAAATCTCATCAGAAACGTTAAGAACATGCTACAATAAAAATTATTTTAGATAAAAAGAAGCTCGAAAATTTTTTCATATCAATTTTGCCATTTTAATCATTTACTCTAATTCAGTAAGTGTCACAATAGCGAAGCGCTGTTTGGGTTGAGTTGTTTTTTAAAACAAAAAGTTTAGAATTTTTTCTTTTCTGTGAAAGTGTTTTAGATTCTCTGTTTGGAACAAAAAACTGTTTATCCTACAGTTTTAATACAAAAAGTGTTTGGGAAATTGAGTTGAAAGTTTCTCAATAACTGTTTTATCACAATTACTGTTTTATCACAATTTTCCAAATATCGCACAATTACTTCTGTTCTCTAACATTCATTTTACCAATCTTTTTGCAAGCGAATTTCTTTTGCTTTTCGTTTTTGATTGTTATTATGAAACCAAAATCAGTTTAAAAATTATGATACTATGTTCAACTTATACCTAAAAAAAACGTACTTCTATGTGGTAATGATACCACCATTCATTTACATGGCAAACTAGCAAAATCATTTTATCTGTGTTTTGTTTTCACTATATCATTTTTCTTGGGTGAGATCTTTTTGAGTTTTAATTCATGAAAACAAAACTTCTTTTCATAAAATTTTCTTATGTGAAAAAAGAGGCAACCGATCGAAGAAATGGACAAAGTTGAAATTTTCTTATTTTCTATTTTGGCCTAACAAAAACTGGTTTGTGTCAAGCTTCAAAAACAACGTTTTTACCCGAGTTTGTTAGACGCAAAATTGCAAACTACGTTTTGCTGAGTTGACATTTTTGGAATAGAATTGTTTTAGCCAATTCTGGTTTCGGTCATTCATGCCAAGTCATTATGTCGGCCTGCGAGAAAATTGAGATCCAGAATTGAAAAATTGTGGCTTACACTTGCTCGGCTAAATAAATGTGATTTATTTTTTTTTTAGTTTATGCAATCCCTTACTCTGCAAAATTGCTTGCCCTACCATTTTACGGTCTGAAGAAAACTTCATTTTGCTTTATTTCAATTGCTTTTTTAAATTGATACAACTTCTTTGCTCCAGTTTCTTTAAGAATAAAAAGACCAAATTTCACCAATCAGAATCACTAAAATATTTATTATGTTTTAGCCCGTGCTATTATGTCGACAAGCACAAATCGTCACAAGTCAGAAGATCGTCTGAAAACAAACTCTTTCAACGGCCAAGCAAAACTGTTCACATAAAATTGGTGTGAAGAGTTGAGAGCTCAAAATGATTCAAACACTAACAACACGTCAATTTTTGAGAGTTGAAATAAAACTAATTTGAATCATTTTGAGTTCTCCCAAATTACACCTAGAAAAATTGCTGCAAAAAGTATTGAGGAAAAAAACCGTCATACCGTTGCAGATCTTAAGATAATCTTGATTCTAAAGCTCTGATTCTCGTCAAGTTACATGTTAAATGATGAAGCAAAAGCATTGTCAAAATTTAAGAGTGTGGAATTTACATTTTGCCAGGTAACTTTCTGATGAAACCCGCACTAGAGCTTAATGAATAAGAATTTTTTGTATCTGAATTTCTTGTTCAGTCTCTATAAAAGTCCAAAACATTCAATTATAATCAAATAAAAAAAATAAGATGAAATGCGAATCACAACACTTACATTTTTTCAAATAAAATCCATGTTTAATCAAATATTATAATCAAATACAACAGATTATGATATTTTTTAATCTAAACTTGATTTGAAATTTAGCAAATTGTTTCCTTCCATCATATGAGCCCCATTTAAACGCCCCAGGGTTTGCGCAAAGCCTTAGTTTTTTTGAAAACCCTATGAAGTATATAAGAAAAAAAAATTCACTTGAATTACATTACTTAAAAAGTTCTCTTACTATCAATTATCGGATTTTGTTAAGACTAAAACTGTACGACTCATTTTGTTCTGTCCTTTATTTGGGCAAATTTCCGGTATCGACGGAACACGCCTGAATGTTCATGAATATTCAGCAAAATTTAGCTTACAGTTTGATCCTTAACAAAATCCGGTTTTTTGAAGTAAAAAATTTTCTGTGAGTACAAATCTGGTGTTAGTATGAATCATTGAACGCTCTGGCTGCCCTTTAAAATGACAGAAAAAAAATCTATACTTTTTCAAAGACCCCCTCACAACACTTCATATACAAAATAAAGATTGCTTCGAATATTTTTTTATCTTTTTGTTTCTCTCGTCATTCAATTTGCTTTTGTTTCTGAGCCGAGATATTTTTTCGCATACGCTTCACTTCGACAACTCAAAAAATTGCGCCAATTTGACGGCTTTAAAATTTCCAAAGTTTCACTGATCATGATAACTTTTGATTTTAAAAAAACTCTGAGCTCAGTGCGTCAGTTAATTCTTTGAAAGTATTGAAATTTTGCCTGAAAATTGTTTAGGTAACTCCAAAAAAATGGATTTCTGGTAAGCGTTGATTTTCAAAACTTTTTTTCGTCGAGCATTAAATGAGCCCACCAAGCCAATAGCTACGAGCCAAAACAATACAAGTTTTGACGAACTGTTTCGAAAAGCCTACAACTCATTTTGAAATTCAGTTTAATTTTTTTACAAACCTAATTTTTGTTACAAACATAGATGAACATTATTATGAAAGTTTCCGCTAAAATCACGTGTCTGTAAAAATTCATGAAAATTTAAGTGCTAAATCTCGCAGTGCTGTTACTGTACTGATTCAAAACGTTCTGACACAATGATAATTGGGGCTTTTCGTGGCTCTCTTTCAGTTTCAGGGCACTGGCGTAAAATTTTAATATCAGGTTGTTGGAAATTGCGTCATACGGTAACTTGCATGGAAAAAATCTAAAGTTTTGTTAAATTGCTCACGCTGCCACTTTTTATTGCAAGTTACAACTAAAAGTCGAAGTTATAGAGCATTGGTGAGTCAATAATCAGAAAAACCCGAACATTTGTCATTTCCCTTTCTAACTACCCATTTACCTCGGGATGTTTTTCCCTATGCCCACGGATAGAGTGTTGAATTTTTCTCAGTAAACTCAAAAAGTGCATAGTTCTATCAAAGGGTATAAACAAATTGAACAGCAAAATTTCTAAATTTATCTCTTTTTTCTTGATAAACTTTTGATGATATGTTTTTTCTGATCACTGAACAATATATAAAGTTATGCTGAAATGAAACTATGGACACAGATGAACCATAGTTGCTTAAGTGCTTATGATGTTACTGGTCTGCATTTGTCAACATTGCTAAAAACTCTGCTGGGCTCTTTTTTATCCCCAAAACTTGTAAGTTGTAGATTTGTGTAGACATATGATTACTAGATTCGGAAGGGTAAATCCAAGTTTTAACATATCTATCCCCTTGTTATAATAAAACTGAATAATTTTTTGAAAACTAATTTGAAGTTGCCATATTGCAATAAAACTTGGCATCTTGAACAAAGTAACAGTTGTGAATAAATTTTATTTCAAGATTTACATGTTAAATTTATGCCTGTAGCCGTTATTACACGAGAAACAGCTGTGAAATTGTAAAGTTTGAAAAACGGGGAAAGTGGAACTGAGCTCTATACTGAAAGAAATCTAGTTTGCTCTACGACGCTAACCCAGCAGGCATTATATCATATCATTTATCAATATCAGAAAAAGCACACGCTTCGCTCTTGTTGCTGATTACAATTATTGTTTGGACTTTCCTTACAAAAGTAACGGAATATTTGTGCTCGGGTGGTTTTATCTTCAGCCATACTTCGACTTTTTATTAGCAATTTTTGACAGTTTTCTGAGCTTAAATTTGAAAAAACATTCTGTAACCATTTTTCGTTAAGTTATGGTGGTGTAAAGATTAACATTTTAACCAATTTTGGACAATTAACGCACAATAAATTTCGCGCTACTAACGCAAAAAGCATCACTTCGTAATTTATATGGCGCGGATGGGGGGATGATTTTCATTTAAAAAAACTCAATACGAAAAAAAAATAGTTTTGTTTTAAGAAATTTGTTTTTTTTCATGTTACTACAGCTGAATAGACCTTATAAGGCAGTCGGAACATTCAGGGCGGCTTCGCCTTGATACGAGCAGACTTTTTGAGAATTTTTTAAAAAGTTTTGCCGTGTACCTGAGCAGTTTTTCTAAGAGGATGTTTTCATAATTCTAATAACCGGTAAAACACTAAAATAAGGAACAAGACTGCTCGTATCAAAGCGAAGGCCTGAGTGTTCCGACAGTCTTTTAAGGCCTATGGAGCAGCCAAAAATGATTTTTTTTTGAGATTTTTGTAAAAACTATCCCCACACACGCCAAATAAAGTACAAAATAAGAGACTCTGCTTTTAACAACAATTCAATTATTGCAAAAAGCCTGCTTCAACCAAGAAGAATGATTTACAAGACTGATTAAATCTCCGCTAATGTGTTAATAGCGCGAATTATATCGCGCGTTAGCTGTCCCAAGATGGCCGATATGACAATCTTAAAACCCCCTTAACATTTCGGAAAAGATCACAGGCTAACAAAGCATTTTCGAGAGGTTTTCCATTTATCAAAACCAATGGACCGAGCACACTTTGCCATAATACTTGCGAAACATCTGGAACAAAAATAATTCTCACAACAATTTGGTAATTTCTGTAAAGGATTTCTATATACAGATCACGACTGAGATGCTTACCAATAGACAATTCTTCATGCCAGAAGCTGTTCACCAATTTTTGGCAAATATTTCACGCCAATTAACTACGCCAATAATCAGGCCAGATGACTTTCGCTCGGTCTGAAAATATTTTAAGAGGAAATTCATTATAATGCCAAGCTAGCTTCTCAATCGAGTACGAAATTGTGCTATCGCGTCAGTAACTTCAACTTCAAAAAATTTTATGGGGCGTTTCTCTATAAAATCCGATGGCAAATGAAAAGTTAACAGAAATCATAGAAAATGATTTTTTGTCCGTGAAGTCAATTCAGTGGCTTCCTTTTTTCTGCTCGATTTTTGATGGTGAAGCGAATGAATTGCTTTTTAAGACGAAAACAGCTCCTGCTATCTGGTTCTCTGCGAAAGTATATATGCTTTTTGCATTGGCAGTAGCGTAGGCTAAAACTGGTTATCTGTTGCTAAACAACAAGACCTGAAATGTTCCGACTGTCCCTTAATTCACATCGAATAGTTTTTCGAGAAAGGAAAAAATTGAAAATCCATCAATTTTGGACAAAATCAAAGTGGGAACTTTTGAGTCGTACAAAACTAATACACCGATTAACTAGCCTAACAACCTAGTTATTATCATTTATAATATAGTTATTATCATTTATAATATAATTATTATCATTAGAAGAGTTATTATCATTTATAATATAATTTAAATAGATTATAATCCATTATTTTTATCCCAATTTTCATGGCATGAGTTTTGCTCAAAAACACATTATAATCTCTTTTGCTTGCCCATTTTATCTTCGAAGTTGAATCTAAGTTGCTTACATTTTATGATTTTTGTAGATGTTGGTTCCAGTGAAAAATGAGAAATTGTTTTTCAAATTTTCACCTCAATTCAAATTATTACCTTTTTTCTCATTTCTTCCCCATTAGAGTTGTTTCATGATGTATATTTAAAGCTTTTTTAACCAACAAAACATCAACAAAACATCAGATGAACCAAAGTGTGACAAAAGATCTCGCTTCTAGAGGTTTTGTCATAGCCGAAAATTTATTAACCCATAAGATACATCGAACGTTGTTTTGCTGTAATACAATTTTTGTAAAATATGAGAATGAAATCGATTATAATTGGTTATAAATCATAATAATTGATTTAAGGATTTTTTTGTATAAACTACAATAACAAATAATTGATTATATGAGATAATAATCTATAGGAAAATACCACGATAATAAGCAATCAAAAATCCTTTAAATTCCTATTGCTGGTAATTTTAATCAACTATAAATGTCAAAAAATCATCATAATATTCCGTTATATTCGATTACTTACGCCTAAACTTAGATGCAGGTAGCCCAAAATCAATTGGAACGGTTTTATGTGCGGATAATTTTTGAAGCATAAGCAATTGTTTTTACGCTTTCGTCTGCATGAATAATTTCTTCAAGTAGCGCATAATTTAGTCCAGAAAATGGCTGTTTGGCAATTCGCAAGCCCAGAAAGTTACAATAAAAATCGGAGGTAAGATATCATTTTCAATTTGAACTCAGGAAGTTGATATCTTTAATGGGGTAAAGAAAATTTTGTCGAAAACTATTTTTTCGATCGGCGAAAACTGTCTGAATAAAAAAACACACCGAGCATAAATATCCATTTTCTTCGAAAATCAGATCAATTTCTATTGAAATTATTGAATAATGAAATTAACACAAGGCCTCTTGATTTGAGTTTGAATGTGACATATATGATCTGCTAAACATCCTACGTGGTACATTTTCTTGTTCTTTTTACAGAAACATCTTGACTTTCAAAGTTATTCGGCCAAGTTTTTTGACATTCAGTTCAATTTCTGATAATCGTCAAATTTTTTGACCTTCAGTTTAAATCCTGAAAAAAAATCTGAAAACCGCCTCCAAGATGGCCAAAAGGTTTAATCATAGATTGATTTAAACTTTCCGTAAAGTTAATTGGGTTATGATGTGATCTAAATGGTATTTTTTCTGTGGGTTATTAGGCTTTTCTGAATGGTATATACTCAATTGTGTTCATAATTCAATTAGCGCCTCAAAAAAAATCAATGATAGTTCACTGACACCAATGTGTATTTTGTTTTATCTGTTCAAAAAGCAGCAACCGGCATTAGATTGTTTTTAAACGGCGAGTTCAAACAGCAAGAAATCTCAAACAAATAACTGAAGTATTTTTGCGCTCCCTTGGTGGAAAGTTAAGGTCACGAATTAGATGCATTAACTTTCCACCCCTTCTTTTACAGAGGAGATATCACAAAATAATTATTTAATTTACTTTTTTCGTTTTTTTTTGAACAACCTTAAAGAATCGACAAGAAACAAGCCGCAAGTATGAATGGAAAAAGTCAAAGATTCCGCGAGGAAAGATTGAGCTAAGAAGCCTTGCATAAAAAGGTTAGCATAAAAAAACTGCAGTTTTTTTTATTTGTTAAATATAAAAACAAACACTTCGTATATCATACTCGGAGAAGAAACGCCGCACACTCAATTTCTTTCTCAATTTATTCGATTTCTTTTATGACATCCAATTAAGAAAAGCAATCCAGCTTATTCCGAATGATCAACAGCTGACCGATAAAAAAAACAGTTCATCAAGTTTCTAAGATCGTGTCAGTAAGTTGATGAGCAGTGTGGTTTTAAATTTTCGAAAAAGATCAGTCTGCTGATAAATTTGATGGACGGAGAACAAACAATGAACAGTTATAGTCAGACCTTGCCAAACCTAGCCAGCAGTTTTCGAAAATCATTATAGGCAACACGCTTAAACGCAACACGTCTAAATGTGTTATGGTTTTTGTGACTAAACAAATAATTGAAATAGCTGTTGTCATTTCCCGAAGTTTTTAATTTACAAAACATTCAGCAAAGCGCTGTGCTCTAGAAATGGGCTTTTCAAAAGCATTTCCAAAAAAAAGAAAACACTTTCTTTCTAGCTTACAATTATATAAAAGACACATTCCGCGTATAGTACACAAGTTTTTACAGAAGATCATTCATCATGTCAGAAGACCAAAAGCTGACCGGTCTAAAGGCTCTTTTGGCGATAACATATCAACCTCAGACGCTGATACTAGCCGGAACAAAAAAAGTCAAGTTGTACCTAGATGACGAGCATGTAGTCGAAACGTATCATGAACCGTTCAATCCACACTACCGTCAAGTGACCTACCATCGAATGTCCACCCCAATTATGTATGAACTATGAAAAATAGTTCCGCATAAAGCATCCAATTCAAAGAAAATCTTCAAAGTAGTCATAAAAAATCTTCAAAATATCCCGCATGAAAATATTCATTTCAAACAAAATCTGGTCGAGAGAGTCGAAACACCGAAATTTCATCGAGAAAATCGAAACATAACTCAAGCACCTCAACCCGGGGTATACTGCTGGAGAATTTTTTTCATACTGAAAAGCCATTATATCCTATTAATAGCGCAGCAAGGTTATGCACTATGTTGCAGGCATTTTGTTGCAATTGATGCAAGATGTAAACACGATGTCAATGGAACAGTTCCAAAACAACATACTCGCAGTACGATCGAACTTGATTCTCGTTAGACTAAGAGTGGGCTGGACGCCCTCGTTTCTGACCACTTGTTACCCTGTAGCCTCGAAGCGGTTAAAAGCCAACTCTGCTAAGATATCAGAAAAGCATGACCCTGGGCATGAAATGTGAGCCTGAAAATTTAGTTTAAAGACCAGTTATCCCCCTCACTGATTGAATTGCAGAATTATGATTGGATGCAATCGTGACCTTAATCGCCATGACTTCCCGGGTTGACCTCCATACACCGAAAATGCTTACCATGCAATTCCATACATCAAGTGTGTGGAAAAATGCTTGTCATACAATTTTCATACATTTTCTAAAAATGGTTGAAAACTGGTATAAACTTATTTCTGTGGCTGTTTGATTCAAATAAAACAATCTGGTGATAAAAAAACTGAGGTTTTCGTTTTTTGAAAAAAATGCTTATCATACAATTCCTATATATGGAAATTGTATGATTGGCATTTTTTTGATGGCGACACAAAAAATTTTTCAAGTAATTTTGAAAATTTGGCCCAAAATTTTTTTTTTTTTCAACGGCAAATCGAATTTCGTACGCAAACAAACATTTTTCGAAAATTTTTTTTGCATGCGAAATTTAATATTTTGTGTTCATAACGTAGTCCTAGATGCGATAAAATTGGCTTTTATTTTCTTTTCACCTAATTTTTTTTTTTCAAAAACGGTGAAAATTCCTATTTCTTTTGCATGGAGTATTAATATATGCCTTGATCAATGTTTGATAAATTGAAAATTCAAAAATTTAAAATAATCATCATTAAAAAATTTTGCCAAAAAATAAAAGTTTGTTTCTTTTGTTATATCAATTGTGAAAGAGAGCCAAATTCAGGTCGTTCTCTATGCATTGTAAATGTAAGACCGTCCAACCTTCGGTGTTTTGAGTAACCAAGGTCTTTGTCACTCGTGTTCGGTTGCAAACACAACAAAAAAATTTTCAGAAACTAAATTAAGAAAGAAAAAATCAAAGTTTTTGGTTTATGGGAAAACACCTATCATACAATTTTCATATATGGAAAAATGCTTATCATAGAGTTTTCATACAATTTTCTGTACGTATGGAATTGTATGAAATTGTATGACAAGAAGTTTCTCATATATGGAAATTGTATGATAAGAAGTTTTGGTCAACCCGGGTTACCATCAAGTGGGAAACGTTTTACATGGTTGAGGTAACACGAGCAGCTGCTGGAATCAAAACGAGATTTCAACGCTTAATTGGAAATTGATTCTTACTGGGAAATGAAGGGTTGGTTGATGTTGCTGCTCCAACGCTTGTTGCCCTAAAATTGATGTTTGACAGGGGAAGATAAAATCGTAACCAATGAATAAGACTAGAGAAATCAGGAGGATAGCCAATTTTGTTTGGTCCAGATTTGATTATGAGGATCTACCCGCTTGTCTTGATCTCCGGCTTGAGAGAATTTGAAAAGTTAGTGTACGGACGCGGTCGTACAAACATTCGTACACACATTCCCCAATGTCCAGCGCATATAAAATTTCAGTGCTATATTTCAAACCAGTTTCTCTGGTGGATTGTTCAGTTTTCACCTGTGTAAAAAGAATAAAAGCTCAGAGGAATGTCTAGCGACGATATGCTATCGGAAAGATATCGGTACCTGGCTTGACGTAATTGGAGTTCAATAATAGCTTCAAGTGCCAAATAGACGGTGAATACCTGGCCTGTGACAAAACTAAATTCCGGAGCCTACGCCCTGTTGACAGAACTGCGATAAACACCACGAGGGTCTTCGCGTGGCCAGAAACCTACGCTTTATGCTTAAGTGAAAAGAATTCTTAAAATATGGCAACTTACCTGCAGTGTGTCGCTGACATCCTTTAATTCGAATGATGTTAGTGGGTGTAATCTCACCACTCATTGCCCCAGAAAGTGAGCAAAGCGAGAAGTTGATGAAATATTCAGTAGATGGAGTGCGAAGATGGAACCGCGTTTTTTAAGGTGGAAGGCTATGCCTTCCAATCTTAATGTGAATTCATATTACCAGATGAATGGAGCGTACAAGCATAGGTTTGCTGCATCAAGGAAGCCAGAAGTTTCAGCGGACCTCTGGAATGATGTGAATTCAGAGCCACACGACCAGTACAGACTAAATTGCGAGTGAAGTTTATGGAGATGCTGGAAGAACTGAGAGGATGCAAATGAAGGTACCTGAAGATACCGACTCGGTCGATCACAGGCGTTGACATGAGTCTAAGACTCTCTTAATCTGCACCAAAGTCAGAGGATGCTAAGATGATCACAAGTTTCTACAGCTGAGGCTTTCTGCAAAATTTGTGAAGTGATCGATCATAACCAGGACCTGATTATAACCACTGGATGTTATGCAAAAGTTCTGATGGTCTTTTTTCAACAATTATTTGAGTTTTGTCACCCCTACAGAATTTTGGCACTGCTATTTTTCCCAGATTAATGGCTCAGTTATCCAGAATCTTTTCGCTTGAAGACAGGTTGCGATCACCGTCAGGATCCTGATGTATCTATCTGTCCAAGCCCTAGGCCCTAATCCTTAAGAATATTGGGTGGATAGCCGGTTCGGCTATTATTTGTTGGTCCATCTAAATTCCCAAAATCTTGTGTGTCGGGTAATGCCCCTTGTTTCATCCACTGTTCAATTCTCAAGATAAAATTTTTTCTCCGAGTCTTAAGATGCAGCCTCTTCAAGTGGTTGCACATGACCGTCTCCCCATGAGTCTCGCCACTCTCGCCCTCTCTAATCAAACGGGGAGAAAGCAACTCAATTTCAACATGTGCATCATTTGATTTTTTTTTTCAAATACGGATAAAACCCAAATCATCACGCTTGATCATTTGTCTTATTTTTTACGGCCGTTTGGTAACATTACAGAAATTATAGACTATCGAATACCTTCACAAAAACATTGTTTGTGGTAAACATTTTTGCTCACCTGTTCAACTTAGTTGGCTGTCTGTGGGTTGAATCTCTCGTAGAAGGTGTCTTGATGAATGTAAATGCCGGGTGCATATGGGAGAAGAAGATATTATCACCACCATATGTATTCCATCTCACTGGATGTTTGTGAACGTTCCTCTGTGGACGTTTGTGGAAGTCGTTCTGGACGTCTTTCATCCACAAATGGTAGAAACGCCAAGCCTAAATGTCTGTTCTAGAAGTACTGTTCTGCACCACGACAAAACCTACAGTTCCAGTTGTTTACATTTACAAGTAAGCAATTGCTCACCTTGCCACGCAAATTTGTTCCCGTGGAGGTCAATTTTGACGTCAGTAGGGCACATGTCAATTATTGGAGAGTCCTAAGATCCTATGATTTTCTTGAAATTAGTAGTTGAAACATTTCTAGATATATATGTCATTGGGTGCCTATAACTCACAGGTATGACATTATGACACGAGTCTTCTCCATGAGGTAGGCAGGAAGCTTCCACTGGGTGCTGGGAATACGCCCATGAATTGTTCCAAATGGCATCCCGAGACGAGATTTTTCACCTAATTCGAAGCAAGATTTGAGCGGTTTTTGAGCGGTTTATCTAGAAAAAAAACGCTCAAAAACCGCGCATGATTTGAGCGGTTTTTTAAGCAAGATTTGAGCGGTTTGAGCGGTTTTTCCAAAAAAACCGCTCAAACCGCCCAAATCGCTCAAACCGCTCAAATCATGCTGAAAAACCGCTCAAACCGCTAATATCTTGAGCGGTTTTTGAGCGGGATCTCGACCCGGGATCTCTTGTCCCATTTATCAAATGCTTTCGAAGAATAGAGGATACCAATTGCCGAACTACCGTGCTACAATGCCTCCCGTTCTCTTGATACTTGAGCCGTAATGACTTTGATCCGTACCTTCTCCCTGGCCGTCCTGGAGTTTATCGCCGCCATCCATTCTACACCGACTCTGGTTAACTCCCTTAACAGCAATTTGCCAGGCATCCGCATACCCTCTGGTATGACTATCATCGTTTTGTGTAGAAAGGAAAGGCTATTGCTGTTCATGCGAATAAGCTCCTATTTGACCAAGCTAGAACGACGGTACAGATTCGCTACGGACAGGATTTTGATCTCAACTGCATTTTCACCGTTTTTTTTTGTACACATGTCCCGTTATGGGGTGTCCTGACGTATCTAGCCACCTCACTTGTTTTAACTCCAATAGTTTCTGCCTTTTGGATGAGTTTGTCAGCGTTCTGGTGCTTGTCAGTCATCTTGTACTCGATTATAATTTTATAACTATCTAAGCGGACTATCAACGACCATTGTAACGTTGGTCTTATGAGTACGTCATCAACCAATATCAGGCTCGGTTGTTTACTCGTAACTTATATGGAGCATTTCCAGGTATGCTCGGTATTTCTCGACAAAAGTGCTTACTGCAAAGAGTCTTTGTTGCACCATGTTTCATCTCTGTGTCACCCAATACTTTTTTCCATAGATTCTTTCATTCCACTCTTGTTCCTGGTGCTGAATTCTCGAAATGACAAAAACTGGGGTATCAGTATTGTAGACATTCATGCCCATTTTGGTAGACATGCCTAATACTGGTGCCTCCCACAAATCTTTTTTTACGTTTCAAAGGAATCTTGAGTCTTATTATTCCATTCGAACTTCTTCCCTTTGTTGCGCATCCATTGACGCATTGGATAGACCTCGTCTGCTTATCCCCTCGAAAACTATCTGCAGTAATTCTCAAATCCTGAATACTCCTCAAATGTGTGTTTGTTTTGAGATTTTTTCATACAACAGTACGACTTCCATCGCATCAGGATCGGGCCTCTCGCCGTAATTGTCAATCATCCTGTCCATGTTGTGTACCTGGAGATTTCGCACTTAGAGGGTTCCCACTCCAAGCCTGCAATTTTTCGTGCAATTGAGGAGTTAATCCAGCCTATCAATATGATCTGCCAAGGTATGTGTCGCCATCAGCACGTCTTCGACACGAAAGATCACGGAGTTTCCGTTCTTCTTCGTTAAGCTGATTGAAGCCTGACACATCAGTCGTTGAAAGATCACTGTCGCCTTGCCCAGGCCGAAAGGAATCCTCTTCCGCTAGTACAAACCCAACTCACAATCAAAACCCATCTTCCCCTAATCATGTCATATCAGTGGTACATACCGAAGGGCAGAATCAACGTCCAGGGTGGTAAAAACTATCGAATATCCGAATTGAAATAAAACAGGTTTGGTCTATTCGTGATGAAGGACAAAAGTCTTTTTTTTTGCCCCACTGTTGAGCAAGCAAAATAATTTCAACTGTCGTCATTTTTATCTCGGCCATGACAATCCAACAAGCCCAAGGCAGCTTCGAGAGCTCAATCAAGTCTTAGTCGAGCAGAACTTCTATCCCTGCAGCGCATGTTTCTGACCATTAGATGTCACGCGCTTTGCTCCCTCCCTGATTGGAACAGCATATTTTTCCACAAAAATTAATTAAGATAACCTTTACAACGACATATGTCCGCTTCTAGCATCGAAAAATGAATGCGGTCGATTTGAAAATCAAATCTGCTTAAAGACCACAAACTCAATATCTCCTATTTTTTCTCCTATATGCTCTTTTTTGTTGTTGAAGCAGCGTTTTTAACCTTTAGTTCATATGACGATACGCGATCCCGAAATTTTGAGTTAACTGACAAGCCATAATCTGTCTCAGACTTCATAGAAAAAAATTGTCTCACGTTTCACGTTGAATCGAAACCAATTTGTTTCACGTTGAATCGAAACCAATCTGTGTATCGAATGCGTTCATTGACACACCCACACACGCTCCTCTTCGTGTGACGGAAAAGCTGCGGCGTAAAAAAATTGAACTTTGAATGTTAGAGTGGGTACCAAAAAGTCTGTTTCGTCGCATAATGCGTTTAAGTTTCTCATAACATAAATCGCTATGACTACCTGCTTAGGTTTTAGCTCACCAAAATGTACCAATCTTGCAAATCTAGCAAAAATGGTATCTGATTTTCATCCGTTATTTTCTTTCTTTTAGGTCGTTTTACTTAGTACTGGGTTTCTTATTCGTATCATCTTCTTTTCAGGTCGATTGTAAAGTCAAAAAACCGGAAAAAAGTCGCGTTCTAAATGAACTGATGAAATTGTCTAGATTCTCTACCACAAGAAAACTCATTTGAAGCTTCCTTCAAAATATCTAGAAGATTTTTAATTGGAGTTCCCTGCTACCTAGATGGCTCCTCCACTGCTAGCAGCCGCTACTCTCAGGTACCTGGGTATCACATATTCACTGGTGAAACACATTCTCTTACATGTCTTGATTAGCATAGACTGCTCCACGATTCGCAGCTGACAGCCTCAGATTCCTTAGTATCATATCTTCACTGGTGAAACTCAGTCTTTCTCACATCTTGATCAATTTTACACTGACCACTGCTCATGTATCTGGGAGACCCGCTACTCCTAACTTCTTGCTGTCTTCGTTAAGCAGGTCTGCAGCCTCATCTGCTTCGTAGCCTATATGTGATGCATCTTGTTTCATCCTGGTATCGAGTCCTTTTCTTCTGAGCGTCGATTCCTATTGACCCTTGTATATCTGTCAAGTTTGGGCGTTGTCAGTTGTGACAAAAGTCATGGTGTAGATAATGATTATATCTACGTTGTTTATCAATTGGTATTGTCCATAACCTCCACGTAACGCCCATTAAGTTCCATAGCCTGGATGACAGCTGTAACCAACAGAGCTCGCACAGCCTCCGAACTGGTTCTGTATTCTGTTTGCTTCAGTTAATCCGCATAAATGCCAAGTTGCATCATAGTGAAACATGCTGGCGCATTCAGGATCCTGATCATCTGATGTCCCACCATCGGGATTATTGAGTGTATCTTGCAACCTGAGGCATCAAACGGAACGTGTGACAGGTGTTGGCATTTAGCTTCATGCTGAAACTACTCGATGCATTGGCGTTTTTTTACCAATGAGGCCTCGAAAAAACCACCTTCTCGTTGAGTTGATCCAGCAGACTCTCATTATCTAGCTCCAGTTTGACCTTCTGCTCATTCTGTCTGGTTGACAACTCTTGTTGAACATTGTTCTAGGTTTCCGCTTTCACGTTTGCATCTGCTTTGTGGCTAGCTTTTGATGCTTTTCCTTCTTTCTGGCTTCTGCCTCACTCATCAAGGGTGCCTCGCTGGCCTTAACACCTAATAAAACCTCTTCATGCCTTGGAAGCTTGATGTCCGCAAGTGCAACCCCAAAAACTGCCGACGGCCAGATTTAAATTGCCCTTTCAGTTTGCAAAATTAGCCACTGGCACCAAATTTGGCAATTATTCCCTTAAAAAATCTACAACTTCCTTGTCTGAGGTATCTTCCAGGCAAAACCGATTGTATTCAAACCTTGTTCGCAGGTTAGGCCTGCTGATACAAGATGATACGTGAAACTGCAATTTGCACAAAAGCATCTCTTGTCCATGTCATAACTCTGTTTATACCATTTGTTGACCTGGTTTGCAGACCCAATATTAAAAATTCAAAAAGTTGTTTTTGCTATATATGCAATAGTATGAACCAAACAGTGGAAACAATTGACGTTGTAAGAGTGACGAGCCTAAAACCATGCTGGCAACTTGCTATACACCTATCTTTTCCAGTTTTCCGAAACCGGAAAAGTTGAGGCTGAATTCAAAAGAAAACCTATGAGATGTTCTTTGAGAAATAAGTATTCTTTTGAGTTCAGCCTCAACTTGTCCGGTGTCGGAAAACTGGAAAATAGAGGTGTATAGCGAGTTGCCAGCATGGTTTTAGGCTCGTCACTCTTACACCATCAATGAATTTTGTATCCACGGTTTCGTTCATTCTACTGTTTGGTTCGTCTGACTGGTTTCGCGTCTTTGCATCTTCAGGTAATGCTAGAACTTATCTATCGTCTCTTCTTCTAGTTGCCATCGCTTCTCCTCGAAACTCATTCTTGTTTGATGCCCCTGCACTACTGAAGCAGATGGATTCAACAAATTTTCAAACATCTGTTCCGTGATGCCCCAGTGATACTGCTCATTTGCGATCACACAATTCAGGACTGTCTCTTCACAAATACTGGTAAGCACGTTGCACTCCTGTCTTTCTGACAAGTTCTCCTCTCGGAAATGCCGCCTTATCACCTCTATTCGTGTATCAGTACAACGATCCCGTTTATCCTTGTGACATCTCGTTTTATGAAATTTCTTTTAAGTTTTTTCCTGCGTTCATTGGTTCAGGACAATCGTAAAAGGAATGGGCTGGTGCTATTGCTGTGGTATCCTGAACATGCAGCATACGGTTTGGCCATTGGAGGCTCTGAAACATCCTGTCTACCAGAATCGCTGTTGAGTCTTTTCTGGCTATTCCTGATCCCTTAAGCTGATTGTTCTGCTTTGTGGTCTGTTTTCAGCGTTCATGAGATCATCTAGCCTGTCCATTATGGCTCCAGTTCTTCTGTCAAATGTCTCGAGAGCACACTCCTTTTGACTCCAAATCGTTTGACTCGTTGCTCCTTCTGTTCAGCTTAGCGGGTCAGTCGAGACAAGTCGTTAGCCAGGTTGTCCTTTGTCCTCTCTATGCGTATCTCCTTCAGCCTGGTTTCTTGCTGGTTCCGATTTACTTCTTCTCGCAAATTCTCCTCTTTCAAATGAACGGTTTTTTCTAATTCCCTCATCCTGACTGAACCTGTTGTTCTTTTTCTCCGATCCTATCCATGATCCTCGTCAAGGCATCAACCACTGATATGCCATCATTAACCAAGGGTGTCATGAGATGTGGTGTCATTCTATCGAAGACAGGAAATTTGGTGCCTGTCAACACTTGTACCCATTTTTCGGTGTTGAAGACTTTCGTATTCCGCTTCCACCTCCCTCAAATTCAACCCTGGCCTGGTTCCTGAGGCTGTGATCATCCTAGCATGGTTACTTGGAGTGGTTGTTGCCAAAAAATCACCTGATTTTTGCACCCCACTTGAATCTATACAAATCGTTGTGACCGTCTCATGCTGGTCTGAGGAGCCACTTCCTGTTGTCACATGTAGTTTCTTTATCATCTATCTGGCGTCTTCTTTATCATTTTCCTCATTGACATTGGCTTTCACGTGGGGGCCAATCTCATAATCAGCCACCGCTCGAAAAAGAAAAAAAAACTCCCGAAAAATTTTAACATCTCTGGGAGTTCCTTTTCCGGCGCTCCTTGCATCATCGACAAATCTGTCAGCGAACTAGCAAATTCTGGTTTCTCGATCGAGGTGTTGCACAGCTCCGGCATCTTTTCCATGTCTAGAGTTTGGCTTGAAGTCGCAAAGTCATGTCCCTGTTCTAGAGAAACAGATTTGCTCGTCGTTGTTTCTTAAGTAAATACGAACAACCTTTGAAATAGAGGTACACAGAGTCCAGTGAATGATGAAGGTCCTGAGTTATGCAGACCTATTTCTGCTATTTCAACTATTTCTTCGGCCTTTTGACTTCTGGTTTCTGAACTGCTTTGGTTTCCTCCATACAAAAGGTCACTCCTTGAGGATCACTCCCATTTTGGTATGAATTTTGTAGAGCTATCACTCAATTTAGTGTTTTTTGACTTTTCTAGGCTCGTCCTATTTGATTATCCTATAGCACATGCAAGTCCTAGTGATTGAAACAACACTCCAGAAAACAGATAAGAAACGCTAACACAACGCGATAAAGTTCTAAGAATAAATTGCCAATTGCCTATAAATAGATCTCGCAGTATAAAGACAAATCGTAGGCAACGGGAAGCAAAAGCTTGTTGGATTTGGATTTAGCATAATTTAATTGTAAAAAAAAGAAAGTTAGTAATCAGTTTTTGAAAACAAAAGCAAAAGAAATTTATCATGTCGAAAAAAATATGGCAACTAATTTGTTGTTCGTTTGAAACTCGAACGGGTTTCTAAAGAAAAGTTTTCGCGGCTTAGTGTGGCCTTGATCAGAAAAAAATTGAAAACAGTTGCTTTTCCTCAAGTGAGCGTCTATGGTAACCACCGTTTTCTCCTCTACTTATTTGCACTCGGGATGCCCGAAATAGGCTTACCTGAAACCTCAGGGCAACTACTCTTCCAAAAGATTTTGTTTCGTATTAGTATCATAGAAGGTTATTGTCAACTTTCTTTGTCGTTATGGAACTAAGTGGCAAGTTTTATAAACTCTTCATATGTGTTAAAATGCCTTATATGGTTTTAAAGTTTTTTCGTAGATTTCTAAGATCTTTTAGAGAAATTTTTCACTGAACCAAGAAAAGTCTGTTTTCAAATCGGTCCTATTTGCTGAAATTTGTAAAGAAAAAATCACCTAAAATTATTTTTTTCAGAAAAAATAGTGCAACTCTAATTTTTTTGAAAAAATTTCCAATCAGGTGGCTCAGTAGTGAACTGGATCCATTTGATGCTTCTTGAGCTAAAAAACAAAACGTCTTTCGTCCTAACTCAGACATCTTTCTCCGACAAAGATTTCGGCAAAATCTTTCACAGTTGTCGTCCTTTAGGCTTAAAAACTTTCGTTTGAGCTCAAAACGTAAAATTTACTAGATCAGTGCAAAAAAAGTGTTTAAGCTGAAAACAAACTGCAAAAACAAACTTTGCAATTTGGACCATCGCGAATTGGTGAATTCGTTAAGTTAGGGTTGTTAAATACAAAATTTGCAGGGCCTGGAAGGTTGGTTTAAAACGGACGACAACTTCTGGCGATTCGTCGCACAACATCGCTAGTTCAATAGTTTTTATCGCGATAAGGAAAAAAGTGATTCTCATATTTATTGTTGTTGAATTACGATATAGCTTAAAGAATTAGCGCCTCTTATCGTTAAAAACTCAGAGACTTTTAACACATCTCTTTCTCTGAAGGATTTCAAACTATTAAAAATTTGTCCCTTATATCGGTCTGTTGACCTTTGCTTTGTTCTAAAAATGAAATAAAATTTTTTTCTGATGGTATAAACAGGTAATAAAAAAAATATTTCCATCTGGGAGTATTCTATGTCATAATTAAGTTGCTCTGCCCGCATTTTGCAATTCGGTGAGATTTCACTTTAGCGCAGCCACTCTCGTGCCCCCCACTGACTGATAACGTACTTTTGTTTCGAAATTGAAGCAAAGTCCTTATGAGACTTCTTGCTCCTCCTCGTATAGCTAGATAAGTTTTTCTTCAACCACTTTCCCACTCCGGATTAGTTGAAACTTCATGTTATCAAGCTTATTTTTTCAGATACTCCTACAGTACAGGCACAAAAGAAACCACTGCAGTTGATCATAACAGTCAGGGTTGATATGGATTAAATATCAAAAAACAACAACAAACAGGGAAATCGGATCGCATATTCATATTGTCTTGGAAGGTGTTCTTCAATGACTTTTTTGATTTTCACAGTTTTTGGATACTTCGTTTATATTTTGTTTTCTGGCTTTACCGTAGAAACATCTTTTTTTTTCTGTTTGGTTTTTTGTGTTTTTGTTTGGTCCTGTATTGTCCCTATTTTTTGTAGTAGGGAAAATTTTAGTTTTGAATAGGTTAAAAAGCTAAATCGAGGAATCCGGGATGCTTTCGCATTTCGGTTTACCCATACGGTTGTCATTTGAGGGACATATTGAGAGCATCCGCCTGGCGCGGAAGCGTTTACTTGTAGGTTTGCCAATCATGAAGTTGCAAAGAACATTCAAGAGCGGTCAAATTAGGAGAGTGCGGTCGAATAATGACCATTCCAGGTGCGTTCGAATAAGGACCTCCACTTCTAAGTTCGATTGAGGACCCCACCGCGAGCGGTCGAATAAGGACCCGTCCGGGTAAGGTAGATTAAGTAACATTTTGTGTACAGTCGTTCAGGGACTCCTCCGGGTACGATCGAACAGAGATCCTTCTGGATTGACGAAATAGGAACCCTCCAATATAGGACCGTGAAATAAGGATCCGTCAAGATTGCGACCCTTTCGATTTGGTGAAGATGGGAGCCTTCCGCGTTCGAGAAAATAAAACTCTTACGGATTTAGTGTTTTTGGCTATCATTCCGCGTCTGGTTTCATAGTCTTTTATGTTAAAATAAAACAACAGTGAAGAGTTTTCTTGTTATTCCTGCATCCATCCAGATCCAAATTAGGGTGATTATCTCGCAAACTAGCAACCTTCCTTATCGTTCAGGAGTTAACTACCCATTTTAAGAAAAATTCCTTTTCGTTCAAAACAGCTTGAATTGGTTTAAGTTGACAGTTATTATTCTTTCTTAGGGTTTTTAAATCTTTCCGAAAAAAAACTTCCATTGAACGGGTAAGGATTTATCTTCATATCGGATGATTAACTTAACTTTTTCCTACGTTTTATTTAATTCAAAAATTTATTTCTATGTGTAATTATTCTCAAAACTTAGTTTCTTTCTAAGCTAGGTAAGTTTACTATTTTTTGGTACCAAAAGGAACCGGATCCATTTGCTGCTTCTTGAGCTTTAAAAAGAAACAATTTACGTCTCAGGTTTTTGATAACTTTATCTCAATATTTGTCCTTCATGCTAAAAAACAGTTCTTTTGAACTCAAAAAGTCTACATTTTACAAGATCAGACCATCAAAAAGCAATAAAAAATTTGCTAGCAGAAATCATTTCCGAAAAAAACTGCAGTTTGGACACTTCTGGACTTGCAGATCGACTAAATTAGAAAGGTTAAGCAAAATTTTTCAAGGATCTGGAAATTTGAAATCAAATAAGTGATATTTTTTGACAATTCACTCACCAAAACTTCACTAGATCATAAATCTTCCTCGCGATAAATCGAAAACTTCAAAAAAACTCTCTAAGCTGTTTGTCTCATTAAATCTACAAAAATGGATCACGACACTTAATTTCTTCTTGTATATCTGGAATGATTCTAACGAACTCACCGTTATTATGTGGAGATGACCAATCTTAAATGGGTTTTAGAGATTTTCTAAAGTATGCTGATTGTAGGAACCGTGAATGGTAATTGCACTCAAATTTACATTCCTCTCTTGAGAAAAGAGATAATCAGTAGAACTTGGCCTTGTTGGATTTGAAAGTGAATGTGAACTCAAGGAAAAAGGTCACCTAATTTTTTTATCCGGAACCCACTGATACTAGTACAAAACTGAATTTCAGAAGTCGTGCACCTTTGCAAAAAGAGGAACGTGATTGAAGGACTGCTCATCAGGTGCGTAAGAGTACTTCGACTTGGAAAAAGTTTAACAAGGCATTGGGTCCAAAAAAAACAATGGTTGGAAAATCAATATCCGGAAAATTTGTCAGATGTGGTAGTGCTTGGTAAAGTAAAGTCATTGCAGAAAAAACGCAGCTCCTATTTTTACGTTACAGTATCGAGGCAAACCATTGCAAATGCTGCCATCCGAGCTGCAGCAAAAAACTGGAGCTTAAATTTTTTTTCAAAACAAAGAAAGTGAAATCATACCTGCTTTTCCCGAAAACACCATTTGAACGTGAACTGGGGTCTACAGTGGTATATAAGTTCACCTGTTGTGGATTCAACTTCACCTTATATGTCCAAACTGGCCGGCATTTCACACAAAGATCAAGGAACACTTTAATGAGCCTTGCAGCATTTGCAGATGCGGTACAGGCGTTAATAGGCCTGAGTTAAAGTGAAAAATTATAGATCAAAAGATAAACACTCTAAAACTGCTTACGCTCGAAGCAAAGCAGACAAGGGCCCAAAAAACACGCGAGCAATTTACGAGACACTAAAATTGTACTCTATGTATGAGCATAGCTAAATCAAAAAAAATGGACAAGTTCGAAAGAAAAAATTCGCAAAACAGAAATATAAAACCAAAAACTTATCAAAAACTGAAAAACTAGTGAAAAAAATTGAAGAAACTGATAGAAATAATAATTTAATATATATAAGCCTAATTTTTATGATACATTTTTAAAATACATCCAGATTATGGGTCGAGACGAGGTGTCGTCATGGTGGCTCCCATTCATCTGAAACTGTTAATACCACAACCAGTTTCTGTGCCCCCGACACATGATGGATCCAGTAAGACAATTGCGACACTTGGCTGCACACCGTCTGCTTCGGCACCGCTGATGAATTGGCGCAAAACATCGCTTTTCTCTGTAACCGCTGCAGACTGCGAACGGAGAACAAGAGGAAACAACGATGTCTGGAAAGGTCGTCAGCACGAAACCTCATCAAACTTTCCATGTTTACGGACTACGCAGTAGGAGATGTCCTGGCTCTGGCGAGAGTCCACTCGCAGAGCCAGAACCGCAACATGGGTTTGATTTCGAGTCTTTCAACACACCATGGACTTCATTGCTTTTATCGCCAAGTTTCGGTGCTTAGTTTTAAACTTGTTCCTAAAGCAACAATGACTTAGTTTTGCCATAACACTCTCTGACTGCCTTAACATAGTAGTAAATGACGGTGAATAAAAAAACATGTGTCCGTTTGTTTCTTCTACTATCATGCTGCTGGCAGAAACCTCCACGTGCAGGTAAGGGAGTGACAGAATCTCTGACTACCACTGCGCAGCGAAAGATAGACAGTTTTAACCGGGGCGAGTACCTCAAACACAAGGTAGGCACACGAACTACTACTTCGAGCAATGACGTTTCTAAGCTCATCACAGCCAAGCTGGACAAGACAGATGTGAAGATGCTGTCAAGATCATTTGTCCCAGCTACTCTGTAGTGCAAGAATCAACTGCAAACGAAGCATCCCGCCGTCGCCTTCTGAAAACCAAAGTTCCTCGGGTTAGTTTTTTTTGGTGGATAACTTTGTTGCAGCATTCTCTTTTTTTTCAGCTGGAAGGGCTAGGGGCCGCCGGAATACGCCCGCAACGCCTGAAAGACGCGATCATTTCAGTGGCGAGCGAAGCTGGCAACCAACTGACCACAACTCTCTGTGCGTTTGTCAACTTTCTTATGAATTTTCTTTCATTCACCAAGACTGTTTTGGTACTCTGATTTCGCTTGCTAAAAAGTCAGGTGGGATACGACCTATTTCAAAAGGTGACACGCTCCGACGTCTGGCAGTCAAGTGCGTATCACGAAGGATGCTGAACAAGTTCAAGGAGTTCTTTGCTCCTTTTCAATTAAGCGCTGGCAGCAAAAACGAATGCAACGCAGGTGCACATACATCCCGTTGAGCAGGCAGTTGATGGCAGCGTATTTGTCAAGATAGATTTTTCGAATGCATTCAACACTTTTCGGCGCGATCATATTCTCCGTTCCATAGCTGACAAAGCACCGGATATGTTGAACTTTGTTAATGAGTAAGGACCGAAGTGTATAACTCATAGAGTAATTTCGGATAGGGTACACCGTCTGCTCGTCACGCTATCCTATTTTCGGCCGGATAGATTCGTGCAACTTCTTAGTCTAAAACCGATCCTAATCTTACTCTTATACTATCTAGTCTCAGGTTGTTTAACTAGTCTCTGCTAGGCTCAATAGATCTAGGGTATACTGGTTTATTGCGGCTGCTGAAGTACTCGGGAGAGTTCAACTAATTTCTAAGTTAAATACAAATCTCTCTGGTGCTGAAATTACAAGTAATTTCAGCACTTACAAATAAGTGGATTGTTAGTAAGATGGATCATGATTGGTTAATATTAAATACTTTACATTGGTAAAATATCTAATTTATCCAATCATAAAATGTAGTTTAGATCAGGTTCCACCCATCCGGGTTTTACAGAGTTTTTTAGAATAGTTCTTCTGCAATTCGAAGGATGGATGATGGACGTTGGTATTTGGCGAACATCATATTTCTTTTCCGTTTTCTCTTGTTAGAGAAGTTCCAGGATGCTGGAATTAGGGACATCAAACGTTGTGTCTTCTTTCGACAACGACTGTGCTTTCGCAACAAACTCAAATCTGATTTCAGAATGGTTGGCTATGTCAGGTTTTTCTGTTTCTCGTAGAGAACTTCTTTTGTGTTTGATCTTGTCTGGGAATGGCGTGGAGATTGTGCATGGAGGGGATGCCTGGTTACTCGGATCTGTACGTATACTTGAACATCGAGGTGGTCATTGGTCTAGTTCAATGAAGTCCTTTTCTGCGAAGTCAAGTCGTACTCTAAATCCTTTGAGTTGTGATTGTGAGCGGCATATCGATTGTAGTTGGCCATTCTTTCTCGAGTGTAGTGTGGTCGTTTTGTCTTTGGATGTTCGTCCTTGGTGTTGTATTCTGATCTATGTATTGCATAATGTAATTTACATTTTATAAAACTTTTATTAGTTTTTTATTTTTTAATTATGATTTTAGTTAGTTGTTTCCACAAAAGCTTTTTGTTTTAGTTCAGTTATTTTGAAGAGTTACTCACCCTTGAGTAGCTCTTATTAAAAATAGGAGTGTGTGTCACAAAGCGTGGATGTAGCGCGGTGGGTTAGGCCGGCTATAGAGCATGCTCAGGACGTCCTTCCTGGGGGGTTAGGCCAAGAGTGGGAGTATGATTTCATGCGGTTTTTGTGAGAGGTCCTGTTATGTGACAACGTTTTATGTTGGGTTTGTTGTGGTTTTTCTTATGTCTTGTTGGTTGTGTCCTTTTTTCAAAAATCAAATTGTTTGTGGTATGGGTTTGTCTTTCGACTTTTTTGTGTTTTATTATTTCTTTCTTAGACTTTATAATAGTCTTCAAAAGAATAAATTATCCAGTTTTAAACTGGGTTAATCCGGTTTGGGTACCGTTGGTTTCCTTTTCTTAGTCATGCTGTTATTCTATGATTTGTGGTGTTTAGTAAGCTGCGTTGGTTAGTGTTGTTTAGTGTATAATTCCTTTCCAACCGGGTTAAAGGAAAGTTTGAAACGTGCTATCTTGTGTTAGAGTTGTTGAGTGTGAAAGCTTAAAACTGAAATTCATTATTTTAAACAATTCTTCGTGGGCGAGCTGTGCGAGTGTGGATAGAATTTCTGTGCGAATGAATGGAAATATTAAAAGGTTAGTACTGCATTTTCGTTTTATCAGTTTACTACATAGAATTTCTAATTTTACTGCTATTTATTGGGAAAAATTAAGTTACAAATTTTCATCATAATTAGATTTACTGCTTGTGGGGAAAAAATTTTATAAATTAATTTACTGCATTGGTATTAAATTTATTTAATTTGTTGGTGCAAAAGATTAATAGAATTTTAAATAGTTTGAAGAAGTTTTCGATTTTTTATTGTTCTTTTGTGAATTTTTTAGATGATTGTCGGATGAAGGCTAAAATTCTAAAGAAAACATGGATAAAGAATGGTGAGTTTCTAATTCTATTTTAATTAGTTAGTAATATGTATAATTCATACTTACCTGTTAGTCGCCGGGGAAGAAACCGTGGGGGAAGATGTCGTGGATGAGATCGGAAGTTGTTAGTAGTTTAGCTAAGATGCGGATGATATTTTTAGTTTGAAGCAGTGGCCAAAGCAATTGAAGTGCTTTAATGGTGGTTAGTTCTTCAGTGCCAACTGCAAACTCATAAGGTGTGTTTTGGATTAGATTATATAATTTGTGATTGAATTTAGTGTTGTGGATGAATTCTAAAATGGGGATTTCTATAGGTTGTACAAATTCGTGTGGGATAAGGAAGGGTCGGGATTCTTCGGCGTTGAAGGTCTTGGTGATGGGGCAAAAGATATACATTTGGGTTATGGGATCATAATTTCGAAGAATACCATGAAGGTTAGTATCTTTAATGCAATATGTGAAGTTAAGAAAGAATGGTGAGGTGTATTTGGAATTGATGAATTGAAAACGATGGTGTGGTTGTCTGGAGGGAGTGTGTAGGTCAAAGTGATTTTGGATGAAACGATAATATGTATATGTGTGAGTTTGTTTAGTGCCCAACATAATATCGTGTGAGCAGTGCAAATCTCTTTCATGTGGTGCAAGGAAATGAAAGGTTAGTCAAAATATTTGGAAGCGTTCTTTAAAACTTTCGTAGGCTTGTGTGTCTGTTAGTGCTTCTGAAATGATGTGGTCAAACTTGCGATCGAAGATATTTAGTGTAAATACATATGGTGTTTTAATGAAAAATTTTTCGGTGATTTGTGGGTTAGCGAAGCGATCATCGTCTAAGAATTGATCTTGGTTAGTTCTGATGATGTTATGATCGTAATATTCTAGTGTATATTCATTAGCTCGGGGTGCAGTGTGTGTTTTTAGTGATTTTTTATATCCAATGTAAGTAAATTGTCTAGTTGTTAGTGGTGTAGTGAGTCGATATAGCATGTCCTTATTTCGTTCTATATCGATGTGAGTGTTAGATAAAGGTAAGCAAAGGGGATTAGTAAAATGATAATATGAGGTCCAAGAAAGAGTAGGCATTAAAACGTATTCGTCTACAAAGCTGCGTGTTTCGTTAGTGTCGTGAGGGGTGTTTAAGGTATATTGTGGAAATGAGGGTAAGGTGATAGCTAAAAATTCTTTTGTGTTAGTGTGTTTTGGATGGTTGATATATTCACGGGCTGTTCCTGGTTTCGCTGGGAAAGGATGGTTGGGGAACTTTCTTTTAAAAGTGCGGTAAGCTCTATCAGTGCTGAGTGAAGATTCAGTAGATGTGGATGATGGTGCTAATGATTCAGTATAAATTGAAGAGGGTGTAGGGGTAGGAGGGTTGGATGAATCTATTGTGGATGATATTTGGTTTATGGTGGGGGTGTTAAGGTGGTAGGGTTGTTGTTGTAGGGTAATAAAATTATCTAGTTCTGGGGAGATTCGGGGGGTGTCTGGAGAATGAGATGATTGGTCTGAATGAAGTGAGGAGTAGATTGGAGTGACTTGGGAAGCATAAGAGGGTGTAGAATTGGTTTGGACAGGGTTATTTGGTAGTATGGGTTGAAAAGGGGGTTGGGAAAAATTTGAGGAATTGGTGTGAAAATTATTGGATGGAGATGGTTCAGAGTCGGCAAATTCATCGGGGGTTTCAATATTCGGGTTATTGAGTTGTGAGATGAAGTATAAAACTGAGATGTGTGAATTAGTATCGGAATTCATGCCTGATGTTACATTACTGGTTGGGAAATCGGGTGGCGGAAAAGCAAAAAGTGGTATTATTGGGATTGGAGTGGTGAGGTTGGTTGGGTGGGAATTTGATCGGTGTAGGGATCCAAGTTGTCGGCTCATCGTGGGCTAAAAAAATTATTATTTTGAGACTGAAAAGCGGTGGTATGGGGTTGTTCAATAATTTGTTCATAAGTATTTTCATCTTGTGACTGGTGTGTTATTATATGTTGGATGGGACTTTGTGATATGGTTGGTCGAAAATTTGGATTATGTGTTATTGCTAAATTTCGAAAATTTCGTGGGACTAGGGATAGTGGGTGGTTATGTGGTAGGGATGGTAACTGTGGTGCTGTTGGCGTTGTGTCTACATTGTTATGTTCTTCGTCGTATGTGTTCTGTCGTGTTGCTGTTTTTGTGTTGTATTCTTTTATTTGTGCGTCTAAAAGAATTTTGTTTATAGATGCTACACTTGCTTGTCTGTTTACTTGTGTGTGTATAGCACATGTGTTGTAGATTCCTTTTAAAAGTGAAAAAAGAAATCCAATAAAGTTAAACATTGCGTACAAAATAGTCAATTTTTCTAAGATGTAGTAGGGCCATCCTAGAAAATCAAGAATTTCATTTTTGAGTGTTACAAAGCTAAAAATATTGATGAGTGATATATCTTGGGGACGGTATTTTTCACCGTTTAGATATATATAATCTTTAATGTCTTTAAAATATCCGCTATAGTCTTGCGTATAGATGTCGGCAAATCCTGCGGTTTCTGCAAGTTTGCGTAAGTTTTGGTCAATTGATTGTCTTTGTATAGTGTCCATTTGTGTTAATAATTCTTGGAATTGTTGTGTTCTAATGTGATGTTGAATATCTGATTTTGAATATATTCCTATTGATTGTAAGTCTATATTTGGGTTTCGAGCAATAGCGTGAATGCTTTCTGGTGAAAATTTTTTGAGTGATTGCATTAATGTGGGATATGGGGTGAGAAGGTAATATTTATCTTCATCAGGGTTTAGTTGTACTACATTGTGGCTATTTTCTGATCCACATGGGACTGCGGTATCCCAGAAATAGGTTTTTCGTGAAAGTGTGTCAACGAAATGTACTTTATTCTTATAAAAGATAGGAATTCTTTTATAGCATCGTTTATCTTCAAAAACGTATAGTGGTGATACTTTTTTAGTACAAGTATAAAACCATAAGATGTTTCCTTCATAGTCTAAAAAATTTGATCTATTTCCTGATAGTAAATATCCTGCGTAGGGTATTTTTAATACTGCTAGTGCAAGTGATTGTAATATTTGTGTTCTTTCTAATTCGCATAGTTGGTGTAGTGTTTCTAATTCGGAGAATGACATTTCTTGAAAAATTCGGCTAATCTTATAGTCTAGTTTCATGTCTAAGTGAATATCATAGTGGATATTACCAAAATATGTACTATTCATTAGTGATAGTTCTTGTAAACGTGTGCTTTGAGCGTCTTGGGGTTTTAGAGGTCCACCAGGTTGACCTGTATTCTTTTGAAAATTAACTGGTATATATGATGTTCCTTCATTTAGGGGATGACTTGTGGCGTATGGGTCGACTTTTATTTTTCCAGTGGTCATGTCGAACCCATTTTTGTATTCAACTAGTATTTCAGAGTATTGTGTTTTGTGAAGTGGGTTTTTATTTTTACATGCAAGTTCTGTTTCTTGATATACTTGAAAACGTGTTAATTTATTTTCTATATTTTGAATGTTTCGAAAATCAGAACTTATTTTTCGTAATGGATTTACTTGTTCATATGGTATTGATTGTATAAAATATTTTTCGTGAAATTTTATCATACGAGCGTGTATTTTTGCTACTTGAAATGTTGTACATGTGTCTTCGGGGAACCAAACAATTGTTACTTGTGTTCGTGTTGTAGGGTCGCAATAGCCTTGATCATTTTTACAAGGTAATCTAATTCCTTGATAGATCATTGTGTTGTCTGATAAATCTCGTGTGAGTTGTATTTTTTCGAGTTGTATTTTCCAATCGAAAAACATTATCTCTTGGTATCCTTTATTTTTTGTGTCTGCTTTGCAGTTTGATGGGTTATTTATACCAATGTGTGGTATCCAATGTTTATCGTGTATGTCATAGGTTAATCGTCCGTGTGCGCCGTTATATGGGTATTTGTCATCTAGTTTTATATGTCCTTGGTATCTTTCAAGTTCTGCTTGATGTACAGAGTCTGAAAAAACTTGAAAGTATACTAACTTTCTATCTGAGTTTTTATTTTCTGTGATATTTAGTCTAAGTAACTCGTTTTTACAATCTTTGGGATTTAGGTGTAAAAGTCGTTCGATATTACTCTGGTAGAATGATTCATGGTCAAGTCGGTTTTTATTTCCGTTCGAGACTTGTGAACAATGTACTTTCTTTTCGGAAAATGTTGCTGTGAATTTATATCCTGTAACTGTTGTTGCTCGGGCTTTTGATTAAAGTGTTGCTATTACATTTGTAGTTTCTATGGCTTGGGGTTCTGTTTCGCATTGTGATACTTGATTTATTGCATACTTGTGTAGTGTTTTTTGTTCGTTTTCTTCACAATCGTAATGTGTTACTAATAAATCTTGGGGTCCTGTGCGGGGGGAAGGGTTTATGTTTTGATTTGAGATTACTAGAAAAAGGAGTTGGAGAAAAATTAATAATTTAAGAATATACATGTGTATGATAATCCTGAGTATGGGTTATAAAATGTAATGTAACCAATTGTCTTTTTGGTATATCTATCGTATTTATATATTACCTCAGTGGTTATAAATGGTGGTGGTAGTGATTGAGCTGTTATGTTTGGTGGGTTTAATGGGTAGGGATGTTGAGTAATGTTGTTTAATTTAACTGTGATTTCAAACTTTAATTGTAAACTGTTTTGTTGGAGTATTTGGATATTGTGATCACGGATATCGTCGTGAATGTCTTGTCGATATTGTAGTCTATTAAGTGCCCAGTTGTGAAGGCGATTACTTTCTAGATGTTGTCCAAATAATGGTGGAGGTGCTGTAAATGTATTCCAATCTAGTCTTAAAGGGATATTTGTTGATGATTGTTCTCGATATCTTGCGTCGAGATTATTTGGAAAATTTAAGTTAAAGGGCGTCGGTGAAACTTGACTAATTGATGGTGTTGATGGTAGTGATAATGTTTCTGGTAGTGATCAGGATGTTTTATCTGAAGAAATATCTATTGGGTCATTGATTAAATTTGGTTCACCTTGTGTGAATGAATGTGTTGTCCAATATGGTAGTCGTGATGTTTGGTTTGGGGGATTAAAGGGATTTTCACGTATTTGTTCAGATGTTGGTGTTGAACCTAAGTAATCTGAGGGTAGGCTTGAAGTACTTCGTTGTGAGAGAAGTGTAGGGGTTTCTGGTAAGATACCAGTGGGATTTTCTGGAGTGCTTTGTGATGGTGATTGAGGTATTTCAAAGTGAACTCGGGGAGTTTGAAAATTTCTATTTCGTCGAGGATGTATAATTTGTCTATTTATTTCTGTTGTGATTTGGTTTTGACTAAGATTTCGTATTCTACTTAGTTCTTGTGGTAGTGTTGGGTATAGGTTATATGTTGGTTCACTCAAAGGTGCTTGTCGTTGAACTGGTTCTAGTGGTTCAGATAAACGAGCGTGTCGTTCTTCAAAAGTGTATGGGTTATCTTGAAAGGAAATTCGTGTAGATGTTTGAGGATTTTGAGTAGTTGAAGGTGTTGTTGGGTTATCTTGGGATGATGTCGGTGAAGACTGACTTTGTGACTGTTGGGTAGCAATTTTTGATAGTTTTTTGATTTATTATTTTAGTGAAAAAGTTTATGGTTTATTATAGTATTCTTCTAAAAAAAGAATTAGAAGGATTGTTGCTAGGGCAAATGTGAGGATTGCTTTCTTTATACATTTGCATATGGTCAAAATGAGGGATGATAAAAATGTTATGAAAATTACAAATAGTAGAAAAATATCAGTTCTACTGAAAATAGTTCGTATCATTTAGACAAGTTGTATGAATCGTACCTGTGGATATAATCAAGGGTTTTTGAAAGTTGGAGAAATAGTTCGAATATAGAGTAGAAAATTAAAAAAATATTACAAAAAATGATTAAGATTATTAGAAAAGATTCAAGGATATCAAAAAGAAATATTATGAAAGTTTCAAGTATCGTAAAAAATTGTTTGTGGTTTGTGATAATTTTAGTGACTGTTTGATAGAAGAGCATTTAAGAAATGACTTCTTGATCGAATATTTTTTGTTGTTTGGGGCAATTTTCAAGTGTGGTCGGATTATTTATTAGTTTTTTGACAAGTGGGTTGAGTTTTGTAAAAAATTGTTGGGGGCAATTTTTATGGTGATCGGGAGGTCGTCTTTTTCTTTATTTTTGTTTGTCAAATGATCCGGGGTATGGTGAGATTTTTGTACTTTAGGCTAATTAAAATGTTCGTTTTGTTACTTAAGGCTAAGTTAACAGATTTGTTTGGGCGGTATTCGTGGTCTGAGTTGGGGAAATATTGTTGATTTTTGGGTTATTAGATAAGGGAGGGATATGAGATTATGGTGATATTTATTTTAGTTGTCAAGTTGGAGTGGTTTGCTTATTTTTGACCTGGAGGTCGTAAAGTTATAGTTAGAGATATGCCTGGAGTTTTATATGATTCGTCTAATTGATCTGAGTTTAAGTTAGAGAAGGTGACGGATTGGATGAATCCTATTGGTCTAAATTTGAACTAGAATCATTGCGTGTTTGTCAGCATGTTATTTTGAAAAATGAAAATTGAAAATGTTTCAGAGGTTTCAAGACTGTGAAGTATAGAGCTAAAATTGTTTTTGAAATTCGACTTTCTTTAATATTTTAGATTGTGGGATGAATATTTTATAATT
The DNA here is from genome assembly GCF_963678635.1 of Symsagittifera roscoffensis. NCBI lineage: Eukaryota > Metazoa > Xenacoelomorpha > Acoela > Convolutidae > Symsagittifera > Symsagittifera roscoffensis. Next base: position 7,688,794 of record NC_087071.1, read on the forward strand.
TTTACGTGGTTGATTTCTAATTCGTGATGATTTTCTATGTTCTGATTTGACGATTTGCTCTTGGGGTATTATTTGTTCGGTCATTTTTCTATTTTTTTTTCTTTTTGAGATGTTTTTTGATCTAGGTTCTTTGTATTGTTTTTGGTGGTGGTTGATTTTGTATTTTTATTTCCGAGGTGAATATCATTTTGTTCCTTTGTTGTGTTTTCCGGATGTGGGTCATTTTGAATAACTTTTAAACCTGTAAAAGAATATAATTGAGTTAGTTCGCGGAGTGCGTATTCTTTTGGATAATAAGGTAATAGGTTATTTCGGTGCTGAACGATTTCTTTTTTGTCTGAGTCGGTGATTTTGTATGTGACATCAGTGGGTTTTGCAATTATTTGGTATGGTCCTTTACGAAGGGGTTGTAATTTTTTAGAAATTCCTTTTTGAGTGGTAAAATTGGGTATTAAAACAAATGTTCCAATTTTTAAATCGGAGGCTGGTGTAAAGCGTGAATTTATTTGTTCATTAATGTTTTGCCTTTGTAACAACTTTTTTGTTATTTTTTGATAAATTTCATTGTGTTTTTTATCTCTGTTTAAAATCCATTCGGTGTGTGTACCGGAGGCTAACTTAAGAATTTGTGGGTGATGAAAATGATCTTCATCGTGTGTATGTAAAGGTAGGTTATAACAAATTGAGTCTTTATTTGGTTGACAATAACCTTGTGCGTTTTTATGAGAGTTTGCTGTAAACATTATTGGTTTGCGTGGCTTTTGGTTAAAAACCATTTCATATGGTGACATTCCTAGAGTTGTCGTGATTTGTGAATTATATGCTAAGGGAAAAAGTTTTACATCTGCTGACCATTCGGTATATCTTGTATCATTTCCATTGATGATACATCTAAGATATTCTTGTAATGAACGGTTCATACCTTCGACTAAGCCGTTTGTCCAATGTGCGTGAGATGTACGTGGTTTGTGTTTAATATTATATAAATGACATAGTGTGATGATTTCATTATTTATGAATTCTGTACCGTTGTCTGTAACTAAAATTTCTGGTAGTCCAAATTTGGCTATCCAGTGTTCATAAAGCGTTGTGTAAGCATAATAAGCGTTACAATGTGGTACTGGGTTAAGTGCTACATAATGTGTAAATGCGTCAACAATTACCATAATGTAGGAGTTTCCTTCTGATGAGGGTGAAATTGGTCCTTTAGTATCAAATGAGATACGATGATTAAAGTACAAACTTTGTCCTTTAAAATCTTGTTTTTGTGCTATTTGTTTTTGATTTGGGTAAGGTTTATTTAGTTGGCATACTATACAGTCATTGCATAGTACTTTTATCCAAATTGGTGCATTTGGGAAATAAAAGTTTTGTATGAAATTTGAATATGTTTTCTCTGATCCAGAGTGTCCTTTAATATTTTGTGTATGTGAAATATTAAAAGCTATGAGAATCATACTTAAAGGGAGACAGGGAACTGTAGATTCATTTAATTTATATTCTAAAAGGTCTGTATTTTTGTTAATTGTTGTGTTATTAAATTTGCGAAAGTATCGGAGGAGTGTTTTGTTTCCTAGAATAGTTGAATCTGCCTTGATAGGTTTAGTTTTATATTTGTGCCATGATTTTAGTTGTCTAATTACCGGGTCAAGATTTTGATATTGTTTCAATGTTGAAATTGTAATTGTTTCTGTCGGGGGGAGAAAAATGTTTTCAATTTCTAATTTAGATAAGGGTATTGTATCAAGTGGGTCATGGAGGTCAAAAACTTGATTTATTGTGTATTTTGAATCGTTTGTTTGTGGTCCTGATAAGTTTATTTTATCAGTTAAGTTTTCTTTTTCAATGAGTGGAAAATGGTATTTTTTAGGCGGGTGTTGTTTTATTCTTTTTTGTTGGGTGTTATTTTTTATCCATTGTGAATATGGGATTGGTTTAAAAGTTGATGTTCCAAGTAGATCAACTTCATAGTGATTATTTTGACAATCTAAATAAAGTGGGAAATGTTGTAAACTATTTATTTGTGATTGTTCAACGTCAGTTTTTACTGCATATTTGCATTCCAATCGGGTTGATGTTTCATTTTCTGCAAGGTAGAATTTTATATTTTTGGGTATTTCAACTGTGGTTTTACGTGTAAGTAATTTAGGTGGCGTATTTCGACTTAAGGTGTCTGGTAATGCAAGATTTTTTCCTGCGGTCCAAACTATATGTAAGTTTGGGAATTTCATTAAAATTAGTTGAAATCTATAAACTCGGTGGTTTGCATTAGACTTTTGTGTAAAAAGAAAGATGATTGGTTTATGGTCTGTGAATAGAACTGTGGGATGTTTTGATCCAAGTATCAGAAATTCATATTCTGTTAGTGTATATATTATGGCTGTACATTCTCTCATTAGAGTTGAGAGTCGTAGCTCTGCTTGAGTGAATAATCGAGAATTTGCTGATATGAGGTTCATTTTATTTGTACCATTATGTGATTGTAATAATGCTGCGCCGATGCCAAAGTTCGAAGCATCGCACATTGCATAAAATGGTTGATCGGGATCTGGAATTGTGTTTAAAATTTGTTCAGTTAAGAGTTTCTTTATTTCTTCAAATCGTGCTTGATGTTCTGTATTCCATTCAAAATTATTTTGTTGTCTAAGTATATTATAGAATGGTCGTAGATATAATTGCCTTTTATAAACATATTTGCTTAAAAAGTTTAACATTCCAAGAAATTCTTGGATTTTCTTTTATTTGTTGGTGGTTGGAGTTTTTGAATAGCGTCAATGCGTGATTTCAATGGAGTGATTGTTTTTCTTTCTATATTATGTCCTAAGAATTTAACTCTTGTCAAAAAGAAGTGTGATTTATCGGGGGCGGCCTTCAGATTTTCATTCTGAAGTATTTGGTGATATTGTTCTAAAACATTGAACATTTCTTCTTTTGTCTGTGATTGCATAAAAACATCGTCTAAATAGGTGATTGCGCTTTTCTTGAGTATTAGTGGTCTAAAAATTTTGCTCATAAAAGCTGAAAATGCTGCTGGTCCTATGGATATTCCATAGAATAAGCGGTTGAATTCATATTGTTGGTTTCCAATAACAAATTGTGTTAAACGTCGTGATTGTTCATCTAATGGAATTTGATTATATGCACTATTCATATCGGCGGTGGTAAAGTATTTTCCGTTTATTTTTGTTAAAATAACTTGTATTGGTTCAATGGGCCAATTACAATTTGATTCATCTATGAGTGAGTTGAGGTATCTAGCATCGAGAACGATTTTTAATGATTCTCCTTTAGCTAGAATGATAACGGGTTTGATAATTGTGTTGCCTTTTGGTTGTTCTTCTTTATTTACTGGTGATATAATGTTATATTGTTCTAAAATGTCGAGTAATCTGTTCACTTTATCGTGTAAGTGAATTGGTACTTTACTTGCTCTCTGTTTTTTGAAGACTGCGTCTGGTTTTAATGGGAGATGTAGTGATGAGCTGATTTTGCCAACATCAAATTTGGATGTTGCATAGACTGATGAATATTTAATTAGCTGTTTGGCTAATTTTTCAAATTCGTCTTGTGTTATTTGTGAATGTTGGAAATTGAACATTGTTAAAAATTTCTGTTGATTCTCTGTGTAGTTACTTATGTTGAATGTAGGTTTGAAATATGGGGTTTTTGTGAAATAATCCGTATTTCTGTTTTCGTTACTTATTATATTATTTATAGATAATTCTTCATTAAGGATTGTGGATTGGCAAATATCTAGTAATTGGAGTATATTATTTACGCGATATGCTTTTTCGTGTATTGGTGATATTGTAGCGTTGGTTTCGCAATAGCCTAAAAGTCCTTAGGTAATGTTACTTGGTAAGGTGTATTGTTGTATACATGTAAGGAAATAATATCTGAATTCGAATTTTTCAAATATTTTATTGATGAGATTGTGATTTTGAAAAATTTATGAATAGGTTTGAATTCAAAATCTGACATATAAAATTTTTGTTTGTTTTGTTTTTTATCATATTGGTGAACTTGTTTGATTGAAAAATTATAGATGTTTCCTGATAGTGGTTTCAAGTGTTTTCTTTGTTGGTTATATATTGGGTAAAATTTGGAAAAGAATGGTGGTTGTTTATTTAATCTTTGAAAAAATGTTAGGGATGTGTCTTTTATTTTTGTATATTTATCTTTGATTAATATTTTACTATTCAAGATGTTTATTGTTGGTATATATTTAGAGATAAATGGTATTCGGTTTAATATCGGTGATATGGAATATTTGTTTAAATGGCTTATTTAAAATTTTATTTTGCTCTATTGTTCTTGTGGGGAGAAGAAATAATTGGATTTTTCCGTAGTTTATTAATGTTGATCCCTGTGCTGTTGCTAACTTACAGGAGTTTTCAAGAGGTGTTAGCTTTGGGTGTAAAGTTTTTATTTCATTCCATGTGGGAATGTTTATTATATTTGATTCTGCTCCTGAATCAATTAAAAAATCAATTTCAAGATCTGGTGGTTGAAATTCTTTGTTTCTTGGACTTTCTAAGAGAAATGGTATTGTCCAAATTTTTTCTTTGGGTTGTTCTTTTTATATATTTTGATAGATGTGATTTGTATTCGAGCATTTTGTTTTGTCATTTTCAGTGGGTTGATTTGTAGTGTTAATTCCATTAGTTTCTTGCGTCGTTGTTGTGGAATGTATGGATTTAGTATAATAATTGTGAAGGAATTCTGATTGATTTTCATATATGTGTGATGAAAAAGGTTGTTCATATATAACAGGTTCATAGTCATTTTCGACTTTTATCATATTGATGGAGAGAGTGTTTTCTGTATCGCTTTCTGAATCTGATGATCCACAGTTTATTTGATTGAGTTGTAACGTATCAGTTACTGTGTCATCAATACCTGGAGGGTGTGATGTTGTTTCTGGATTAGATTGTACTTGATTTATATGTCTTTGATGTTTAGGTGTACTACTTCTGTGGCGATTATTAGAATTATTATAGTGATTATTATTCCGGTGTGGTGATTGGGAATAATTTCTATAACGATTATTATAACTTGAATGTCGATTTTGTGAATTATTTCGTGATCTATTTTGATAATTACTGTTTGATCTATTATATGAGTTATTTCTTGATCAATAGTTTGGATAATACTAATTTCGGTTGTTTGAATAGCTTCTATTTCGATTATTGGAATAGTTTCTATTTCTATTATATGATGAGTTTCGTGACTGATTGTTTGGATAGTATCTATTTCTTGATTGGGAATTAGATCTAGAAACAAACTGTGTTGTGTTTGAATTAGATCTGGAGTAGTTATTTCTACTATTTGGTCTATTGTAGTGATTTTGTGACGAATTTTGTGTATTTCTTCGTTCTGGCGATCTTCCTCTATAACTTGAGTTATGTGGTGGTTGATTTCTTGTATAATTTGTATTGTTCGGGAGTGGTTTTCCTGAACTATTGTTGCTGTATACATTTTTGTTCGGTAGATTTTGATTTTTCTTCATATATTGATAGAATGATTTATTTGGTTCTTTGTATTTTTGAGGTTTATTTTGATTATCTTGCTGTTTTTGTCTACATTCAGAAATACTATGTCCGTATCGTCGGCAATAATTACACCATTTTTTGAAAGATGGTTTGCCTTTAAAGTTTGGGTGTTTTTCATAAATATTGAGTATTTCAGTGATTTTTTCAACGAGGTCTGTATCTGATTCCTGTATATTGTTAAAATTTGTGGAAGCTGTTTCAATTCTGTTAACGTATTGTAATTTCAGATTTTCTGTTTCTTCGAGTTTCATTGTGATTTCTGCTTGTTCTAGTTTGTCTACTAGTTTTCGAAAATCTAAATCGGGTTCTCGAATTGAAGAAGGATGGGATGCTCTCTTTTTTATTGCTATTTTCCTTAATTGTGGTGTTAAGGTCATCATTAAGATTTCTGTCATCTTTGTGTTTTTATAGTCGTGTGTATTTAATGAATATGCTTTTCGAACTAGTGTTTCGATTCGTACTGCTAATTGCTTGATGGTTTCGTTTGGTAATCTGCGAACTTCATTACATAAAACACTTTGTTGTTGTTTGTTTCTTTCGGAGTCAAACATTTTTGAAAATTCTTGTGTAAACCTTTTCCAATTTGATTTTATTTTTTAGAGGCAATACTGAAAACCATTTTTGGGCTGCGCCATCTAAAGTTGTTTGTATCAACGCTGTGCGTCGATGTATCCAGTTTTGATGTAGTGGCGTATTAATTGGTTCAGGTCCTATATTTAAAATCAAATTTGCTGTTACTGCATTTAAATAGTCTTCTACAGAGTATTCAGGGTCTGTTCCTGTGAATACCATTAAAGGTTTATTTGATGTTATTGATGATCCACCCATAAGGTATGGATTCATTGTCATTTGTAATGATTCTGCTGCATTTGGCATTTGAGAAAAATTTGAAAGTTGATTTCTTGTTATTTCGTGTTGTTGAAGATAATATGGGAGTGGTATTTCATTTTGCATTTGTGTTGGTTGATACGAGTGTGCAATCATTGGGTTCTGTTGCTGAATTGGTTGAAAAGATTGTGTATTAATTGGGTTTTGTTGCTGAATTGGTTGTTGATTTTGTGTATCTATTGGTTGTGGAGAAAAAATTCTATGATTTGTATGTGGTTTCTGTATTCCTTGTCCACGATATTCTTGATTATAGGGTGCAAATATATCTGGTTGTAAGAAATCATCATCTGAGGATAAGTAATCCATTTGATAAGATGTTTGTTTTTTATTTTTATTTTGTTGAAAAAATGGATAATTTTCACTACGATCCTGTGGAGGATGTAAATTTGTTTGGAAATTTACTGAATTAGGTGGTGCCATTGAGTTATCCCAGTTTCGAGATCTTGTATAATTACTAAAATTTTTTCGTGGTTGATAATTTGTTTTTGATGGATGTGTGTAATTATAAATATGTTCTGCAAAATGGTTTCTAGTGAACGTTTTGCGTGTTTTTGGTGGTATTGTCATGGGTCTGTATGTTTGATAATCCACGTGTGAATATTTTGGGGCAACCGAAGGATTAACGGTTGATTGTAAGGTTACCTGTGTTTGTGAAGGGTTTGTATTTCTTGGTGTTGTTAAGTTTGGGCGTATTGGTGAAATACTTTGTTGTGTAGTTGTTGTGTGTACGATTTCTTCATTTATGAAGTGTGATGGTGTCTGGATATCTTGTTGAGTAAGATTCCTAGTTCCATTGAGGTTTTCATTGTGTATGACTGTAGAGTTTAAACTATTATTTTGCATATCGGGTAAAAATGTATTATAGTTTAATGGTGTTGCATCAATGGTTAATGGTATTACTCTTACATAATCTCTTATATAAGATATCGTATTTATTGCTTGACTTGAGATTGATTGTGGGAAGTTTATAAATGCGGGATGAGACCATTCGGGGTCCCAAACATAGTCTGATTGTTCTGTGATAGCAGTATCATCGTTTGAGTTTTGAGGTCTAAAGTTTTTTCTTGCTTGTGAAATTAAATCAATATTGTGTGTGAAATAATCTATTATGAACCATGCCAAAATTTTTTGTAAGTCATGTTTTGTATGTTGTGAAACTTCATCTTTCGTGAAATTTTCTTTAATGATATTTAGAAAACTAGAGAGTAGTGTGATTTCATGTCGTATTCTTATATGTTTAGATGTTTCTGTCGGTGAGACATTTGGTATTTGGATTTCGTTTTCTAATATCGAGATATAACTATATATTATTGCAAAAACTTCATTGGTGAATATGGAGTTTGCTCTTTGTGAGTTATGATATTGGATGCTTTTTATATATTCTGAGAATATTTTTGAAAATTCTAAATCAAGGTCGTCTGTTTGAATTATATATTTGCTGTGATTCTGGTTTGGTGAGCTGAATTCTATGGAGTAGATTCCGTATTGTTGTGTTAAGTTACATATGTCTTTTAGATAGTGATCGATAATTTGTCTTTTGATTTTTACATCTGGGAACTCTGTTTTACATGGACTGATTCCGGGTTCAAATAAATTTAAGAGTAAATTTTTGCAAAATATATGCTGTCCTCTATCAGTGGTTGCATCTACTATAAAGGGGAAGATATCATCATCATCTGGACTTTCTTCACCTGGGGTGTGCGTTGAGCTCATTTTTTGGTTCGATGACTGTTAATATGTAATTATCAATGTGTCTAATTGGTTGATTCCAATTGTATAAATGTACTGGTTTGTGTTTATACTGCTTTTTTATTCTTCTTTTTCCGCTTTTTGATGAATTTGAGGTTGTTTCTGAGTCAGAGAAATATAATTGATCGTGAAATGGGCAATTTTTATCTATTGATTCTTTTAATTTATAAAGTTCGTCTAAACTGCTGGTTACTGATTCTGAAAATGCGTTTCGGTTTTTTGAAAATCTTTTTCGTGTTATTTGTCTTTGTTTAGTTATTATTTTTCTTTTTAGTGTTTGTCGTTTTGTTCGAATATATCCAACTGTTTGTGTATGAGGTGTGATTACAAGATCGTATTTTTTGTTATCTATTTCACAATTGTGTAAAACGATTGTTTGTTTATTTCCTAGGTTCTTAAATGACATAAGGTTTAGGATGACGGGTGCAAAAGGTTGTTAAATGATTTCTATTTGCTTAAACTGTTAGTCCTTACGATTTTTTGGTTAGCTTAACCTGGGTCTATTTGTTCAGGGTTGGAGAGAAAAGTATATCTATTCCGAAGAATGATTTTTTACTTTCTCGTGACTAGTATAAGCTAAGGTGTTAACTTACTTAATCTTACTTAGGGGTAGTGATTGTGTTCAAGGGTTGGAGAATAGTAAATCGATCCACAAGGTTCAGGTATACTTAGAACGCGAGTAGTTCGTTAGATACTATTTTAAACTTACTAAGTCTAAGATTTATCCTGGGTCTGGTAAGAGGGGGGATCAAGTGAAGGATGAATAACCGAAGTTCTTCACTGTTTATCCTAATTTGAATGATTAGTTTTGTTTAAAAATTTCTATTAGTCCTGGGTTTTTAGAAAGGGTTGGATAGTGAATCGACGTTTGAGGTCGTTAGACACTAGTTAAGTGGGTGGGGGAGAACAAAGTTGTTCTTTTTGATCCAAGGATAGGCCTTGATGATCAAGTTTTAAATTTAATTAAGTAGAAAATGATTTAAGATCCAAGGATAAGCCTTGATGATCTGATTTTAAAATTAAGTGAATTTAAGTTTTAATAATGATTTAATTTTGTGTAGAGAAAAGATTTAGTGTTTTGATGATATTAGTGAGCTTATGAATTCTGTTATGTTTAGGTGATGAAGCTGGAACACCAGGATGATTTATGATTACTAACCATTTATTGTCATGCTATTAATTTTTATTTTGATTTTCAATAAATATTTTTCAAACATGTTTTGTATATTACTGCAGAATTTAGGAAAACGATCTGAGAACTTTTTATCAATCGTTATTGTATATTAATAATTTTGTTTAGCGCCTGAAATGATTTTGAAGATTGACTTCAAGGTTTTATGTTTGCAAATGAAAATCTAATTTCATTGCCATTAGTATTCTAAATACAAAAGTTTAGTAGTAGTAGTAGTAGTAGGGCTTTTGTGCTCGTAGCACAATGGGTTTCCTCCTTTCAGTTTTTCGTTCTATAGTGAAGTTTTGCTTCTACAGTCATTCATTGTGCAATCGCAAGCAATTCTCCATGTGCACTTGTTCATTTGTTCGTAGTCCTTCTCAAATTTTCTCCAAAATAACCACAATATTCGCTTCTTCAGTCTGCTTGTTTCTCTCACGTCAATTTTGATCACATTCGCTAGCCGACATGTTTGGTAAAAGAATTCGTCCTACAAAAATTTCTTTTTCGGCCTCTCGAGCTGAAACATACAACCGCGCGAGGAACAGGAATACGATGGAACTTTCAACATGTCAACATCATAATTTTTCGATAAAATTTTTGACAGCAACAAAAGGTTGTTGATCTGTAAATACATTGGCAGTGGCAATAGTGAAATTTCGATTAACCGATCTTTGTACGAATCCATATGCGGAATTATCCATTTAACTATACGCCTTTGTACATTTTCAAGCTCCGTAATAATGTATTTACTTAATCCATAACATGGACTTGCGTACTGTGACATTCGACCAGAATGGCCAAAATGCAATCTCTGCAGAATTCGGAATTTTAGCAGCAAGCCTTCCGAGTTAATGGTTTTGAAGGATTAACGATGTTATTCGGATGATTAGCAGAACAGTGAAGGTCAAGATATTCCCGTATTTTAAAATTTTAAATTTTCGAAGTGATGACGTAACATTTCTGAGAAATGCTGAAATGGCCATTTTTAACAAAAAGCGAGTGAAAAAAGAGAACAACTTTTATCTGCGATTGCGAACAGTACGAAAATCGAGATTGAAAAACGACAACGAACTACAGAATAGCAGAGAGCGTTCCGAGTTGCAACTATTGTGCTGCTACAATAGTTGCAAGGCCGTTGCGAACAACGGTGAAGGGTGAAAACCAGCCTTCCGAGTTATCGTGAACTTGAGATTAAGGAGCTTGATTCGGCGGATTCAAGAATCCGGAAGGGTCTCGGGACGGAAACTTTTATTAACTCATATGAACTTTTAGCATCCTGTCATGTCCTGACTTGAATTTAACTGATATTTGGATTAGTTTTGACAAGGATGAGGTGCTAAGAGTTGGGGGGAAAGGGTTGATCCATCTTCGATGGAGATGATGATTTTTATCTACTGAACAAAAACAATAGTAATATAATAAGTAGTAGCCCTGTTTTTAAGAGTGACCTCGTGGTCTGGGGATACTGAGACCCAGCCATGAGCTCACTATTTTGCATGTAATTCAGTTAATTTGAGCGTTCTGGTCGAAGCCGGAGAACAGTAACGTTTTTGTCGACCCGATGTTGGAAAAGACCACCGAAAAGTACTGGCTTGGTAGAGACGGTGAAAAACATGCAAAGCTCTGTTTAGACGCTAGCCAGTCGTCTTAAGACTTAGTTTTGTTATCCGTCGATATGTATCTTCCGGGCGAATGTTACATGTATGTTTTTATGGCGCTCCTGGGTGTTATTCTTTTTTAACATCATGACCGCAGAACCGTTAACGAGCATTCCGCGCCGAGCGGATGCTCACATTAACGCCCTTATTAGGCCTAAAGCGCCGGGGCGGAAGGGTAGTTCGGAACGCGGAGGCCTTCCGGATTGCCGTGAATAGTTTTTTAACCTAGTTAAGACCGAAAATTCACAAACCAGGAAGGGTGGGGGGATCGGCCGTCCCCTCGTCCCCTGAGTGGTTGGTGACCAAAAACACTTAAAGATATAAGTAAAACCAAACAAAAAGTAGTACCCAAGAAAAACAAAAAACATAAAAAATAACCGAAAAAACCAAAAACAGTAAAAAAAGTAAAAAATCAGTAGAAATCATCCCCCCAGACAAGATGTGATTCAACCCCCCGTTTGTTGTTGATAGATATATTGTTATTACAGGCATTTATATCAGTCAGGATCGTTACGATCAATTTTGTGGCCCGTTTGTGAGGCTTGTACTGTAGGGTTATTTGAGCATTTAAGCACGTTAATGATAAATTGCGCTCAATCCGGAGGGGTCAGCTGATTTGCGCTCAATTCGGAAGGGTCTTGGGTGAAGACCGATCCGGCAAGCAGTACAAGGAGCAACAAGAAGGGGCTCAACGACCACAACAATCGACTGTTGGGTATCGTTAACAAGTTTTGTATCCCTTTTGGTACAAAAAGTAAGATAGTAATCTGTGGGGGGCTCGACAGTGCTGCACTGTAGTGACCCTTCACCGGACTGCGAATATCCGAGTTAAGCACCTTAATACGGATATTGAACAAACCCGGAGGGGTATAGTATTACTAGTATTATTACTTATATAAACTATATTAATAGTCTTATATCGATTTTCAGTCAAAAACAACGAAAACAGACCGGTTTTTAGGGTCAAAATTGCGATATTTTGATCCCCCCACAAGTCGCGATTTTTGAGATATCGATATTTTTTGAAACGGAAAAAAGCGCTAAAGTAGTGTGTTACATCGTAACTGCACTACTATAATAAGCAGAACCGGTTAGCTTTAGTACGGAAGTGGTTGGAACTAGTTTGGTACCAAAAACCAAATTTTCCCATTTTTTGATAGTAAGAAACGCTATAAAATCAGAAAATTTTTTGAAATTTTTGAGGTAGGACAGTAAAAATAGTTGTTCGGACAACGTCGGCTAGTGAATCTACAAGTTTTAAAACCCGCTACCCGAAAGCCTTCCGGGTTGCAGAGAAATCGAACTTAACGTGTTTGATTTGATAGATTCATCAATCCGGAGGGGTCCAGGTAGCATAGTTTTTCGCAAATTTTTTCTATAAAAGCGTTTTAGATCGGGTCTTTTGCATTGAACTAGAAGAGCATAGGCCTCCTGAGCTCGGGTCAATAATTTTTAGGCTGAAAGGACCAGATTTGCGAAAAAAGTTAGGCGGAACCTATAGGAGAGAAAATTTTTGAATTTGGAAAAAAGACATTTTGGTTAATAACTTTGGAACTACTGAGCATATCGAGTTGATCTTGGTACCAATAGATCAGAAATTAGCTGAGCTTACTGATAAGATTAGAAATTTTTCGGAAAAACGAGGGAGAAAATTTTTTGAGATTGTTTTTAGCAAATTACACAAATCCGGAGGGGTACACCCTTCACGTTTTACAAATTTTTCTGAAAAACCCTTAGACCTCTACCAAAAGTTGATAGCGATTGAACTAAGTAACTTAGGACAGTTCTAGACGGAAAGGGAGGGCTGAAGGCACAAGACAACCAGAATAGAGTCGAAATTAGGCAAGTGATAAGACCCTTCACCGTTAGAGTGAATTGTCAAATAAGTGCCTTAACTTCAATCCGGAGGGGTCTAGGAAAGGACCCTATACCCTTCCCAGTTAATTCAAACAGCATAATAGCAACACAGAACGTATCCGGAGGGGTATAGGTTGAAAGAAGGAAATCTCCTAAAAGCTACTTTTACAAAATCGGAGGGCTCCCAATCCGGAGGGGTCAACGTTTTTCCAAGAGGGGTCCGAACCCGGAGGGGTCTTATAGTTGCTAATTCGGAGGGGTCCAAATCCGGAGGGATCTTATATTAACTAACTCGGAGGGGTCCCAATCCGGAGGGGTCTATATTCTGACAATCCGGAAGGGTCCTGTTTGTGCCAATCCGGAGGGGTATTATTTTATTAGGGACTTAGGTAGACGAAAGAAAGACTAAAAAGTGAGAGGTATTAAGTTATTAATACACAGGCTAGGTATCAGTGACTGCACTGGTAACTTGCCTTTCGATAAGAACCAGACTAATACAAAACAGGTCCAAACTCGGATATTCGCGACACTAAGTCTAAATTAAAAAGAGCGTGGTTCATTGGTGTGGATTGGACATAATACGTTTTTGGGGAAAAGTGACTGCCCTGAGGATTTTAGTAGGTCTAGCTCGGGCAGTCCAAAGGCAGATAGGTAACACAGTACTCGGTGGGTGCAATAGACGCCCACTTGAGAAAATTACTGCCTTCAAAGTTTTGTCTGTTTGGTGCAGCACCGAGCAGGGAAAGCTTTTTCTTTAAAAGACAGGTTCGACTATTGTACTGCGACCGACTAAGAGTACGAAACACATACGTTTTTTTGGTTTTTATCATATATACATTCACATTGTGTCAATATATATTTTGTTTTTGATTTTAATTCAACGTAAACTGTGCTTGATTGGGTAGTGAATACACTATCTTTTAAATTGATTGATAACATCATATTGTGCTAGTTTCCAGATCTTTGGACCGATAATCGGTCGGTGTGAATAAATTTTATACAAACTGTACTCTGACAACATACAGGGATTCGTGGTCACTATTTAATAGTATCTGGTGAAATTTATTGTGTTGTGTCATTATTATTGTTAATAAAACTATAAGGTCTCTAGCAATTGAGTCAAGAGTAGGCATAGAAAAGTGACAAATAAATAATGAGTTTAGACAAGTCAAGGATACCAAAACGAGGTAATAGCTCTAGGAAATTCATACCTGAAAAGCAAAGAAAAACGATGACCGATCCTTTTGTGGATTGGATCAAGCGATCCCGGTCTGACAAAAGGGGGACGGTTTCAGGCAGAATGGTTGAAACGAGAAGTCAGAAGATCTCAGAAGAGCGAAGAGAACTGTTAGAAGTGGAGGTCAATACAGACCATACCATGAATGACAACCAGGAAGTAAATGAACTGGAAGGGAGAGGCAGAAGGCTGGCGAGTGAATCTACCCCGGTAGAACAAGGCCATGATTTTGCCACTTCCACCGGGACCTTGGATCGAGAGGAGATGTCGGAACTGTCCGACATCTCAACTGAGGTAGCGACAACGAGAAGATCTCCGACAGACAACACTATGATGGCAGGTGGAACTGGGAAACAAACAACGTCATCATCATTCTCAGAAAGAATGAAGAACACCTTCGGGAACATCTTTCCATTCAGCATGGGAGGAGGAGCAGGCAACGATGGTGAGTCCCAGGAGGAAGAAGATGAAGAAGAGCAAGGGGACTATGGATCTCAAGTCAGCCTCAATAGTTCAGTCCAAGAGAGTGAGGCACACGTCGGAAGAGAGACTGGAACCACGGACAAATTTGGTGTGGTGACAACTATAAGCAAAGAAGCAAACACACCAGGCCAGTCAAAAGACTTCACGATGAGGGCAAGTTCGGAGCCAGAACCTGGTGAGAATAGAACCAGAGGGCTCGGCAACGCGTTAAATGACCCTGAGACAAATAATGAAAAGACGTCGAGGCAGCGGGTCAAGGCCCGGATCTCGACAAGCACGAAGTTACCTGGGACCGACAGGGTTACACCACCACTAGTAACGCCACTGGTGGATAACGGGGCAGCACTAGAGGAAGCCTTAAACAACATAGTGGACAGTTTAGGAGAACAAAACGAGCAAATGTCAATAAGGATGAGTGAACTAGAAAGAGCAGTTCACATTGAGAGAGAAAGGCTGCGGGAAGAAATAAACCGCAACACACAAGAAGTTGACAGGAGCGAAAAACGCTTGAAAGAGAGAACGGATGAACACATGACGAGGAACTTGTCGCGGATGACAAGAGAGGCGGAACAGAGGGAGTTACGCTTAAGAGCCGACATAGAGAAGTTAAGAATACAGCAAGAGCAGTCTCTTGGGACTCTTGACACAAAGATAGATGCGATGATGGAGAGGCGAACTCAGGCTATCATGGATAGGTTGGACGGGCTACTAAGCAGCAAAAGTGGACCAAAAGAAGGAGAACCGAATTCGGGAGGTCCCAGCAGGGAACCGAAGGTGAACTTCAATGAACATCAAAAGAGGAAGACGTATGGATCCACTAGAGGCAGGGGCAAATCATCAGGCTATGCCACAAGGGATAATGGAGCATGGGGCCCGAACAATAGAGCAAGTTCAACGGGGAACAGACGAACCTCTAACGAACGACCAACGCAAGGCGCACAGGCGACTGGGAGAAGTGATTCCGGCAACAGGGGGCATGCAAGCCCGAGGAGGGGTCACGTGGGCCAAGCGGGAAGTGCTCACGGTGATTCGGATTGCAGGGATGCACCGCACACAGAGCCTTCGACGAGGTGTGAGGACACTCAAGCGGGACACTCAAGGGATGCTACGGCAATGGCCACAGCATTTGAACCCCTGAACAGGTCTCTGGAGACATTCCTGACGAAGTTATCTAGAACCAATGAACGCAGTGAGAAGTCCAGAAGAGTCTTTAAAAAGCCGAGATGCTACAAAGATGAATCTGATGGCTGTATTGATACCTGGATAGAGGTAATGAAGCTGCATTTCGAGGAAGAGGACTTGTCTGAGAGACAGGGATGCAGCGCGCTCACCAGCAACTTAGAAGGGACAGCCCTGAACTGTGTCATGGCTAAGAAACAGTATCAACGTGACACTGCAGAGAAAATCTTCGAAATCTTGTTAAACCGTTTCGGATCAGGGGTGCAGGGGCACCAGGCGATGATGCGCTTCGAGAAACGGAGGCAACGGGAAGATGAAACCATAGACAAGTTTCTCGATGATTTGGAAATGCTGAGAAGACGCAGCCAACCGGATGAGTCAAACCGAAGGATGAACCTGGCCGTAGCCTCAAAATTCATCGATGGTGTGAAAAACTATGAACTTCGTACGATGCTAGCAACGCATTACACACCACTATCAACAAATGCGCCAACACCGGAGGAGTTGAGGCTCAAATCAAAAGAGTATCTTTTGTTGAAACCTCCTTCGAGATCTGGATATTACAAGAACAATTATGGCAATTTTAACAACGGACCAGCGAACCAAGGGAACAATTGGTACAAACCGAGGGACGATATGGACAAGAAGCGCTCTTGTGCTAACTGTAGTTCAACAGACCATCATGTGTCAGCATGCCCAGCTTACAAACAAGGCATGAAAGCAATAGGCTTTAGCCTCGAGGACGAAGATGCGTCAGAGTTGGACCATGAGGATTTCATGAGAGGAGTAATTGCGAAATTTGGCCCCAGGTGTTTCTTTTGCAACTTGGAAGGTCATTTTAAATCAGATTGTCCGCAATTCTGGGATGCAGTGGCAGACATCAAGCATCCAAGGCATGAAGAAGCTTTGTCAGGAGTGAAAGCAAGCAAGGCTCGACTTTTGAGCGAAGCAGAGGCACGCAGGAAGGACAAACCTCAAGAGCTGGCGGCAAAGAAAATGCAAGCGGTAACAGAAGAAGCACGTGATCGATTATAAGGCAGCCGCAAAGGATGCTCTAAATAGAGTACAGCAGGAATTGGTGACAAAAGAGATCGAACAAAAAGTGAAACTTGAACTGGAAAATGAAAAGCTTCAGGAGCAACTGAATACCTTCGAAGCAACGGAGTTCGAGGAGACGAAAACACCAAGCAGTTTAGATATGAAACTTAAAGTGATCTCCGGTAAGAGGTTCGGCATGGCGCCGCAAGGAAAGAAGATACAGTCGATAATCTCAGTGGCTGGACACCAGGTAATAAGAAATCTAAGTGAACCATCAGAGTTCACTTTAATGCATTTGGACACATATGCAGATTATCTGAGGCAGGTGGAGCCACGCACTGAGTCGAGAGCTGTGCGAGCACTACTAACGACGGGTGGCCCTCGCATGAAAAAACTTCATGGACGCTACTTGGAGGTCTATGGGCCGTATCAAATAATGCTGAACGTGGATGGAATCAGCATCTACACCAGGACTTACATAACAACAGATGATGACCAAATGGGGCAGATCTATTTGGGTGAAGAGGAACTCAAAGTCCGCAGGATAGGCCATGACGCCATGATGGAACAAGACGCGGTACATATTGGATATGAAGCAGATGTGACAGCACATCTGCTCGACACCAACGGAACAAAAATCGGAGTCACAGGGCTTCTGGACACAGGCGCGGTGGTGAGTGTGATGCCGATAAAAACCTGGGAAAGAATGGGCTTCACGCGGGAAGATCTGATTCCTACGAATCTCCGACTAGCCGCTGCAAATCGAGGAGCTATCTACGTAGCCGGAAGAACACCGGTGACGGTCCTTCAAATGGGAGGACGGAACCTTTGGATGAGCTTCCTGGTGGTAGAGAATCTGGACGACGCCGACCAATTCATCTTGGGCAGAGATTTTGTCAGGAACTTTGACGTGATGATTGACTTGAACAACGGTCTTATACGGATTAGAAACCCGGACCGAAAGTATGTTAAGAAACCAATTAATAGGATAATAACAGACGAGAATAAGGTACCAGTTTTTTTTGGTAGAAAAGTAAAATTACAACCAGGACAAGCTGTGGTAGCAATTTTTAGAATGAGAAATTTAAATTTGTTAAGTGATAGTAAACAGGTTTGCTTAGTACCGAATCCAAATAGTCAGAGTTCGGTGATTTTAGGCCGGAGCTTCTCGGTAACGCGAAACGGACTGTGTGTCAGTGTGTTGTTGAACACACTGGACACCACGGTTTCAATCCAGCGTGGAAAGAAGCTTGGTTACGCATTGCCGATGAGGACCGACTATGAAGAGACACAAAACTTGAAGAAATATAGTGTCAAAAACTGTCCTTATCATGCCAATAAAGATAAAATTTTAAAGAGGATTGATGAATTAAAATCTATTCATAAATTGTTTTCAATGAAATCCGAAACGGACGACGGCTTATCAAGCTGCTCGAATTTTCCGGAACGCCCCTCGTCATATGAACTAGAATCTGACAAGCCGGTTTTGCCAGAGATAGAACATTTAAAAGGGAAAATAAGTGAGGGGGATTTCGAAAAATTGCGGGACCTCCTAAATCGGAACGCTGATGTATTTTCAAAACATAAGGCGGATATTGGTTGTTGTAATTTCGTCGAACACGAGATCGAACTAGAAGAAGGCGCCGTCCCCCATAGGGAAGGCGCAAGGCGAATGACGCCACAGAAATCGGAAGCGTGCCGAGCAGAAATAGAAATGTTGCTTGAATACGACATGATAGAACCCTCGAAATCGCCGTGGGCTTGCGGGGTAGTAATGGCGAAAAAGAAAGGGGGGCAGCTTAGATTTTGTTGCGACTTTCGTTACTTGAACGCGGTAACGATTAAAGATGCGTACCCGATACCGCGAATAGACGAGAGAGCCTATCTAAACTTGGTGATGCCAAGTTCTTCACCACATTGGACTTAGGTTCTGCCTTCTGGCAGGTCCCTCTGCGAAAGAAGGACAGGGATAAAACTGGTTTCGCGTGCGAATTGGGGTTGTACCAGTGGAAGAGGATGCCCTTCGGCTTGTGCAATGCAACAGCAACTTTTCAAAGGCTGATGGCTCAGGCTTTGACAGGAGTGACCAAAAAGTACGGGAATCTCTTGATGTGCTACGTGGATGACGTAGTCATAGCGACACCGAGCCTAGAGGATCACATTGATCGGCTCGATGAGGTCTTCGGATGTATGAAAAGAGCAGGCTTGAAATGCAAACCATCGAAATGTGAAATCCTTAGGGATTCGATCAAGTACCTGGGAAGAATGGTGAACAGGCATGGTGTAAGGCCAGATCCGGAAGCAGTAGAGGCTGTGCTGACATGGAAGGCTCCGAGAACGGACACACAGCTAATGAGCTTCCTGGGGTTTGCCAATTACTACCGAGAATTCATTAAGGGATACGCGGACAAAGTGTATCCGATGCAGAAGCTGATGCGCAACAAAGGGAAGAAGTTCGAATGGAACGATGAAGCACAAGTTGCTTTCGAGAACATAAAGCGGGAACTGTGCGAAGCGCCAGTGCTGGGCATGCCTACAGAAAAGGGCATGTATGTTCTTGACACAGACGCATCGGTGGTGGCCATCTCAGGAATCTTGCATCAAGAGCAAGAATGGAACGGAAGAACAGTTCTCCGTCCCATTGCATACGGCAGCAAGGTCGTGAGTGACACAGAGATGAAATATGGCGCACCAAAAGCAGAAATGTTTGCAGTAGTCACCTTTCTGGAAAAGTACCGTGCATACTTGGGGAGCGCTCCCTTCAAGTTGCGCGTGGACAACAGGGCGTTATCCTGGTTGAAAACCTACTCGATTGATCAGAGTTATATTGGTAGATGGATAGTAAGATTGGATGGCTACCATATGATAATCGAGCATAGGATGCGCGATAAACACCAGAATGCTGATAGCCTCAGCAAGAAAACTGAGTTCTATGAAAGATTAGAGCAGAAGCAAGCCAATCAGGCGGAAATAAAGGAGGGATTCTCGTTTCTAGACAAGGAAACTTATGAAGCGCTTCCCTTAACGAGATGGTTGGATAAGTCTGGACATCCAATTCCAGGACATCCTGAGTTACCTGTAGAGAAAGCAGCCGAGATAAAGATCCTGTCAAAGGAGGACCCGATCCCGTTGGATTTGCTGCTGCGCTCGAACCTGGTCCAGCAAGAACTCTCTCGCATGAATATAAACAGCCTCTCATTACTGGATAAAACGGTGCAAGTCACACCACAAGTGATGCGGATGCTGGGTGGATTGTTAGAAAGAGAAGTGACCAGAGATGACCCCGAGTGGACGGCAGCAGTGGCATCGCTAACAGTCAGGGAGAAAGTAAAGATCATGCCGTCCAAACGACAACACGAAGAGAACGAGAGGGATTGTAGGACAATAGTTCAGCAACTAGTATCCTCAATACCCCAAGAGATTTTAACCAGTACTTCTTACGGACAGAAAGAACAGGAGAGCGGCAATCTGTCACCTTTGTGGACCGGGAGGAAGAGGGTGAACTTGTAGAACAAAATCTGCTGCAAGACTATTTGTCCGGGGAGAAGGATAAGGAGAAAGATCAAAGATCACAAGATCAACACCCGGCACAAGAAAATTTGTCCGGGGAGTCCGAGATAGACGAGAAAATTCCTGATGAGGAACAGGACCTAGAGAACAAGGTTTTGTCCGGGGAGTTCAGATGGATGCGAAGAAAGTACAGACATGATCTGGAGGAGCGTGCAGTATCCAGCATAACAACTTCGACGGATGACAATTCAGAAAGCTCAGGAATGAACACCTATTCAGACAGGGATTCGACCTCGGGATCAGAACTGTCAGAACTGGCGATACACACGCTACTAGTGGAAACTCGGGCGAGAGACCTAGACAGAGAGGTGTACCAGGATCCGGACAGCGATCGCTACCTGATACCGAGCGAAAGAGTCTTTGACAACGCAGCGGATGACTTGGAGACAATAGCGGTATCGAAACGTTCGATAGGCCTATTGCCACAGAAAGCGGTAGTCAGGACTGATCTTCTGCCGTTTGAACAAGAAACACAGCCGTTGGCGAAGATTTGGTGCGTTAAGATGGAGGAAGACACACATCAACCCAACGAGCTGAATAGTCAGATGAGGGTCATGAAGACGTACTTGAAGGCGAGATACAGACTCTCGGACCTTCTGAGGGCGCAGAGAAATGATCGCATGACAAGCAACCTGAAAAGGTGGATCGAGAATGGTTCTCCGGATAAAGGGGACCTCGAGGAAGATAGTTATCGCATCCTGAGACAATACTTCATGCAGAAGGAAGGGAGATTATATTTGAACAAGGACGGAATTGTGGCTTGCAAAAGAAGGGAGGAAGACAGAGTCCTGTACAAGTATAACGCGATAGTATTACCGCAACTCTATCAGACAGAACTATTATTCAGGTCACATGATCAGATGGGCCATCAGGGGATCGACAAGGTATATCAGAGGATCCTGAAGCGCTTTGAGTGGCCTGGGATGAAAAAGGCATGCGAGAAATGGGTGACAGCATGTCTGTCATGCCAACAGGTCAAGGATCCTAGGAAGTTGCGATTTCCTCTGCAATCGATCGAGTCGTCTGAATTCAATGAGGTGGTACAAATAGATCACCAAAAGATATGCATGACGGACAATGGTTACAATCAGGTGCTGGTCATGATAGATCATTTTACGAAGTATGCAGAGGCCGTGCCCTGCATAACTGCCTCGGCGGAAGAGACATGCGACCACCTGATTAATACATGGATAGCAAGACACGGTTGTCCGATCACGTTTCAATCGGACAATGGAACAGCTTTCGTAGGAGAGCTTACGAAAGAGCTTATGAGACGCTCACAAGTCGCTCAAGCTCACTCCACGACGTACCACCCTCAGACGAATGGCTTAGTGGAAAGACAGAATAGGACGTTAGTGTCGATGCTGAGAGTATATTGTTCCAGGTACATGACCGATTGGGACAGATACCTTCCACAGGTGATAAGGGGCATATAATAGCACGCAACACTCCACCACTGGAGTCAGTCCACACATGATGCTAACTGGACACGAAAAGTCTTTACCCTTAACCTTCTTCTACCCAGAATATGAGGGAAAGAAAACATCCCCGCAGGTCTACGTGAGGGATGTGATCAGACGCCAACAGGAGTTGAACGACTTGTGTAGACGAAACACTCAGCAGGCACAGGCAAGGCAGAGGAAAAGATTCGACAAGAAAGCAGCTGGTGCAAAGGCTTACTCGGTGGGAGACTACGTATGGGTATTTCAGAACGTTATACCACCGAAAGGAACAAAGAAGCTTCTGAAGAAGTGGAGGGGACCCTTCATGATTACAGAGGTGCACCAAGAGGGACGCTTTTATAGACTGAGTACTGGCTGAGCCGCCCACTACGAGAACATCAAGCCACACAATCCATCGACAGAAGACTGGTGTATACCTGCAGACATGGAAGAAGGGGATTATCTAATGATGGAACCTGCTTGTGAGGTCAATGAAAAAGGCACCAGGGAGAAGAACGATGGAAACGAAATCGTAGAAGAAGGTACGGATATACCGCTGGACCTGGATCCAGACGAAAAGATCGAAGCGGATGATGAAACCTTACCCTACGCAGAAGAGGATTGGCAGGATCCCGAACAAGCAGAGGTTCCCAAGAACTTGGAAGCAGACCTTCCGTTCACGATGCAGACTCGTCAGAAGGACGGGACGAGACCAAGAAAGAAGTACAATCCTTACGGTGACGACTTTGTAGTGGATAGGATAGATCTAAAGAAAACAGTGGAGGAAGTAGTGGGTTTAGAGGAAATAACTGTGTCACAAGACATTGACATAGTCAATGATCACAACGATCAGTGGGTTGACGACTGGTCGAAACCGGAGGTAGAATTTGACGATGAGCAACAGCAGTCATATGAACAAGACCAGACGAACCTGCGTGTCCTAGAGTGGCTGAATGACATGACCTCGGATCCAGAGAAGACCAGCGTCACGATTCAAGATGTAGATCGTGAAAGCATGAAATACATCAAGACTGAACGAGACGATCCTTCCTGGGCTGCCCATGAAGGACGTTTAATCATTCCAGCTTCAAATCTTGACTTAATACCCGGTATGCGATCGACGAGGACGCCGATGGATATTTTTGTCCGGGGAGTGGGGGTAGGACTTACCCACACTGAAAACTTGATAATAAAAAAATTGAGAGTAGCAAGAGAAACAAGAGACTTAGAAGCAGAAACAGGCGAAGAACCTAAGAAACCTGACATAGGCTGGGTAGTTGAGTCATATTTTAACTTACCAAATGAATATTCGAGTAACATAGTACGAACAGATAGTGATTTCATACTCACAAACAGAACATGTGCGATAGCGATCACCGCAGACATGAGTTTTAGGACAGCGCTAGCGGCAGATTTTAAGAGGGAATACAAAAACGTGGAATTCCTTTGGAAGCAACGACCAGGGATAGGGGGCGTAGCAGCCTTACCTCCGGCGGTGTCGCAGATACCGGGAAAGTACTTATGCTTCTTGGTAACGAGGGCGACAGAGAAGCAGCACGTGGACCCAGAAAATTTAGTCTTGTCTTTGACGAGGCTGAGGGACTTCCTTGTGGAAATGGACGTGAAGGAGCTCTCGCTTCCGGTGTACGATCCAAACAGAGGAAGACTGCATCCTCGGGAATTGTACGCGCTTGTACATGTGATATTCTCTGATACGAACATACAAGTGTATCTACATAAGAAATATTACTTAAGTATAGGCTGAGTGATGTGAGAGAGGGTGTTAGGCCAAAGACCAAGTTACATGTAATATGTGATATGTATGTTATGTTATGTTATGTTATGTTATGTTATGTTATGTGTTAGGTTATTAAGATCATAGGTAAGTAGGGGTTAGTGACCATGAATAACTAAATGACGATTTTGGGAATAGATCCAAAGTTTGGACTGTCCAATCTTAGGTCGTATTCCAAAATTTTAGAAACCAAATGATTTTAATAAATTTTAGGATAAATATCTTTTTATCTGAACTGTCTTTAAGCAAATTTTAACGATGTATGTTAAGGTGAAATTGACAAGTGTGACATTCGTGATTTCTTTTCTAGATCCTGATTGATCATTTAAAATTACTCACTTGAGTCAAGTTATCAAATCGAATCAAATCAAATTTGGAAAAAACAAGTATGGACAATTTCAACCTGGACGAATTGATGGACCTGGCAGAGGCATATGTGGGACCGATGGTAGATGCGATCTATCGTCGGCTGATCGAACGAGACTTCGCTCTGGAGGACCCAGAGGTGGTCATGTTGCTGACCGCCCTGATCAACATCTTGGGGCACGACAACCGTGGGGACCGCCCCACGGAAGTCCTGTTGATGGCAGCATATGGAGAAAGAGGAGTACTAGACCGCCCGAACATGAGAGTGATGAGGTGGAGAAACGGGGCTCTCTCAGGGAGTGACTTGGCGAATGAGCCTGGGTTGGGAAGTTCTAGGACTTACCAACCAGGTGAGATGCCAATGCCCTCTAAGCCTAAACCTGGGCTGACGAGAATGCATAGGGAGATGAACAGCGAGGCGACCTCGTCTGGTTCACCACTGAGAGCAGCTGTGCCACCAAAAAGGGCGAAAGTAACACAGAAGGTTCAGACGAACCAAACCATGCAAGATCTGGACGAGATGAACGATCGGCTGAAAAGAACGGAGAAGGAGTTAGACGATATGACGAAGACCATGCTGGCGATGGAGGAAGACCGGGACGTGTGGAGAAAGTTGTTTGAAGATTGCAACAAAAAGCAAGGTCAAGAGATTGAACGCTTAAGGCAGGAGTACAAAGAGCGATCGAAGCAGGCGGCGTTGACAACGGCCGTGGAGAAAGTAATACCTGCAAGGGATGTGCCTCGTGGGCAGTCCCCGATGGAGCTCTTGACACCTCGAGAAATGAGTCAAACAACGGAGACACGGCTTCCAGCAGAAACGAATCGAGTAACAATCCCGGATCCTAGTGACACCTTGGGTGATCCTGTCGTAGAACAGACAGTGAGAAGACTGATAGAGACAGCTGGACGATTGGTCGCTAACAAGAATGCACCAGGTTCCGGGGTGACTGCACCCTATGGAACGATTGACGATACGGGCAGAGTACAACTCTCCCAGACAGTGATCAGACAAGGGATGAGTGACGTGACACCACTCATGGGGAGTTCGATAATCCCAGAGAGGAAAGTAAGGAAGATGCCAGCGAAGAAAGTATCTCGCGTAATAGACGTGCAGAAGAACAATCAAATGAAGTATAGTTTCACGGGAGTTCCGGAGACAGATCCGAGAGCCTGCTTCAATCGAGCTACCTGGAGCCCGGCTGTGAACCTGCAGCAACCACCACTCGGGACATCACACCTGATATTGGGAGATAGCTTAGTCCGAGTGCTAACGAATTTGAGGACTTCATAGGTCACCACGGTGATGGCCTTTGGAGGCGCGACAATCGCCCAATTATATCGGATGGTGGAGCTGATGAATCCAGGGAAGATACCCATTGTGATGATATTAGTTGGGACGAATGATATCTCCAGAGGATCAGACGAGCAGGAAGCACTGTGGGAATCAATGATGGTGTGTTTGTTCACCACTCTCTGGCAGAAGTTCAGTTGCGCGGTACTGACCGTTTGCACGGTGCCAATGAACGCAAGAAGCCTGACAGCATCAGGAAGAAGGCACAACGAGGGAGTCATGAGATGGAACAACATCTTAAGAAACCTAGCAAATCGAAATGCCGGAAGAATGATCCTTATGGACATTGAACACGAATTGAGAGCCATGGAGCAAGCCAGACTGACTTCGGATGGCATCCACTTTGACAGTATCGAGGGACAAGCTTGGTTGAATCGAGTCTTCCAAGAACGGTTGGATGAGTTGGAAGCAGAACTCTCTGACACAGGAGTACTGAAGGAAGAGGGAACGGTGAATGATACGGTGATCACTACCTTTGTGCCTTCTAACCTGGAAACACGCTTGGGTACAGTCCCAGCCGTCATAAATTACCGGCAACAAAGCTCCAGCGAAACGGGTCGTAGAACAGACGTGCAAGATTGGTTGGGAGAAGCACCGACGAGGAGGACAATTCATCCTAGGAGAAGGATAGGACCCGTCAACCAACCAAACGAAGGAGTAGCAGGCACGTCTAGATCGGACACTAGATCGGAGACAATGAGTACCAGTCGAGAGGAGAGACCGAACAGAGGCTCATTGTTATGGTCGAGACCCATGCCGTCTCCCTGGCACATATACAAAGAAGAACTGATGAAGCTGGACCTGCAGAAAGTAAGCTTCATTGAAGATGCAAGGAGGATGCTGAATGGAGCGACGCTATCCGTCAGCAGATTATACTCAATAACCGGCGCAGACTGGTTGATAGCCGCCAGCATAAATTTCAGCTCCACGACAGCCTTAAGATTTGCTGACTTGGAGGGACTGCCCTCCAATAACACAATGGGACCTGTGAATGCAAGACCGTTGCAGGATGTCAGATTGAACCATGAGGATAGGAATCGTGAGGAAAGACCAGGAAGATTCCTGACGGCGAGAGCGCCGATTGGACACACGTGAAGATATTCAGGCAACTGATGACACCACCTGGTCATGTGAAGGAGAGAGTGTATCCGAAACTAGTGAACCAAGATGGTGATGCTCAGAGATATGGCGGATTGACAGCAATAAAGAAAGATGAGAGCATCTTCGCCGCCTACGACAAAGCAGAGATGAGAAAGGCCAAGATCATGGTAGTAGCGAATTCAGAGTTCGTGTACACCTCTAAGTCTTTGTTTTGGCCGGACGTCATAATGCTGGCCGCAGTTGACCTAGACCTATTACAATCAGTGTCATTGGCTATAGGGGTACAAAGGCAGACAGAAATGAACCCGATAACGATTGTGTTTGCTGGTATCAATGACCATCTACATAGTAGAGGTTTTCTGAGCAGGTTCAGAGATCCTGCAACAGCAGAAAACGCAGTATGGCCAGCGATAAAAGACATCTTGGAGTCGATGGGTGAAGTGGTGGATGCGACGAAGGAGGGATCGTTTAATAAAGTGACGTTGAAAGTAGTATTTGCGTTGTCTCCGGGATATGCACATCTCCCGGATGGACTGAAATTTGTGTATGCGATGGTAGCCTTACTTTCGGAAGGAAAATATGATGTGATCATATCAGCCCCGAATCGCATGATAGAAGTGGAGAACCTGAGGCCACTTAAGGCTGAACTGCCTGCAGTATGGTCAGATATCTCAAACGCGATGAGAGGATTTAAGGACCACGCGCTACACATGTTGGTGTTGGACGAGGTGCTGGGGTTGGAGCTGTCCAACTTCAGTCGGCAACTCAAATTGAAGCCAGGAATAGATGACGACCATCGAGTGATTAGGGCAATGTCCAACGACTTGTGGTTCCGAGCAATGGAAGTGGCGAGTGAGGGCACGAGGAGAAAGAATTCACTGGAGACCAGAGCTCAACTGGAGGCGATGGTTCTGAGAACCAAGCCGGAAGCAAACCAGTGGCTACACCTGAATCCTAGGGTAGCGGCATTGGGTGCTGATGCTTTTCAGCAAGGCCCAGTAATGATCACTAAGATACACGCCTACTTGCTGAAAGAAGTGAACCTGGCGGAAAAAGCTGGAGAAAAGACCGCTGAGTTCGTGAACAGAATGTGTCAAGTTACTCTGGAAACCTTCTGGACCCAGGAAGTGAGAGGACAGGAGGGATTTGAAAGGACAGACAGCATGCTAGAAGGGTTGGGAGCCGGATGGACCGCGTCCTTCTTGGCAAAAGTATACCCGAAAGTCTCGCACTATTTGATAAAGGAATTCCTCCAAGCAGTAGTGAAAGTATCGATAGTGGAATTAATAGCCTTGTTCGTGACATTCGGAGCGGAGAATTTCGTGAAAGGACCGGCGATACTGCTTACGGATGGAATACAGAACCTGAGACTAGATGGACTTCTGACATTGATCGCAATAACCCACGGAAACTTGGGAGGACTAATGAAATTGACACGTTGTCCAGAGCAGATGAAAGAGAAAGTGAGGAATCTGGATATGCAGAAATCCACGGACTCGTGGAACAAAATAAGAGACCTGAGACACACTCTGATCCAGTATCTCTTGCAGCAAAATCGCTTTGGAACAGGAGAAGACGAGACAATTGGAAAAGAAGAAGAGGTTAGACGACATGTTGGAGGCATGCCGCTATTAACAGATTTGAGCTTAGCTATGAGGACTGATCCCTTGGCGCTGATCAGAGGAGTCACGGAGTTCGTGACAGTGATCTATGGACCAGCAGTCACCTTTGCGTTCCCTGACGTTAAAGTGGAAGCATATAGGAGGTCGGTGCTGCACCTGAACCTCATATCGGCAGTGGACGGTAGTACACTGAACTGGTGTGAGCAGCAGGCACTGCGGGAGCTCATGAGTGAAGATCTGTTGTTTGCGAAAATATCGGAGCCGGAGATGACAGTCATCAATTTTGACGATCACTTCTGTGACCGCATGGGAGAAGTAGAAAGAGGACACATCGAGGTGTTTCCAAAGCTTTGGAATCTGAGACCCTATGACAAAACGAATGGTGAAATAACCAGAGTGCCTCGTCTCACAGCAGCATATCACAAGGTGAGAGAAGAGACGAAGGACTGGGGCGATTACAAGAAGCTACCGGAAGCAATCCCTGAATTCCCTCTGATAAGAAGGATGTTGCTCGGAGCAGTCTCCGTAGTACAAACTCCTAGGTTGAGAGCATTCGAAACTAATGAAAGGAGAGCAGGGAATTTCTCGGCTACGATGGATCCATACTTCGTGGGGAGAAATGCCGCCGTGTTACAGTACACACGATTTGCGTACACGGATCAAGCGACGAGAAGGCGAATAAGCAACGCTGCTACTCCCAATCCTGGAAGATTTGACGAGGAATGGGAGGCACTAGGCTTAGCTCCAATGAGGATGAGAGGCAGGACTGAATTGCCTGAAGCCTCAGTAATCCTGACCAGTGTGAGAAAAGAGATGAAAGTTGCGGGAGTATTGCAGACGAGAATCTTCCTAGCACCCTTTGGCTGCGAAGAAATCAAAGTGGTCCAGGGAGAAGAGGAAGATAAGTCGGCCGGTACATTGCTCATACCGAGATTCCAGGAAGAAGCCGACAAAGACGATCAAGGACCATCGAACTCGAATAGAGACAAGCCAGAAGGAGGTGACGGACAGGGTGGAAGCCGTCCGACTGAAGAACCCATGCAACAAGATCAAGCTGGTGGGGAAGACGACAGGGCATCGATAGGAGGAACCTCCAGCCTGGATTTCAACATCTTCAGTGATCTTGAAAACAATGCGGATACGTTGGAAACGACTGAGCTGGATGAAGGCACCTCGACACTGGAGCCTCCGTCAGCCTTTATGGAAATGAAACGGAATTTGCCGGAGAGCAGCTCTCCTGGCAATTCAAGAAATAACGATCAGAGAATCCTCATGGAATCACCTCGGAGGAGAAGAATAGAGGCCTCAGCCAGAGTACCTTTCTTGGGAACGCTGCCCGAAGAAGAATGGGAAGTACATCACCGAGACCACGAGAGTAGGACGGGATGTAAGCTGCATAGAGTGGCATTCATGGAAGAAGTCTGGACTGTGATTCAGAGCTATGGGACCCAGTCCATTCTCAAAACAGGTCTCAATCAACCCTTAATGAGGGAAGTACTTGACAAACTCGATGAGTGTGAAGGGAGACTGAGTGAGTTATTGATCGACTCAGCCACTGATGAGAGTGAAGCGAATTCTCCCATCAAGATGACACCGCAGGACGATGAAGGAGAGGTGGTGTATCTGTCAAGAACCAGGAGAGGGACGATACGATCGAAAATGGTGATTGATAAAATCAATGCGATGAAAATGAAGTTAGGCAGCAGAGTGATGCCGAGGAGGATTGGAAAGACGAAAGTAGATTCGGAAATATCGATGAAAGCTGGTAACGCAGCGAAAAGAAAACGAGTCGAGGAAGTCATGGATTTGGGGCAAGGTGATTATCAATTGTCTGGCACAGATAGAATATTAACTGATATAGCGATGGTGCCACCCATTCTCATGGCGGGAATAAAGTCAACCGGTTATAAATCCAAAAGGAGTGACCGCACTCTGACTGGAGCGACTTTAGAAATGGAAATACTCAGTCAATGTGGAGAGAGTAAAATGAGGGACTTCAAGCCATCTCCCATGAATCATGGAAAGGGAAGTGTTGCAGGACAACTAACACCAGTGGAATACAACAGACTAACAGTGTCTGAGACAGTGTCGATAGATGAACCCACCGGTGGATACATGGAGATGTTGGAATACCGAAACTCGGCTAGAGGGCATGTAATGGCCCTGGAAGAAGAGAAAGCCATGGAGGGTTATCTGGAAACAATGTTGCAAGGCACCACCCTCAAGCAGAAGGCGTACGGAACTTTGGCGTCGTCTGACGTACAGGCGGAAACGATCGAGCAGTTAGTGAGCCTTCCATGGAAAGCAGTAGTATTGAGGTATTTCGAAGAAGAAATGAGGACTACGCCAAGAATACATGCTCTCGTGGCAGTACCTTACGTAAGGACAGAGTTACAACTCAGGTTCGCCTGGTGCATGATGGGACTGACTCGCGAAGAATACGACTCAGAAGAAAGAAAGAGGTCAAAAGAAGAAAAGGTGTTCCTTATGACGAATCTGAGGGATCTGATAGTCCAGGAGGGAGCAGCAGTAGCGTGTGCGAAGCGGAGAGATGCTCTCTGTTTCATTCGATTCCTGATAGAGCAGATTTCAGTACCTGCATTAAGCAGTTGTGTTAAAATGTTGAGGGAAGGCGATGAACGAACGAAAGCCTTGTTCTTGCTGGCATTGCTGGACATGCAGCAAAGTAAACCGATGAGGGTAAACATGAAAGAACCTGAGGAATTGGAACCCATGAAAAAGATAGACGAGATCAGGAGATTCTCAAACAAGGAGCTGAGACTCACTAAAGAATCTATGGGAGCATTGCCGAAATCCAGTGAATACTGTGGACCGATCAAGAAGAAGTCATATAGCTACGTATCTGGGATCATAGGGATAGCGTACAATCCTTTCCTGAGTGAAGACATACGTGATTGCTTCTTTGATTATGAGCAGGCGGTGTTACTAAGGTTCTGGACGTCCAGAATTGTAACGATCAAGAGCGTTAACAATCCACAGGCCAAGTTGGGACTAGTCTTGGAAGAAGAGGTGACTGCACCTTCAGTACCAAAATCCGACAAGAGAGTGGAGTTTGGGTTGGGATTCTCAGATGAGTTACTGAGAACAAGCTTGATGACAGTGTGGGAATTGATGAGGCCATCATGGTGTCCTAGTCCCAACGCTGACTCAATATTACCTGCGACACAAGACGTACAGAGGGAACTGAGTGCAGACTGTAACCTGCGTGACCTTAACATCATATATAATGTGATGATAACAGCCTCTAAGTGCAACGGAGAAGATAAAGTGGAGTTGCCTGGCTGGGGACCAGAAGACTGGGTCAAACCTGGTAGCTGTCTGGCGGAAGTCTGTGGACTGGAGGGTCACGTTTGTGGAAATTTAGACTGTGTGAAAACCCTGGAGAAACAACATAAGCAATTGACAGTATTGTTTGGAAATGTAGTGATGAAAGCAAGAACGGAAACGGAACTGATAGCAGATTGCCATGGAGGAACTGATGTGAATCTAGTGACTGCACTAGGATTCTACAGCATGTTTGGTTCTTTAGAGTCACTATTGAATCTAGAACAGAAACATGAGATGGTCACAGCCATCAGCGTAGAAGTATTCCCAGGAGTTCTGCAGACTGAGCAGAAGTACATAGGAAAATGGAGAGAGGCAATCGAAACAGAAATGAACATCAGACACAGCGAAACTTATTGTAGACCAGCAGGAGCACGATATTTGGTGGGTTCAACGTTGGCTCCAATGTGCAAGAGCAGGTATCCTGTACATTTCGTAGCTGTGGACGTGAAGAGTACAAGAACGATTGTGGATCAAGCCTTTTCAGTGCCAAAGTGCGTGAGGTTGGCGAGAATGTCTGAAAAGTCTTACGAGTTACTGTGTAAGATTTTTTCAGCAGTTCCAGAGAGAACCAAAGAGGAGCTGGAGTCAATATTGGGAAGGAAGTTCATGGGATATGTGAGCGGGAACTTCAGTGACTTTGAGAGACAGAAGCAGAGAGGATCAACTGTCACAGATTACAATGCAGTAGATGAGAATGATGAAATCCACCGAGTGATGATGGAAGTGGAACCATTGCTGGAAGCTTCGGGAAAACGTAATTGGAGGAGCATCATGTTGACGCATGATGAGTTTCCTTGCCACTGCTTGTTGCAGACCTGGTGGTATCCCAAGCGTAGTAATCTGATGTTGATCTGGGACTCTGGAGAGCTGCTCTCCATGGGTTTACCAGATTCATCACAGCCCGTAACAACAGTGATAGTGGGAGTTATGATGGCGATACGATGGCTGGAAGCTCATGTGAGAGAAAATAATAGACAGAGGCACCGACGAGAGAACAATTGCGAGAATTAGATTGTCTAAAAGATTTAGATCTTTTTGAGACAATGTGTAAAGTTCTGAATATTCCGATGGAAGTGAAGAAGATATGGGCGAGAAAACGATTGATGCCATGGTTCAGAGCTAACATGACTGCATGGTTGTACGAGTGTGCGAAAAAGCATATGTCGAAGCATGGCAGAGTGTACAGTGAATATCAGCTGGACATTGGGGCAGGAGCTTTCAAGCGAGCTTTCGTGACTCATCGGAATGCAGTGACCACCGCTGTGAAAAGAATTTCCAGAACGAGTGAGCGTAGTGGAAATGAGAAGGCAGAGATGCTGAAAGAGGATCTGGAGAGAAACGTGACGTTGTGTCTCCACAACAGCTTCTGTAGAAACAGAGAATCCAACGTGGATCCCCTACCTTGCTGTAAACAGAGGGTAGAAGAGCAGAAGTGTTGGAGGACGGCTTCCAACAGCGTCAGGATAGTCAACGACGTGCTACAAGACACGGAAACCGAAAGCGCGGAGTCAGCATCGCAGGAGGAGGAAATGGAACATTGATGAATGGTCGAGAAAACAAGAGGCAACAAGAAAGAAAATTAGAAGAATTTAGAAGTTTTAGAACTTCTAAACGACGAAAAAAGAAGAGAACAAAGGAATGATGAAGAAAAGTCAAAACTCAGAATTGTTTTATGTGTGTGAAAAACTCAAGTGAGAAACCGAGCAACCAAGTTGTAATTGAAAACTGAAACATTTTGTTGAGTTCTGAAATTGTTGCATTTATAAATTTGCATTTTGATTTTAGCAGAAATGGCTTTAGAGACACTTATTATTTATTTAGAGA
This sequence comes from Symsagittifera roscoffensis, assembly GCF_963678635.1. Taxonomy (NCBI): domain Eukaryota; kingdom Metazoa; phylum Xenacoelomorpha; order Acoela; family Convolutidae; genus Symsagittifera; species Symsagittifera roscoffensis. The sequence goes on from NC_087071.1 coordinate 7,722,028, forward strand.
GGCTTGAGAAAAGAGTATATTTAAATATTCCAGCCTGCATGATTGTTTTTAATCACTTAAGAAAACTGATCACTTTGTGGTGATATGAAAGACTTGAGTAACCTCTTGAAGAGGGAGGTTGGTGCATTGTTCTTTCTAACCACAAAGCTTCTTAGTTTTAATATTCAGGACAATAAACAAGCAAAATCTCCGAAGGGAAGGAGCATAGTAGGATAATTTTAGCTTGTTGGTTGGCAGGACTGTCCTGCAAGCCAACACCTTTTAAATCTAAGAGAAAAAGTTTTAATCGGGACATAGACACTGGAAGTCAGAAAACATGTTTTATCTTAGGTCATATTCTCAATGTGCAGATTAATGAAAGAATTTGAAGGCTATAGTGATGTAGTATGATGCCATTTATATTCTGCAGTGAGTTGATATGACGTAGATAAAAGTAATTTAGTGCATTTTGTAAATTCTGTTCGATGGCACTGTAACTATTTTATGAACATTGCGCGATTCAATGAAGACAATGACCGGACTGTCCGGGGAGTATGTGACATTCGACCAGAATGGCCAAAATGCAATCTCCGCAGAATTCGGAATTTTAGCAGCAAGCCTTCCGAGTTAATGGTTTTGAAGGATTAACGATGTTATTCGGATGATTAGCAGAACAGTGAAGGTCAAGATATTCCCGTATTTTAAAATTTTAAATTTTCGAAGTGATGACGTAACATTTCTGAGAAATGCTGAAATGGCCATTTTTAACACAAAGCGAGTGAAAAAAGAGAACAACTTTTATCTGCGATTGCGAACAGTACGAAAATCGAGATTGAAAAACGACAACGAACTACAGAATAGCAGAGAGCGTTCCGAGTTGCAACTATTGTGCTGCTACAATAGTTGCAAGGCCGTTGCGAACAACGGTGAAGGGTGAAAACCAGCCTTCCGAGTTATCGTGAACTTGAGATTAAGGAGCTTGATTCGGCGGATTCAAGAATCCGGAAGGGTCTCGGGACGGAAACTTTTATTAACTCATATGAACTTTTAGCATCCTGTCATGTCCTGACTTGAATTTAACTGATATTTGGATTAGTTTTGACAAGGATGAGGTGCTAAGAGTTGGGGGGAAAGGGTTGATCCATCTTCGATGGAGATGATGATTTTTATCTACTGAACAAAAACAATAGTAATATAATAAGTAGTAGCCCTGTTTTTAAGAGTGACCTCGTGGTCTGGGGATACTGAGACCCAGCCATGAGCTCACTATTTTGCATGTAATTCAGTTAATTTGAGCGTTCTGGTCGAAGCCGGAGAACAGTAACGTTTTTGTCGACCCGATGTTGGAAAAGACCACCGAAAAGTACTGGCTTGGTAGAGACGGTGAAAAACATGCAAAGCTCTGTTTAGACGCTAGCCAGTCGTCTTAAGACTTAGTTTTGTTATCCGTCGATATGTATCTTCCGGGCGAATGTTACATACGTGAGTATTGGTACGATCATAGATTTATACAAATCCATGATAGTTTGTTCTGGTTTTTGCCGAACTATCATATAACTATATGGCAAGTTTCTACTTTGTCGTATGTCGTCTCTGGTTCGAGGTCTTCTTCCAATTCCGGGTACTTCTGTTATCGTTCGGAATATTGGCTCTGATCTATTGAGTCGTAGAGACATTTCGATTAAATTATCGTCGTATAACATTTTGTAAATGTTTTGTCTAAATTCTAATCTGTTATTGGTTAATTCTAAGCTATTAAGGTCTTGTTCGAGACTTATGGTCGCACCAGATGAGTTAGGACCGAAGTGTATAACTCATAGAGTAATTTCGGATAGGGTACACCGTCTGCTCGTCACGCTATCTTATTTTCGGCCGGATAGATTCGTGCAACTTCTTAGTCTAATACCGATCCTAATCTTACTCTTATACTATCTAGTCTCTGGTTGTTTAACTAGTCTCTGCTAGGCTCAATAGATCTAGGGTATACTGGTTTATTGCGGCTGCTGAAGTACTCGGGAGAGTTCAACTAATTTCTAAGTTAAATTAAAATCTCTCTGGTGCTGAAATTACAAGTAATTTCAGCACTTACAAATAAGTGGATTGTTAGTAAGATGGATCATGATTGGTTAATATTAAATACTTTACATTGGTAAAATATCTAATTTATCCAATCATAAAATGTAGTTTAGATCAGGTTCCATTAAGTTATGCTACAAAGTGAACAGTTTTCTGATCTGCGGTAAGCACTTCGTCACTTCAGCAGAATGATTTTATTAAGGAGATCCCCTCGAAATGTTCGGGTTCTTATTAGCCATCATGCCCCTCACACATAACATCTAGAGTAAGTTCAAGAGCGGATGTTTGGATGACGTGTCTTTTGGAGGTAAATGGCAGACTTCTCTGGATGATCCCAAGGTACTTCAAAGCGCATCATCTCAGATTGGCCTCCTGCTGAATGTAAAGAACTATGAGGTTACAGCTTTCGGCGATGAGAGTGATTCAGTCTACAAGGCGTACCCGAGTGAGTTCTCTTCGATCCATTGTGTTACTTTCGCAGACGCAACTCTTCTAGGTGCTGGTCTAGGCAAGGAAGAAGTCCGCGCAGAGTTACAGAGCAAGCTTCGAGGTGTACGAACTCTCATCAAACGCACGGAGAATTTACCTCGTCAGACAGCGTTCTTTCTCATCAAAAACTGCTTTTTTGTGCCAAAGTCTATGTTTGTTTTAATATCTAGCCCAACTTTTTACCACCTTGATTTACTCCCGGCTATGGACGGGGGATCAAATCTGAGATGGAAAGGATGTTCAAAGGCGTCATCACGTCACTTTCTGTCAAGTTACATTCCTAGTGAAGATGGGAGGCTTTGGCATTCTCAGCACAGCGACCATCTGCTCGTCAGCCTTCTTAGCTTCGATGGTCACTACGGCGAGCTTGAGAAGTGCGTTTCTAAACCCCGTCCCACACGAGACAAACTTTGCTGATGTTTCGCGAAAATGGGAACTCATCAGCAAAGCAGACTTTGCTTCCCACAGCTTGTCAATTCTACAGAAGTTCTGGTCGAAAGCAGTTTTCGAACAACAGGTTTGTGAAGTGGTTGCCTCAGTTTCATTGTCTGATATGGTCACAGCTGGGTTTTTAGGCAGCCAGGCTGCTCGTTCTGATGAGCGGACAACGTTCTTCCCTCACGCAATCTCGTACTCACGCTGTCAGCAACGAGTTACGAATTGCTGGGTTACGCATTGGAGCCCCCGTTACTGCACAGTTCAAGTGCAAATGCGGCTATAATGCGTCTCCAGATGGAAAACACCCCCTGGTGTGTCCGAAGATTAAGTACCGATTCACTCGACACAATAACTACCACAGCATCATCAAGGATTCACTGAAACCTGCAGGTTTCAGTTCCTCTTTGGAACCCAGCGGTCTTTTGAGGTCGGACGGCCGGAGACCTAACGGCCTCACGCTTACGCCATGGCAAAGAAGTTGAACCATGGTTTGAGATTTTAATTGTGTTTCTAGGTTAGCAAGCTCCAATTTACGTTGCTAATCTTACGCCATGGGTTGCTACTTTTCCGTCATTGGTTGTTACTCTTACAATATGGCAACGAGTCTACTACTCTGACCTTCCCACGACGGTAATTTTCTTACCAATTGCCATCGAGACACTGGGTGGCATCGGTAGATCTTCGCTCACCTTCCTGCAAAACCATGGCAAAAAAATAAAAGCCAACAAAGGCAAGCCTATGGCCTTCAAGTTTCACAGTTTCAAGTTTCAATTCACACGTAAGTGTGCTACTGAGGCTGAATTACGCAAGAAAAACCACTTCTCTGACCTTTTAAGGACACTAACTTTCGAATCTATATCTATCAAGACCTGACGGCTGGTGAATTGACGGAATCACACTTAGGACTTGATTCTATGAATCTATTGCAGCTCGAATGCTTTAAAACTCTTTAGATTTTTTCCTGTATTCGCAAGTAAACTTATCCGTTTTTTTGTTTCACTTTTTACTTAATTAAATTTGAATTTTTCAACCCTATAGTGGGATGTTATCTAGGTACACTCAAGAGCTGCAAATCTAGCGTCCAAGAGTGACTGCTCAAATCCTTATGATTTTTTCATTTCTTCAAATTTTTAGTTATAAAAATTTTAACCGAACTTAATTTTCTCAACAATTTACTGGGTTGCTATCAAGGTACCCTCAAGGGCTGCAAATCTAGCTCTCTAGTATGACTGCTCAAATCTTTATGGTTTTCACTATATGTCTTTTTTCATGACCTTTTTTCTCAAGAAACTTAGTTATAAAAAAAAACTATCCGAATCTGAATTTCTCAACCTTATTCTGGATGCTATCGGGGTTCACTCAGGGGTTGAAAATCAAACCTCCAAGTATGACTGCTCAAATCATTTTGATTTCTGATTATGTCGTTTTTTCGTGATTATTTAAATTGGTTGTTTTTCAAAAAACATAGATTCAAGAACGTAATGGAACTTGAAATTCTCAACCTGCACTCAGGGGGTTGCAGTTCTTCTCTCCAATTATCACTACTCAAATGCTTTTCGTTTCCGAGATGTGGCTTTACAACATGGCTTTACGGCGCTGCAAGTCTGACCTCTAAATTTGCGTGCTCAAATCCTCATCTGAGATGTGGCGTTTGTAGTGAAACGGAAACGCCTGCTGCATAAGCCCAGTTTATCTTCTTGGGAGCATTAAGAATTTTAATACATTTTTTAGAAAGAAATTTTACGGTCAACAATCTATTTGAAGAACCGTAGATTCGACTTATGCGCTAGTATTTCTTTGCTTACGTAATAACACTTGTTCGATTTTGATTCATGAGTTTTGGTAATCGCGATATTTTAAATGTTTCATTTTTTCGTTATCAATGATCGAAAGGCTTCAAAATTTCCGTTTTTTTGTTGGTTGCTGCCGTGTTATCCTGATAAGTTAGTTGCTGCCGTGTTATCTTGGTAAGCAAAAATCGCCATTTTGATGTTCACGGTTTCAGTTGTATCTAAAAAATTAGTCTTCACGAGTGTTTTTTTTCTCAACCGAGTTTTATCAAATAGTTTTTAGGGGTAAAATTTTGTAAAAACTCATAACTTCTCGAGCTACACCATACTTTAAGGACCTGGAGTCGGATGAAAGAAGGGTCTATTCAACAATCGCGATGACTATTCCCAGACTCTCTCTCAACCCGAACACAAACAAAAAGGAGCAAAACTTGCGACTTCTCCTAATCAAGGGCTCCCTGCATTCAGGAGAAAACATTTTGGGGTGGCACGACGTCATCAACAATTCAATCAGGAGCCACATATTAAACACCTATCGACCCAGCAGCCCGGAAATTATTTCCAAATATCTAAATACAAGAAGTACATGAATCAGAGCGTTAGTGTATTGTAAGAGGAAAGGCCTGCCCGAGATCGAGGAAGCGCTGAGACGAACGGGTATTTTAGTCAATCCCGTGGCCAAGTACCTGCTATCGAAAAGGAAGGGAAAACACGAGCCACAGTTGATGGGAGAGTATTTAGAGCTGCACCAAGATAGTGCTCTGGAGTTGAAGTCGCTCAGGCTGGTAGTCGAGAATCAGGGAATTCTACCAGTACTGAATGGCAAGACAAGACCAGCCAAAAACAGACCTTCACAGTCAACGAGGATGGAACTAGCGAAAAGGAAGGAGAGAGATCAAGCGGATGGTACTTCATCATTTTGTCAGTGTTGTTTTGTTTGATCTTTGATTTGTGCCTCGTGAACTTCACTCCTCGTGGCCTGCGAAGCTTACAATGGATACAGAAGAATAAACTTTTGTGGAACCTAGTGCTAGCTTATCTTAAATGGTATCTTAAACTAATTAATTGTTTTCACAGATTTAAGTTTCTGAGATAATGCTTTTAAAACGATATTATAACGGATTCTTGTTGCAATCAGGGTGCCGAAAAACTGAATTTTTTGGACCAAGCGGTTCCTTGATTTCAGCTAAAACTTCTCAGAATTAAAAAAAAATTAAGGCTAGAAATGACGAGAAGAACATCAGTGACAGGTTAGGGAAGCGAGAATGGTAGTTCAGCGGGTTTTGATGAAAAAACTTGGCCGGTCATTTAGCTTTTCATTGAACATAAGAACAGAAGTAATTGAAGCACAGTGAATTAGCCCGTTTCCGGTTGTAATTATTTTTTCAAATTTTTTTTCTTGTTCTTGGTTTTCGTCCTAGTTTCTGTCGGTTGATTTTCCGTTTTTTTTGAAACGCCATTTTTTGACCTGAAGCGGTTTTCCTTGCTTACATTCCTAGAGCATATGTTTTCTTTCAGTTTAAACTATTTTTACTACAGATGATTTTTCAGTAATTTGTAAATCTACCAAGTCTGATTTTGGTTTTGTTTCATTTTTTTCGTTTGTTTTCAAATATTTTAACTGGGTCAGTTGATGTTGTATCGGCTCAATCAACTTATATTACATAACTTTGAGGGCAAATATATTTTCATGCGATTATGTGTTTCAGATTGGATGGGTCGTAAAAGTTCTAAAAATTTTATGAAAATTTTCTTTGAGCCAACAGTTTTGTTGTCGGCTCGAAAAGGTTACGACCGAAACTTTGTTGCCGCTAGGGAATTGATTTTCAACTATTTTTAAGGCTTTTTATGATCTTCTTTCTATACAACCATGCAGTTTTTGTAGCTTTATCTGTTTCGAGTTTTCGAGTTATTTTTTCATGTAACTAATTTTTTCAATCATTTTTTCCTTCATTTTGCAGAATTTTTCCGCGTCGCAAGTGTTGCGAAGCTAAGCTTGGCTTCTGGGTTTATGGTTAAGAGTAATGAACGTAGTCAGTACACTTATATAGGTTTTTCTTATTATTTTTTAATTTTTCTTCTCAGGAATTTGTCCACACTGATTTTTCGCGGTTTGAGTTGTGATTTATTTTCAATTTCAGTGCACTTCTATTGTTAAAAGGGAGAAACTCCACTATTGAACACTAAAAACTGAAAAGGTCACGAAGAACGTGATCAACTTCTAATTTCGAAAAAGGAAATTAATAATCAGATTTTCCAGCGAAATAAAAGTTTTACCTATTGATCCAGTTTTCGCAAATTGGGTCAATTTTAATTTAACTAAAAAACTTTCCATCATAAATTGTTCTATAAATTCAAAGAGCTTTAAGGCTATCTTATCTTTTCTTTGAAATTCAAAAATTGAAGATTTTTGAAAAATAAATAAAGTAGATTTTTTTTTCAGTTTTCTTGCATTCATTTTTTTCCAACTGTCAGTTGGCTATGTTTGTGTTGTATCGCAATTTGAACGAAGCTTTGCTTCGCCTCTTTCTCAAAAGTATGAAATATGTCGCTATTTGTTTCAGTCATTTTTTAAGCTCTTGTTTTGACGTTTATTTTTGCATCGCATGCGAGGAGGAGCTCCGCTTCGCCTTTGCGTGAAAATTTTTGTAAACATGTAGGCTATAAATTCTTTGGTGGTAAAAACGGCAGATCAATGTAAAATAAATTCCAGAAACGTTTTCGACATAAAAGTCATCATCAGCCAATTTAAAAAACAAAGCACCTGTAAAACCGGAATGGAAATGGATGTGTAGAAATTACAAAAAATGTATAAAAACTAACATTAAAAAGAATATAAAAATAGCATCAGTTAAGACCCGAGTTAGTCATATGACTAAAACAAACGGACTTAAAAAACCTCACAACTTGACTGTGAGGTACCGCTGCCGGTATTCCTCGCGCGTGTTGAGGGCAGGTCTTCTCCTCGAAATATAAAGCGCTTCTAAGGTCAAAAGTTTATTCGTGTCTAAGCATCTGTCTAAAATTCTCGCCTCAACTGCAGCCTTGTCTGCTCCGCATTCCTTTAGATGACTACCCACCGGGGCAGAGTCCCTAAGGTGTTCAATTTTTCGTGTTCAACGTTTCTGGAATTTATTTTACATTGATCTGCCGTTTTAAAAGTAGCATCTGTTTAAAAGTAGCATCTGTCCAAAATTCTCGCCTCAACTGCAGCCTTGTCTGCTCCGCATTCCTTTAGATGACTACCCACCGGGGCAGAGTCCCTAAGGTGTTCAATTTTTCGTGTTCAACGTTTCTGGAATTTATTTTACATTGATCTGCCGTTTTAAAAGTATCATAGTAACCGAGGTTACAGTCATGAGTCCCTTCATCATGTATTCCAGTCAAAATCCTTGGAATTTTTTAGATATGGAAGTGATAATGATAAAAGAAGATGACAAGTGTTTAAGTCCTTTTCAATTAAAATCGATACGGGTTACGTTTCTTCAATAAGAACACGCAACTCGACACGAGATAATGTAATATACAAGTGTTACAAGTAAAAAAATTTCGTCGAAAGTTATTTTGTCATTTATTGTTCCGAGTACGCAAGCGGCGTTCGGAATCTGTATTGCCAGGGAGATTCTCTGTTTTAAAAAGCTGCCTGCTCTTTTAGTTCGCCCCTGTTAAAAACTTGATTTTAGAATGGAATTGTCTCTCCGCAAAACTCAGCTGCTTTGTGCTATTAATTATCCAGGTTTTGTGAAAAATTTTGATCGATTTGAGGAAGCAGTTGGTATTGAAAAACTGCGCTCAACTCTGAGTAATCCTCAGCTTCGAATCACCTTGCAGTTAGACAGCAAAAACAACTTCGCAAAACCAATTCTAGGAACACAGAAATCAATCGATAATCAGTTACTATTGAAAGTTCGCCTTAAACGGAAAAAAGGAGCGCCTGCTAAGAGTTCACAGATTATTAATTGTGAAATTGTTGGAGTTCCCACCACTGCGTTTGATTTTAACAATATGGCTGATTTCCAGTATTTACCAGTCGAACAGAATTCCAGTGGCAAAATAATCGACATGCAGAAAGCTCTAGTTGGTTATGATCCTGCTTCGCCTTTTCATTCATTCGGGGAGTTCTTGTCCCAGGATTTACCTATTATTGCTTGTCCTTCGTTGTTCTCCAGGTTTGAACGTCCTGTGACTTATTATTTCCGACCGGAGTTTCAGGATCAGTTCTCAGGTTCACAAAAACAAAAGAAATCTGCTGAGGGAGAAGAAGATGACAGTGTCGCTGACAAGGATCTCGTCGCAAACTCTACCAGAAAGCGCCGCTTGAACGGTACGCAGTACATGCGTTTTGGAGATCCCACTGTTCCTTTCCAAATTTGCCCCGCTATTGTGAGTCAGAAAGTATTTGGAAGATTGAAAGATATTTCGAGTAGGCTCGAGAAATTGTTTGCTAAATGTCCATGTTGGTTTACAAAGGCTCTGAACTACGAATTCAATGACAATCTTGCATATCAGAAAATACTGCTCAAAGGAGCTGTCCAGAGGCATGCGTATCTTTGTTATACAGGACCTTGGTCAAGGCAATGGATACGATTTGGCTACGACCCTAGAAGAGACCGTAACTCAAAGCTACTACAAACAATGGATTATCGATTGCCGAAGAAATTTACAAAAACGAGACAATTGGATACGAACGGGTCACACATCAAAATCAAACGGGTCTTCATGCAGATTCCTGATGGAGAAGTGACCTCGACGAGCGAAGAAGTTAATGAAGCCAGAAGAAAACAGACGGAGAAAGTGGAATTTGAGATATTTCCCGATCAGTTGCCAACTTGCTACAACACCTTTTCACAGGTCAGATAATTTTTCTCAAACGATTTCGACGAAGTTTGTCGCATCGGCGGTAAAAACCAATTTTTAACAAGTAATTACAGTGATTCCAGCGTTCTTTTAAGCAAGCGTTATCAAATCTCAGTGAAGATACTTTTTTTATGGTTAACAACTTGATTAACAAATTCACTGCAACATTTGTACGAGAGATCAAGGTACAAATTGGTATGGTTTAGCGCGGAGATTAAGTTCATGCTTGGGACGACAAAGGTCATGGTTTTTTTTTCAGGCAAACAATTTTCCCCGTGACGAAAAATATTTCTTGACTATAATTGTCTGCATATTTTTGGTCAGCTTAATTGCCACAGATGTAAATCTGCTGCATTTGAGTGTTTTTTTTTAAACTATCATTCAAACCTCTTGTTGTGTACTATTTATTGAACGTTTTTGAAATTTGATTTATTATTTGATTGATTTTTTTGATGTTTTCTTTTCTTTCTTATTTCAGAAGAAAGTAATGATTGGTGGCTGCGGCTTGTCTTTTTCTTTGAAATCATGCTTTTTTCTGATAATAGTTCAATGAAGTGTTTTTACCCTATGAAGTATTTAATGCAGTTGGGTTCTATACTTTTTTTTCACGTAAACAATTTTGTTCCACTGGACTGTTTCATCTTCTGGCATGCTCAATTTCTTGAAAATTCAAATAAAACACTATAATTTAAGTTGCAATTAGCCCGTTTCCGGTTGTAATTATTTTTTCAAATGTTTTTTTTGGTTCTTGGTTTTCGTCCTAGTTTCTGTCGGTTGATTTTCCGTTTTTTTTGAAACGCCATTTTTTGACCTGAAGGGATTTTCATTGGTTGCTTTTCTAGAGCATATGTTTTCTTACAGTTTAAACAGTATTTTTACTAAAAATAATTTTTCAGTAATTTGTAAATTTACCAAGTCTGATTTTGGTTTTTGTTTCATTTTTTTCGTTCGTTTTCAAATATTTTAACAGGGTCAGTTGATGTTGTATCGGCTCAATCAATTTATTTTACATAACTTTGAGGGCAAATATATTCTCATGCGATTATGTGTTTCAGATTGGATGGGTCGTAAAAGTTCTAAAAATTTTTTGAAAATTTTTTTTTGAGCCAACAGTTTTGTTGTCGGCTCAAACAGGTTACGACCGAAAATTTGTTGCCGCTAGGGAATTGATTTTCAATTATTTTTAAGGCTTTTTATGATCTTCTTTCTATACAACCATGCAGTTTTTGTAGCTTTATCTCTTTCAAGTTTTCAAGTTATTTTTTCAAGTAACTAATTTTTTTTTCAAGTAATTTTTCCAACTTCATTTTTCAGATTTTTTCCGCGCCGCAAGTGTTTCGAAACTCAGCTTGGCTTCTGTATTTATGGTTAAGAGTAATGAACGTAGTCAGTACACTTATATAGGTCTTCCATATTTTTTAAAATTTTCTTTTCAGGAATTTGTTCACGCTCTATTTTGATTTTTTTTCGCGGATTGAGTTGTGCTTTATTTTCAATTTCAGTGCACTTCCATTGTTAAAGGGAGCCGGAATCCACTATCGAAAACTAAAATTATAAAGGTCACAAAGAACATGATCAACTTCTAATTTCGAAAAAGGAAATTAATTATCAGATTTCCCAGCGAAATAAAAGTTTCACCTATTGATCCAGTTTTCTCAAATTGGGTAAATTTATACGAATAAAGTTTCCATCGTAAATTGGTCTTAAAATTCACAGAGATTTAAGGCTAACTTGTTTTTTCTTCGAAATTCGAAAATTGAAGATTTTTGAAAAAAAAAACAAGTAGGTTTTTTTTAGTTTCCTTGAGTTAATTTTTTTCCAACTGTCAGTTCGCTATGTTTGTGTTCTATCTAAGTTGAGCGAAGCTTTGCTTCGCCTCTATGTCAAAAGTCATAGCTTTGCTTTCGCATTTTGTCCTGCTTCAGTATAACAAAATCAAAAAATATCAAATAATACCTCGAGTTTTAGCTGAGCCCTAGGTGTCCTTCATCGAGACATACGAAAGTTTTTTTTCAACATTTTCCATTTTTTCCCTTTTGTGCTTTTTATGATTGTGTTGTATCGCAATAGGTGCGAATGCCAATCATACAACGTTTATGAAGTTCAAAGATATCAGACGTTATCTATTTTTTCTCTCTGAAGTTCGAAGTTAAAAATTTCAGATGTATATATATTTTTCCCTGAGTATTTTGAGCACTTTTAAAAACTGTCCGTTGTTTATGTTTTAATCTAAAAAATCGCGGTGTCTGAACATTTTATTTTGTTTTGTATGTTTCCACAGCTACCGGCTGTCCTTGTTTGAAGGGATACTTGAAGAAGTTAACGATTTTTGTAATTGGTTGAAATAGAAAATTTTACTGGATGCGATCATTCTCCACCTAACATTGCAATTTGCGGTTTGTATTTGTAGCTCTAGAAAAACACAGTAATGAAGAAGTGACTTGTTAATTTATTTTTTTTTTAAATTTTCGAAAACCCGACTTTATTTTGTAGCCAGATCTTGTTTGTAGTGACAAAAGTGTTTGCAACTGATACTGTAATCTCAAAGCATATCGGAATCAATGTTTGTTATGTGGAAAAAAATAAAACCATCGGAACAACGGTTCGGTCTCATTGGCCCGCAACCGGCTGTTTTAGTTATACTCTTATTTTTTTATGTATAGAAATCTAAAATATATTTTTTTTCTGTTTCTTCGATCTTTCATGTGGTATCATTTTGTGTCGTATCAATTATGACTTCGATATTTCTTCTGTTCTCATGTTGTACCAATAATGATGCTTTCAGCTGCGCCATATCCACATAGAGACAGTCCAGTGTTTGTTGCAATCTCTGGACAATGACACAGACTGTCAATTGAGTGAGACTGACGGCTGGTACCCACCAGGAACTCTGAACAGAATCAGAGTGGAGATAGAGAATACACATAGACGACTGCGCAAGTTCAGAGAAATAGAAGAGGGCTGTGGCTTGATGTCAGGCACGGCAGATTAGAAAATCTAGATTATTTACAAAAAATTCAAATTGTTAAATGGAAAGAAAATAATTTTTTGTTTTCTTGAACGCAGTTGATTTGTACGTAGAAAGTGCAGCTATTTGTTTTGAAGAAAAATTTATCAATTCTTGATTAGTTCTCCAATTTGAAGAAAAATGACAGTTGATTAAGAGTCGATGAACGTTGTTCAGACTGTTTTATAGGTATATGGGTCGTGATATTTGTTGCGTAATTTCGAAGTCACATTTTTTTTTGTTTCAGGACGAATGGGTCGTAAAGTTTTAAGTTTTTTCGGGTTAACAACTTGGTTAGCAGATTCATTTGGTACCGTGGTTCATAATGGTTTCCAATTTCGAAGCGTCTCCGGCACACGTCTCAGTCTGGAGGCAAAAAATACGCCTGGGACCGCAATCATCCTGGGTTCGAATCTGACCAGAAGCTGTTTTTTTATTCAAACCGGAAGTTCTCCGTTTCAAAAAAATTGTCGGCTTATTATTTGCCTGCTTGTTTTGTCGGCTTAGCTGCCACATCTTAGAATTTTTTTTTATGCAGTTTTCATAGCAAGAAAATTTTTCTTGACAGCAGTTTTATTTTCAAACGGAGGTCAGCCGAAATTTTTTCGCCTTAGTTGATGTCCGGTAAAGGATTCTTAAGGCTTTTGTTTTTTTTATGAAAAAAAAACCAAGACAAAAGTAGATATTTTTGTAGATGTAGTTTTTGTTCGACTCACCTAATCAACTTTGACTATTTTGCTGTTCACTATCTTGTAATATAATGAAAGAAGAAAGAATTTATTTCTCATTGTTAATGGTAAATATGCATACAACGAGAAATAAATATGAAGCACCAGAAACAGTGAGGGGACAGTTAACGAACCCAATTGGGTTACAGAGCACTACCCGTTTTATCAAATGAAAGATGAAATTTGAGATCTTCAAAGAAAAGGAAAAATATATAAATCTGAAAACATAAAAGAAAATATTGGAAAAAAGTACTCAAGTTTGAATAAACATAAAGCAGCAGATTTAAGTCATTGTCTAGACAGGTTATTGACATAAGGTCCAAGCTCTGCATCAATACTTAAATTGATTTTTCAGTCGTGGTCGGTATAAAACCAAATTAAATAAGAAGTTAGTTCAAATTCATCACTTCTAATTTCTGAAACTCGCTAGTCGTAGGCACCCCTATTCAGTTTCAAAAACGAAACTTGAATTTGTTCGCTATACGGTTACTGCTTCTACTAACTGTGTCCCATCCCATGAAGCCTCTCTAACATCAGTAGAACATGTTACAATGTTTTTGTTGTCTTTGGTAATTAAAAAAAATCTATTTTTTGCTGACCAAACCCGAAAATTTTCTAAAGGCGGCAATATATACTAATTTTGAGGGAAAGCGGCTTTTTTGACGTGTTATTAAAACAAATTTTGGTCAAAATAGGGTCTTTCGAGTGTTGTGGGAGTGCTCGAATAATCAATTTGGTCTACCTAAAAAAGGCCAAAAGGTTTACTGAAAATTCCCTCCCCCCTCGTAAAAATCCTACATCCGCCCCTGCATGCCGATACCTCGATTTATGAGCAGTATCATTAACATATCGATATTTCTTGTCCTTTTGAGTTGTTATATATACTCAGAGTTCATTATTCAGGCTGGTTTATGCTTCGATAAGTTTTCCACAGTCGGTTGATGATATTTCAAAACCAGTTATTATTTTTTGTGTTTTGACACTTATGCTTTCAGATCATTTAAATGATTTCTATAAATTATCTTATTTGAATGAAAATGATGATTTACATATCTCTGATTATTGGATAATTGACATGCCGTCCATCTTCGAGTAATGACGTCGATTGTGAAACTTACAGCCTTCTCAGGGGCTAAAGATGACACGCCTCCTTGTTATCTGTTACAGGTAAAATATTTCATAGGGTTAAAAGTTACTGGGATAAAGGGGAGGGGTTGGATATTTTGCTATCATAAAGGGTTTTTCAATAGCGGAGATAGAGATGTTGAATATTTCTAGAGAGAGGGGGGGGGGTCAAATTATCTCGGAGGCCCAGCAAGTATTTAGTTTAAAAAATTAATTGTAAAAATGTGTAGGCGGTTTATTTCACCCCTATGTTAAAATTTGCAATAGTTGTCGAAAGAGTTTTTTTTCAAGAGGAGAATAATAGTTAAAAGATCTAAAGTTGATTTAAGTACCCTTAAAATACCCTTCGAAACACTGATAACCTCACTTCTTTTCGAAAACAACTAGTTTCACCTCTTCAAACAATATTATTACAATTGAGTGTATTCAACACATTTGAGTAAAAGGAGGAGCGTATAAATAAATGGATGATAATGACGATAACGATAATGGGAAATGGTAATTAAGTTTCATGAAAAATGATTTAATTAGATAGATGACTTCAACATTCTGCTGGACTGCGGGTGGGACGAGAGACTCTCTATGGGAGTTGTGGAGAGGATAGCACCCAGAGTACACGAGATAGACTGTGTTCTACTCTCACACCCAGACACCACTCATCTGGGTCAGTAAAATCTTTATACTTACTCAGGTGACGTAGCATTGCGTTAAAAGGTCATTGTATGTTTTTTGTTGAAACACTCCATCGTTTTGTTTGAGTTTACCATTTTTCTAATTCTTCTTCCCTTTCTTTATTTTTTGTTTTTTTTTTCTCGGAAATCAATATGATAGCAACCCTGTGTGCTAACTGAACAGCAGCCAGGAACTCTTATTAAAGGCTGTTTATGTTTACTGAATTTTTCAAAGTCTTCGGCTCCTGAGACGCAGGTTTTATCGAAAATAATATTCATACACTTTTTCAAAAATGTTCTCTAAAAAATCCCGTGGATGTTAGAACCACGTTGGATGTTCCCAGTTTCTTTTACGGTTGCAATAAATATTGTTGTTTTTTGTACTTACTTTAAGATGCTCTTTTCACGTTCAGCATGCTTTTGAAGCACTGTAATTTGCCGTTCATGCGCTAGTACAATTAAACATTTTTCCAGGTCTGCTTCCCTACTTAGTGGGAGTACTGGGTCTGCCCCCAGACTGTCCCATTTATGCCACAGTGCCAGTGCAAAAGATGGGTCAATTATTCCTCTATGATCTATTCCAGTCCAGAAACACCTGTGAACACTTCCACACATTCTCTCTGGACCACGTGGACACCGCATTCGACAGAATCACACAGGTATTTTAGATCGTCAATGATAATTTGTTGTTAAAAACTGTTAAGAGTCGATGAAACTGGTGAAAACTCTTATACAGGTTGTGATAATTTTTTGTTTTTTTTTTGAAGAAATTTTTGAAATTTGTTCACGCTCAAATTTATTTTTTCGCGATTTGACTTTTTGTTTATTTCAGTTCAGTTCGTTTTTTTTTTGTTGAAAGGAAAACAAACTCCACCAGTGAACAGCAAAAGTGTAAAGGCCACAAAAAACGTGACCGATTCTTAGTTGTGAAAAAGGATTTCAGATTTCCTAGCGTAATAAAAATTTTTTTCCTAATAATCCAGTTTTCTCATATTGGGTTAAAATTATCAAAAGACGTGAGTCATAAGTTGTTCTTGAAATCAGAAGAGCTTCAATACCGTATATTTTTGCATTTTTCTAACTGGCTGTTGGCTAAGTTGTCAAATGTATAGTTTTGGAGCGTCGTTGCTGAGTTCTCATTTGTTCAGGTCAAATATCAGGAACCGATCGCCCTTCATGGTAAGGGAGAGGGACTGACTGTGGTGGCTTATCCTGCTGGACATCTTGTGGGAGGCGCCATATGGAAGGTAAAATGATTATTACTTGATTCAATTCGTTTGTTATATGGAAGGCACATTACGCTCTTCCATTTAATAAAATCAAATGACGCAAAAAACGGTTAGAAAACGGATTTTAGTTTTTAGATTTCCTAGCGCATTTAAAAACAATACCTATTGATCAAGTTTTTTCCAAACATGTTTAATCAGAAATCAATATCTGAAGCAATGAAAGTTAAATGAATACCATATCAGAGAAAGCAGCCAAAGGATTTTAAGGTTAAAAAGATTTTGGTTTTATTGTAAGGTTCATCCTGCTAAATATGAATACAGAACCTTCTAAAGCGACAACTGGGTGTATCTGTGATATGAGAGGGGGAGGGGGGAGTGTTGATAAGTGCTAGCAGCGCGAATAATCCAAAGTTAGACAATATGGAAAAATAGGAGTTTATAACGTGTGCTTATTATGCAGGCGCAGCAGTATTTATGCAATTGAACATACGTTAGCATCATCGAAGTCAATTCCCATGTTTTTTTCATAATCAAGAAATTTTTCGAGAGCAGCGCTTTCTGTAACTCATTTGATATTCAGCAGATATTTTTAAATCACATTTTGAAATTATTATCGAAAATTTAATGCCTGTTAACTCAATCAAATATCATGAATACAAAATTCCAGCTGCATATTTTTTCCGAACTTGTTGCTTACTTTCCATGCTTCCATTCAGTTATGAAAAAATTTTCTTTGTAAAATGTTAAACCGTTTACACCTATGATTATGACTAATGTTTTGCTTTAAAGATATTTATGCTTCTGCTTTTTGTTGTTTTTGGTTTTGACAACGCCAGATTTTTTATTAGTGATGGTACATGTAAATGATTTCAAGGATTTTTTGTCAAAGTTTCTAGTTTTTTTAAATTGAGTTAATATGCGTTCCGGGTGTCTTTAAGTTTTATAGATTTTCATGCAAAATCATGTACCACAAAGAATCATCGGAATGGGTCGAGTGATATCATATTAAAGCCTTTTCTAAAAAATTTTCTCAGTGTCGAGAAAAATTTTTCTCAATTTTTGGTCTAAGTTCGAGCAAATGCTTGCAATAGCTTATTTAAAACGTGAAAACTTAGTTTTTTTTCGAGTTAAGTTATTATATGGAGTTTCAGCGCCGAGTTGGGAATCAAAACTTCAAAATTTTTTAGTTTTTTTTTTTCGTTTTTCTTGTCTTTTTCTTCAAAAACTGTTTTCCAATTAGATTATTTGACTTTGCCTGTTGAATTTGGCTAATTCTTTTTTTGTTCCGATCTTTTTCGCACCGCACATGAAAGACGACCATAATTTGACATTTTTTCAAGACTATGATTGGAACATTCTGTGCTATTTGCACAGTAACCGATTATCCTTCTTTCCTTATTGTTTTTGCCTGTCCTAATGCATTAAATGTGCTCCCATGATTTTTTCAACTTCAATTTAATTTCAGTTGCTTAAAAGATGGCAAGCTACGCTATCGAATAGCCATATCAAATTTTCAAATGGCTCAAAATGCGACTGATTTTCAGTTTCTTGCATTAATATAATTTTCAGAAGTCCTCGGGTTTAAAGAAAGTCATTTTTGATCCAGTTTTCTCAAATTGGCTTAGTTTGATCGAAACATGGTCATATTGAACTTCAAGAGATATAAGGTGATATATGTCATTCTTTGAAAAACTAATTGTAAAAAGTTAATCATATCTTTCGGTCTCCATGAGTTCATTTTTCAATTGTGTTGGCTGAATTCAAGATTATCGTTTACACCTATGATGATGACTAATGTTTTGTTTTGAAGATATTTAGGCCTCTGCTTATTGTTTTTTTTTGATTTTGACAACACCAGATTTTCTATTAGTGATGGAACATGTACTTGATACCAAGGTTTTCTTGTCATAAAGGTTCTACGTTTTTTAAATTGAGCTTATTACGCTGATTAGCTTATTTGAATAATGCGGAGGAAATTTGCATTCCGGATTTGTTTTAGTTTTATTGTTTTTCATGCAGAGTCAGGTACAACAAATAATCATTGGAATTGATCGAGTGATATATCATATTAAAGCCTTTTCTAAAAAAATTTCTCAGTGTCGAGAAAAACATGTTTGAAGTTCTTGATTTTTGGTCTAAGTTCGAGCAAATAAGAACTGCATGCATGCTTGCAATAGCCTATTTAAGCCGTTAAAACTTAATTTCATTCGAGTAAAATTATTTTATGGAGTTTCAGCGCCGTTTTGGGAATCAAAACTTCAAAGATTTTAGTTATTTTTTCTTCTTTTTTCTTGTCTTTTTCTACAAAAACTGTTTTCCAATTAGATTATTTGACTTTGACTATTGAATTTGCCTAGTTTCTTTCTTTTTTGTTCAGATCTTTTTCTTACCGCACATAAAAAATGACCATAATTTAAATATTTTTAGGAGCATTCTGTGCTATTTGCACAGTAACCGATTATCTTTCTTTCCTTATGGTTTTTGCCGGTCCTAATGCATCAAATGTGCTCCAATGATTTTTTCAACTGCAATTTAGTTTCAGTTGCTTAGAGGATGGCAAGTTACGCTCTCGAATATCCATGTCAATTTCCCAAATGGCTCGAAATTAGACTGATTTTCAGTTTCTTGCATTAATTCAGTTTTCAGAATTCCTCGGGGTTTAAAGAAAGTCTTTTTTGATCCAGTTTTCTCAAATTGGCTTAGTTTTATCGAAACACGGTCATATTGAAGCTCCAAGAGATTTAAGGTGACATATATCATTGTTTGAAAAACTAATTGAAAAAAGTTAATCATATCTTTCGGTCTCCATGAGTTCATTTTTCAATTGTGTTGGCTGAATTCAAGATTATCGTTTACACCTATGATGATGACTAATGTTTCGTTTTGAAGATATTTAGGCCTCTGCTTATTGTTTTTTTTGTTTTGACAACGCCAGATTTTCTATTAGTGATGGAACATGTAATTGATACCAAGGTTTTCTTGTCATAAAGGTTCTAGGTTTTTTAAATTGAGCTTATTACGCTGATTAGCTTATTTGAATAATGCGGAGGAAATTTGCATTCCGGATTTGTTTTAGTTTTATTGTTTTTCATGCAGAGTCAGGTACAACAAATAATCATTGGAATTGGTCGAGTGATATATCATATTAAAGCCTTTTCTAAAAATTTTTTTCAGTGTCGAGAAAAACATGTTTGAAGTTCTTGATTTTTGGTCTAAGTTCGAGCAAATACGAACTGCATGCATGCTTGCAATAGCCTATTTAAGCCGTGAAAACTTAGTTTCATTCGAGTAAAAGTAGATTATTTGACTTTGACTATTGAATTTGCCTAGTTTCTTTTTTTGTTCAGATCTTTTTCAGACCGCACATAAAAAATGACCATAATTTAAACTTTTTTAGGAGCATTCTGTGCTATTTGCACAGTAACCGATTATATTTCTTTCCTTATGGTTTTTGCCTGTCCTAATGCATCAAATGTGCTCCAATGATTTTTTCAACTGCAATTTAGTTTCAGTTGCTTAAAGGATGGCAAGTGACGCTCTCGAATATCCATGTCAATTTCTCAAATGGCTCGAAATGAGACTGATTTTCAGTTTCTTGCATTAATTCAGTTTTCAGAATTCCTCGGGGTTTAAAGAAAGCCTTTTTGATCCAGTTTTCTCAAATTGGCTCAGTTTTATCGAAACACGGTGATAATGAAGCTCCAAGAGATATAAGGTGATATATATCATTGTTTCAAAAACTAATTGTAAAAAGTTAATCATATCTTTCGGTCTCCTTGTTCATTTTTCAATTGTCTTGGCTGAATTCAAGTTTTTTTTTTATTATGTAGATATCATTTAGACAGTTTGAGTTACGTTGAGTAGTTAAGTGAATGAGTGTCTTTGATAGGGAATTCCATATGCGCGAAAGGTCGAATGAGGGAAATTTTTTTTAGCCAATCAGATTTCATTATTCGTATACAAATAAGCATGTAAGATATGAAGTTATTTTGCTTATTCAGGGATAAAATAAGTCCGTTTTGGGCTGGTTAATGGTCCTGTTTTGTTCAGTGTTTTTAGAAACCGGTCTATTAGCAGAGCAATTCTTTTCATAGAACGTGATAATTGAGTCTTTAAACAGACTAACGTAATGCAGCTGACGCATAATTGATTGACAGACTTGATAAAAAGCTCAGTTTTGGATATTTCGACTCTAATTAAGCACGATTTGTCAAAAAAATTTTGCACGATTTGTATGGGATCGGGTTTTTTATTTGATTTATTAATTTTTTTTTGAAACGCTCAAGATATTTCACTTTTCAAAAAATCTCCTTCTCAAAAAATACTCAAAAAATGGTACCAATGGGAAGACCTCCCGCTATTCTGTGTGCCCGCATAAGTTCTTAGTCTCTCTTTAACTTACCCCACATTCTACAGCCTTTGAAAAAGTGCGTGGGTGGAATTTTTGACTCATTTTTTTTTTCTGATTTTCTCGAAATTACCATCTCAAATCTGAAATTTTTGCGTCAATAGACAGAACAGGTTATGAGAAGTTCTCCTGAAAGAGGAACTATGCTCAAATATATATATCTCAGCGGACCCCGACGCACGCAGTGCGCGTCCTGTAGCTATCCTAGCCATGTCGAGATTGAGCTGGACACTCTTGCTACCTGGTCACTTAAAGGGAGCGTGTAGTGCATACGGCATCCCACCTTACGTGACCAGTGTGGATCGTATAGGGGCACCACTCCTAATAAATCCCACTCGTTGGCCCTTAGTCATCATAGATAACTTTAAAAGGTCTCTGGCTTAGACCGAGGTCTTTGGAGTAGACCGATGAGCATAGCTCATGCACTACTTGGTCAGGAATCTCGTATCGCCAGCTTTCTTTCCCCTACTAACTGACAGTTGGAAAAACGCGATAACCAACTGACAGCTTCAGGTCCATACTAACCGGCAATTTGAGACCCTTTACAATCGCCGGTAACTATAGAACATAGCTACCGCTTTGAGGGAAGAGTCCCTAAAACTCCTTTAAACAGAAGAGTTTTTACACGATTATGCAAGCATAGACCTTCGCCGACCACGAAGCCGTACAAAGTGTCAATAAACGTACGGGAAACCTGCCACTAGTTAGACTAGTGGCCAGGAGGGGCACACACAATGCAAAGATGTCGGGTATCCACCAAGGCTCACCTTTGCGGAAGCAACGCTCCCCAAGATTCGCACCTACGTCTCTAAGCACTGGGCAATGCGGCGTGTGACGTTTGCAGAAAAGGTCTCATTTGATGAACCATCGGTGATATACTGCCAACTCTACAGTATATCGCGTAGGCAGATAGGAAATACAAATAGGATTACTGCGGACCACAACGCAAAGGACTACACCACTCGAGGAGGCGTCACACAGGAGGTGTCACACTTATTCAGGGATAAAATCAGTCCGTTTTGGACTGTTTAATGGTCCTTTTTGTTTGATAGTTTTCCTGTGTTTTGGCCATCGCACATGAGAATAGTCCCCAGTTTTGTCCAATGTTTTTAGAAACCGATCTATTAGCAGAGCAATTTTTATCATAAAAACTGATAATTGAGTCTTTAAACAGACTAACGTAATGCAGCTGACGCATAATTGATTAACAGATTTGAAAAGAAGCTCAGTTTTGGGTTTTCGACTCTAATTAAGCACGATTTATATGGGATCGGGTTTTTTATTTGATTATTTAATTATTTTCGAAACGCTTAAGAAGATTTTTCTACTTTTTAAAAAATCGACTTCTCAAAAAATACTTTAAAAATGGTACCAATGGGAGACCTCTCGCTATTCTGTGTGCCCGCATAATTTCCTAGTCTCTTTTTACCTTACCCCACATTCTACAGCCTTTGGTAAAGTGTGTGGGTGGAATTTTTGACTCATTTTTTTCTGATTTTCTCGAAAATACCATCTCAAATCTGAAATTTTTGCGTCAATAGACAGAACAGGTTATGAGAACTTCTCCTGAAAGAGGAACTACGCCCAATTATTTTTTAACACTAAATATTATAACCTTCGAAGAAGTCAAATTTTCGATTTTTTGAGACTTTTCAAAAACCGTCTTCCTCAATCTGAGATTTTGGTTTTAATGGACAGAATGAGTTTTGGGAAGCTCCCCTGCCTTTGGAGAGACACTTGAACGGATGCACGATGGATGTCATGTCCTCAGTGT
The DNA here is from genome assembly GCF_963678635.1 of Symsagittifera roscoffensis. Taxonomy (NCBI): domain Eukaryota; kingdom Metazoa; phylum Xenacoelomorpha; order Acoela; family Convolutidae; genus Symsagittifera; species Symsagittifera roscoffensis. The sequence continues at coordinate 7,744,599 of NC_087071.1, forward strand.
CGAGAAAAACATGTTTGAAGTTCTTGATTTTTGGTCTAAGTTAGAGCAAATAAGAACTGCATGCATGCTTGCAATAGCCTATTTAAGCCGTGAAAACTTAGTTTCATTCGAGTAAAATTCTTTTATGGAGTTTCAGTGCCGTTTTGGGAATCAAAACTTCAAAGATTTTAGTTATTTTTTCTTCTTTTTTCTTGTCTTTTTCTACAAAAACTGTTTTCAAATTAGATTATTTGACTTTGAATATTGAATTTGCCTAGTTTCTTTTTTTGTTCAGATCTTTTTCTTACCGCACATAAAAAATTACCATAATTTAAATTTTTTTAGGAGCATTCTGTGCTATTTGCACAGTAACCGATTATCTTTCTTTCCTTATGGTTTTTGCCTGTCCTAATGCATCAAATGTGCTCCAATGATTTTTTCAACTGCAATTTAGTTTCAGTTGCTTGAAGGATGGCAAGTGACGCTCTCGAATATCCATGTCAATTTCTCAAATGGCTCGAAATGAGACTGATTTTCAGTTTCTTGCATTAATTCAGTTTTCAGAATTCCTCGGGGTTTAAAGAAAGCCTTTTTGATCCAGTTTTCTCAAATTGGCTCAGTTTTATCGAAACACGGTCATAATGAAGCTCCAAGAGATTTAAGGTGATATATATCATTGTTTGAAAAACTAATTGTAAAAAGTTAATCATATCTATCGGTCTCCTTGTTCATTTTTCAATTGTGTTGGCTGAATTCAAGTTTTTGTTATTATGTAGATATCATTTAGACAGTTTGAGTTACGTTGAGTAGTTAAGTGAATGAGTGTCTTTGATAGGGAATTCCATATGCGCGAAAGGTCGAATGAGGGAAATTTTTTTTAGCCATTCAGATTTCATTATTCGTATACAAATAAGCATGTAAGATATGAAGTTATTTTGCTTATTCAGGGATAAAATCAGTCCGTTTTGGGCTGTTTAATGGTCGTTTTTGTTTGACAGTTTTCCTGTGTTTTGGCCATCGCACATGAGAATATCCCCCAGTTTTGTTCAGTGTTTTTAGAAACCGATCCATTAGCAGAGCAATTCTTTTCATAGAAAGTGATAATTGAGTCTTTAAACAGACTAACGTAATGCAGCTGACGCATAATTGATTGACAGACTTGAGAAAAAGCTCAGTTTTGGATATTTTGACTCTAATTAAGCACGATTTGTCAAAAAACTTTTGCACGATTTAAAGCACGATTTGTATGGGATCGGGTTTTTTATTTGATTTATTAATTTTTTTTTGAAACGCTTAAGAAAGATATTTCACTTTTCAAAAAATCTCCTTCTCAAAAAATACTCAAAAAATGGTACCAATGGGAAGACCTCCCGCTATTCTGTGTGCCCGCATAAGTTCCTAGTCTCTCTTTAACTTACCCCACATTCTACAGCCTTTGAAAAAGTGCGTGGGTGGAATTTTTGACTCATTTTTTTTCTGATTTTCTCGAAATTACCATCTCAAATCTGAAATTTTTGCGTCAATAGACAGAACAGGCTTTGAGAACTTCTCCTGAAAGAGGAACTACGCCCAATTATTTTTTAACACTAAATATTATACCTTCGGAGAAGTCAAATTTTCGATTTTTTGAGACTTTTCAAAAACCGTCTTCCTCAATCTGAGATTTTGGTTTTAATGGACAGAATGAGTTGTGGGAAGCTCCTCTGCCGAAACGGTTACGTCCAATTTTTGTTACCCCAAAAGTTATGACACTCGAAAAAGCCCAATTTTTGTTTTTTTTTATCGTTTCTAGCAGTTTTCGACTACTTGTCTTGAAAACTACCATCCCAAATCTGAGATTTTGGATTCAATTAAAAGAGAAAGATTTGAGTGAATAGCGCTTGGGTAAGCCCTCACTCACGTTCAATTCTCTCACAAAAAAGTTTTGGCCTTCAGAAAAGTCAATGTGTTTTGATTTCTTGTCCGTTTTTTTGAAACTTTTTGACTTCTCGAAAACAACTCTAGTCCAAATTAGGGGCAAAACAAAAATTTTCGTGCACAATATAACGCGTGACGAATTATAGCTCAGTTGAGAAGCCACTTTACAGTGCAGCGTTTGAAGTTTGCGCTCTCATTTGCTTATTGTTCTGATTCTGCTAAAAGATTGATCTGATATAAAAATTGGTCTGCTAAAATTTTTTTATTTATTGAGTTCAGTTTTTTGTTGATTGACAGGTGACGAAGGATGGGGAGGAGGATGTAGTGTATGCAGTGGACTACAATCATAAACGGGAGAGACACTTGAACGGATGCACGATGGATGTCATGTCCAGGTAGATAACCATATCATAGTGTCTATGAACGTCATTTTTCTTGTTTTCTTTCAGAAAATGTGTTCTCGCTCACTGCTTCATTTTATTTGTTCAAAGGAAGGCAAACTCCACTATCGAATAGCAAAAGTGTTTAGGCCATGAAAAATGTGATCGACTTCGAGTTTCGAAAATGGAATTTAATATCAGATTTTCCAGTGGGATGAATAAATGATCAATTTATCCATTTCTCTCAAAGTGGGTTAATTTTATCAGAAAGCGTCAAAAAGAATTTGTTTTAGTGGTTCGAAGACCTTTAAGGTCATATCTTTGGTTTTGGAAAAAATCAGTCCTTTTTTGTAATTGCGTTAAACTCAGTTGGCTATGCAATTACAATACCGGTTTATGAGAAATCAAGCGCCAATTTTTGTTCTAAACGTCACCATTCATCTATACTGACCTCCAAAAATGTCGTATGCTTAAGACTGAGTTTATTTTTATATTTTGTTCCCCAAAAATTGATCGAACTGTAGTGAAATAATGATGTCCAAACTCATCTATGGTTCTTTGCTTGAGGTCCCACATTCTGATAACAGATGCATACAATGGCACTTATGTGGGGGAGAAGAGACCAGTGAGAGATGAGCAGCTAACTGTTAATATTATGAGCACTCTGAGAGAGAGGGGCAATGTGCTCATTTGTATAGACACTGCTGGGAGAGTATTAGGTTAATTGTTTTGATTTTGTTAATAAACGAAACATCAAGTCTCTAATTCTAATTACAAAAGCAATGTAAATCAATGTTTGGGTTTAATTAATATAATTAATAAATTCAAAATTTTGGTTTTAAGTGTAAAGTTTAGGTGTTAAATGAATTAAAACTATTTCAGTGATTTTAATCAAACTTTGAGCCCGTCACTGGTTTTAAAGATAAAATCGAGAAGCTGCCGAGATAAGGATTGGGTGTTCTTTTTGTAAAGGGCTAAACAACCAAACTTAGTGTTTGTGCAAGCATCGATGACTTTGTGAATTTGTTGGCTGCTTGTTTTTTTTTTCACCGTTAAAGCGTCATTAGCAAAACCTTAGCTGAGATATGAAGAAAGCTTGAAGTCATAAAAAATCATGTGACTTGTTTCGTTTTTTATGTGCGATATTGCACAGCAAATGAGTACTCTGTTTGTGATATTTCCAGAACTGGCGCAGCTGCTGGACAATCTGTGGCGCAATGAGGAGAGTGGACTGAACCAGTACTCTCTCGCCCTTCTCTCCCACATGAGTCACAACACTGTCGAGTTTGCCAAAAGCCACATGGAATGGATGAGCGACAGGTGGGTTAACTACGAAACAAAATTGAGACCAGCAAAAATTGCTATTTTATCGATTGCGATTTAAAAAAAAAATGAGATTTTCAATTTTTTTACTGATCTGCGACTATTAGAGATAAAACAGAGAACTAATGGAGAACAATAGAGAACATAGAACGAAATGTTCTAATTATTTTATCGGCTCTTTTTCCTTTTCCCTCACCTGCAAATTTTTATATTTGAAGTTACTGTTCACTTTGTCCGATTGTCATGAAAATTGACATACAGACTGATTAGGCAATGACAAACATATTTGGTCTTCATAATCAACCTTGTAAAACTAGTCGTTAGACCATAAAATTCATGTTTGAGTGAGATGGGGGGGGGGGGGGGGGGAGGAAAAAGAGCCGTTTTATCTTTTTAATTGAAGAAAAGGCGGCGTTCTTTTCAATTACTATAGTTGGAAGGAATACAAGCGAACATTTCTGCGAAAAATTGTTATCGTGCTCACAAATTGTTATTCTGCTCAGCTTGCAAATGATGATCTACTCATTTCAAGAACAATTTGCAAATTGGTACATACAATGTTTTTTTACTTCTATGTTGACATTTCTCATAAAAACGCAAATTTGCTGTAATTGCAATCAAAAAGTATTTTTTTGTGGTTAGATTAATGACACAGTTTGAGTCGGACAGAACAAATCCGTTCGCATTCAAGAACCTCAAACTTTGTCACTCGCTGGAAGATCTGAAGAGACTCACAGACCCCAAGGTCATTCTGGCTACACAGCCGGATCTCCAATCTGGATTCGCAAAGGACCTGTTTGTCCAGTGGTGCCAGGTAAATAATTTCTAAATATTGGAAAGTAGTTTAACTTTCTTAATCATAGAGGAAGAAGGCTGACAAGCGTATTAAAATAACTGCAGTTGTTGCTGAAATTACATAATAATCTGAATTTTGTAATTGAAGAACATGTGAAGATTATGTAATTAAACGTGCTATGAATTGTATGCCGATTTTCTGAAATGATTGTTCCATTTTTGGCAGTATTGTGGTAGTAGTTTGCTATGTTGTCTTTGAAATGAGTGAATTGACAACATTTCCCGATTGTTTTTAGGACCCGAAGAACTCTGTAATTTTCACCCAGAGGACTGGCCAGGGCACTCTTGCTCGCCTGTTGATTGACAGACCAGAGACCAAAGCAGTGGCAATTGATGTGAAAAAGAGAGTTTTGCTTGAGGGAGAAGAACTTCAACAATATATGTTGCAGAAGGTAAAAATATATTCCGTTCGTGTTTATTTTTGGCCCGATGATTACGCTTGCGAAGCAAAGTGTTATAGTACGAACTTTCTTTTTTTCCAACCTAAGACGCAAATTTTGTTGCGATTAAGTCGCAAATATTGTTGCTACTTAAAGCTACAATATTTGCTGCATCGAATTGGCATGACAGCTTATTTGTTGCACCTTTACAAATGATTGATAACATGTTCTTTGACATTCGAATAGTTATAAATTTACACAGTTGATGCATTTTTAATTCATCAAGTGAGCCTAAAAAGCTATTTGTTTCAAACATCATAGCAATAATAAAATTTCGATTCCAGAAATTTTCTAACTCAATATATCTCGCATTTTTTTGAAATGCATGATTTATACATAATGTGGCTTTATAGTTTGCAATTTATTACATGCAAAATTGTATCTTTTTGTATTTGGTGTTACTTTTGCTGCATGGAAGTGGCAATTTATTAGAATATGTAGGTGCGTTTTTGGTGGCTAGTTTTCGGGGATTTTAAGCGTTCTTGGCTGATTGGTTAGTGCGTGAGACTCAAATTTGCTAGGTCGCAGACTTTTGCTAATTGGAATTTTTGTTAAGTCGAGTTTTTGCAAATTCTCTTATGTCACTTGATAGAGCGTCTTTTTGGTCGTGTTCTCGCAAGTGCTTGCGAACCGCAGCTTCCTCTGTTTCAAATTCGGGAGGATTTTATTGACCATTGTTGCCCAGTGATGTCCGTTTAAATGAATGAAAATAAGAGTGAAGATCGACGTGTTGCAAAATTATTTCAAGCTCCGTCAGTACAATTCAAATTGTTTTTCCTTGATTTGTTGCTTTAAAATTAAAGTTTTTTGTTTAAATTTTTCTTGGACAGTTTTTCACATTTAAATGAATTGAAATCTAATTCTTTATCGGAAGTACATTACTGTTGATGCCGCAAACGTTCATAGATTAACTTAATAGCTTTATCTGTTAAATCGTTCTTTAATTTAATAATAATTTCAAGCGTTGGCTTTGAAAAAAATGGTTAATTTATTATCTTTTCACTTATAATTCAGCTGATTTAGCATAGGTTTTTAGCCAAAGAACTACTTAATACTTAAAAATTCATCGTGGCGTTTTATTGCATTGGTAGTGATGGTGCCCTGGACTAGTTTTATTGCGGATTTAAATCGCATGTACGCTGCAGTTTGCGAGGTGGGGTTTTCAGTAATCATAGCTCAGAGTACCTTAATAAGATGACGGAGTGAAAGTGTAATGATGATTTTGATCATTTTGATTTCCATCAGGCCCAGACATCACTCATTAGCGTAAACTTAATGGACAATCTAACAAAACTGCAATAATTTGTGATAAAGAAAATTTTGATAAAATATGAATTTTGGACCGTCAATAGCAATTTTTAAGTGTTCAAATTTGACTCAAATATTTATCTTATTAGGTGTAAGAGAAAGAAGTGGTTTTCACTTAAATATGTCTCGATTATTTTTTTTCGGAAACAGTTAAATTATGTTCAGGCTTCATTTTGATTTGACTTATTGATTTTTTTCTGGTTAAAAGAATGCAAACTCCACTATCGAACTGCAAAAGTGAAAAGGTCACGAAAAACATGATTGACTTCTAGTTCCAAAAATGGAGTTTAAATTTCGGAATTCCCAGTGGAATGGCAAAATATGATCCAGTTTTCTCTCATTTGGATAACCAATCAGGAACAGAATTTTAAACTTGAAGAGCTTTAACTTGTTATATTGTTTTCTGTGGAAAGTGGAAATAGTTCAAAAAAAGCTTATCTCAACTTTCTTTCTTGTTTACTTGTTCTTGTAATTTTTTCCAACTGTCTGTTGGCAATTTTTTTAATTCGGAAAAAATTTGGGTGCTGAAAATGTTCTACTATATATTTTTCCTCACTTTCGTCGATAGTCGGAGCAATTGTACTTATAAAATGTTTTCAGGCGAGGTTATTGTACAAACAAATGTAGAAATATCTCTGTAATGTACTTTATGTGTGTTTGTGTGTGTTAAATAGCAACATGAGGCAGAGGCTAAACAGGACAGAGATGGAAAAAAGAGACCCAAGAAAGAAGTGAAGGAAGTTATCAACACTCTAGGTGGTAAGTTCGGGTGAACCTCTCATGTGCGAAAAGCCGAATGTACGAAAATTTTATCAGCCAATCAGATTTCCTAATTCACACATACGCGGTAAAATCAGTCGGCTTTTTGGGAAAGTTTAAGGCATTGATTTGATGGGAATTTTTGCGCATTCGGTGCTTCGCGTATGGTAATAGACCTCAGTAAGGTCAGAAACAGTCTGCATTGTTATGTAGCTGTCAAAAATTCAAAACTGACATATTAGTTGAACAATTCCTCTGTCAATTAAAACATAAGGGGGCTTTGTCTATAGAATTTCAAGGGGTTTTGTGTGAAATGACTTGACAGTGCTTGTTATAAGTCACCCAACCGTGCTTGTCTGTTGGAAAGAGTTTGTCGAAAAATTGAAATCGCTGAAATTCTGCTTGTTTCAAGAGGTACTCAAAATCGTTTTAAATCACTCAACTAATCATGTGAGTATAGATAATCATAGACGCACGGTCTTTTAAGTTAATCTACTGCTTATCCATTTTTTGCTTAAAGGTGACATTGTAATGGACACTGAAGACGAAGATGAGGAGGACGAGGTGGTGGGAGGGCTGAAGAGGGGGGTGGGGGGAGGGGCAGCAGGGGGTGACTCATCTAGTGATGAGGAGAACGAAGAGATGCTGATGGAGAAACTGTGGAAAAATAGGCAAGAGACCACAGATTTTTTTTTTCATACTTGTAATTCACACCGGATCCCGTTAATTATTTCTCCCCGTTTGTACCGACTGAAGATTGACCATATAAAGAACTTATAATTCTACTAAATATATGCAAAATTTGTACCGTGTAACGACTGATTTAAACTGCCGCTAAGTCGATTTTTGTATTCACGTTCAGATATATCGTTGTTTACACTGGCGAGCGTAGTGTATTAGTTAAACTTTACTTTTTTTGAAGCTTACTCACATATGGGGGCACGATTTATATAATCACGATCTAAAGCATTGTAATTTTCGTAGCATCTGGGTCGTATTTCTCCTTTTTCTTATTTCACTTTATTAACTTGTTTTTTTTTTGTCGTTTTCTTGCTAGGTTACTACTATGATAGAGAGGTCCCGCATGCAGTTGGCATGTAATAATTTGAAAACTAATTTCTGTGTGAAATTCTGTTTTTTCAAATTATGTTGAGTCAGAAATTTTTTAGATTAAAAGTTGTAATTGAAATATTGTTTACATGAAAAAAAAAAATAAAAAAAGTGATCGCTGTAACTTATTTAACGGTTTAAAAAGCAGTTTTTTTAATTTAACTACATAAAAAAACTGGAATTTTCCCATTTTGTTGCAGGATTTTTGTCGCGAGATATTAAACATGAGCTAGATTAACGTGGTAAAACTCTTCGCTGATTTTTTGCTACTCTTGTAAAATGACTATCGCTAGTACAGAAGTTACAGGTTAAATATTCTAAGCAAAATATGGTTTCGAGGGGAGAACTCGTAGATAACCTTATTTTTAAACCAAACTTATACTATTAAATATCAAGGTTATTAAGAGTAATGCACGTAGTGAAAACTCTTTTATAGGTCTTGTTGTTTTTTTTTACAGGAAAAAGTCTTAAAATTTGTTCATGCTCAATTTTGATTTTTCGCGATTTGATTTGTGATTTCTTTTTAAGGTCAGTGCATTTCTATTGTTTAAAGGAAGGCAAACTCCACTATTGAACAGCAAAAGTGGAAAGGTCACGAAAAACGCGATGGACTTCTAATTTTGAAAATGGAAAATAATTATCAGATTTCCCAGCGAAATAAAAGTTTTACCTATTGATCCAGTTTTCTCAAATTGGGTTAACAAAAAGTGTCAATCATAAATTGTTCTACAAATTCAAAGAGCATTTTATTCGAAATTCAAAAGTTGCAGATTTTTGAAAAAACAAGTCGGTTTTTTTTTCAATTTCCTTGCGTTCATTACTCTTTTCCAACTGTCAGTTGGCTATGTTCTTCAATATTCTGATGTGACCAACTCCTGTTTTTAGACCTCGCGACTTCTTCGTGGACACCGACTGCAACAAGCCAAGCGTGTTTAAACCCACCAAACGCGCACCCGTCATGTTCCCACACAGGTTTGAACTATAAGTTAATATACGCTGATATGATATGCTGAAATATGTCATATACACAATTTAGGATAGCCAAAGAGTCGTGGATTACTATGGATTTTTATGGAGGGAATATAGCAAAATGTTTTTGGATTTTTGATTGATATGCTCAAAGCAAAATGAAAAAGTTATTAATTGATCCAGTTTTTTTTCTAAATGGTATAAAAAGCGTGATTCATTTTTTCTTCGAAGTTTTCATTTAAGTTTTGTTCAGTTTCTTTGAGTTCTATTATACTTTTCAATTTGTATGTTGACTATGTTTATTTAATAAGCAATACTTCGTCCCATAAAGGCATGAAAAATATTATTATTTCATATTAAAAGGACGAAATTTTAGAATTTAAAATTATTTCAGTAATATTTTCATCAAATAAATGCTAACTCTTTTTGAAAGTTTTCAATAATTTCGGAAAATAAACATCGAAAGAAAGCCACACAATCGGAATTCTGCTAAAACGATGTTTAAGAAGGAGTTGTTTAAATAAGAAAACAAGGAGTGTTATAAGTAACATCACTTAATTAATTAAGATGATTTATCCACGGGGGAAAGGACCAACACAAGAGCTGTACAGCTCATCACGGCGTACCGCTGTTGTGCTCCTGTTTAAGAACTACATGCAATTATTATTTTTTTTTTGTTATTTTTCTGGGCTGGGTAATGTTGCTTCACCCTCAAGCAACGAGCACGGATCATGGTGGGCCTCGAACATCCGACCTTTCGAGTGAGAGGCGGAGACGTAACCACTTCACCACCGCTCCCCTAACTTCGGCTCCTGTTTAGAGACCGAGTGTTGAAATGGGATGACTATGGGGAGCCGATAGATCCAGACATGTTCACAGATCCAGACTTGGTGGCCAAAGAGAGAGGAGACAGACAGAACAGACAGCAACTGAAACAGCAGAGTCAGCAACCAACTGAGGTAATGGAGAAAAGCTCTGTGATAGATAAAAAATAAGAGGCCACTGACAAGAGCTGTTAAGAAATTATTAATGATCTCCATGGCAGATTTCTGTGCGGGTATTTTTTTGGATTCTACCAAAACGCATTTGGATAAGTCAAGCAAAAGGAAACCGAAAAATGCATAAATTGTTCAATTTTCAGTACCACTGTCAACTAGAAAGCGCGGCTATAAATTGAAATAATAGGAATTGTGTGAAATCATCAAAAATTTTTAGCTGATGTTGAAAAAAGCAAAGAAAAAAGGTGATATTGAAAAAATCAAAGTGAAAAGAAGCAAAAAAATCATTTCTGGCAAAAAATCACTTGCAAAATTTTAAAGTTTATGAAGATACCTAATCGAACACATTTTGATTCAGGTAATACACTTGACCAGTTCGAATTGACAATTTTCATTTTCGATAATTTGAATTAACTTATGAATTTAGCGGCTCCCTGTATAAATCACTAATTTGAAATAATGTTTCAAGTTTAACTAATAACGAGGATAGATTATCAAATGTGGTCTCATCATTTTTTTCATAGGTAGTGGACTTGACCAGTTCGGAGGAGCGACCCACCAAATGTGTGATAGAAAAGAGAAGTCTGAAGATCAAGTGTAAATTGGCCTTCATAGACTACGAGGGCAGAAGTGACGGAGACTCAGTCAAGAAGATCATCGCCCACTGCAAACCCAAACAACTCATTCTAGTCAGAAGTTCAGATGCCAGTGCGAAGGCAGTGGTCGACTACTGCATCAATGACGCTAAGGTGTTTATTTCTTTCTTTCCCTATATTTTGTTAGATTTTTTAAGAGTAATGAACGTAGTGAGTATACTTATGTAGGTCTTGGTGATTTTTTTAAGTTTTTTTTTCACGCTCAATTTAGATTTTTTTTGCGGTTTGACTTCTGATTTCTTTTTTTTAGTTCGGTTTATTTATTTTGTCAACAGGAATACAAACTTTAGTATCGAAAATGAAAATTGTAAAGGTCACGTAAAACGTGATCGACTTCTGGTTTCGAAAGTCGATGTTAAATATCGAATTTCCCAGCGAATTAAAAATTTTACCTATTAATCCAGGTTTCTCAAATTGGGTTAATTTTATCAAAAAAATGTTTATTTAAATTGTTCTAGAAATGCAAAGAGCTTTAAGGGCATCTATTTTTTTCTTTGAGATTTGAAAAAATATAGTCCCTATTTTTCTGTTTACTTGCGTTCACTGTCTCTATTCGAACTGTCTTTTGGCTATGTTTTTGTTTATCACACAAAATTAGGCACCCAAAATATTTGTTTGAGTCCTTCGAGTGATATATCATTTAAAAGACTTCCAGTGTCGAGAAAAACTGGTTGGCATTTTTTGATTTTTAGTCTAATATCGAGCGAGTGAAGCACATATGCGGTGCATTTAAAATAGCAATGCAATCAATTGACTTTAAGATAACTGAAATTGATTAAATTCTAGTCGGTTATCATTTTCAAAATTCAATTCATTGTTGTCATTCGGATCACGTTGTTTTTAAACTGAAAAAAAATGTGCTGTGTATAAACTAATGCGGAAAGAAACCCAGAAATTGTAATGAACAAAATTTGAACAAAAAATTTTTGATTTTTTTTTTTTGCTGAATTCTATAATTGAATTGAATTGACAATTAGCCGCTTTGAATCCTTCATCTCTAATTAATACTGCGCTGAGTTGTTTTCCTGGGATGATCAAAAATGCTAGTCGTAATTCAGACTCTTAAAAAGGGAGTGATGTTTTTTTGCTTTTTTTCAGGAAAAGTCTTTAAATTTGTTCAGGCTCAATTTTACCTTTCGTAGTTTGACTTATGATTTATTTTCAAGTTCAGTTTATTTGGTTTGTTAAAAGGAAGGCAAACTTCAACATCGAACTGCAGAAGTGTAAAGCTGACAAAAAAGTGATCGACTTCTAGTTTCGAGAGTTTCAGATTCAATTTTCAGATTTCCCAGCGTAATAAAAAATTTACATATTGATCCAATTTTCTCAAATTGGATTCAGTCATAAAGAGTTTTAAGTGCATCTATTTTTTTTAAAGTTCATAAGTTTAGATTTTTTTCAAAAGTTAAGTAATTTTTTTTTCTCTTTGCTATCATTGACTCTTTTGTAACTGTCTGTTGGCTATGTTAATATATGAAAAAATGAAACTTTTCATGCATTTCCATACGAAAAGAAAATTAATTGAAGGGTCTCTGATTACTGATTTTTTTCATACATGGAAATTTTATCTTGAGCATTTTTACATAAACTTAATTTTTTTTTAAATTGAGTTCTTTTCAAAAGTTTTGGGTTGTGTTCGTAACCGAACACAAGTGATAAAGACCCTGGAAACTCATTTTTTAGAATCACTAAAGGTCTGAAATGTACAATGCATTGGAAACAACCTGAAAACAGATGTATTACACAAATGATATAATGAAAGCAGCAAACGTCTTAAGTTTGGTAGAATGCTTCAAAAATCTTAATTTTCTTGAATTCGAAATTTTAATCAACCATGTATGGACCAGGGTATACCCAAATTTGCAATATATAATGAAGAAATTTTCAGAGCGTTTTTGAAAAAAAAAATAATCCAGAGAAACGGAAAATAGAAAATGCTTGTTTGAGTACAAAATTTGTTTTGCGCTGGAAAAAAAAAACTATTTTTTGGGGTAATTTTGAACTGACTTTATTTTTTTGGTGTATCCAGCAAAAATTGCTAGTCACGCATTTTCCATTTATGAAAATTGTATGATAGGTATTTTTTGCCAAAAATTTTCCTTTTTTTAATTATGATGATACACCGACTTGGCAAATGGAAATTGTATGTAAGTTTTTTTTTGCCGAAAATTTTCTTTTAATTATGACCATACTATGACCGGCAAAAATGTATGATAATTGTATGTTCAGCAATTTTTTATAGACTTGGTTAATGAAAGTGTGTGACTAGCATTTTTGGTCTATGGAGATCAACCCGGGCTATCAGTAGAAGTCGATGGACTAAATTCAATACCAATGGGATAAATCATTGGTGCCTTTCGTTCTTTGTTATTGTGTTTGCTATTAATGTGTTTAGGTTGAGTTGAGTGCCCTCGTGCCGAAGTACAATGAGACAGTGGACGCTACGCTGGAGAGTTTCATCTACCAGGTGAAATTGACTGACAACCTCATGGCTGGACTGGATTGGAACAAAGTCAAAGGTACGGCAGTGACCTCTCTTGGTATCCTTAGTATCCTTGATGCTGTAGATTCTGCTTCAAGCAATATTGTAGTTTTGCTTTGGACTATTTTCTAACCAGAAGGCTTTTGCTTTCAAAAATTTTCTAACCACGAAATGGCACCTCTTAGATCCATCTTAACTTAATATAAAATCATCCATAGCTGGAATTCGTCGTTCACTCAAAAACAAATATGTATGTTTTTTGTTAGTTGAATTAATTACTTCAGCCGTGGATGGTTTACATATATTTGAGATGGATCTAAGCTTTCTCTCAAAGATTTCGATAAATTTTGAAATTAAGCTAATAATATAGTGCTGTTAATAAAAAACGGACCACAACCTTACCCTGAAAGCATCATGCATTGTTGAGCTCACGAAATGTTAAAGCCGAGAATTTGAGAGAAATTGGTGCAAATATTGTCTTCTGTAAGATGAGACGCCCCCTCCTCTTAGAAATTTTGTGAAATTAATTAAGGCGAGTTAGATCAGATCCTAAATATAGAATCAGAATTTTTTTTTCACTTAAAAGTTTCGTTTTTGTTTTTATGTTATTGTTGAAAAAAAGTACACATTTCTGAAAATAAGTTACAAATAATTACTTTATTTCAAAAATTTTTAGGCATTGAACTCACTTGGGTGGACGGAATCATTTCAAACGAAGTTGAGAAAGAGTTTCAAGATGGCCACAACCAATTGGACTTAACCGGCTCAGGCTCCAGTTCCAAAATCCCTCTCTTACAAAAAGTGCAACCTGAATCCAGCAAACATGACTCACTTGTTGAACTATCTTCACACGATACAGTTTTTGTGAATGAAGTTCGACTGAACGAGTTTAAAATGATATTAACTAAACATGGATTACCGGCCGAGTTTATAATGGGCGTTTTAGTTGTTAATAACAGAGTGGCCGTTAAAAGACTAAAAAGCGGGCATATTTCGATTGAAGGATGTCTTTGTGAAGATTATTATAAAGTGAGAGAACTTTTGTACCAACAGTTTGCTGTGCTGTAATGATGGAAGTGTTTTTCTGAACAAGCCAATATGTTGGTTAATAGAAAACAAAATATGCGGGTCTTAAGACGATTTAAAACTTTTTTCATTTTGAAACGAGTGTAGATTTACTTTTTATTTTTCCTCAGCACAAGACAACGTTTTTGAACTAATATTCAAAACTATACATATTGAGAAGCTTCAATTGAGATTTTTTTGTTCTGGGCTAAAAACTTGAGCTCACATATTGGCCTGTTGAAATTTATGTCTCAGACCTGAATAAAAATATGAGAGACAGTTTGACGTATTTATTATATTGCATTCTTTTCTGAATTTGATGTTGATTGCTGTTGATCTTGATATGTTTATTTTGGCTGCAAAACGAATTCAATAAAGCTTAGTAGCGTATTTTTCCTCTCAAAATTCGGGAGTAAATCTGTATATTTCAAACTAGAGCCTAAATCGGAAGGTTTTCTAAGTTCGTCAATTCGATTAGGTGATAGTTTGAACACCGATGAATGTAGGTAGGTCATACCTTAAACTTAAATTTTCTTTCAAAAAGATAGGGTTTAAGTCTAATCATTTAAACTTATCTTCAAATCTTTGTAAAAACAAACTTTCTCAAAGCTTTATATTATAGCTCTTTAAAACAGCTTAACGCTTTGTCGCTCTCCTTAACAAAATTGACGTTTATCAAATCAGAATATGAATAGCAACAATGTTAGCAACTTACAACCCCCATCAGAGTTTAAAAAATATTAAGCTTGTTCCAAATTCGATTTGCTTTTATCACCAACTTTCGGAAATTTAACTGATTTTTTTTTGGTTTTTTGCCTGGCTTAATGCATCACATTGTTCTTCATTGACTTTTTCAACTTTTATTCATCTTCAGTCGGTAAAAGGAAGGCAAGTTACGCTCTCGAATATTTATATAAAAAATTGAAATGGAACAAAAATTGCAATCGATATTCAGTTTTATGCATGCAATTAAGAGTCCCTGAATGTAGCTCATACTCATAAAGGTCCGGTGTTTTTTTTCAGGAAAAATCTTGCAATTTGTTCTGGCTGAAATTTACTTTTTCGCTCTCTTACCTTTGAATTCTTTTTATGTTTCTATCCTATGTTAAAAGGAAGGCAAACACCACCATCAATTAGAGCATTTTACAAGGGGATTTTGCAGCGGAAGAAAATCATCCAGGTATCCAGTTTCAAAGTGGGTTGCATTAATCAAATAGGTGTCAACCATAAATAGTTAATGAAATTTAATTAACTTCGAGCAGATATAATTTTCTTTGAATTACTAACTTATTTTTTTTTATTCTTTGCGTTCATTTAGTTTTTTTTTCAACCGTATGTTGGCTATGTTATAAGTTGGAATTTATTCACCCAATGTTTCGTCAAATTGATTTTATCTTTTTGAATAGCTTGCAATTTTTTTTACTTTATGGGAGGAATAAACGCTCTCCAATAAAAAAAATAGAACACTCGAAAAAATTATTTCATTGTCGATGGCGTTTTTAATTTCCTAGCAAAAGTGTGATACGAATATTTTGATGAATTCTGCTCTAGTTGGATTGTTTTATCAAAAAAAGTGACTGCGAAACACTCTTGACAACCATAAATGGCTCAGATGTATTTTGAGATGAATACGAGAAATTAAAAAAAAACATCGTTCGTTTCTTCGATTTCCTTGAAACTTGATTATTTTCATAGCAATTTTATTTACTTATGGAAGGAAGAAACGCTCTCCAATAAAAAAAAATAGAAGACTCGAAAAAATTATTTCATTGTCGATGGCGTTTTTAATTTCCTAGCAGAAGTGTGATACATATATTTTGATGAATTCTGCTCTAGTTGGATTGTTTTATCAAAAAAAGTGACTGCGAAACACTCTTGACAACCATAAATGGCTCAGATGTATTTTGAGATGAATACGAGAAATTAAAAAAAAACATCGTTCGTTTCTTCGATTTCCTTAAAACTTGATTATTTTCATAGCAATTTTATTTACTTTATGGGAGGAATAAACGCTCTCCAATAAAAAAAATAGAAGACTCGAAAAAATTATTTCATTGTCGATGGCGTTTTTAATTTCCTAGCAGAAGTGTGATACATATATTTTGATGAATTCTGCTCTAGTTGAATTGTTTTATCAAAAAAGTGACTGCGAAACACTCTTGACAACCATAAATGGCTCAGATGTATTTTGAGATGAATACGAGAAATTAAAAAAAAAACATCGTTCGTTTCTTCGATTTCCTTAAAACTTGATTATTTTCAAAGCAATTTTTTTTTACTTTATGGGAGGAATAAACGCTCTCCAATAAAAAAAATAGACGACTCGAAAAAATTATTTCATTGTCGATGGCGTTTTTAATTTCCTAGCAGAAGTGTGATACATATATTTTGATGAAATCTGCTCTAGTTGGATTGTTTTATCAAAAAAAGTGACTGCGAAACACTCTTGACAACCATAAATGGCTCAGATGTATTTTGAGACGAATACGAAAAATTAAAAAAAAACATCGTTTGTTTCTTCGATTTCCTTAAAACTTGATTATTTTCATAATTAAGATTCATTTTAAAACTTGCAGACGAGACTCCGCGGAAGTTCAACTTTTAAGCTGATCAAAACTCAGTCGTATACGTGAAACTATTTCAAAATCCAAATCTTCAAAGTATTTTTGTTGTCTTCCAAATGAATTTACTTTGTAAATATATTTATTGGGTTGCAGTTTCGATTTTTTCGGTTTGATTTTTCTATGATAACTGCAGAATCAAAATCACAACTCTTTTTTTATTTTTCAGCGTAGAACCGTCAAAGCTATTGGAAACTTAATGTTTAAATTTGGAAGCTTAATGTATTTGGTATCTACAAATACTATTCAATTAAGTTTTTTTACTGTCGGAAGTTTTTCGTCCAATCGGCCTACTTTTTGTTCTTTTAGTTATAAGAGATTGTTTTGAATAGTGAGTACTTCCCGTTTTCTAATAATTAGCATTTATCCACCTTTTTATCGCCTTATTACACAAGCAAAGTTTGTGTGATACTATGAACTCTTTTTTTTTCCAAGCTCAATGGCAAATATTAGTGTTAACTTTGAAAATTTTCTTATATTGCAGTATGTGCCTAAGACAAATAACCAGCTATTAAATAAAACCAATGTTAAGAGTTTTAAAGCAGGCTTGCATATTACGCAGGATTGGTTGTTTTTAATGAAATTTTTCGTATACTAGTTAGAATGCGTCCGCTCTATAAATTGAGGCGTGTTTGTCGGTAAATTTCCTTTTCAATTTGACTGGTACTGCTAACGCGTCATAATTGACTTGAGTCACTTAGCATTTATGTAGACTCATAATTGGCGCGCATCACTCAAGAAATTATGCAGACTCAAAGTTTTACTCATTCAGCTTTTCACAGTAGCGTTATCGATCATATTTTTGCTATGAATCGTCACACAATGTTTTCAATTAAAAAAATTGCGAAGACTTGCCCTAGCTAAAAACAGCTAATTTTTTCCATATAAAAAAAATTGATTGCTTTTGGCACAAAATTTGAGTTATAATGAAAAAAAAGTAGCTTGATGATCAAACAAACAAAATATCATATGGCGTCTTTACAAAAATGGTGGTGCATTTTTTTTCTAAAATGACGTTTATTGGTTTTTACTTCTGTTTTATTTAGAAAAAATTGAAGCCTAGAATTTGAGTGAATTTAAACAAAGGGTGAAAAATATTGTGAATTCATTTACTAAATTTAAATTCCATCCACAGTTTGGTCAAAACGCTAACTGACATATCTGACGTTTGTTTTTCACTTATTTGCCAAAAAAGAACAAAAAATTAAGAACAAAAGAAGTTTGACTAACATACGAATTTTGGGACTCGAATTTAGGTATTTTGTTTTCGGTTTCCGTATAATTTCTTTTAAATTTTTTCAAGCATCAAAAGCACAAAACCAACAGTTGAGATTACCTGAAACCATTACCTTGTTAAAAATATAATATATCTTTCACAAATAAAAATTGTAGTTTTCTCGCAAGGTTTGCTTTGGAAAAAGTTACCAAGATCTGAATCTAATTCATAAAAGAAATAGTACAATTGGAATACTTAGTTTTAACGCCATCATATTGCTTAAAGACGTCTTTCAATCAAATCTATGCAAAAACCCAAAATGATTCAGAGTCGAAAAAATATTATTGAACCCTAACCGAAACTTAGCGCTTCTTTAGTGAAACTTTCAGTAATTAACAGTTAGCTATTGGGCTGAAGGTTTAAAAAAAATTAAAATTAAACGCTAACTTTGGTTCAAAACGGCTGTTTAACACAGTAATTTGATCTAATAAATGGGTTTGAAGATCTTGTTATTCATATGAAACTCATTTTTCTGTGATTTTCTCCCTCACTTAAGCAAGGTAAATTTTCTAGAAGATTAAGAATGCTGGCTACGAAAAACTGAAAAACTAAGCAACTATTAAAAAATTGTTCACTAATTTTTAGAAAGTCTGCAATAAAAAATTTGACATTTTTTTGTTGGTATTCATTTCATGCTAGACTTCAGTCTACCAAAGTTTCATGGATTTCTGGTGCCAATTACAAAATACATATGGTAAAATTCGAACTCCCCCTAAATCCGCTACTGATTCCATGCCAGTTGACTGCAATGCGTTAGTTTAATTCCAGCATGTATTTGTAATTTGTAAAAAGAAACTACGAAGTTTGCTGTGAAATTTTTGATTGGCTTTGTTTCTGTAAATACAAGTGAGGTTCAATTTTTGTTTGAGACGTTGTTTTGTGTATGTTCTGGTTTGATTTCGCATTGAACTGCACTACATGATTTAATTACACTACAATAAACAATTTTTTCAATTGGACAATGTCCAAATCAACATCCAATTTTTTGTGTCCGGCAGAGTATTTTTTTAAAAAATTTGGTTACTAATGGTTTTAGAATAGCGAGCTTCTTACACCAGCAAAAAGTTTAGAAATGCATTTGAAATTATATGTGATTTCAAAGTGATTTCAAATTTTATGTTTATTTTTAAAACCTACTGTTGTAATTGTCGAAACTGTTTTTACTGTCTTCTCTGAACAAATGTTCAAATAGAGTAAAAGTTTGAGCTAATACAGGTTGGATTCTGACTTTTGAAGAAATTTTCAAAGGCTTAGAATTGAGCGACATAGCTAGAAGATATTTGAAAGAATGTCAGTGAACTTAAATGGCAAAAACATTAGAGCTGAAAATTTTCATTTATTGCGTTTTATAGAAAGCTAATATACCGCCTTAGGTCTTTTCCATATTCAAAAACATAATTCGATTGAAACTTTCCGATTCATTAATAACCAATTTGAGAAAATTGAATAAACGCTAACTTTTGATTCCGACAGAAAATCTTAAAGTTTAAGCGTACATTTTGAAAAACATCACTCGCTCATTTTTTTGGCCTCGTGCGCATTTTTGTTGAAATAAAACAGTTTTTCCCTATTAACAGTCGCAGTTTATTAAAAGAAAAAGACTATGAAACCAAAAATCAAACCACAAGAAAACTAAAATTGAACTGAACGTGGATACATGTTGAGAACTTTCTTTGTGAAAAAAATGAAAGAAGCCCACACGAGGGAACTAGAGTTTTCCTAGATGGTGGCTTTCACGCGGAAAGGACCAAAACTTCGAAACTTTTGCAGCCAATCAGAACTCTGTGTTCATAAATTCGAAGGAAATAGATGACGAGGTAGCTCAGTTTTTAACAATTTAAACGGCTTTGATTGGTTGAAATATGTTGCGCAATTGGTCATTCTTTCTTTCATTTTTTCTTTGTAAATCTCAGTAAAATGATCAAAACTATAAGGTTTGAATATATTTTTTTGTCTCATCATATAGTTTTACATCACTTCAAAACAGATCAATTTTAACTTCGGAAAAACAGATATGAGTACAGTTAGTTATAACAGCAGTAATTGGTATAATGAACATCGCCAAACAGAATGTTTGTTTGTAAAATATCCATGAGACAACCTGATAAAAAGCACTTAGGGGCAAAATACACCGTCGAGTGCCTACCAATTTTTTCAGGTGATATAGGAAAGGACCTGGTTCATCAAACATTGAATCATTATTTGGGAAAAAACACTCGCTAGACTAGACCAGAAACGTTTTTACTATGTTGCATATATTCTCCAACTTGGCCAAACTGTGCATTTTGTGCATTGTAAGCGGATTCCGCAACAACGACGCTCCCTTTGTTCTTCTTTTGTTTTTTACTTTCCTTTGATCGTTCCCACAAAATTTTCACATGTTTAAAGACTTCTGGAATCCAGGAACATACAGACACAAAAATGTGCTCGAATCCAGTGCACAATTTGGCCTCGTAATGAAGCTATTTCAATCACTCACAAGTTTTTTTTTAAAGCTAACCCGATTTAAAATAAGATTATCATGCCTTATGCAGCTTATTCAGAAAACTTGATTAAAAAGTTCATGATCATCAATCGTTTGAGTGCTTATTCTCATAGTATTCACATTCATCAGAAATTAGAATTATTCACTTCAGAGTTTAGAGTATTCAAGAAACAGGTAATGAACGCTATGAATCTTTCACAGAATGGACCAGAAGTTTTTATTGAAAATTAAGGAGGCAGTTTGTTAGAACAAATAGAAAGATATAAATCAAAGATGGTCGGGACCTCTGAGCAAACATTTTATCTTCAGGGATAATTTCTTTGGATTGTTTTTCAATCGCATCAGGGTCTTCGACAAAACTTCCATATCCACAAAAACTGACCGTAAATGGGTGGCAGCGGTGCTCGAAAGAGATGCCTACGTATCCAGTTTCCTTGCATTTCACCACGCAGTTTCCAATCAAAGCGGCTCTAAATCTGTTTTGGCAGCAGTCCTTGTTTGGGATAAAATTATACAGTGAAATTTATATTTACTTTTTGAACATTGGCGAACATACTATATTTACAAATCATCAAAAAACCTAAAAACTGGTATTTTTCATTTCAATTACCACAAACATCTGAGTGGGTTCGCATCATTTGCTGAGTGAGCGTATCTAAGTCAATTCCTGCCATAATGTCGATGTTTATATCCTTGTTGCATTATGCAAATTTATGGAGCCAGTGTTTTCTTATTTTCATGTTTTCTTATTTTCAAAAAAAAAACACAAAAATCTCCATCCTAGCTAGGTTAATGTCAATTCACTCTTGTCAAATTTTCAAAGGAAAAAAAACAGAAAATTTGCTGGCTTTTTAACCAGCAATTTTTCAAATTTTTCCTACACTCACACGTTTTACATTTATTATTCTGCATGACATAGTGCGCGGGGATGAAACAAGATTTTTTTTCGAACATATAATCATTTTTATTTTAATTGATGTTCAGGGTCATCAAAATTTAAAATATTTTTCAGCAGTGATCATTTTTCGCAAGGTTATTGTGGTACTCTGTAGTACTGCTGCCACAGTAACCTTGGAAGTTTGGTTATTTTTATTTGTTATGTATTGTTATTATGTATTCGAGGCCAATCTAGCAGGCCTACTTCAGCGGTCATTTGACTGTTGTTATTATCTGGCAGAGAGTGAACAACTAGACCTCTGAACAAAAGACTAACACTAGCATGAATCTAAATTTAAAGATATAAATCTTCCTGTTTTCACTTACTTATTAAGAACAAAGTATTGGATATCACATGGCGCAGCCAGCAGGATTTATGTCTCAGGATAACACAACCGTCATTAAAATCTCTGTATTTTGGACAACGGCGCATTCGGATCCTCCTTGGAATTTTATGATCTGGTTAGACCAATTCCTATTGGCAGCTACAGTCAAGGAAAATGTGAATCCCGAAGTATTATTAGAGGAACCGAAAGAAGTCCTGGTAAAGCCGTTCCCAAGACCGGAGACGCCAAGAGATAACGAAGATGCGCAGGCAGTCACGGATAGAGAAACTAGAGATAGACTGGTGAGAGACAGAGTCCTGTTAGAAAATGAAGAACGAAGAGCAAGAGGACCTAAGGTCGGTCACAATGCGTACTATAACGAGGTGCAGAAAAGAGTGGCCTCTAGATTATTTTTAGCATTGGACACAGAAGGAAAAAACAAATTTGTGCAGAAGAACCCATATACAGAAGTTTCAAAACGCGAATTTAGGGAAATGGTTGAATTAGCAAAAATATCATTTGAAAAAACACAGTGTTACGTATGAACCTTATAAAAACTGTTCAATCGATCGCAGGAAGCAGGAGAAACGTTGGAGATATTTCATGCAGCACTAACTGCGCAGGCAGTTAGAGCGGAATTAGGGACACTCAAAAACGAATTAGTCCGCGACATATTTATATCGAAAATGAAGACTACGGCACTGCAGGATACACTGACGTTTGAAACGTTTACTCCGGATGAAGTGTTGAAAAGGGCAATAAAATTTGAACAGAGCGAACAAACGCCGCATGAATTTGAAAAATCAAACACAGCTGCTGCAGGTGCAAGTCAAGTTCATGGGATAATGAAAATCAAACAGGAACCAATCCTGAACGTGGGAAACATGAGCACGAACAGTCGGAGACAATCGAGGGAAAAAAACAAGAGACGAGCAAATGACAGAAAGGATGGAAAAAACTATGCAGAAACGAAACCTTGTACTCGATGCGCAAGGCCATTTGGAGAAGGCCATCTGAAAAAATGGCCGGCCATGGGCGAGACATGTGAAAAATGTTCTAAACCGTACCACTTTGCATAAAGGTGAAGGTCTCAACAAGTAAATGAGATTGCTGAAAAAACGCCTAGCTCAGATGAGGAGTGTAAATTGATTCAGTCTTTTGACTCATGCGATGAGTTTGAGATCATGGCGGTCGATTCGAACACTCCATCGATATCGAGCAGGTAGACGAATATATAAAGAAGCAATTGAAACGAAAAGTAGTTGTCGGGGAAAGAAGTAAAGACACACAAAACGTCGACATACGCAGGAACCCCGATCACAACAAATAAAATCGTTAAAAGCATTGGTTCGTTTTGATCATCAGATCATCAATATGATTATTGACACAGGTAGCCCAGTATCGTTCTTCACTTGGACGAATTGAAAAAATATACTAGAGTCCTCAAAAAATACGAAGTTTATTCCACAAGAAAGTCTCAATTTGTCATCACAATTTGTAGACTACAATAAACAACCGATTAATATTTTGGGGCAATCACCAAAATCATCCGTTCGGCAGGATGGGAAGTGGTGGGAGCATCATTTTTATTCACAGAGCGACGCACAAGGTGCATACTGGGACTTGACTTATAAAGAAAAGTGGGGATACATACTACACAAAAGCTGGCACCAAAAGATAAAACGAGGTTTGACGTGCTACTGTGCGAGCAGTCAGAAGGTTGGAAACAAAAAATTTACAATAAGTTCAAAAGTCTTTTTGATCGTCAGTGTTGCTCGAGAAACCATGCAGTCAGTAAGAAATTTAAATATCTACACTGTCCCCTACAAGAAAAAGGGAGAAGGATACCAATACACATTCAAGAAAAAGTACAAGTGGAGATAGATAAACTGTTGAGAGAAGGGCATATAGAACGTCTGGACGAATGTACTAGTGACTGTTTTATAGCACCAATTGTAATCACAGTAAAAAAGATTTTTCCATAAAACTGGCATTGGATGAAAAACCTATTAACAGGCAATTGTTCAAAAACAAATTTCAAATGCCAAATGTTGACGAACTTTTGGATGGAGTTAGTCAAATAGTAACAGAAAACACAAGGGGCACTTTGTATTTCTCAGTTTTGGGCCTAAATTATGCTCACAGTCAACTAAAGTTGACTGCTGAAACAGCAAAACAATGCAAATTTAACATAATAGGTGGACAGGCCACTGGAACGTACAAGTTCCTTACTGGATTCTATGGGCTTACTGACAAGCCAGCAGAGTTTCAAAAGGCGATGGATCGAACTGTAAATCATGCGAAAAACACGTTTTGTTTTCTTGATGACATCCTTATTGTGTCAAAAGGCAGTGAACAAGAACATGAAAAATTGATATTAAATGTTCTGGAGAAACTCGGCAAAGAAAATTTGGCACTGAAACTCTGGAAATCTGAGTCTGTTCAAGCGGAGGTAAATTGGTTAGGGCATGCACTATCGCCAGAGGGTGTTACAACGAAAATAACAAAAACGGAGGCGATATTGTAGCCAAGTCCACCAAAATTACTGAAGCAACTCAGGTCATTTATGGGCAGCATAAACCATTTGGCAAAATTCATCCCAAATGCTGCTAGTTTAACAGAGAAACTTAGACCCTTTTTGCGAGAAAAAGAACAAAAGAATCTTAGAAGCGTGAAAATTCAAGTAAAAAAACTTGAATGGGTGGGGAAGAACACTCCGAAAAATTTGAATCAATAAAAACAACAGTAGCAAATATAACACAAAAACATTTCTAAAATCCTCTGAAGGATACTAGAGTAAAATATGACACTAGCCATAGTGGACTAGGCGCAACGCGGGAACAAAAAAGCGACGAAGGGATCGCGTTCGCGTCGAGATATCTAAACGTACAAGAAAAAAATACTCGACAAATGAGCTAGAACTGCTAGCAGTAGTATGGTATGTTGATCGATTTCAACACTATTTGTTAGGGAAAGAATTCGTGATAGCAACAGATCATAAAGCTCTCATTTCAGCTTAAGACGAAAATAGGTCAAATAAAACATACCAATCTCGATTGACTAGATGGGTAGATGGATTACTGCCATATCAATTCAAGGTTGTTCATATACCGGGAAAAGATATGGGCATAGTCGACTATCTTTCTAGAGAACCTAACGGCGAACCGTGGCCAGAGACATATTTAGATGAAAAGTTCGTGGTAGCATCGATTGAATGTTTTCACAAAGCACTCGACTGCTTAAACAGTCGGCTAAACGATACACCACACGCTATTCAGAATGATAATATTCTAGAATATTCCGGATCGAGAAACACAATGGACGAATAAAACGCTAAGTCATCCCACGGTTGCTATAGCAACCGTTCTGTTCAAAAACAAACCAGGCTCGACCGGAACGAAAACGATCCAATCTCAAGCCTTTCAAACTGTGAGCCAAACATTTTAAGGAAAATTTCTCATTGCAAACAGTCGGTCGATAGTAAACAAGTAAATATAGAAAGAAGAAATAGAATGGAGGAGAAACCGAAAAAGACAGTAAAAATAGTGGAACGAGAAAGAAGCCTCAGAGATCAACTGCTGGAACAAGTGACGGAGACGACATATAGAAGAACAAGAACAGTACAACGAGGACACGAATCAGAAGGTTCAGATGATGATATCGGAAAGGGGCGGAAAACAGTACGGATACAACAAGGGAACAGAGTAGATATTTTGACGGAGGAAGTCACAGGGACATTTCAAAGTCAAATTCTGAAAATTCGTATTCAGTGGACATTCCCCAGGTTGAATGGAGAGCAATGGAGCGCTAGATTAAAGCAAACACTGGACAAAGTTGGGCGAAAACAGGATTACTGGGGGAAAATCATCAATAGAATTTCTCCGTACATGCATAGACACTTATGAAATACCGGAGTCAATTAAAACGGATCAATTTTCCAAATTCAAAGGAAAAACGATGAAAAAATTTTGTGCCGACAACAATATCCAACGAAAATTCTGTCCGGTAGGTGATCACCGAGGGTGCGGTCTGGTAGAAAGAACAATACAGACGATTAAACGGAGGCTCGGTGTCATGCTTTTAGACGAAAACGTATTGTCTATAAAACTTTGCCTAAGTACGATAAAAAGAGATCGAAGATGCAATAAGCAAAAAACGATAAAAGTGTTCCCATTTGAAGCACACTTTGGCATATTACCGAAAAACGAACTTAAAATTATAAGGGATAAATTCATCAATGAGTCTGGTTGTTCAGATAAAGAGCATCTGGAACGTTCTGCTCTAGCAGCTTCCCAATTGAAAAGACGAAGTGATCAACCGAGGGACAATGTGAAAATTGTCAGGAAAGGGCAGAATAGCCGGGACGTAAGCCCACTATTTCAACGGAATACATTCGCTGCAAAAGAACGCCTGAGAGTGAAAGAACCGAAAAAGTCACTCGAGGCAAATGCAAGATGGAACGCCACACGAAGGAATACGTCGGCTAACGAGTTGAGAAGAGTAGTGGATCAGACCAGCACTATAAATCCGAAACTCAGAAATAGTTAGTGTGTTTTTGGGAAAAAGGATTTATAGAGGATAAGCAGAGCCCCGATGCTGGACCCTTGACAGGCAATTTTCTTCGCAATTACGAACCGAGAAAAAGCGGAAAGGCTCTGACAATACCGCTCAAAGGAAAAATTGTAGCCAAAACACCATCGACAATAAAAACAGCTGCAGGTGAAGTTTACAGAAAAAATGACATAGCTAAGACGAAAGAATCTTTAGCACCTGCAGTGAATAGATCCGATCAAAAGAGAAGCCCAACAAGGCAGGAGCCAAGAAGTTAGCTACACAAAACAGTAAGAGAAGATGAAGAGGCGGAGAGTGAATCAGATGACGAATACGATAACTCAAATCACTGGCATTACAGTAAAGTTCCTAATGAAGATAGCACTTCTAAAGATAGGTTCCAGAGTAGTCCGACGATAGTAACTTCGAAGGACACAGGGGCGGGGGGTGGGCTGAATTTGGCTGTCAAAAAGTGCAAAGCCGAACAATGCAGGACCCTCATCGAATAACAGCAAACCCACAGTTCAAGAAGCCCAAAAAATCAATTCTGCAAAGGCAGTAATTGTGGAACCCCATGATCGAAAAAACGAAAATGACGATGCACCAATCTCATCGACTTCAAATAAAACCACGGAAGGGAGTAAACGCATCACTAGGCAGACAAACGAAAAAGAAGATTTGGATACCTTCCAAAATAAAGATATGACACCAGGAGAATGGGATGAACTAGCTGAACAAGTTTTGACCAGAGGTTTTTAGAAAGCAGCGGAACAAATTCTCACAGCAAAAACAGATACGTTGTTGAGTTCCCTCCACCAGGTTTCTCAGATATCTCGGATCAGGAGGAATAAAAAACAACAATAAGGCGAAGTAACAGACAAACAAAAAACCAGGGGCCATAGCGATACGAAAGCCCAGTGTCTTATTCAGTAAAGCTGATTTTTTGTGAGGACGGCATTACAGAGTTGAACATGGCAGCTCTTGAAGCGTATCGGACAGACTAGCGAAGTTTGATACTGATACCGAAACAACGACGAGTTCAAATTTTGGACTATAGGAACGTCATTTATTTAAGCGAAGATTCGGTCAAGCATCGCTGAATAATTCTAAACCATGGAATGCCGCGCGGAAATTGTCGTTACAGTGCGAGTCGGACATGAAATTCCGCGTCGGCGTGTCGTCAAAAATGAGCGAATCTAAAAAGAATAGTTATTAAACTGAGCTTAAAACTCATATTGTATTTTAAATTTATATGTTATCATATAAAATTTTGTTGTTTTCGGGGAATGTGGTACTGTGTAGTTCTGCTGCCACAGTAACCTTGGAAAGTTGGATTATTATTATTTGTTATGTATTGTTACTATTATGTACTCAAGGCCATTCTAGCAGGCCTACTTCAACGGTCATTTGCCTGTTGTTATTATTTGGCAGAGAGTGAACAACTAGACCTCTGAACAAAAGACTAACAGTAGCATGAGTCTAAATTCTAAATCTAAATATAAATCTTCCTGTTTTCACTTACTTATTAAGAACAAAGTATTGGATATCACATGGCGCAGCCAGTAGGATTTATGTCTCAGGATAACACAACCGTCATGGGAATTCCGTATTTTGGACAACGGCGCATTCGGATCCTCCTTGGAATTTTATGATCTGGTTAGACCAATCCCAAAAAAAAAATTACACGAAAAAGTTTTTTTATAAGCACGATTATTATCTTTTAGTTCATTTGCTAAGATTAAAATAAATTTAAAAAAACAGGCTTTTTTTCTCAACCATCAAAATTTTCAAGCTAAAAATTATCTAGCCATATTCAAAAAGTTAATTCTTTGGTATATACAGTGCTGATTCAAATTATCCGGACAAAACGAACAAAACTTGAACTTTCAAACGCGTTTTTCTCAAATTGGGTTAAGATTAGACAAAAAGTGAAGAGATCAAAAGTTGCTTGAAATTTCAAGAGAATCAATATGGTGCTATTTTTTCTCCGAAGTGCTTAACAAACCTTTTAGCCCAAAAATGGATCATTTTGGCTTTTTCAATTAAAAAGAAATACGCTGAAACTACTTGCTTAATTAATAAGAAATTTATATCACAGGAAGCCTCTTACGCAGTTCAACAAAATTTAAAAAGGGTTAAAAATGGCACCATTTTAATTCTGGTGAAGTTCTAAGCAACTTTTGTTCTGTTCACTTTTTGTCTAATCTGAACCCAATATGAGAAAAAAACGCGTTTGAAAGTTCAAGTTTTTTTTGTTCGTTTTAACCGGATAATTTAAATCAGCACTGTTATAGAAAACGAAAATAAAATCGTTTCTAATTTACACGATGTACTTGAGTCTTTCTTGCTTTGAACTTTGATTTGATTATAAATTAGTTGGTTGCACGTGTTTGGTAATTCAGTTTTGCATTATTTCAATTTTGTTTTTGCTGAGTTTTGGTTTTCAATTTCTTTCCCGGAGTTTTCCTGATTGCATGTGAAAAGTTGAAGTCATTTAAGATGGTTGTCATTTGTCAAATTTGCATATAACACTCGGCCTCAATTTGCAGTAGCAAATTAAATTAAGTAAAAGGGGTGGGGTAGTTCCTACTTATAAAACTTGAAACGCTGGCTTAACGGTCGTTTAACTATCAGTTGAAGTTATCGGCTATGGCTGTCGGCGCAAGGCTGCTATGGGGTGAGGCTCTCTTTGTTTCGAATCTTTGTTTGCTGGTTGATTGCAATGATTTTTGTCTCTTATTTTTTGACGAAGTAAACGCGAATCTGGTCGACATCGGTTGGTTTGTTACCTGAGATTGGGTGGCGTCATATCCTGAAGAATCCAGACAATTTCTCTCATTTTGATAGGCGGCGTCTTCTTTGTCCATCGTTGTCCTGGCAGTAGTGTTTGGATAAACTCCTTCATCAAGCGTTTCCAAATATGGATTGCGAGTTGTTGGGCGAATTTCCATTGTCTACTGAGTTTTGAGGGCTGTTGGGTTTGTAGACGTGGCATGCTGGCATGCGTTCTCCCGAGAAGAAAATGATGTGGTGTGAGGATTTCAACATCATCGGGCAAGGCTGAAACTTTAGTGATGGGTCTTGCGTTCATGAACTTCGCAAAAAACGGCGTTGAATATGTCGTCTGTTAGAATCTGGCTTCCTATGATGGCATAGAACGAGTCTGTGACTGATCTTTTGAGTCGTTCCCATACAACTCCGAAATGAGGAGCATAGGCAGGGTTGAAGGTCCATTCAATCTGATGGTTGGCTTAGAATTGTCGTGTAACATCGGCGTCGAAGTGTCTGTTGAGTTCTTTTTCGGCTGCGGAGAAATTGGTACCATTATCAGAAACAGTTTTGGCTGGCTGCCCTCTGCGTGCAAAGAATCGTCGTAAGGTATTGATGAAGGCGTCGGCTGATTGGTCCTGGCACATCTCAAGATAAACGGCTCGTGTTGTTAGGCAAGTCATTATACGCCGTAGCGTTTGTTGTAGTTTTCTGCGGTTTTCTAGGCAAACGGTCCAAAGAGATCTAATCCTGTTTGTTGAAACGGGAAGGGTTTATCTTCTGGAAATCTGAAAGCGGGTAGGGACGCAAGTTCCGGCTGTAGTCCAGTTGCCTGTTGTCGTCGGCAGTCGTAACAGTTTTTCATGATTTTGTCAATGTGTGCGCGAACACAGAGATTCCAATACTCGTTTTGAAGAATATTTTTCGAAAGCTGGCGTGGCGAATGCTGGTTGTATTTGAGGGTTTGTCCTATAAAGAGGTGAACTGCTGGGTTGTTTCCATCAAGGATAATCGGGTGTTTTATGCAATAGTCCAACTGAGATTTCTCGAGGCTTCCACGTGCTCGCAAGAGTCCGTCTTCGTCTAGAAATGGTGATAGGTGTTGAATTCTGCTAGTTGTGTTGATTCGTTTATTTTGTGTCAATGCGTTGACCTCTGGTTTGAAGCTGTCTCGTTGCGTCTGCTTGAAGATAAAATTCTTTGCGGCAATCATGTTGTTGCCTGCCAGTTCGGTGGTCGCGCTTTCGTTGCAGGAGTGTAGTCCCTTATCTTCAAATGTCCTGGCGGCACGCATCACGTATGCAGTTGTTCTGAGAATTCTTGTCCATTTGGAGAATCTGCTGTAATCGATGAAACTTTGTTCTGTCTTTACGGTGGAAGCTTGAAAAGCTTGCACTGGGGCTGTTGCTATTTCATCCATGGGTCCAGTTTGATCGTTGAGTTGCAAGGTATCCGTATTGGCGTCGTTTTACCGTAGCTTTGGCCAGTTGCATTCTGGTTCACATATGAATTTTGGTCCGGTGAACCATCTTGACTTGTTACTGAATTCTGATAGGGGTATTCCACGGGTTCCGTCGTCTGCTGGGTTTGGGGGTCCTGAGCAATGATTCCATTGACTCGCTTGGGTGCTTTCTAAAATTTCTGCAACTCTGTGAGCCATAAAAAATTGTTGTCGTTTAGCAGATCCCTGTATCCATTGAAGAGCTGTTGTGCTGTCTGTCCACATATGCGTAGAGTTAATGTCAATCCTTTGTTCTCTACGAATGAACTTTGCGTGGCGAGCACCAAAAACTGCGGCTTGTAGTTCCAATGTAGTTATTGTGTGTTAATTTAGACAAAGGCACTGCTGATTTGCCGAGTGGCACTGTTACCGTATACAAAAAAAGCGACTGCTGCTAGGGCGCTGTAGGAGGCATCTGAAAAAACATGAAGAGCGATGTTGTCGTAGCTGTATCCAAAATAGTGTCGGGGTATTTCCACTGTCTGCAGATCGTTTCTCTCACCGAGAAGCTCAAACAGTTCAGGCATCATTTCTCGTGTAATTTGGTCGTCCCACTTCATTCTTTTTCTCCTATTGATTGCTGGATAATTCGTAGTCGAATTGTAATAGGTGCTGCTATTCCAATTGGGTCAAAGATTGAAGAAGCTGCGCGAAGTAGGTTCCGTTGTGTATGTTTCTTCTGGGCGAGTTTGTTTAGTTTGTCAGTAGTGAAGCTGAGTGTATCGTTACTTACTCTCCATCGTATTCCGAGAATTCGCTTGAAGATTTTGGGGTCCTTGATTTCGTCTATGGTGATGGATCTAAGTTTTTCTGGTATTATTTGCAGAATTCTATGATCCGTAGTGATCCACTTCTTCAGGTTGAAGCTTTCTTGTTGTAGTACGTGTCGAAGGTCTTCTATGATTTTCACTGCGGTGTCGATGTCGTCGGTGGCTTCGAAGAAGTCGTCCATGTAGAAGTCGTCCATGTAGAAGTCGTCCAAGAGATGGGAGCAACACACTGGGAATTATGGCGTTTCGGCTGCCGAAAGAATCGGAGCCAAAGTTGTTGTGGAACATGAGAAAAAATGGTTTCCTTGAGCATTTGAAGCGAAACATGGAATTGTTTCGTCAGATCATTACTTTTATGCGACAATAACTGCAACGCAAATTGGTTCATTAGCAAGAACGTTAAAGGAAAACCAAGGGAGTAAAGAGAGGATCGTCAGGGAAGTAATGAGACATAAGAATTGTATAGCGTTTGTGAAAAAAGGCGTTTGTGAACGCAAATTGATTCACAGTCAAGAATAGCGAAGTTTTCGAACAGTGATTGTTCTTTGGTATGCTCAATATTTAACCCATCCAATTTTTTTGATTAACGTCTCTTGTAGTGTGTAAACATTTTTGGGGTAAAATTTCTGGATTGGTTTTTACATCGTTGAAGATGCTTTATGAAGATTTTAGATAGATTGAAAATTGTATCGCATGTCGGGCATCGGAAGCGTTTGAAAAATGTTTCGATATTTTTAACGTATATAATGTGTCGTATAAGTTTCTCTGTTTTCTCGTCTTCATCGATATTTTTCCGAGCTAATTCTCCTACGAAGTCTCCCTCTTTAAAGTCGATATCGTAGTAAAAGATGTTTTTCTCTTCTACAAATTCAACTAATGGCAGATGATCCATCGAAACTCCATAATACTGTTTCGGATCACAAGCGAAGTTTCCAAGAAACCATTAAAAGTTCCGGAGAAGGATGTTTCAAGATTATTTGTCTCATGCAAATGAACTTCATGTGCTCGAAACAAATACAAATTGTCATTGTAAGGTTGTTTTGTATTTTATCCGAAACCAAACAATTAACATGAATTTTTCTCAGAATTGGTTCTCTAATCACTGAATCTGGACATCTCATGGGTACGTTTTTAATTAGGGCGGCAAAATGGTTACATGTTTGATCACCTTGAATCGCTGTTTTGTATTTCATCTCGCCTGTGTTCAATTTTTAATGATATTTTGCTCAATGACTTTCTTCTGTATAGTCGTCAAATAGTACAAAGTAAGATAGATTTAACTAAGAGGGTGTCAATTTCATGAGCGTAGAAATTACCATATTTACAGGTTTCTATAAATTGTACCACAAAATCCAATGCAATGTTGATTTTGCTGCGCAATAAAATGTTCGAAGACCTTGACCCTCGTATAGAAATTCATGACCTTGACCCTCGTATAGATTTATCATGAACCAACACTAAATGAAAGTACTTTCAAATTTGGGAGATTTGAAAGGTCTGAAAAGTATAATAGATTATTTATTCTTTCTTCTATTTGGTAAAAATAATTGAATAGGTTCTCAAGTAGTTATACAAAGTATGGAGCGATTACTTTAAGAAAAAGGAAATAGAAATGAAACAACTTTTTCGCTGTTGTTTAAGGAAAATCAACTAATCTTAATTGAGTATTGTTTAGAAACATTTTTTGGAGACCAACCAATCAGAGTGCAGCATTTCCTAAATTAAAACTGTTTTTTTAAACCTGAATCTCTGTTTGACAAAAATTTATCAAAAATCGTTGGAATTTTCTCGAATTACTTCACAAGATAAAAGAAAAAAAAGAATTTGATTTTCTTTTTTGTAAAATTGATGTTGACTTTTATTTATTTCATCTTTTTTTTGACGTTTTTGTTGAACAAAATAGAGTTGTACGACTAAGTGAATGTCCTTTTAGAGAAGTTTACTCAATTAAAGAGTTCAATTTTGAATCAAGTTTTGATAATCAAAGCTTTGAACTTACGGCTAATTTACACCTGACAAGGAACGAAATTCTGTTTATTTTCGAAAAATTTGAAATTGATCAAAAAGTCGTGCGATAATATATCAAAGACATCTTTTATACCCTACCCAATCCAAAATTTTCAAAACTCCGCAGCAAACTTTTTTAATCTGCCATTTCATTAAAAATTTTCAATGTTCAAAATCTTGCATGATAAGGTTTAGATTAAAATTTATATAGATTTTTTCCAAAAAAAACGTCAATTTTGAGCTATCTTCTCAAAATTACTTCAAAATCAAACAAATTGACTATCAACTCAAAAATCAACAAATTCTCCTTGTTTAAAAAAAAAACAAATGAATTGATTATTGCACTTGATTGAAATCTTTAAGAGAGACTTGGTGGCACTACTAGTCAACGATTTCCTCTTTCCTTGGTAGGAAGCAGGATCAGCCGAAAACACTATCCTAATAGAAAAAAATGAAGAGATCTCTGAAACAGCCCTTCAGAGCTCTCGACCTCTTTGATCAAAGTTTTTTTCGAAATTAGTTATTTTTTGTCAATTGTTTCATTTTTTTGTAATTAATATATTTTTCAAATTCCTTTTTACTGTGATAAAAGATAAAGAGTTCAGGATAAAACACACCAAATGATTACAATCAATTAGACCACGAACACCTTCTTTTCAAATGGAAAAAGATTCCTGCATATTCATTAAACAATTGTGCCAGTTTTTCCTGTTTCTCTGATAATTGTAAGGCTGTAAAGTTTCGAGAGAAACTACATAGAACAAAAAATGTTTTTTAATTTTTCCTTAAAAAATGGCAGGATCACTATTAACAAATCCATAACAATCATTTATACAGTCAATTAAACATTCTCACGTCTACATTGTTTTTAAACTGATCCCACTAACTACATTCCCACGGTTCTTCAATGGACACTCTTTTTTCTTGATTGTGATTTTTCGAAGCTCATCCATTTTTTCTCTTTTTTCTTTGCTTGATATCACAATCAGTTAGGCTTGGTCTAGCTGCTTGATAGGGGCAAAAGTAAAAAAGAACAACTGATTGCTTCAAAAACACACTCCTATAATTTACAACTGGAAATACAGTTGATTTAAGATAATAAATTCTATCGTTCCACCTACCCTTTATATAGCGAAGCCAACGGATGGGAGCAACACACTGGGAATTATGGCGTTTCGGCCACCGAAAGAAGCGGAGCCAAAGTTATTCTGGGAACATGAGAAAAAATGGTTTCCTTGAGCGATTGTGGCGAAACATGGAAATTTTTCGTCAGATCATTTCTTTGATGCGACAATAACTGCAACGCAAATTGGTTCATTACCACGAACGTCAAAGGAAAATCAAGGGAGTAAAGGGAGGATCGTCAGGGAAGTAATGAGGCATAAGAATTGTATAGCGTTTGTGAAAAAAGGAACGGCAGTCAGAGAACTCACGTAGAAATGGCGATAGTCATGACTACAGCTCACGTGGTCATGAATACGTGGTAATGGCGATACGTCGGAAAAATTGAACGCAATTAAGAGTCGCCGAGCCAAAACTGAGACTAAAGACAAATGGAAACCCAACGAATTTTGGGACCAAGATCGTAGAACCGAAATCGATATTGAGAGTGGACGACTTCAAGAGAGCTCTGGAAGAACAGGAATCTAATAGAAGCGGAAGAGTACCGCGGATGAAGAACTTCGCGATTGCAGCAACAGCAAATTCAATCTGTTTTCTGAGATGTGGGATTAAGTCGACCGGGAGTAAAGGGAGGATCGTCAGGGAAGTAATGAGGCATAAGAATTGTATAGCGTTTGTGAAAAAAGGAACAGCAGTCAGAGAACTCACATAGAAATGGCGATAGTCATGACTACAGCTCACGTGGTCATGAATACGTGGTAATGGCGATACGTCGGAAAAATTGAACGCAATTAAGAGTCGCCGAGCCAAAACTGAGACTAAAGACAAATGGAAACCCAACGAATTTTGGGACCAAGATCGTAGAACCTAAATCGATATTGAGAGTGGACGACTTCAAGAGAGCTCTGGAAGAACAGGAATCCAATAGAAGCGGAAGAGTACCGCGGATGAAGAACTTCGCGATTGCAGCAACAGCAAATTCAATCTGTTTTCTGAGATGTGGGATTAAGTCGACCGGGAGTAAAGGGAGGATCGTCAGGGAAGTAATGAGGCATAAGAATTGTATAGCGTTTGTGAAAAAAGGAGCGGCAGTCAGAGAACTCACGTAGAAATGGCGATAGTCATTACTACAGCTCACGTGGTCATGAATACGTGGTAATGGCGATACGTCGGAAAAATTGAACGCAATTAAGAGTCGCCGAGCCAAAACTGAGACTAAAGACAAATGGAAACCCAACGAATTTTGGGACCAAGATCGTAGAACCGAAATCGATATTGAGAGTGGACGACTTCAAGAGAGCTCTGGAAGAACAGGAATCCAATAGAAGCGGAAGAGTACCGCGGATGAAGAACTTCGCGATTGCAGCAACAGCAAATTCAATCTGTTTTCTGAGATGTGGGATTAAGTCGACCGTCAATCGTGGGGCGCAATCTTATGGCGAAGCTGGGTTTCAAAATCATGCAGATAAATATTCGGGGGGAAAAGTCATGATTATCCAGGGGACAGAAGCACGCGGCTGCGGTAACCAGACGATGGATGAAGCAAAGGAGAACATCAATCCTTGACAACAATATTTCAGCAAGCGTTTCCCTAATTTTTTTTAGAACCGGAAAAATTAGAATTTACGACGGGTAGTCGGACTTTTTCAAAAATTTTATACCAGTGTTACGATCAGTCTTCAGGAAAAGTGTGCACAAATTTCATTCCAAACCAGCAACATGCTCCGAGCTTTGATCAAAATGATGACAATACCATCATTAGTTACAAAATTGAAGCCTTCGCACAAAATACCCTGGCATCTACAAACAACATAGTATTGTAAATTCCTTCAAACTATCTATCCTGGCGAAATTTGCCCTTGCAAATGATCCAAACCAAAAAAAATTATGTCCAATTTTCCACGTGACTGCAAAGTAGTTTGAAAAGCCACAACATTGCTTGAGTTATTCAAGCTAGAATTTTTAGCTTGTATTAAATCATCGCATTTTAACTTCGCATAGCATGCAGAAGAAGTAGAACATCAAGGAGGATATGTCCCAATTGGGGAAAAACTGGGCGCAATATGCTAACGATCTGTCCTGTCCATAAGGGAATTAGTATATGACTAGACGTAAGTCTCGGGACCTCTGGAACCCGTAAATATCGTTATAAACCTAGCCTTACAAAACTTCATAATGTACAGACGCTGAATGTCTCCAAATTTGAAGGAAACAAAGTCGTATGTTTTCTTGATACTTCTAGGTTCAATTTCTTTCTCGTGGATTAGGTAGGGAATGAAATATGATTTAATGAGGTTTATAATATACCGAGCTCTGTTGAATCCAGGTACTGGTAGAGAATTGGTGTATCTTTCTTCTTGTTGCAATAAATCAATCAACTGATTGTTCAGAATTCTGGGATAGTGAGTGGATGCGTTTGTTTCTTCCTCATCCTCGATATATACGTTATCGTTTTCTCTTGCTTCACTTTTTTGGAACTACCTCACTCATTTGGGGTGCTGAAAACGTTTGCAGTCGCTTTCTGATGTTATTTTCAATTCAAAGAAGCATTAATCGAATCTCCGCTTTTTTTTTTCAGCCATCTTTTCCAAATTTGCCTCGAAATCCATAATGAGGGATTGTGGACCTTTCTGACACAAAAATATGGGATTGTCAAGCAAATTGGATGATTTCGACACTAATATGAGCTTATGCTTCCCAATCCAAGTTATTGTTTCTGTCCCTAAAAGTTCTTCGGTTAGTACGAAAACTGATTCACAGTCAAAAATAGCGAAGTTTTCGAACATTGATTGTTCTTTGGTGTGCTCAATATTGAACCCATCCAGTTTTTTGAATAATGTCTCTTGTTGTGTGTAAACACTTTGGGGTAAAAGTTCTGGATTGGTTTTTACATTGTTGAAGATGCTTTTTGAAGATTTTAGATAGATTGAAAATTGTATCGCATAACGGGCATCGGAAGCGTTTGAAAAACGTTTCGATATTTTTAACGTAAAAAATGTGGTTGCTGTATCGTATAAGTTTCACTGTTTTCTCGTCTTCATCGATACTTCGCCGAGCTAATTGTCCTACGAAGTCTCCCTCTTTAATGTCGATATCGTACATAAAGATAAATTTCTCTGCTACATATTCAACTAATGACAGATGATCCATCGAAACTCCATAATATTGTTTCGGATCACAACCGAGAAACCATTAAAAGTCCCGGAGAAGGATGTTTCAAGATAAGTTGTCTCATGCAAATGAACTTCATGTGATGTGCTCGAAACAAACACAAATTGTCATTGTAAGGTTGTTTTGTATTTTGATCCGAAACCAAACAATTAACATGAATTTTTCTCAGAATTGGTTCTGTAATCACTGAGTCTGGACATCTCATGGGTACGTTTTTAATTAAGGCGGCAAAAATTGTTACTTTTTTGATGATTTTGAATTGATTTTTTGTATTTCGTCTCGAATGTGTACAAATTTTAAGGATACTTTGCTTGTTGACTTTCCTGGTTAATCTTCAGGTAGTACAAAGTAACATAGATTTATCTAAGACGGTGTCAACTTCATGAGCGTAGAATTTACGATATTTACAGGTTTCTATAAATTGTAACACGAATTCCAATGCAATGTTGATTTCGCTGCGCAATAAAATTGTTCAAAGACCTTGACCCTCGTATAGAAATTAATTTCTTGCTGGTTATAATTACAATAATTTCATTCCGGACAAAAAACTCCTCTGGCCTCACATTTCACTTTCTCATTCCCATCATAAAAAAATGTAGGCAGATTTATCATGAACTAACCCTAAATAAAAGTACACTGTACCTTCAAATTTGGGAGATTTGAAAGGTCTGAAAAGTATAATAGATTGTTTATTCTTGCTTCGATTTGGTGAAAATAATTGAATACTTTCTCAAGTAGTTATACAAAGTATAGAGCGATTACTTTTAACAAAAAAGAAAATAGAAAAAAATTTTTTTTGCTGTTTTTTAAG
Organism: Symsagittifera roscoffensis; assembly: GCF_963678635.1. Lineage (NCBI taxonomy): Eukaryota > Metazoa > Xenacoelomorpha > Acoela > Convolutidae > Symsagittifera > Symsagittifera roscoffensis. The sequence goes on from NC_087071.1 coordinate 7,783,186, forward strand.
GAAAATCAAGCAATCGTAATTGAGTTTTGTTTTAGAAACATTTTTTTTGGAGACCAACCAATCAGAGTGCAGCATTTCCTAATTTAAAACTATGTTTTTTTAAACCTGAATCATTGTTTGAAAAAAATTTATCAAAAATCGTTTGAATTTTCTCGAATTACTTCACAAGAAAAAAAAGAAAAAATGCAGTTGATATTCTTTTTTTTTATAAAATTGATGTTGACTTTTACTTATTTCAAATTTTTTAGACGTTTTGTTGTACAAAATAGAGTTATCCGACTAAGTGAATGTCCTTTTAGTGAAACTTACTCAATTAAAGAGTTAAATTTTGAATAAAGTATTGATAATCAAAGCTTTGAACTTACAGCTGATTTACACCTGAGAAGGAACGAAATTCTGTTTATTTTTGAAAGTTTGAAATTGATCAAAAAAACGTGCGATAATATATCAAAGACATTTTTTATACCCTACCCAATCCAAATTTTTCACAACTCCCCACCAAACTTTTTTCATCTGCCATTTCTTTAAAAATTTTCAATGTTCAAAATCTTGCATGATAAGGTTTGGATTAAAATTTCTAGAGATTTGCTCCAAAAAAACCGTCAATTTTGAGCTATCCTCTCAAATTTACTTCAAAATCAAACAAATTGACTATCAACTCAAAAATCAACAAATTCTCCTTTTTCAAAAAAAAACAATTGAATTGATTGTTGCACTTGATCGAAATCTTTAAGAGAGACTTGGTGGCACAACCAGTCAAAGATTTCCTCTTTCCTTGCTAAGAAGCAGGATCAGTCGAAAAAACTATCCTAGTAGAAAAAAATGAAGAGATCTCTGAAACAATGCCTCAAAACAGCCTCAATTGATGTTGACTTTTATTTATTTCATCTTTTTTTTGACGTTTTTGTTGAACAAAATAGAGTTGTACGACTAAGTGAATGTCCTTTTAGAGAAGTTTACTCAATTAAAGAGTTCAATTTTGAATCAAGTTTTGATAATCAAAGCTTTGAACTTACGGCTAATTTACACCTGACAAGGAACGAAATTCTGTTTATTTTCGAAAAATTTGAAATTGATCAAAAAGTCGTGCGATAATATATCAAAGACATCTTTTATACCCTACCCAATCCAAAATTTTCAAAACTCCGCAGCAAACTTTTTTAATCTGCCATTTCATTAAAAATTTTCAATGTTCAAAATCTTGCATGATAAGGTTTAGATTAAAATTTATATAGATTTTTTCCAAAAAAAACGTCAATTTTGAGCTATCTTCTCAAAATTACTTCAAAATCAAACAAATTGACTATCAACTCAAAAATCAACAAATTCTCCTTGTTTAAAAAAAAAACAAATGAATTGATTATTGCACTTGATTGAAATCTTTAAGAGAGACTTGGTGGCACTACTAGTCAACGATTTCCTCTTTCCTTGGTAGGAAGCAGGATCAGCCGAAAACACTATCCTAATAGAAAAAAATGAAGAGATCTCTGAAACAGCCCTTCAGAGCTCTCGACCTCTTTGATCAAAGTTTTTTTCGAAATTAGTTATTTTTTGTCAATTGTTTCATTTTTTTGTAATTAATATATTTTTCAAATTCCTTTTTACTGTGATAAAAGATAAAGAGTTCAGGATAAAACACACCAAATGATTACAATCAATTAGACCACGAACACCTTCTTTTCAAATGGAAAAAGATTCCTGCATATTCATTAAACAATTGTGCCAGTTTTTCCTGTTTCTCTGATAATTGTAAGGCTGTAAAGTTTCGAGAGAAACTACATAGAACAAAAAATGTTTTTTAATTTTTCCTTAAAAAATGGCAGGATCACTATTAACAAATCCATAACAATCATTTATACAGTCAATTAAACATTCTCACGTCTACATTGTTTTTAAACTGATCCCACTAACTACATTCCCACGGTTCTTCAATGGACACTCTTTTTTCTTGATTGTGATTTTTCGAAGCTCATCCATTTTTCTCTTTTTTCTTTGCTTGATATCACAATCAGTTAGGCTTGGTCTAGCTGCTTGATAGGGGCAAAAAGAAAAAAGAACAACTGATTGCTTCAAAAACACACACTCCTTCAATGGTTGCTATAACAAACAACACTGAAGCACTCAATTTTTTTCTGTGTTCCTGTGGTAAACTAGCTCTCAGTTTTGTTTTGCCTTGATGCTTTGCCTTGACGAACAAAGTTTTGTTTTGCCTTGATTCTTGTAGTTCTTCATTGTAGTCCTATCTAGTATACAAGCCTGTGGGCATATTCTGACACCTGGAATAAGGATAGAGTTGACTGGCATTAATCCGAACGATTGAATTCCACAAATGTTTGATTTTCGAACACGATTTGACATCTCGTTTGCTACTGCTTTCCTTGTGAAAACATTCGAGGCACCACCGGTCATATTTTCCCGTTTTGTTTTCAAGCAAATCACTATCACTCAAAAAAAATGTTTAAATCTTTGTTTGGTTGACTTGTGTATACAGATTTTTGCTAAATTCAGTAGCTTGTGGCCAAATTTTAACATATCTATCCCTTTGTCAGGATAAAATTCAATCATTTTCTGCATAGCTTCAAGGGTAGCAACAACATCTTTGTTGTTATACCACTGTAGAAAATCTCGAAATGTCGACATTTGTTCGTGTTCACAGATGGACTTCATGTAATTGTATTTTTCCAGTCCTGTAGGTCGTTTAGTTTTTGACCCAAGTTTTTCGTTGCTTGCTTTTCATTTATCCCATTTTGAGAAGCTTCTGAAATTCGTCATATTCTTTATCCAAAGTGTTGCTATTTTTTCAGTTTACTGTAAAATCATCAAACGACGGTAGCTGTTGTTCATCAAGCTTGTTAGGAGTATCAGACCACTCCTATGGAAAATATCCTTAAATCTCAATGGCTTTGTAAGCTTTCAGAAAGAGTCTAAAGTAGTAGCTCCACCAAAAAACTTCATAATGTCCAGACGCTGAACGCCTCCAAATTTGAAGGAAACAAAGTCGTAAGCTTTGTTGATGCTTCCAGGTTCAGTTTTTTTTCTCGTTGATTAGGTAGGGAATGAAATATGATATAGTGAACTTTATATCATACCGAGCACTGTTGAATCCAGGTACTGGTAGAGTATTTGTGTATATTTTTTCATTTTGAAAAAGCAACCAACTGATTTTTCGGAATTCTGAGATAGCGAGTGGATGCGTTTGTTTCTTCCTCATCCTCGATATACTCGTTAACGTTTTCTCTTGCTTCTTTGTTTTGGAACTACCTCGTTCATTAAGGGTGCTGAAAATTGTTTGTAGTCGCTTTTTTGATGTTTATTTTACTTTCCAGAAGCTTTAATCGCATCTCCTCTTTGTTTTTTTCAGCCAACTTTCCAAGTTTGCCTTGAATTCAATTATGAGGGATTGTGGATCATTATGAAACAAAAATTTGGGATTGTCATGCAAATTGAATGAGTTTGACACTAGTATGAGTTTATGCTTCCCAATCGAAGTTATTTTTTTTGTCCTTTATAGTTCTGCTGATGGTACGCAAATTGATTCACAGTCAAAAATAGCGAAGTTTTTGAACAGCGTTTGTTCTTTGGTATGCTCAATATTGAACACATCCAGTTTTTGAATAACGTCTCTTGAAGTGTGTAATCATTTATGAGGTAACTATTTTCGATTTGATTTTTGCATCGTTGAAGATGCTTTTTTAAATTTTTAGATAGTTTAAAAATTGTATCGCATGTCGGACATCGGATGCATTTGAAGAAATTTTTGATTTTTTCAACGTAAATAATATGGTTGTTGTATCGTATAAGTTTCACTGTTTTCTCGTCCTCATCGATACTTCTCCGAGCTAATTCCCCTACGAAGTCTCCAACTTTAGTGTCGATATCGTAGATAAAGATATTTTCTTCTAATTCATATTCAACTAATGGCAAATGATCCACCAAAACTCCCCAAAATTTTAACGGATTGCAACCGAACTTTCCAGGAAACCATTAAAGATTCCAAAGATGGATGTTTCAAGAATATTTGTCTCATGCAAATGAACTTCAAGTGCTCGAAACAAAGACAAATTGTCATTGTATGCTGGTTTTGTGTTTTGGTCCAAAAGCATACAACTAGCAAGATTATTTCTCAGAATTGGCTCGGGAATCACTGAGTCTGGACATTCCATAGGTAAGTTTTTAATTAAGGCGGCAAAAGTGGTTATATTTTTGATCAACCTGAATCGCTGTTTTGTATTTCGTCTCGCCTGTGTACAAATTTTAACGATATTTTGCTAAATGACTTTCTTCTGTATAGTCATCAAATAGTACAAAGTAACATCGATTTATCAAAGAGGTCATTTTCATGAGCGTAGAAATGATGATACTCACAGGTTTCTATAAATTGTCACATAAACCCCAATGCAATGCTGATTTTTGCTGTGCAATAAAAATTTTCGAAGACCTTGACTCTTGACCCTCGTATTGAAATTCATTTCTTGCTGGTTGTAAGTACAATAATTATAATTTGGACAAAAAACTCGTTGTGCATAATAGTTCTCCTGCTTCGACTCTCCGGTACTCTTTACTACTGTCCTCACATTTCACTTTCTCATATGTAGGAAATATGTAGGAGAATTAGCAAGAACCAAAATTAAATAAAAGTACACAATACCTTCAAAAATGGGAGATTTGAAAGGTCTGAAAAATACAATAGATTATTTATCCTTGCTTCGATTTTCAAGTATTTATACAAAGTGTAGAGCGATTACTTTTAACAAAAAAGAAAATCGGAATGAAATAATTTTATTTGCTGTTGTTTAAGGAAAATCAACCAATCAGAATTGATTATTGTTTTAGTGACATTTTTTTTGAGACCAACCAATCAGAGTCCAGAAATTATTGAAACGAAACTGTTCTTTTTTTGAAACCTCAATCATTGGTTGAAAAAAAAAATATCGAAAAAACATTTGAATTTTCTCGAGTTACTTCACTAGAAAGAAAGAGAAAAATCCAATTGATTTTTTTATTGATAAAATTGATAATGCCTTTTACTTCTTTTTAAATCTTTTTTGACCTTTTTGAGTTATCCGACTCGTAAAGGTCGTTTTAGAGAAACTTACTCAATTATAGAGTTCACTTTTGAACCAAGTATTGATTATTAAAGCTTTAAACTCACGGATAATTTACACCTGACAAGGAACGAAATTCTGTTGATTCTCGAAAGTTTGATATTGATCAAAAAGTCGTGCGATAATAAATCAAAGACACTTTTTATCCCCAACCCGGTTCCAAATTTGTCAAAACGCCCCATCAAGTTTCTTTTTTCTTCCATTTCATTAAAAACTTTCGAAGTTCAAAATATTGCATGATAAGGTTTTGAATAAATTTTCCAGAGATTTGCTTTGAAAAACTCTTCAATTTTGAGCTATCGTTTCGAAATTATATCAAAATCAAACAAATTGTCCACCAATTCAAAAATCAAAATTTTCTTGTTTTTCTAGAAAAACAAAGGAATTGGTTTTTGCAAATGATCGAAATCTTTAAGAGAAAATTAGTGACACGACCAGTCGAAAGTTAACCTTTTCCTTGAGAAGAAGCAGGATCAGCCAAAAACACTATCGCAATAGAAAAAATGATGAAATCTCTGAAACAATGCCTCAAAACAGCCCACCACAACAACCACTACAACCTCGACCAGCTCAGCGTTCTTTAGAGATCCTTCAGAACTCTCGACCTCATTGATTATTATTTTCGAAGTTACTTGTTATTTGTCATTTATTTAATTTTTTTTGTAATTATTATGTTTTTTTCAAATTCTTTTTTACTGTGAGAAAAGATGAGTAGTTCAGGACAAAAACCTACCAAATGATTAAAATCAATTAGACCACAAACATTTTCTTTTCAAATGGAAAAAGATTCCTGCATATTCATAACATATCTGCGCCAGTTTTTCCTTTTTCTCTTATAACTGTAAGGCTGTAAAATTTTGAGAAAAATATATAGAATATCAAAATGTTTTTTAAATTTTACCTTGAAAAGTTGACAGGATCACTATTTATAAATCCATAACAATCATTTAAACAGTCAACTATTTTTAATAAATAAGTTTCAAACTTTGAGTTTTGTACTCTACGGACTCTTTCCAGAGATGCTGAACCAAGAGTTTGTTTGCGTGGAAGCCAGTTTCTGCATAGAACCTAAATATTGACGTTTTTCCTTTTTGCGCAACAGACTTTTTTTTGCAATACTAGGCAACTTTTCCGCTCGTTTCCCTTGCAAGTTGTGACGAACAGCGCAATTAAATTGGTTGAAAACTTCGCCAGTAGATGTAATAACATTCAATTAAGATCTGTACCTGTACAGAGTGAAAACTAATTTGAATTGTGAAAGAAAATTTTTCCTTCCGTTGTAAAATTTGATTGAATGATGAACCATTCAGAAGTAAGTAGAAATTACAAATTTCCAAAGAACAGTAGAAACTGTAATCAGAGATTATTCTTGGGTTTCTATAAATTTTGAGAAAATTCACTGGGAATGGAAAAACAATTTCTACAGTAATCTGAATAAAAGCTGGTAAGGGCTTGACAAACAGCCGCAGTCATCTGTAACAATGATTTTTGCTTAGAGCTATGGATTTTTATAAGAGCACTAACACCTACACAATTTTCATTGAGGAAATTTTATACAAAAAATCCATATTTTGTACTACCTCCAGAACTCCTCCAGAACTCTTGACAGCTCATTGATTAATATTTTTTGTAAATAGTTATAATTTGTCATTTATTTCATCTTTTTTTCATTAACGTATTGTCATTCCTTTTAATTGTAAGAATAGGTGAGTAGTTCAGGGTAAATTACACCAAATGATTAAAAATAATTAAAACGCAAATTAAATTAGCCATACAACGTTTGTACCCAATTTAAGTTTTTTTTGTTTACATGTTACAGAAAAAACAAGCACAAGAAACTGTTTTCAGAAGAATTTCAAATAGTTGCAGTTTTCCAGAACCGTAGTTGGTTGGGCAATACAAGTTTTTTCGTTGCTTGCTGTTCAATTAATCCAGTAATGAGAAGCTTCTGAGAATTGTCATACTAATTATCTACAGGGTTGCTATTCTTCAATTTACTGTAAAAATTGTTAACCGACGGTAGCTGTTATTCGTCAAGCTTGTAATGAGTATCAAACTACTAGTATGGAAAATATTCTTTCATCTCACTAGCTTTGTAAGCTTTGAGAAAAGAGTCGAAAATAGTAGCTCTACCCGAAATCTTCATAATGCTCAGAAACTGAACGTCTCCAATTTTGAAGGAAAAAAGTTATTTGAATTCTTGATAATTTTAGGTTCATTTTATTTTTCGATGATTAGCTAGGAAATGTGATAGGTTATAGTGAGGTTCATTTCATACCGACCACTGTTGAATCGAAGTACTGGTAGAGAATTGGTGTATCTTTCTAGATGTTGCCTTGAATCAATCAACTGATTTTACTGAATTCTGAGATAGTGAGTTGATGCGTCTGTTTCTTGCTCATCCGCGACTTATTCGTTGTCGTTTTCTCTTGTTTTACTTTTTTGGAGTTGCCTCGTTCATTAAGGATGCTGAAAAAAATTTGTAGTCGCTTTCTGATGCTGTTTTCAATCTCCAGAAATATTGATCGCAACTCCGCTTTATTCTTTTTAGCCAACATTTCCTAGTTTGCCACGAATTCTCTAAGGAGGGATAGTGGGTCTTTGTCACACAAATGTATGGGATTGTCAAGGAAACTGGATGAGGAGTTTGACACTGATATCTACTCAGGCTTCCCGACTCAAGTTATTGTTTCTGTCCTTTATATTTCTTCGTTTGGTACGTAAAATGATTCACCGTCAAAAACAGCGAAGATTTGAACGGTGTTTGTTTTTTGTTTTCACTCAATTTTGAACCCATCCATTTTTTGAATAACGTCTTGCGTATTGTATAAACATTTTTGGGGTAAATGTTTTTAATTCTATCTTTGCATCGTTGAGGAAGCCTGTTGAAATTTGCGATAGATTGAAAGTTGTTTTGCAAGTCGGGTTTCCGAAGCATTTGAAGAAGTTGTCGATATTATTAACCTAAAAAACATATTTGTTGTATTGTAGTGGTTTCATTGTATTCTCGTCTTTGCCGATACTTCTACGACTAACTTCCCTACGAAGTCTCTATCTTTAACGTCGATATCGTAGATAAAGATGTTTTCCTCTACTACATCTTCAACTGGCAGTTGGTCCATCAAAACTCCTTGGAACTGTTTCGGATCACAACCAAATTTTTCAGGAAACCATTAAAGTTATAGAAGATGGATGTTTCAAGATTGTTTGTCTCATGCAAATGAACTTCAAGTGCACGAAACAAACACAAATTGTCATTGTATGGTTATTTCGTGTGCGCATCCGAAACCAAACAAATAACATGATTGATCCACACAAGTGATTCGGGAATCACTGATTCGGGACATCCCATGGGTGAGTTTTTAACTAAGGCGGCAAACATAGTTACAATTGTGATCAACTTGAATCGCTATTTTGTGTTTTGTTTCACCTGTGTACGAATTCCAATGATATCTTGCGTATTGTCTTTGTTCTGTATAGTCGTCAAGTAGTACAAAGTAGCTTAAACTTATCAAAGAAGGTGTCATTTTCATGAGCGTAGAAATAACGATATTCACCGGTTTCTATGAATCGTAACAAAAATCCCAATGCAACATTGATTTTTGCTGCGCAAAAAAAGTTTTTTGAAGACTTTTACCCCGTTTTTCATCAAATAGATTAAGGTCTAGTATTGAAAATTGAAAATTGAATACTTTGTAGCGTCCATTTTCTATCTTAGTAACCGTTAAGAAGTGTTGACAGGCATTCAACTCATCACTTTTCGTTTTCCAAGATTTTTTTTCAAATCAGCAACAGACAGAATAACTCGTTTTGCTCGATTTTAACCCATAATCTTTTCTGCGATGTTGGTGAAGTGAATTATAGCTTGGGAACTCTTTCTTAGACCGTATACACGTTTTTAACTATGGGGTTGGCTTTACGTGCCTTTTGCTTGTATGAAATTCATTTCTTGCTGGTTGTAAGTACAATAATTACTTTCCGGACAAAAAACTCCTCGCATCCATTGGTTCTCCTGCATTGGCTCTCCGGTACTCTTTACAACAGTCCTCAATTTTCACTTTGTCATTCGCATCTGAAAACAAGTCGGAGATTTAGCATGAACCAAAACTTAAAAAAAGTACACAGTATCTTCAAAATTGGGAGATTTGAAAAGTCTAGAATATTCTTCTTCATGATTTTTACTTGCTTCGATTTGGTGGAAATGAGTAAAAAAATTTTTCAAGTATTTATACAAAGTATAGATCGATTATTTTTTAGCATGAAAAAAATCGGAATAAAACAAAATAATATGCTGTTGTGTAAAATCAACCAATCAGATTTAAGTAATGTTTTAGTAACATCAATTGTTGGAGATCAAATAATCAGAGTCCAGCATTTCCTAAAAGTGAACTGTTCAAATTTTCAAAAACCTGAATCATTGTTTAAAAAGTCTATCAAGAAAGATTTGTTTTTCTCGAGTTACTTCACAAAAAAAATTGATTTTCTTGTCGACCAATTAGATGTTAGTAGTGGGGGGGTGACCCCCAATTCTTAAGATAGGGAATAGAGCATCCGGTCTCCCAGCTATGCATTAACCTTGGGTATAGAGTCTACAATGTATTAGGATAGGGAATACCAATGGTAAGGTTTCATGGTTTGTGTGATGGTAAGATAATGGTTAGAAAAATGGTATTTTTTAGTTTTTGTGTGGAAAGCTTTAGTTTTTCCGCAAAATCTTGGCGCGCGTTTTCTAACTGGTTAGTTGCGTGTAGACTGTGGAATGAAGGCCTTTCAATTAGGTTTTTGGTACATGGGAAGTCAATATTAAGAGTTTGAGCTAAAATTGAGTTTTTTTCTAAAAAAAAATTCAAAACACAATAAGTTTTGTTAAAGTTTGACAAATTAATTGCTATATCACTTTTTGAAACAGTGCTCTATCTACCTGAAACTGTTCTGGAACCTCCTGAAACTTCGAAAAAAATTGAATTTTTTGAGAGGAAAAAACTAAATTACAAAGAAATTATATGAATCACTGCATCGCATAGTAAATTTACTGCCATAATTTTCATAATTTACTGCCATTTTTTACATAAAATTACTTATAAAATTCAAAACATGCACATCATGAATTTTATTAGACTTGAAAATTCAAAACATGCCCATCATGAAATTTAGTAGATTTAAAAAAAGAAATGCTGAAAAAAACTGCATAAAATCCACACAAATTATCATTTTTTTGTAGCTTTCGAGGAACCATTCGCCAATTTTTTTTTGTTAGAAAGAAACAAGCTGTTCTTTTTCGACCCAAAGAATCAGCAAGGTAGTAGGTTTTGTCCAATCGAGCTATCATGATCCAGTGCTCCCCTCTATCATTGATTGGAGCTGAGTTAACAATTGCAAAAGACCATTTTGTTAGTTGAGGTACTTCATCAGAGAGTAAGATCCCATGTAATTGAACCTGAGCTCAGGAATTCTTTCAATATTTGCAGAAGTGAAAAATTATCCATCTTTGCAATTGTTAGCTGATTATCATCTAAAACAAAGAAAAAGATAGTTTGATACTGTAATTTAGGTTGAAAAATTTAAAGTTATTGACTTACGCGCATTTAGGTATTGAATGAACAAAATCCCATACACAAAACTTGTGAACTGGACAAAGGTTATTGAACACTAGTTTACATTCTAGGTTGAAGAATTTTCTTGGGTTTTCATTAAACAGCATTCATTATCTACTTTTTCTGGAGATTTAGGTCTGAAAAAAAGTAGATAGTACAGAAACATAAACAAAGTTACCACATTTTGATAGGAACCTGAAAACTCAAAAAAACTGAACATTCTAGCGACTGTTCTAAAGTTGTCAATTTGAACATTTAATAGTCCTTCTCTCAAAACTACCAATTCCGTTACTTGCTCCAAGGGAAACTGGAAAAACATTTGTAAGCTCAAGTTTTCTCCACAAAGTTCTGAATAATGCAACTGTTCAGCTGCAACCTGTAGTAAAGTCAAGTCAAAACTAGAATATAATGATTTTGAAATCTATCAAAGAAAAAGCTGGGAAATCTTCGTTAAGTTTTATTGCTTTCATTGTTGTAAAATAAGGACGACAATGAGAAGTTGTATCTAATGAAACAATTGCTCTTCCACCCCGAAAATTTCTAAGTTCTCCTAAATGAAATTGCTGATAGCTGAAAAAGTTTTCATGACAAGAACCTGCAACACCTGAATTTGTATTCATTGCAACAGCAATTCTTCTTATTGGAGCGTTATTGAATATTTTTCTTGTATGAATTGGTTTTGACGAGATGGAATGATAAAAGTTCTTGCTATAGTTTCCATGTAATTGTACTGAGCAGGTTATCTTTCCAGATTCCCTTGCAAGTATTGATGATTAGGTTCAGCAAGTAAAATTCTTCCAATAAACAGCGAAAAATCAACAATTTTCAGAGTGACAATTGGATCATCAGATAGCATGTAAGAATTAGGTCTAGCCCGAATTACTTTAATTTGAACTTTGGTATTTGGTAGCATCACTTATCGGCAAGTAAACAAGTTAATGGCAAGCCTCCCATAGAGCGAAAAATATATCCCTGTTCCTAAGGAATTTGCACGATCAGTGAACGGATGCATATCAAATGTATCAGGAAATTCTTCCAAACTGTATCCATGACAAGCAAGTATTCCTTTATTACTCACTTCTGAAGAGTTGAAGTCGTCCGCTATTTCTGCCTTATGAGGATACATTCCATTAGCGTTATAAACCATTGTATTGTTTAAAAAAAGTTCTTAATTGGGGAATAGTGAAAGTAATAGGTTGTTTACATAAGTTAAGTAAATTTGTGGTTCCTCAACTGAATCTTCCTCTAATTTTGCTTTAAGTTCTGCTTTTTTTGAATGCATCAAACAATCTTCCTTTGAAGAATTGAAGCTTCAAACTAAGATGGGTATCACGCATATCCAAGTAGAGGTTATGATCCATTTCAAATTCAACTTCAATAATGCTTTCATCCAGAGAAGTGCTGGGGAAGACTTTTGTGTGTAAGATGACATAATTGTTTCCAAAACTGCGAATTTAGCAAAAATCTCCAATGAAGAATTTCTAAAGCTCCGTACCGAAAATTACTTTGGTTTACACTCAATATTTATTGTCAAAAATGTCTTTGCGAGGCGACAGTTTCCGATCTACTTTTTCGAGAAGTGGATCTGGTTCTACCAGTTCTACGCTTGTAATTCTTTTTTCCACCTCCCATTTGTTTCCAAGATGTTTTTTTTCCAGGACTTTTGCAAATTTTTTGAGCTTTTTATGTCCACTAACAACTTCCCCAATCTATGGAGCAGCAATTCCAAACAAATCTGCTCTAATTCTTTCCGCAGCAGGGACTATATAATTTTAATAAAGGAGATTGCAGTTCTTACATGAGTTTGTGCGAGAGCTCCAAAATCTCATCCACGTTGTCTTGTATGTCCTCGAAAAATGGGGAAGTCTGCTAAGTTTTGAGCAAGCACTTCGTATGAAGCTTAAATCAAAAATGCTTATTGGAAACCTTGCGGAACAAGAGAACAACTTGGGTAATTCCTACCGACACAAAAGGTTTGTTTTTCTAGTTCTATCTTGATACTATGCAAAGAATGTTTCAACTGTTTTTTAAACTGTAAATTTGTAAAGGATTGATAATTCATGTACTGTTCTGTAGAAAGTATAATCTGAATTCTTCACTTGGGAAAATGTTTGAGATATAAGGAAAGTAGAGACAAATTTCGTTTCTGTTCCTACGTGTAGATAAAATTTTAATGGAACACTGAACCTCTGTTTGGGCAATATCTAAGCGAATCAAGTGTTTTTGGAGTTAAATCAATGAGTAAATGGCCATAAGGAGTAGATGTTGCATCTTGATACCACTCTATGAATTGTGATCCTATACCTAGTTGTTGACTTAGTGTATTGATTTGCAAAACATCTCTCGGTGACTTGAACAAGATTTTATTTGTATTTGTAACTCAACATCTCTTCCCAATTTGCTTTGATGAAACAAGTTAAGCTTAATATATTTTGTTTTCAGTCCCCTGTGTCTTTCAGCAGTAGCAGATTTTACAAACTGCTTAGAAGCTTAAGTTTCTTCACAAGAGTCAGCAAAGATTAACAGGTATTTTGTTTTAATACTGGGAAGGTTTTCAATCAGTTCAAAGTCAACTCCTTGGATAAATTTAGGGTTTTTTCTTTGCATTTGTCCATAAAGAGGTGGTTGAAAATGTTGATAAAAAGAAAATTTTTTGGCAAGTTTTGGTTGAAGTGCACCAAGTTTTAACCAATCAAAAAAAGATGCGTTTTTCCAGATGCACTCGGTCCAACTAGCGAAATAAAAACTTGTTCTTTGGTAGAATTTTTATTTGATAGCTTTGATGAAGGTAAATTATAATCGACTATACTTGATGAAATTGTCACCCAAACTGTTATTTCTTCACATGCAGTGGATTACATTATTCGAACGATTGCGCAAGCTAGTATTAAAATTATGACAAAAGATTGGCATCTCGGATTGAACAATTGGATTTACAAAATTGATAATGGTTAACACTTAAATTCCAAAAACACATTAATACAAATTTGCTTAGGTTATTTACAATTTATTGAAAAAACATCGAGTCCATGTTCCGTATGCAAAAGCTTTTCTTTCTGCACAATGAAGAGTATTTGCATGACGAATTGGTTAGTTGCTACACCTTCAATTACATTCTTCATCTTTGAAAACCTAATTCAGAACTTTTGGGCATGCGTAGGCATCCAAGTTTGTAAATTTTGTTTGTAAATTTTGTAAATTTTGACAGAATTTTACATTCTTCATAACCTTTTGCGAAAAACTCCGTTTCTGGAGCTTTTAATTTTTAAAATAGTTTATCATGCTCAGTATTTTTTCATGAAAACTGCTCCAATTGATTCCATGAACATGCTTCGTACAGCAAGCAGACGACTGAGATAAAGTTTAGGACTTTTTAGAAGGAAGAAAGGATTATCCCACAGTTTGTTCATTTTTATAAACTCCTATATTTTTCACTATTTTAATTCCGAAACACTCGAAATCCAAAACATCTATACTCATGATGTTAACTGTTTTTGCTGAAATTTTTGATTAAATTAACGGTTGAAGCAAAAGTTTTTTTATATAAACAGAAGAACAATCCACTCACGTGACCAGTAAAACAATTTTTGAATTTGCAAAAAAGTGATACATGCAGAATTTTTGTATCCAATTAGATTCCCAAGAGGAACTTTTTTCCATTAATGTAAAATTCATGTTTAGGTCCAAAACAATACTGGTACAAAAAATAAATTTTTAGTTTTGTATTTGATGAAGAGTCATGCTTAATTGAATCAAAACTTCTGAACGTTCAATTAAATCAGTGAATGTTTTTGTGAATGTTTCTACATAAGTCATAAATGAGGGGATAAAATTAATCAGTTTATCATACTCTTCTTTTTCCAACTGAAGTTTTTGATTGTTTTTCCAAAAGTTTTCTTTTCTTCGATATTCTATAAGATCCATTTTAAAAAAAAAAAAATCTGAACAATAACTTAGAAATTTTTACAACTTCCATTATGCGAAGTCCACTCAAACTGAGAAAATTGTAATTCTGTATCCAAATCTTGCAATTTTTTGTAAGTTTTGAGTTTCCAAAACTGTTAGTGAAAATTTGTGGGACTTTTCATGTAAGACGATATGAAAAAACCCAATTTATTTTCAGGCTTTAAAACAAAATTTCTGGAAAAACCATACTGCTCAGCTGAAAGAAATATTAAAAAAAGATTCAAGAAGATGAATATTTGAATAATATGACTATAATAATATCTTTCAACAAAATTATTGAACATTACAGTTATCAACAAACATAAAAACTTCCAAGACTTGGGCGAGTTCTTCGATTTTGTTCAAAGTATAGTTGACATAGGCATCTTGCTTCAAGACTTTGTTCTCCTTTGCAGTGAAGAGTCAAATCTAAAAGAAGGTTGGTTTGTTCACACTGTACTTCCTGAATGTTGCTATGTCATATACCGCATGACAGTTTGCAAATTCCTGCTCCATGGTTGAGTCTTTGTCAGAATAAGATTCCAATAGACGAATGAGTCCAAGGTTTTCAGCATCCTGAATAACAGTATTCTGTATTCCTGATATCCTTTCTCCTTCTTTTTCACCAAAATAAACTTGCTGGGTTTTTTCGACTTGTCCTTATTCATTTTTCTTTAGCAACTGGAAGCAAGACTCAAAGTAAATTTTCCCGTTGTGGGGTTTTTGACACCAAGCAACTCTCCCAATTCTTTTTTTGATTTTTAGCAAGAATCTACCTTATTAGGAAATACATCTTTTAAGGAATTTTTTTTATTTTACACGCAGAGCCAACTGATCATTAGTTATTAACTGAAAAAAATGTTAACTGGAAAAAGATAGATAGGAATTGTAGACGAATCACTGTAAATTCCAAAAAAGCTTTTATTACCTTATATGGAATTATGAGTAGGTGATGATCCAAATATGGACCTTGCTTAGGTGCTAGAATTACTAAATAAGCAATTCAAAGTAGGTTAAAATTTTTCAACCAATAATTGGTGACGGCATCTGCTAAGTGTCAAGCGTATCGCACTTTTTATCCGGACTACAATGCAGAATATCTTCTTATCTCTGTCTCAGAAAAAATTTATGAAAAATTCATTGTCAACCAAAACTACTGTGTATCTAACCAATCAACATTCTGCAAAGATTAGATGAATATCATTTCACTCACCAAATTGTTGACTGTATATATACTTTATACAAATACAGATTTTGTTCCAATATTATTTCATCAATAGGTGAAGTTTTCAATCAATTGAATCTTGCAGTTGAACACAACTTCAAAAGTATAATACCGGAAAAATTACACCGTGTTGGAACAAAACGCCTGCTGCGAAAAAAAAAAATCAGTAGACATTATCTCAGTTCTGCTCAGATGCTTGCGTCCACTCAGACTCTTGGATCAAATTTTTTGGAAAATATCCGAAAAGTTCAAAACTTAAAGTTTGAGACTAATTTAATGAAAGTTGTTGCTTGTTCCATTGATGGTTATGTTACTGTAAATAGTGAACCTATCAATTTTTCTATTAAAAATTGAATATTTGTTTATAAAAATCTTGTCAAAATTGATTTTATTTAAAATCAAAAGTTTTTTCAACGAATAAATTTGTAATTTTCAACACGTGTGCGAAAACGGACTCAGACTTTTTTTTCGCAAGATGCAAATTTTGATTTGATTTTTTCAACAAGTTTGCAAAAAATTAATTAAGCTTTTTTACAAGATTCAAAATTTGTTTTGGTTTTTTGAACAAGTGTGGAAAAACTGTCATGAACTTTTGTGTTAGATGCAAGTTTTCGTGGTTTTTTAGGAAACAAATGCAAAATCTTTCTTCTTTGATGCAAAAAATTCAGATGCAAAAAACTCAAAAATTTGTTGTAAAAACTTGTTAAATACTTGCGGAAAATTTTTCATTAATGATTAATTTGAGTACTCTTCCCTATCTTAATACAATGTTTTTCTGATTTTTTTGATCATCAGACATGCAAAAGCTGAAATTTTTAAAATCAAAATCAGAACAAAGATATTCATAAATTTTATTCTTCAACAGTGAAAGAAAATCTTGTTACAATTGAAACTTTTTTGTGAAACTTTTTAATGAATTTTTTTTTAATTTGCGAGATTATCTTTGTTTTTTTTAACAAGTGTGTCAGGAATATTAAAAAAATTTTGCATGGTGCAAAAATTATTGTGAAGTTATTAAAAAGTTTGCAAAACTGTGATAATTTTTTTAGTCATATGTGAAAAAAAGGTTGTGAATTTTTTTAAAGTTGTTAAGACTGAATTTTTTTGCCATCTTTACAACAATACTTTGTAAAAATATTTACCAATAGCTTGATGAATTTGATTTATAACAATTTTTTTCTATGACCTCTTATTCTATCTCTTTGTTGCTATCTCTTTGAAATAAAATTACTAGATGCAAAAAAAATTCAATTACAAAACACAAGACAATAACCAAATCGTTAACAAATCGAAACGCTTTCGAGCAGCTGAGTTCTCAAAAATTTGCAAATTCTCAAGGGAGCGCAAAGCTCGTCTTGCCTCCATCACTGTTTGTTGTCTTGGTGGTTCGCTGACTGGAGTTCTTGGCTCAAAAACCCCTCATCCTCTTCGATGCTAATTGAGTTGTCCATAGATTCCTTCTCCCAACGAAAGTGATAATCGTCGAAAGGTTGAGCCACATATCTAGAGTCAGAAGTTTCGGGGTAGTTCATTCCCACATGCTCAGCAACTTCCTCCATCATTTGCATTTCTCCAAGTTGGTTCTCTGTCATGGGTACTTGCGTTATATGATAATCGTTAAAATCCCTGCGCATCACCTCCACCATGTGTCAGTCTTGGATTGGGATGTCAATTCGTGCCATTAAAACACCACAAACTGTTTCTCGCACTTGGATTTGTACTAAATCAGCGGAAAATTCTACCGAGAACATAAAGTTGTTGTTGTTTTACACTGAGTAGATCATTTTGAGCAATAATTGAATTTGGAGGGAAGTTGAATAGGTAAAAGATTCAGAGTAAATATAAAAGTTACAGTTGCGAGAGAAAAGGTTGACGGTGGTTAAGTCGAAATTAAAATAATTAGAGCTGAGAGAGGAGGTAGTTACTTCGAAAATAAAATGATTTTTAGTAAAGAGAGAGGGGCACCTTCATTTCGAATGTGTGGGTTTAACCAATCAGAATTAGTTTTTCTTATTTGAATTGTAGTCGTGTCCAATCAGATTTTAGTTTCCTTTTATGGAATTTTAATAAAAAATTCGTCTCCAATTGGAAACAAAGCTCCATTTTGGGTGCTTTTACACATTGTCGTTTCCAATCACAAAGTTGTTCTTTTTTGTTCTAGTTGTCATACCAATCAGACAAAAGCTTGACTTTTAAGGACTTAAACCTTCCAATTACTCAAAAGTATATACAAGAGCAATCGCAAAAACATATGACTAAAATTTGTTTGCTGTAAAAAGAATTAATATTGTCGATATAAGTAAGAAAAGAAGGAAAATAAATAAAAATAGCCTCTCTGCAAGTCTTCTTAGCAAGTTAATTGAATTTTATGTATATAAGGGATGAGAAATTACAGATTTTTGAGTAGATAGTCAAGTTCTTTGATTTTCATGTAGATTTGAGAGGATAACTCAAAATTGATTATTTTTTCAAAGCAAATCTCTGGAAATCTGATTCCAAACCTGACCATGCAAGACTTTAAACTTCGAAAATCTGTAAAGAAATGGAGGAACAAAGAATTTTGCTAGGGCGTTTTCACAAACTTGGGAGTTGGGTAGGGAATGAAAAGAGTCTTTGAAATATTTTTGTACGACTTTTATTAACTTCAAACTTTCTAATATAATTAAAAAAACTTTTCTAGTCAGGTGTAATTCAGCAGTAAGTTTATAGCTTTGATACGCAATATGTGGATCAAAAGTTAAGTTTTGGATTGAGCAAGTCTCTCTCTAAAAAGACCTTTATTTAGTCGAAGAACTCTATTTTGAACAACGACCAAAAAATGTAAGAGTCTACATCTATTTCATTAATAGGAAAATCACATGGAATATTTTCTTCTTTCTTGTCGAGTGACTCGAGAAAATTTTTATGTTTTTCAAATGACATTCTTCAGAAATGATTATTTTGATCCAAAGTTATGTCTAGAAATTGTTTACTTCTGTTTGGTTGTAATTTTTCCGGAAAATTCTAGAACTTTCGAAGGAATGACGTAGGCGATGACGTCATTACTATGAAAGGGAAACTGCGTGGGTGTTGACGTCATTTTTTTTAGAATGACGTCATTACTATAAAAGGAAAATTGCGTGGTTGGTGACGTCACTTCTATTCGAAGAATGACGCCATGGCCATAAAAGGGTAATTGCGTAGGCGATTACATCATTTTTAGTATAAATACGCCCCTTTTTTTAAATCTTTTTTTTGTTTGCCAATCAGAAACAGTCAAATGAATTTTACTTCAAATTTTACTATTCAACTTTAAATCATTAATTTTGTAACATTTCTCAAGTCTCAAATTTTTTAGATAATGCCTGCCCTTAAACGAAACGAGAAAAAAAGTGTGGAGACTGTGGAATTATGTATGTTCGCCAGCATGCAGCTCAACATCAAAAAATAAGTGCTAATGGAATTGTTTTTTGTCCTGATTGTAAGTATTCCACTTACAATCAACAAGAAATGAACTATCATATGGCGAAGAAGCATGCACCTTCTTGTTGGTTTGTTCTTCTTGTAAACAGGATTTTCAAGTTACTACTCTCTTCACAAACATCGGAGAAAGGAACATGGAGCAAAACAACAGAAATCCAGTGATTCTGTAGTGGACTTGAACAAGATTGTGCACGAAGAAGGGGAAGGTGGTGAAAAACTGAAGGATGAACTAAGTGCTTGTCAACATTTTTTGCTATATACGGAGAAGGAAAATGGGGAATATAAAGTAATTAACTTCCAGATGTCCAAGTTAGATAGTAAAATAATCAACGAGAAACTTGAAAAAGACTTCAACGAGCTCGATTCTGCTGCTAAAATCATCATTTCTCTGGGTTTTGTTCTTAGAAACATTGAGACTGGTGAACATCAATAGTTCTACGCTCATGGAAACAATACTCTATTTGAAAAATCCCATTTACTCTGTAGTAAAGCAGACTTGATAACAATCCAAGGAAAAGTTGAAAAGTTTGACATTTTTGAGCAATGTACCCATGAACGTCAAAACACAAAATGGAGATTCAAGTTGATCACAAATGTGACAATTTTTGCTACTATGCTCAAAAAAATTCCAATGGGATGACATAACTGAACCTTTACTACGACATACGCAAGTCAACTGTCTTTTATCTAACAAAGACAAGGAACCTTACATAGATCATTTGTGACTTTTCCGCGCATTGTCTATGTACATGAATGGACGCAAGGATCTCAATTCTCACACTTCCAGTTACTTTACAAAATTTATATCAAAATCTGGTTATGATCTTAAAAATGTTCGTGGAGTTTCTGTAGATGACTTACCTGCTGTCGAACAAAGACACTTCTTTATATACGATTTTGATGTCACAGAAGGAGAATATGTAGGAGAACTAGCTCGAATAAGTATTGGAAGATTTGATAAAACAGTTAAACTACTCAGATTCAACACCCATATCATTCATACAAATGATATAGATAGTTTCTTCAAGTGTTTTCGGTGTCCTAGTTGTGACACCTTTTTCCACAAATCAGACCACTTCAATCAGAATCTCATGAGATGCAAGGACCGAGTGATACATATTTAACCAAAGAACGTGTATGAGCTCCGTGACTTTGATTTGAAACAACATCTGGACAGATATGTAAATACTTCATCTGCTTTTGGATTTAATAGTGGTAGATATGATTTGTGTTTGATCAAGTCCTATCTAATCTCCTATTTGATTCGCGATAAAGAACAAGAAACATCCGTCATCAAAAAAGCAAATGAATTTATATCTTTCATGTTTGGAGATGTACATTTTATTGACATAATGAAATTTCTGGGAGGGGCAAATACTCTGAAATCCTTTCTCAAAGCCAATAAAACTAGCGAAATGAAAAGATTTTTTCCCAATGAGTGTTTTGATAACCCAGACAAACTCGATTTTCCCGAATTGCCACCGTATGAAGCCTTTTTCAGCAAACTTAGGAACAACAATCCTCTAGACAAAGTCCTAATTGATTATGAGAAATACTGGGCATGACGAACAACAGGAACTCAAAAAGCTTCAAATCAAGAATGTTCCTCCTTGCAATTACTTGCAATAGACTCGGAATAAAAACGGAATGACAGTGTTCGAAGACTTTTTAATGCAGTTCTAACCCTGGAGGCAATGCAAAAAATGATTCAGTTTTTCATAACAAGGGGATAGATATGTTGAAACTTAGATGCACACTTCCAAATCTAGCAAACATATGTCTACACAAATCTACAAATTACAAGTCTTATCCATTTTGAGAAAGGGATAGAGATTTGTTTGAAAAAATTAGAGAAGACTTGACTAGTGGACTTTCCATTGTTTTCACACAAAAAGCTGTAGTTGATGAAACAGTTATCAGAAACTCATAATTTATTTGTAAATCGATCGTTGAAATTGATGCAAGCCAGCTTTACTTTTTCTCAATTTGTCAAGATATGCCAACAGGACTGAACACGAGATGGGAGTTTGGCACTGATATGCAGAATTTCGAAGCTAAACATGATCGGACTTGCAACTTTGAGAATATGGTCATGTCTTTCTATCAAGAAGAAAGACCAGAATGTAAAATTGAGAGCTTTTTTACATCTGGAAAAGAGAACAAAAGTTGAATGTTTTAATGTTGATGGTTACTGAGATCATTGTAAAACAGTATTCGAAGTAATGGGATGCTACTACCACTTCTGTTTCTGTCAAAAAGCTCGTCCCTGTTTAACAGAACAGGATATTGAGCGGGGAAACAAGAGGAGAGAGATAGATGAAATGCGACGAGAATACGTTAAAGAGAAAGGATACAAAGTTGAATAAATGTGAGAGTTTGACTGGTGCGAAAATTTCCAACCCAAGGACAAAATTAAAAATCATGTCAGAACCCGTTTTCCCTATAAAAGACCTCTTTCTACACACTCGCTTTTGGCAAAAAAAGATGGATCTCTTTTTGGTTATGTTCAGTGCGGTTTAGTTGTTTCAGATGAATTAAATTCAAAATTTGCCAACTTTCCTCCAATTTCCAAAAACACTGAATTTGGAAGAAATTATATTTTAGAATACAAAAAAAACTCTGCAATCGAGAACGAAATATTAAAACATCCTCAGAGAAAGCTAATATCTTGTTTCAACCGAGAAAATGGAACATTATTTCAACTCCAAGCAATGCTAGAAGAGAATACTGGATCATGATAGCGGGATTGGACAAAACTTACTAATTGACTAATTCTTTGGGTCAAATAAGAACAACCCTATTTCTTTCTATCAAAAAAGTATTGGCAAATAGTTCCCATAAAACTTCAAACAACTGATATATTGTGTGGATTATACGCAATTTTTTCAGCTTTTCTTCTTGTTCAATTCTACCAGAGAAATTTTATTTCGTTTTAATTATAAATGTAAATGATTGCAAAAATTACTATACAATGCAATGATTTTTATACTTTCTTTGAAAATTAATTTTTTGCTCAAAAAACTTGACTTTTCGAAGTTTCAGTAGGTTTCAGCATAGTTTCAGCTAGACCGAGCACTTTTTAAAAAGAGTAACATCATCTAATAAAATAGTTAATAGCTCAAATCTTGTCAAACCTTATCGCGTTTTGAAGTTTTTTGAAATTCTTACCCTTGACTTAGTATGAACCAAAAACATATTACCTACAATCCACAATCACACGTAACCCATAAAAGATATTTACCAATTAGGTAACGCACGCGGAGATTTTCACAAAAAAAAACTAGATATTTCTACACACAATCCAAAAAACTACCGTTTTTATTACCATTCTCTTACCATCACGCAAATCATGAAACCTGTACTATTCTACTACCTATCTTAATACATTGCGAAATCTATTCTCTATATTATAAAGCTCGGCTTTTTTCAAATGCTCGAGCAAAATCACCACTGGAAAATATGTAAGATTTGAGCGGTTTGAGCGTTTTTTTTTAGACAATTACGCTTAAAATCTTACTTCAAAATGAGCGGTTTGAGCGGTTTTTGAACGGTTTATCTAAAAAAAAACGCTCAAAAACCGCGCAAGATTTGAGCGGTTTGAGCGTTTTTTTTTTTAGACAATTACGCTCAAAATCTTTCTTCAAAATGAGCGGTTTGAGCGGTTTTTGAGCGGTTTTATTAGATAAAACCGTTCAAAAACCGCTCAAACCGCTCATTTTGAAGCAAGATTTTGAGCGAAATTGCCTAAAAAAACCGCTCAAAATAATACATAGGGTGAGGACAGGACACTCTTTAATCTATGTTAAGAATTGGAGTCCTCAAAACAAACCTGGGCTGAATTCATTCAACATATTCCTCTGAGTCACATACCGGATTCATACAGGAAAAAGAGTTGAATTAACATATTAAACTCTAACGTTTTATCAACCCTTGTTAAGTTGAATGGGAAATAGGATAGTTTATTTTTCGTTACCTGTTCTTATATTGAGAATGGGAAGCTCGCTACCAGATAGGAAAGTTGCCCTTGATTTAATGTTGCGTAAATTAAAAGGAATGATTGTTCTTAGGTACCACGGGGCGATTCTTAAAAATATCCATATACTTTTTTCACAAATTAGAATCATCCCGTGAGTCATAATATAACGGTTATGCTTTCATCCTAATTCCCGCGTTATGTCAAGTTATAATTTAAAAATGCCTGATGTTGCTTGCTCATTTATCAAGGAAGTTTGATATTTTATTGTTTTCACTGCAGATTGAACAACTCACTCTCTTATCATCTGACCATCCAAACAACTGACAAAAAGGGATTGCGATCCTTGACTTCAACTGAAATTTGTTCCATACAGTTGTAATTACAATGATTGGATGTTTTGTGATTATACGGAAAAAAATTTATCTGCGTGGATCGTTGCTCAATTAAAAAACTTTTCAAAATTATTTGATTTAACTGGATTGAGGTTTTTACAAAGAACATAATCAACAAATAGTCAGTTGAAAAGAGTCAACGAAGTTAAGTTTCGGAGAAATGACCTCTCACTTTATAGAGAAGTCATTTCCCACTTTTTGGTTCAAAATAAGAACATGATTGGATATGGCACGATGTCATTCGATATCGCGTGATGTCATATCACGAGATCAGATCTCAACAGGCGGTTAACTTTCCATATATATAGAAGTTGATTTACTACTCTTTTATCGCTCTCTAAATAAACCGTTGATAATACCTAGTTTTGCTGCCAACCTGTGAAAAACGAAAGCAACAAAAAACTGAACAAAAAACATATTTTTTTGATATTTTTTGTAATTTTCAGTTTTTTGAACTTTCGAATTTTTTTGAGTATTTTTCTATTGACGTTTTTCTTGACAAAATTAACTCAGATTGAGAAAACTGGATCAATAGGTAGTTTTTTGCTAGCAAATTGATCACGCTTTGTGGCTTTACATTTTTACACTACGCTCACCGGATCTTAAAATTGCTACTCATATGCAGCTCTACTTTTTTTGTATTCAAAAACTTCAACCAAATACTTATTAAGGAAAGGGTATCCGGCATTTGAACTCTGTGATTAAAAACTGTTTAAATTTGAGTTCTTTGTCAATTTCCAAAAAAGTTTAAAAAAAGTTATTGTCGATTATATTGATACTATTTGGTAACGCTAAAAAATCAATTTTGGGTCAAATATAATTGGTTATAATATTTTTTCCCTTTTTTAACATGCCTTAAGAATGTGCATATCAGTTTATCCTTTCAAGTTCTCTGTTTACTCTCGTCCCCCAGCGAGCTAATTTGTTTTTATATTTGATTAGATTTTTTTCTTAATTTGATTAGGTACGAAATTCGAAAGGGCGGAAAAAGCACAGAAGGCCATCAAATTTTTTTTAAAATGCTGCGTTACTCTTTCGAAATTTGCTAAAACTGTTCCAAACTGTCCCGGTTTAACCAAAAAACGTGAATCATACAGTTTTCATTCCTGGAAAAAGTTTGCACTTTTCATGCAATTCCATAAGTACAACACAACATTTTGGATAAAAGTTTTATGATTAGTGATTTGTCAGATATGACTAGCATTTTCGAGAAATGCTTACCATTGTTTCGTAAGTCAAAATGACAGCTAATGCATCGAATTTTATGCCAAAACGGGAAAAAAAATCTTTTAAAAGTAAATAACACAATTTTTTGTTAAATTTTAACCAAATGGTAGCATTGAGTTTATGAAATGGTACGATTAGCATTTTTGTTCTATGGAGGTCAACGCGGGGTCGCGCAATGCAAAACAAGAAAAAAGTTTGAACAAAAACCGATGGAAATAGTTGAAAACCGTGCGTTAATTAAAGTAAGCTTCGAAAACCTAATGTTTGTCAACAACCTCACAGCCCATTTGATTGTCCGAGGGGGACTTAGTACTGAAAAATTTTGACAACCTTAGGCAGCTCTGTTACAGGGGCAGTTGAGAAAATTAGAAGCAGAAAAGAAAACTTTGAGCTAATCATTTGAAGCTGAACTAATGTGAGCTTATGAATAAGCCAAAAAAAAAACATATTTTTTCTGCAACCAAAACCTTTTTATACTTACCCGCACTGTAAAAAATGGGTTAGGATAGATTTTAGTATGAAAAAAAAGTGCGTTGATTAAATTCTTCAGATCGATTTTAGTATGAAAAAAGTACGAAGATTAAATAAAAAGATACAGAATGATTTGAATCGATTTAAAATCGAGTTAAATTGATCCTACTTCCTAGCTTAGAAAATTGATCCAAATCGACTTTAAATCAATTTAAATGCATTTTTGCAGTCTGGATTTTTTTTTATTTTTAAGGAGATTATAATGGATTTAAATAGATTAAATCGATTCTTTTTATCGAGAAGTATCAGTTTCGAATTTTCATTGCATTTATTCATTGCCTATCATTTTTCTTCATTTCCATAGCGTATTGTAGCATAAAGAAGACTAACTAAAAAGACCAAAACATGGATAAAATTCTATGATTTTCTTGCATATTTTGAGTTCAAAAACTGATCTATATTGACCTTTTTCTTGATTCGTTTTATAATTTTGTCCAAAATCTGATTTAAATTCATCATTTTCTATGATTTAGTTGCATATTAATTAGATCAAGTTTTAATTTGTTCTGGCCCTTTTCTTGTTGGTTACATAGGATTTGCAATAATTTTCTATAATTTCAGGACTATTTTCGAGCTTAAAATCTGGTTTATGTGGATCATTTTATTAAATTCTATAACATTTAAAACTTTTTGAAGGGTATGATTGTTTCGCCTTGTTAGCAAACAAAATAATTTTTTGTGGGTCTGAAATTCCATCCAAATCGATTTAAATTGATTTTTAGACACTTAAACGGGTTTAAAATATTTAAAAAGATCCATTTAAATCAATTTAAAATGGATTTAAATGAGTTTTGGATAGATTTTAGTGAGTCGAAAAATCCATCCAAATCGATCTATATCGATTTTTTAGACACTTAAATTGATATAAAATTTTAAATATAAAATCGATTTAAATTGATTTAAAATCTTTTTAAGTTCGTAAAATGTACATTGTTAATCGATTTCGATCGATTAAAAATCGATTTAAAATCAATTTAAATCGATCCAAAACCATTTTTGTCAGTGCGGGTAGAGTCCTAATTGTCTTTTTTTATTTATATTTGATCGCAATCTCTTCTCGGCTAGACTCAGTTGGTTTCTTACAGCGTTACACTGACTATAGAAAAGTCCACCTGAAAGAGAATTTTTCTAAAACTTTTGCAGTGAAGTAATAATTTAATATTTAACAACCCTCATAAAAATAACTTGCATTTTAGTCTTTGGTGTCCAAAAATTATCCGCCTTTTCTGGGCATTGATTTTATCATAAAGGTTTACTAACTGCAGCTTGTTCTAACATGAGCGTGTTTTTTCTCGAAAAATCGGAGTATGATTTTTTGGGCAAATTTGAATGTTCGCTGCAAGGAAAACAAATTACTAACTTTGAAGCTTTTTAAAGGTCGTTTTTTTTCCTTAATTTTCTCTTTGTCGAGAAAATGTCCAAGAAGACCGGTTTTGGTTTTTGTCATAAAAGATACCGGAGATCAAGTGAAAGTTTAAATGTAATCTTAATTAAAATATTTTGAAAAATAAGTGATTAAAAACTAAATGGATTTGTACGAGTCCTTATATATATAGGATTATAGCTTACAATCATTAGAGTAACTCAAATAGAACCAAATTTTTCATTACGAGGCCAAACTGTGCACTAGATAGGCGAACAATTTTGTTTTTGTATGTTCCTGGATTCCAGAGATAAGTCTTTAAACATGTTAAAATTTTGTCGCAGCAATAAAAAAAATAGAAGAATAAAAGAAGATGAAATCAAACGTCCTTTTGCGGAATCCGCTTACAATCTACAAAAAGCACAATTTTAGCCTCGTAATTTTGTTTTAATTACTTTTTGGAGAAGGAAAGTAGGGTTCCAGTCTTAGCTGTCTCTGCCAGTTTAGATTATCAAGTGACCAGTCTGTTGCTTTGTCAAATACTGGCAGCCGAGTTGCTTCGAAGCTGCTATCTGATTGGCCATTTCCTGGTAAAAACGAAACCATTTAAAACAATTCAAACACACTGGTCGACAAAAATAAACGTTTAAACGCAAAATAGGTTTATTTTTGATAATTTTTTGTGGTTAACAACTTAGAAAAAACATAAAAGGTTTCGATCACCAATTAGTACAATTGTGTTTAATTGTAAATCAAAATAAACATTTTGTAGATTTAAAATTTTTTTTGCATTTACACGTATAATTTGGTCAATCAGTGTGTTTGAATCTAACAAAGTAGTTTATTTTTACTTTAACCTGAAGACTGAATTTTTTTTCAATACAATTTTAGTTTTGATGTTTTGAATAGCTTTTCCTTAGCATTTGCTCAAAACTTTTAAAATGGAGCCTTAGTGAATGATCTCAGCTGCCATTAATAAAATTTGTTCTTTGTCTTTTTAAAAAAATTGATCACAGCTCCAGTTAGGGCGAAACCGCTGATTTTTACTTTGACAAAATAAATCTGAAATTTTGTCAAATTGTATGGCAGTGAAGTTGTATTTTTAAGATATTTGTCCACTAATTTATATTAAAGACCTCCCGGGTCGACCAGAACTCCTAGTCATACAAATTCCACATTTGAAAAACATTTCATCAATCGATTCTATATAATTCCAAATGTACAGAAAATATAGGAATTCTCCATGAAAAACATTTTCCATTCTTGAAAACTGTATGACGAGCATTGTGTTCTCACTCTTAATTTTTCAGCTTCTCCTACAGTTTTTCCCGGCTGTTGGGTCTGTTTTTAAAAGAAAACTCTTTCTGATTAACCGACGTTGTTTGTCTTGCCATAGTTTCGAACTCATCGCATGCGTAAAAATCTTCTATCAGTTTACATTCTTCATATACCGTTCTGATTCTTCCGAGTTGACCTCTATTTAGCTAACATGCTATGATTTGAAAACTGGTTGAAAAATTTAGGTTGGCCACACGTTTTTCACGTTTTCCCCATTGCTGGACAGTTTTCAGATGACCTTCCGTGAATGCTCATCCTCACATGATGCACAATTTGCTTGTTTTTTTTGTGTTACTCTGCCTAGATTATCGGTTTTTTGTGTTCGTATTTTTTTGCTATTCTTCTAGTCTGATTTCGAGCTACCAGTATGGGTTCTTTTTTTTTCATTGAAGATTCCGTTGAAGAAATACCTGCTCTGACAAAACTGGATTTCTTGTTGACATGCCATTGTTACTTGGCTGCTATGCTCAATTTTAGTGACCTTATTCAGTATTTCATCTGGATCAATTGTTTCGATCGTAGGCGTGTCTTGTAACATTACGTTTTTCTTTCCCGATATAAAAAGGTCTCCTACTATTTCATCCTCCAAAGTACCCAACTGTGACCTAGCTGCCTGAGCCTTTGCAGTGGCATGGAAAGCGTTTAGGGCTTCAGTGACTTCTTGAGTAAGGGTGAACAGCATAGACATCTCGTAAGTTACGTTTTTTATTTTCTCGAATGCTTCCTTTGATAGTCCGAAGTTTCTCTTGTATTCATTTTTTTTCATGTCTGTGCCTTATGCCAGGTATAAGCGAGGTACCATCGTTCTGGTAACTTCCAAGTTATATCTGTTATGTCCGAAATCTTTTAACCTCTTGCTTTGCTTCCTTCTTTTTCAGTGCGACTCTT
Organism: Symsagittifera roscoffensis; assembly: GCF_963678635.1. NCBI lineage: Eukaryota > Metazoa > Xenacoelomorpha > Acoela > Convolutidae > Symsagittifera > Symsagittifera roscoffensis. The sequence continues at coordinate 7,812,232 of NC_087071.1, forward strand.
TCTAGCGCTAACCGGTCTTCCAGCTCTCTTGCTGCTATAGACGCCTCATCTTCCCCGTTCCTCAGAATTTCTGGACCTGGTCTTCCAGCTCTGGGTCCATGTTTTTTTTGAACGTTACCGCTGTCAGAAATTGTTCCAATCAATAATTAAACTGCCACGGTAGGTATAAATTCCATCGTCCATAATACCACAATGCCCATATCGGAACAATTATCTTGCAATAGCAGAACTTCTGTCTCAGCAAGGTGATGCTGTGAAGACTAACTCTCAATAAATGCAGTTGTATATTAATAACTCGGTTCTAGATAGTTACTTCGATAACAAATCGAACTTCTTTTTTTAATAGACATTTTGGTACCACGTACAGGAACTTATGTACCTATCAATGGTGCGCAAAAAAGATAGATAGATAAACAAAATGTCATATGCATTTTACTTGTTGTTTGCGTCTTGTAACTTCAAGGGCCGGCTGTATGACCTTGAAGTCACCATCCAAGCACACTGATGACCTTGAAGTCACGATCCGAATTGCCCTAACCTGGATCAGCTTGCATTTGATCGGCTGACCGGCGATGGATAGGAATTTTCGAGAGCGAGAGACAATTTTTTCTTCCGCGTCTATTAACAACCTCTTTTAACAAAAGGTTCCAAAAATTGAAATGAAAGATTTCAAATTTTCCGTAATATCCTAAATTAAATTTGTCTAGATAAAGGTTGAAAGGTTTTTCAAAGTTTCCGTAAAATCCTACATTAAACTATTCTAGATGAAGGTTGAAAAGCTTTTGTTTTTCTTCAACGAGTTTTTGAGTTCTGAATTCCGTTGACGCAGTCGACGTACTGTTTTCTAGTGAATCTACTGGAACCTGATCTAAACTACATTTTATGATTGGATAAATTAGATATTTTACCAATGTAAAGTATTTAATATTAACCAATCATGATCCATCTAACTAACAATCCACTTATTTGTAAGTGCTGAAATTACTTGTAATTTCAGCACCAGAGAGATTTGAATTTAACTTAGAAATTAGTTGAACTCTCCCGAGTACTTCAGCAGCCGCAATAAACCAGTATACCCTAGATCTATTGAGCCTAGCAGAGACTAGTTAAACAACCTGAGACTAGATAGTATAAGAGTAAGATTAGGATCGGTATTAGACTAAGAAGTTGCACGAATCTATCCGGCCGAAAATAAGATAGCGTGACGAGCAGACGGTGTACCCTATCCGAAATTACTCTATGAGTTATACACTTCGGTCCTAACTCATCTGGTGCGACTCATCTTTTTTCAAAGATTAAATAAAATGCCACCATTCTTTTCAAAATTTTACCCAATATATAACCAACAAAACACCACTCCAATCCCAATAATACCACTTTTTGCTTTTCCGCCACCCGATTTCCCAACCAGTAATGTAACATCAGGCATGAATTCCGATACTAATTCACACATCTCAGTTTTATACTCCATCTCACAACTCAATAACCCGAATATTGAAACCCCCGATGAATTTGCCGACTCTGAACCATCTCCATCCAATAATTTTCACACCAACCCCTCAAATTTTTCCCAGCCTCCTTTTCAACCCATACTACCAAATAACCCTGTCCCAACCAATTCTACACCCTCTTATGCTTCCCAAGTCACTCCAACCTACTCCTCACTTCATTCAGACCAATCATCCCATTCTCCAGACACCCCCCGAATCTCCCCAGAACTAGATAATTTTATTACCCTACAACAACAACCCTACCACCTTAACACCCCCACCATAAACCAAATTTCCTCCACAATAGATTCATCCAACCCTCCTACCCCTACACCCTCTTCAGTTTATAGCGAATCATTAGCACCATCATCCACATCTACTGAATCTTCACTCAGCACTAATAGAGCTTACCGCACTTTTAAAAGAAAGTTCCCCAACCATCTTTTCCCAGCAAAACCAGGAACAGCCCGTGAATATATCAACCATCCAAAACACACTAACACAAAAGAGTTTTTAGCTATCACCTTACCCTCATTTCCACAATACACCTTAAACACCCCTCACGACACTAACAAAACACGCAGCTTTGTAGACGAATATGTTTTAATGCCTACTCTTCCTTGGACCTCATATTATCATTTTACTAATCCCCTTTGCTTACCTTTATCTAACACTCACATCGATATAGAACGAAATAAGGACATGCTATATCGACTCACTACACCACTATCACCTAGACAATTTACTTACATTGGATATAAAAAGTCACTAAAAACACACACTGCACCCCGAGCTAACGAATATACACTAGAATATTACGATCATAACATCATCAGAACTAACCAAGATCAATTCTTAGACGATGATCGCTTCGCTAACCCACAAATCACCGAAAAATTTTTCATTAAAACACCATATGTATTTACACTAAATATCTTTGATCGCAAGTTTGACCACATCATATCAGAAGCACTAACAGACACGCAAGCCTATGAAAGTTTTAAAGAACGCTTCCAAATATTTTCACTAACCTTTCATTTCCTTGCACCACATGAAAGAGATTTGCACTGCTCACACGATATTATGTTGCGCACTAAACAAACTCTCACATATACATATTATCGTTTTATCCAAAATCACTTCGACCTACACACTCCCTCCAGACAACCACACCACCGTTTTCAATTCATCAATTCCAAATACACCTCACCATTCTTTCTTAACTTCACATATTGTATTAAAGATACTAACCTTCAAGGCATTCTTCGAAATTATGATCCCATCACCCAAATGTATATTTTTTGTCCCATCACCAAGACCTTCAACGCCGAAGAATCCCGACCCTTCCTTATCCCACACGAATTTGTTCAACCTATAGAAATCCCCATTTTAGAATTCATCCACAACACTAAATTCAATCACAAATTATATAATCTAATCCAAAACACACCTTATGAGTTTGCAGTTGGCACTGAAGAACTAACCACCATTAAAGCACTTCAATTGCTTTGGCCACTGCTTCAAACTAAAAACATCATCCGCATATTAGCTAAATTACTAACAACTTCCGATCTCATCCACGACATCTTCCCCCACGGTTTCTTCCCCGACGACTAACAGGTAAGTATGAATTATACATATTATTAACTAATTAAAATAGAATTAGAAACTAACCATTCTTTATCCATGTCTTCTTTAAGAATTTTAGCCTTCATCCAACGATCATCTAAAAATTCACAAAAGAAAAATAAAAAATCGAAAACTTCTTCAAACTGTTTAAAACTATATTAATTTTTTGCACCAAACAATTAAATAAATATAATACCAATGCAGTAATTTAATTTATAAATTTGTTTTTCCACAAGCAGTAAATCTAATTATGATGAAAATTTGTAACTTAATTTTGCCCAACAAATAGCAGTAAAATTAGAATTTCTATGTAGTAAATTGATGAAACGAAAATGCAGTACTAACCTTTTGCTATTTCTATTCATTTGCACAAAAATTCTATCCACACTCGCACAGCTCGCCCACGAAGAATTTTTTAAAATAATGAATTTCAGTTTCAAGCTTTCACACTCAACAACTCTAACACAAGATAACACGTTTCAAACTTTCCTTTAACCCGGTTGGAAAGGAAACTAAACAACAATAACCAACGCAGCTTACTAAACACCACAAATCAAAGAATAACAGCAAGACTAAGAAAAGGAAACCAACGGTACCCAAACCGGATTAACCCAGTTTAAAACTGGATAATTTATTCTTTTGAAGACTATTATAAAGTCTAAGAAAGAAATAATAAAACACAAAAAAGTCGAAAGACAAACCCATACCACAAACAATTTGATTTTTGAAAAAAGGACAGAACCAACAAAACATAAGAAAAACCACAACAAACCCAACATAAAACGTTGTCACATAACAGGACCTCTCACAAAAACCGCATGCAATCATACTCCCACTCCTGGCCCAACCCACCAGAAGAGGACGTCCTGAGCATGCTTTATAGCCGGCCTAACCCACCGCGCTACATCCACGCTTTGTGACACACACTCCTATTTTTAATAAGAGCTACTCAAGGGTGAGTAACTCTTCAAAATAACTGAACTAAAACAAAAAGCTTTTGTGAAAACAACTAACCAAAATCATAATTAAAAAATATTAAACTAATAAAAGTTTTATAAAATGTAAATTACATTATGCAATACATAGATCAGAATACAACACCAAGGACGAACATCCAAAGACAAAACAACTCCACTACACTCGAAAAAGAATGGCCAACTACAATCGATATGCCGCTCACAATCACAACTCTAGAGGATTTAGAGTACGACTTGACTTCGCAGAAAAGGACTTCATTGAACTAGACCAATGACCACCTCGATGTTCAAGTATACGTACAGATCCGAGTAACCAGGCATCCCCTCCATGCACAATCTCCACGCCATTCCCAAACAAGATCAAACACAAAAGAAGTTCTCTACGAGAAACAGAAGAACCTGACATAGCCAACCATTCTGAAATCAGACTTGAGTTTGTTGCGAAAGCGCAGTCGTTGTCGCAAGAAGACACAACGTTTGATCTCCCTAATTCCAGCATCCTGGAACTTCTCTAACAAGAGAAAACGGACAAGAAATATGATGTTCGCCAAATACCAACGTCCATCATCCATCCTTCGAATTGCAGAAAAACTATTCTAAAAAACTCTGTAAAACCCGGATGGGTGGAACCTGATCTAAACTACATTTTATGATTGGATAAATTAGATATTTTACCAATGTAAAGTATTTAATATTAACCAATCATGATCCATCTAACTAACAATCCACTTATTTGTAAGTGCTGAAATTACTTGTAATTTCAGCACCAGAGGGATTTGAATTTAACTTAGAAATTAGTTGAACTCTCCCGAGTACTTCAGCAGCCGCAATAAACCAGTATACCCTAGATCTATTGAGCCTAGCAGAGACTAGTTAAACAACCTGAGACTAGATAGTATAAGAGTAAGATTAGGATCGGTATTAGACTAAGAAGTTGCACGAATCTATCCGGCCGAAAATAAGATAGCGTGACGAGCAGACGGTGTACCCTATCCGAAATTACTCTATGAGTTATACACTTCGGTCCTAACTCACTACTGTTGTCTACTTTATCGGATGTCGCCAACAAGGATTCTTAAAAAACCGGATCCGATGTGTCAAAGCGATGTCCATTATTAAGTGTTACAGACAACAGTAACTAATTAACTTTATCTATATGTTTTCTGCTTTGACCCAAAGTGTGAATGAATAGTATTGTGCTTTTGTGATTTGAAAAACAGGGGTCCATTGGATCTCAAGTGTGATTTTCGAAAATAGTCAATTCCTTGCATGAAAATTTGATCCAATCGAACTCGCGATTTTTTCACATGTGTTTCAGATCCAATAAACAACAGCATACCGTGCATTTTGAAAGATAAATGTATCATTTTTTTCACAATACTTTTCGATGCAAAATATAGTAATTGCTTATCTACACTAGTGAAAAAACTTGAGCGCAAATTCATTTTCTCACTGTCGAAAATGCCTGTTTTCAAAACTCATTTAGTTCAATATTCATGGTAAAATTCGGCAAAAATTTTACAAAAACGATTGGCAAATGACCAGAGCTACTTTTTAAAGCTATTTGCATTTTAATTTGCACTCGAAGCATTTTGATTTTTTCAGAAAACTTCTTAATTGAAAAAATTCAACAATTTCATCCGGTTCCGAAAATGCCATCTGCCTTGAATTTTCACCATCTGCATGAATTTGTAAGAAAAAGCTGCGGTTAGTGAATTTGTCACACTGAACAGGTCAATTTTTTGTTTAGAAGGGTTAACATCGCATGAACAACTTTTTTCTCCGCAAATTGGAGAAAGAGTTCACTTAGAGTTCACAGTGATTTTGGTCATAAATAATCTTTGAAAACAGGCTCTTTAGAAAAAAAACCTGAATCTGCGCTATAATTTGCCCACACGTGTAAATCTATGTGGTTTCAAAAACTTACCAAAAAATTCGGGTCTAAAAAAGCCAGATTTCCTTATTGGAATTAGGTTTCTCAAATTGCGTAAGAACAAAAAAACAGTCTGAAACTTTCCTACTGATTAGTTCAATTTTCTCTTGTTCTTCAAAACATTCACATCGCCTGTGCAATTTTTTTTACTCCTGTTTTTCGAGAAAGAGTTCACTCCCATGCAAAATTCAGTGCACTTGAAAGATTCTGGTATTTTCAGACCGGGATATTTTGGTAAGAATCTGGAACCATATAATAGTAGTTTCATTGCGGGTAGCTCTGATCATTTTCTCTTAGCTTATGTAAAAATTTCACTGCAAGACGACGTGGATTTTGTCCAAAGTTGACACTGAAAAGATTATAAGTCAGCCTTCTCATCATCTAATTTATTTGCAAAGAGCTTTAGTTTTTTGATTTATTCAAATAAGAACAAACTTTGCTTTTTAAGTTCATTGAATTCAGCAAAAAAGAGAGATAGGACACCGTTTGTTGTAGATCAAAACTGGATTTTAAAGATTTTTTTTCAAGCCAACAAAAAACTCACCCTGAGAGAACAAAAAACTTAAATTAGATCGTATAGGGTCAAATTTGCTTTATAAGCCTTTTTATGCTTCAAAAGCATTAGTTGCGCAATTTTGTAAACTATTTTTTATTTGAGGAAGAAATAACTAAGCTTTTGATGATATCGGCCATTTTTAAAAATCGCCAAGGGTACAGTAAAATAGATGAAGGCAACAACGCAACAAGAAAAAACAAAATTGCAAAAAAAAACAAAACCAGACCATTGTCATGAGGTGACCTTCGGTACCTCTTATTTATTGTGTTCTTTTCCTGTATCTTTGCTGTTCTTTGTTTTATTAGGCTTTGGTCAAGGTCAGCCGAGGTCTTTGTGGAGTTACCGCGTTTAACGTGGTCACTCTTTAGTTTATCTGCATCGATGCGTGGATTATAAGAAACGTCCCATTCGCTTATGGGCTCGATCACGATTCCTGTCTCTTCCAATGGATGGAAACTTGAAAATGCCACTTTTCTCGTCTCTGAAAATCGGACACCCAATCTTCTTAGTCTGAATCTTCATGAGAAGTTGAGTGTGGTGACTACCGAAGCGCGGGCTGAAACCATTCATCTTCTTGAAGACGCGACACATGATTCAAAATCGGAGTACTGGAAATCGTACTTTGCTAAACGGTACGCTCATATCTTTAATCGTTTGGGTCCGTAAAAAACCACAAAGTCTATACGAGTTTCAAAGCACCTCTTTTTCTTCGGCAAGTAGAAGGACGTAAAGTACCGATACCCATTCAGTGCAAAGTGGCGGGCGAAATTAAGACGGCGAAATCAAGACGGTTAATTGACCATTGTGTTGACCGCCAAGAAGGATGGTTCAATTATACTAGCTCTTAATGCCAAGCCGATAAACGCTCAAATCTGGAACAATAAGTACCAGATGCCAAATATACATGAGCTTATTGACTCGGATGCTCAAACCACTACCAAAGATAATCCTGGCAAGAATTGGCTCACACCCTTGAAGTTGGAGTACGCTTATAGCCAAATACTTTTGTCGTCGGTTACTAGTAGTCATTGAAACTTTAACATCTTGTGTGGCGAAGCAACGGGGACAAACAGATTTAAAACTTGATTTTAAGGCTTAACCGATATGCCAACCGAGGTGCAGAAGGTTATGGATTGCACTTTATAGGTCTTAGATGGCGTTATTTGTTACTTGGACGATATCCTGGTGATCACAAAAGGCGATAAAGAGGATCACAATGCTCTTGTTGAGGTGGTGATAAACAGACTTGAATCTGAAGGCTGGGCGCTGAAGTTCAGTCGGTGCGAGTTTTCGGTTAATCAGTTAACTTGGTTGGGATACGAAATCAAGGAGAAAAGTTTTCGAAATTTTCTAATTTCCATAATTTCCTAAAATTTCGAAAATTGAAGCTATTTAATCACTCAAGCCTCCGAAAACATTAAAACAATTGCGTTTATTTATGGGTACGTTGAATCATTTACAAAGATTTGTTCCTGACTTACACACTCACACAATGCATTTTCTTCAATCGTTAAAATCTTGTATCAAACAGTTCTTCACGTGGGAGGATAAAACAGAAATGGCATTCAAGAACATCATTATTCGGATTGCCGAAAATCCCAGCCTCTTTCATTATGACTCTTAAAAGAAGTCCAGAAGTAAATATGATGCTAGTCATAATGGTTTAGGAGCTTGCCTGGAGCAAGAGGTCGAACCTCATGTTTGGGCACCAATCGCTTTTGCATCTCGATTCCTTAATAATACGGAGAGAGGGGAAGTACAGTACAAATGAATTAGAACACTTGGCGATCGTCTGGGCATGTGAGCATTTTCGAACGTATCTACTAGGTAATCGTTTCTAAATATTGGCCGCTCATAAAGCTATAATTTCTGCTTTAAATGAAACCTACAATAAAAAATCAAATCAGTCCCGTCTGTCCAGGTGGGCCGATAGAGTGTTACTTTTCGATTTTGAAAATGTAAATATTCCGGCGGTTATTAGGCATTGCTGATTATATGCCTCGTTATCCTACTTTAACTGCCCCGCAACCTTCTCAATACGATAAACTGTTTCTGGTTAAGCCTGTTGAGGCCTTCAAAAAATCTGTAAATTTTATCAATTCCTCTAGCCTATCAGAGCGGAGGATAAAGTCTCGTTCTCATTCACAAGAGGCCGTCGCGTTTGTAGCGAGGGATGGTTACACTCCTTCAATTCATTGTCAATCTCTAGTAAAGGGCGCCGACAAAAAAACTCATTGGCGTAACCAATCAAAACGCTTTCTGCAAATTCGTAAATCTCATTCCTCATCGCTAGAGCGGGTTGCGTTACCGGGTCTCTTTGATGCGGAACTTCGTGCTGATTTAACAGAGGAAGATAGGTTCCTTGGCCCTATGAAACGCGTCATTGTCAACAAAGATGTTACGTCGTTTAACAAACTAGGATCATACATGTCCCAGTGTTGGACTAAAGCTGCAGTGGTGAACGATTGTGTGATAATGGACAACAAACTTGCAATTCCGGAGCCTTTGAGGAAAACTGTTCTTGCCAGGCTGCACCGGGCTAGGATGTCAGTCTCGGAGTATTTATGGTGGCCATTTCTGAATCAGCAAATTTTTGATACATGCGAGAAGTACCGCGAGTGCACGTTATTTGGTAAGAATCTTAAACCTACTAAAGCAATTAATACGGCGCACTCTTTTCCTACTCTGTCAGGTCCTAATCAAGCTGGTTCTATCTTGGATGAAAAAGACAATAAAATCTTCCTTTTGGTTGCTATTGACCGTTTCTCTAAGTTTCCTTCGTTTCTTATCACGAAAGTAGCGGGAGCGAAAAAAAGTCGTCAAATTCCTTGACTCCTATATACATATTCATGGCATACCTCGATCTATCAGGACTGATCATGGGTTTGGGTTTAAGAATGAAATAGTTAAACAATATTGCTCTAGTAGAGGCATCGATCATATTCTCTCTCAGGTCGGAGAGTATTGGGGCAGTGGCTTGGCTCAACGTTCGATACAAACGATTAAGCGTAAATTGGGTACAGAAAAACTTGATGCTGATTTTAGTAACTTTAAATCAACAATTCAACAAATTGTTGAAGATATACGTAAGAGCAAACACGCAGTGCTTAAGAAATCGCCGTTCGAATTTCATTTTGTTATAAAACCAAACACTGAGTTGTCTCAAGCGTTTCATAAAGATGTTTAAAAAGCTACTCCAGCTCCAGGAATTGAACGTAACCTTCTCACTCCGGGTCAGGATTACAGCAGGGATCGTGCCAGTGTCGTTCCAAGAGGCAGCACTAGTCCTACCATTGCTCCTCGCTTCAAGCCGATGCTCTCATTGGATCGTAAGGTCGCGAACAGTGAGCCATACACGTGGACTCAGTCTAAAAGTGAACCTTCCGGCCGAGAGTGGCAAGCTGGTGCTAATGGAATTGTATAGCGGGCACACGGATCTTGCTCATTCTCTGAAAACTGGTCTCATCCGCAATACTCTAAGTTTCTACGAACATGCGACCAACCCGACACCCCCGGCACTTTCTCATTGTTAGCGGAAAAATCGTACTCAGCAGGCTCGTCGTCCCACCAAAACAAGTAAATGGGAAAAACTTCTTTTGGATAATCCTGAGCGGGTGAAAAAGTCGTTAATAGACAATCGGTCAAACTTTTATTTAAAATCCTGAAGTTCAATATCACTCAAGTTACGGATCATACCTCCATCACTGATAAAGCGAAAGTCTATCAAAAAAACCATATTTGCCTTAAACCTAGTTTTCATTTTGACCTTTCTATTGGCCAGAACACATTATGCGATCGCCTTCCTGCCACTACAACTGCTAGCGCTACCAAGAGGTCTGCTCCGAGGTCCCAACCGCTGCTGATGGAACAACGGCCGATTAACTCAATCAAATCTGACCTGATAGCGGTTGACCGAACTGTGGATTCTTCTGATGAAGTTTCTTCGGGGTCCAGTAACCCTCAAGTGGGACGAGAATCTACTCCTGTGACAGAGCGGCCTCAAATGTCCTCGGGTTTGCTGCCTGTCAAACTTCTTAGGCATTTGGCATTTCATACACAGTTGCCCAATACGAACTAACAGACTGCTACAGTCACTAATACCTCGGTTCCCAGTTCATGGGAGGCTCAACTTTTTACTGGTCTTTGCGCTCAGGACACTTCTCTAATTACTTTAAGTCCTGTTACTGCCAACAGGGAGGCTCAGTTGTGAACCACTCTGGGCACGGTCGTCTTACCCTTTGTTATCCCTTCCTGCTCAACCGGTCACGGGAGATTCGGAGACGATTCATCCCTCCTCTCGCAGTAAGAAACCCACGCACTTCTTTGGTCACCCATTACGCCACTCGGTCAATCTCGTTGAGGACACCAATCTGTCCAGCCAAGTGACCCTAAAACATTGTTACGCCCGCGTAAGCAACTTATCAAGGACCGTCCTCCTATTACTGTGCCGGATGTGCCTTCTTATTCCTTCGCGGAAGTCAAGAAAACCCTATGTAATGGATGAATACAAACGAGCATAACACTTTTGAAAACTCTTTTAATTTTTTTTGCAATCTGTCACTTTTTCCCTTTTCCGAGTCACTCAGCCTTATACTGTAATAGGGGTGGTATTAATTTTGTGCTCATTCTTGTGTCTCTTATTTTCTTATTTGCCAAATTTTGTCCTGATCAGTTACAACAGTTTCCTCGCGCGGGAAATGCCATGAGGTGATCTTCGGTATCTCGTACTTAACGTGTTCTTTTGCAGTTTCTTTGCACTACTTTATGTTATTAGGATTTGGTCAAAGTCAGCGGAGGTCTATGCGGAGTTACCGCGTTGAACGTTTCCACTCTTTAAATTATCAGCATCGGTGTTAGATGTTGTTATTTCCCTTGCGTTAAATCTCTGACGATAAGACATTTTTTTATTTACGTTAAGTTGATACCGTGTATCTGATTGACTTATTTCTGAAACCAACTATCTTATTATTAAGTAATTTAAACACTTTACAACCAAGTTTTGAGTTAGGATTCCTCGACGAATTTCAACCATATGTGTATATATCTATCTATATGTGTATAGATCATACGTGTAGATAGATGTGTATAAACCTGGAAGAATTTTGATGGGAACTGGGAAACGGATGTGAAAAAACAGTTCTTTTTGAAACAGTTCATTGAAATAATTCTTCCGTGCAATTTTTGAAAAAAATTGCTATTGAGTTTTGCTGAAAGAAATCAAGACATTGGAATGCTTAGAGCAATTTTGCCATGCATTGCAATGAGGTATCAAATGTTTTCGATGTCAGAAATCATCAAGGACTAGGTTATTTCTTCGTTTTATATCGACTAGTTTGGTTAGCGATAGGCCCTGACTGGCAACAAAAAACTGTCTAATCGATCCAAACCAAAAAATGATCGAAATTTTTGAAAAAAAACGTTCAAATTTGCAAAAAAGCGGATAAGGACTAGAAAAAATCATACGCAACAGTAGGATGAGTTTTCGGTTAAGCTACGGCTTACGTTGTCATGAAACGTAACTAGAAATGGTGTTGCTACAGCGCCATAGAACTGCAAGATTAGAGTGGCCACGACGTGCTTTGAGTTGGAGACGACAAGATTGGGCGAGAGTATTGTTGTCGGACTAATATAGGCATGATTTGAAGTCCGACGATCGTCGAGTACTTGTGTATAGAGTAAAAGGTTTGCGTCTGGAGCCGAAAATTGTCATTGAGAATGGAAAATGGACAAAAAAACTTTTCACGATCTGGGGTGGGAAGCAGAGCTCTACCAAAAATCCTGGAAGAAGTTTCGAATGCACAAAAATACATTCAAACTTCGCAAGATATGTTACGGTTTTTCGTCAAGGAAATGCAAGACACTTTACTTACCAACTTGCTACGCGGTTTTTCAGGAAAACAATATTACAAAAAAACTTCCAGCAAACAGACTGGACATGAACCCAATCGAGCTTCTTTGAAATTTTAAAAAGCAAAACTTTCGTTAAAAAATCCGCAATATCTTAGAAAACTGGCTTTATTCTTTTGTTTGCACCTCAAAACTTATGCACCTCAAAGTTTACTGGATTTTCTTATGTTTTCAATGCAAAGAGGCATATGATTATGTTTTAGACAAAAGGAGGGCACACTTGATACTAATAAGTGATACTAATTACTAGTGTAGAGTGTATTGAAATTTTAAAAAGCAAAACTTTCGTTAAAAAATCCGCAATATCTTAGAAAACTGGCTTCATTCTTTTGTTTGCACCTCAAAACTTATGCACCTCAAAGTTTACTGGATTTTCTTATGTTTTCAATGCAAAGAGGCATATGATTATGTTTTAGACAAAAGGAGGGCACACTTGATACTAATAAGCAAAAAAAAATTGGTTTGCCTAAACTTATATTCGCTGATAGATTTTTTCTTAAGTTGCGTTTTCAATACACTCTACACTAGTAAGTTGAGTTAAACGCAATTTTAAGTTTTTTAAACTCTCAAATGGGTCCAATTTCAATGTCCTTTGGGCGACGACGTTCAATTCGAGTTGAACAAAAGCTTACATCAATTTTTTGCAGATGATCTCAGCTACCATGTTGAAAAGTGTCAATTTTTGGTTTAAGTACCTACAAACTTTTTGGGTTTAAAAATACCAGTTGTTACCATATGTAATAAATTTTGGGTTTAAAAAAAATCCAGTTGTTACCATATGAAATAAATTTTGGTTTTAAAACTACCAGTTGTTACCATATGTAATAAGTTTTGGGTTTAAAACTACCAGTTGTTACCATATGTAGAAATTTTTGGGTTTAAAAATACCAAATGTTACCATATGTAATAAATTTTGGATTTGAAAATACCAGTTGTTACCATATGTAATAAATTTTGGATTTAAAACTACCAGTTGTTACCATATGTAATAAATTTTGCCGATTTATTCAGCCGAATTCAGCGTGAAACGATAAGAAGCAAACAACAGAGTTTTGAAAAAATTTCTTACTGACCAAATCAATTGTTTCAGCTCAAAATAGTTGACATCACAAGATCAAACTTTTTCCTTTTCTGACTTAAAGAAGTGTTCATTTCAATGGAAAACCTATTAAATTTACTTAAAAAATTGAATTTTAAGATCCAGAAAATCTGGTGGGTACCTGATTTTTTTAAAAACTCTTGCCATAGAGGGTAGCTGAGATAGTTTGATTATGACCGAAATAAAAATATTGAAAACTGAACTTGAAAATCGTTCACAGTAGTCCTTGAAAGAGAAAATTTACAGCGTAATAACCTGAAGTTTAGTTTAAATTAGTCCACTGGTATAGCTGTTATGGAATACATGTGAAAAATTTGAACAAGCTACACTAATCTTGTTTTTACGCTAAAACGGGTTTTTATTTTCAATACTACTGGCCAAATATATATGCAAAAATTTAATTTTCTCCAATGTGCGCAGTTTTAAGGAGAGTTTTGGTCAAAAATTATTCAAAATTTCAACAATGCTGAACAAGTCTGAAAAGCCCAGTTTTCGTTATCTGCAGCAGATTTTCCAACGGCGTTAATTTTTTTGATACACCCATCCCATGATCAAACTTTTAAAAAAAGTCCAATTGGTTAAAAAAAGCTGTTACAGGTGATGAAAACAGGTTTTCTTATACCCGGAATTGAATTTTTGAGCAAATTTTTAGATCGCGCTTCTTCAAACTTGGCATTGAAAATCAAAAACCTAAATTTGCGCCTAATTTTGTCAATTAATGTAACTCGCTTTGTTTTAAAAATATTGCACTATTGTTTCAGTGATTGCACCACTTTTTCGACTATTGCTCTATAGTGCATCAAAAATTGCGTCAAGGTTTTAGCATTGCACTAATGCTTCAAAAATTCACTAGTGTTTGAACTTTAACTTTTTCAAATATGCACAGAAACATGGGTTGTACGTAGTAGAAAACATATTTCTGAAGCATACTGTTTAATCTAACTTGCGTTTAAAGAAAGACAGTTTTAGGTATTCATTTAGAAATATGGTTCCGTTATAAACCTCGCTTAGGAGTCCGTTCCATTGAAACTACCAATGGTTCCATTTAAAAATAAACAGAAATGTTTTCAATAGGGTATTCTAAGTCTGTCAGTGAGAGAAAGTTTGTGCCCAAAATCAAGCGCAAATTAGGGTTTTTTCTCTAAAATGCTTGTTTTCAAGGATAATTCTGGACAACTACGGGAAACTTACACTAAGATTTTTCGGCTCTTTTTCCTTTTCCCCCACCTCACATAAGCATCAATTTCATAGTGTAAAGACTGGTTTTTCAAGGTTGAGTATGAAGACCAAACATATTTGTCGTGGCCTAATTAATTCGTATGTCAAATTTGATAACAATTTGACAATGTGAACAGAAATTTTTCTCTAAAAAAAGCAGGTGGGGAGAAAAAGAAAAAGAGCCGAATTTTCGAAGACCAAGACCAAATAATCAAGGCTTTCCTCTATTCAATTACACAAGTGGACAAAATTAAGCGCAAATTCATAAATTACTTTCTAAAACGTTTGTTTTTAATGTCCACTTTAAACATCTCCTACTTCTAATTTCGGATAAAATATTTCATGGAACAAGAGCAAATCATCAGAGCTACTATTCATGAAAGTAATAAGAAATTTTTTCAAAGACTTACCAAAGAAATCCGGGTCAGTCTGAAAATGCAGGTTTTCTTCAGCTGCATTATGAACGAGCTTTCAAACGGACTCATCAAAAACTGCGTGACCAAGCTTTTAAACGAGTACCCAATGTTAATAAAAAGTATGCCCTAGTCGATCAAGGGAGGTTATCTTGCAAGATCTTGCAAGATTCTTGCAAAAGAGGGTTATCTTGCAAGATCTTGCAAGATGGAGGTTATCTTGCAAGATCTTGCAAGATGGAGGTTATCTTGCAAGATAACCATCCCAAAATTTCTGTCGAAAAACACAAAAAAATAACAGAAATTAGGTGTAAGATCAAAAAAGTTGTTTCTAGAACGAGATGCTTAACGAATAAAATTTCTAGAACGAGATGTTTCTAAATGCTTAACGAATAAAATTAGACAAAAATCATGCGTTAAAAAGTAGTCGCATATTTGTTGTTAATTTATTCAATGAGATTAAAAGTATCAACCAATCAAATCTTTTTAATTTATTCGCAATTATTGCGGCTATTGGTTTGCGAAAATTGAAGGATTATTGGCCAAAAAACTTTTGTGACGAATTGCTTTAATTAGTTCAAACCGGGGATATTTAGTTTTTTCGACTATCGATTTCTAGTTTTGAAAGTGGAATTTACTTTTTAGATTTCCAGAGAATAAAAACTTTACTTATTGATCCAGTTTTCTCAAGTCGGGTTCATGTTATCAAAAAAGCGCCCATCATAAATTGTTCTAGAATTTTAAAGAGCTTAAAGGGCTTCTATTTTTTTCTTTGAGTTTTGAAAGTTGAGATTTTTCAACAACGTCAGTGTTATTTTTTAATGTTTACTTGCGTTCATCTTGTGCTTAATCTTTACCTGTTTTTATTTCTTTAAATTTATGCTCTCAATTGATGTAAATTGTGTTTTTCCTATTTTGAGAGATTAAGGTATAAGTAGTCGATCAAAACTTGAAGATAGCCGCCTATCACAAAAAAAGTTTTAAAAAAAGAAGCTTTCTGGGGGCAACCGCCTAGCGGGCTGTGTGTATGTATGCGTAGCTAAGATTGCTTCCTTCTTCCACGAACGCTACTTGGTTGTTTTCGCGTGTAAAGCTGTTTTTGCCCAAAAAAATTGTATCTTTAAAGATCTTGCAAAAAAAAGGTTATCTTTAAAGGAGGTTATCTTGCAAGATCTTGCAAGAATCTTGCAAGATCTTTTAAAGAGATGCATCCTCTTTAAAAGAATCTTGCAAGATTCTTGCAAGATCTTGCAAGATAACCTCCCTTGATCGACTAGGGTGACGATACTTAATTTACCCGCATTTCTTTTAAGTTTGAGGTAAAACAAAAAAATACTATGCTTATATTTCAAGGAACACATAATATTACTTACCAGATGAAATTTGTAAACAAAAAATGAACGCAGAAATAATTGACGCTACAAAACCCATTTCTGGTTTTCAGTTGTTCGGAAATTGAAGTTTTTTTCTCAGAATCTTGACTTAACGCTTTTCAGGCTGCTTGTGAACAAAATGTTTTGAAAGAGTTTGCACGTTTTGTTAAAAATGATAATTTGTTCACGAAATAAATCCTTCAAAATTTGAACCGATTGATCCTTCGGATATGTTTTCAGCAGTATTTCACATCTTTGAGGAAAATTTTTTTTTCCCATTTTTCGACTCGCATTTTCCCAAGTTAGATTACTATTTATCAAAATTAAACAAAATATTTAGTTTTTTTTTGCTGTAAAATGTCTATTTTTAACAAAATTTTTCTAAATTTTGTCTAAGGTCTAATTTCCTTGGCTGAAAAAGAAAATTGATCAAAGGAAAAGTTAGGTCAAATCATAATTTGATTTCATCCTTATGTTTCACAGTTGATGTGAGGCTAAAACTACACGGCGCATAGTACATGATGAATGATTAAAATGAATACGGGTTGGGTCAATGCTGCGATTAACGGTTGGGAGGAGGTCATATGTCGAACAAAAAACCAACTTTAAGACTCACTCAATATTGGCAGAATTATCTTTTTGGCTAGTGAATATTAAGAACTCCATAGGTGTGAAAAAAAATTTTGTTATATGCTGAGTAAACTTCGGAAACATACAAATATCTTAGGCGAAATGAAAAACACTATCAAAAGAAAAACTCTGTAAAGCAAACTTTTAGAGATTACTTTCTTTGATTTGTTGATTGTTGATTTCAAGTGGACAAAGCGAAATACTCCGAGAAAATGGTATCTTAATAAGCTATGAGGAGCTTGGATAGATGACAAACGTTATTTTGCTAGCTAGACAGAATGAATCATAACTCTTTTAGAAAAAAGAGCATATTCGCACAGAATCGTTAATTCAACGCTAATAGCCAACGGATATAGCATGAATGAAAACAGCAGCTTTAAAGTGCCGGTAAAAGACGCCGTCGAAGTAGATTGTGCAAACTTTTGTATTCCTTAACGCACCATAAAATAATCAGATTTAAATACTATTATAAGAGAAATTAATCATTTTTTGTTGATTTTAATATGGACTTGCTTTCTGCAAATCAACCGCTAAATTTTTTATACGAGACTATTCTTTTGTCTCGTTATTGTTCCGACTTTCGATACAAAAGTAATGGAGTATTTGTGCTCGGGGTTGGTTTTTTTCCTTCAGAAAAACTTCGACTTTTTAACTAGCCATTTTTGACAAATTTTTTTATATAATTCGAAAGGTATTGTTGTCCTGAGCTTAAATTTGAAAACATATTTCACCTGTGATCATTTTTCATAAAATTATGAGGGTTTAAAGGTTGCCATTTTGCCCATTCTGACCAATTTGGGACAATTAACGTGCGATATAGTTTGAGCTAATAACGCGTAAGCGGAGATTTAATCCGTCTTTGAAATTGTTCCAAATTGGTTGAACAAAGCTTATTTGCCATAATTGAATTGTTACAAGGAAACGAAATCTATCCTTTTGTACTTTATATGGGGGGATAATTTTCATTAAAAAATTTCAAATATTAGAGAAAAAATATTTCATTTTATTTTATTTAATTTAAACTTTTTATGTTATTACTGCTCCATAAACCTTAAAAGGCAACCGAAACATTCAGGGCTTTGCCCTGATACGAGCAGTCTTGTTTGTGTTTGGGAACAGTAAATAAAAACGAGAAAATTCGGATAGTGCGACTAGCATAGTTAATTCTATTTCAACAGAAAAATTGGTCAATGTCAACGACTTGAATTGTTCAATCAGTGATTAGAACGTACTGATGACTAATGTCAACTTTTTGCTTGAAAAACACAAATAAAAATGTTGTAAAGAGATTTGAATTCCCTTAGAATTTATGACTGCGGGTGTTTTTTTTATTTTGGGTCACGAAGAATTTTTCTCTCAATAACAGCATTGATCAAAAAACAGTGTTTTTTTTTATACAATTCTTAAAGCATTTGACCGGTTTTCGAAAATGAAGCGCTGGAAAAAACGGAATGACTATGAAAAAAAGTGCTGCATTGATTGAAAAAGAACTAAGTGCAAAGCTAGACAAGACTGCTCGTATCAGGCCAAACCCTGGATATTCCGACTGCCTTTTAAGGTTTATGGAGCAGTAGTAACAAAAAAAAATTAAATGTAATAAAATAAAATGAAAAAAAAAGTTTTTCTTAAATTTGAAATTTTTAAAGAAATCATCCCCCCACGCCATATGAAGCGAATAGATTTCGCTCATTGTAACAAATCAGTTATGCCAGATAAGATTCTTTCAACCGATTTGGAACAATTCCTGAGACGGCTTAAATCTCCGCTTACGCGTTAAATCGCGAAATATATCGCGTGTTAATTGTCCCAGAATGGCCAAAATGGCATTCTTTAAACCCCCATAACTTTACGAAAAAGGATCACAGGTGAAATATCTCTTCAAATTTCAGCACAGGACAACAAAATCGTTTGAATGATATAAAAAAATTCTGTCAAAAATGGCTAGTTAAAAAGTCGAAATTTGTCTGAAGAAAAAAACCCACCCCGAGCACAAATATTCCGGTACTTTCGTATCCAAAGTCGGAACAAAAAGCGCAGAGATAAAAAGGTTCAAAAAAGATTTAAAATCCATTGGTCGATAGCATCTTAGCAATTAAGACACCCCAAACAACGTGATATATGAGATCAGTGGTTAGAACTAATTAAAGCATGTATCAATATGAAACTTTTCGATCGTGCAAAACTAGTAGCAGGATGCTTCAAACTTTTTTGTCTTTGTGAAAAGTGCAAAAAATTGGCTGTAGATGTCTGTGCAGATGATATGAACAAGACTTTTGATTTTTTTGGGCAATCAGTTGCTTCTATTTTCATCAAAAATGAACTAAAATCCAAAATGAAGAGAGCAGTGTCTTCAATCCAGTGCCTTCAATGGACAAAGCTGGTTGTTCAATGCCAATATTGAATGAAATTGTTGAAAAATTTCAAAAATTTTTAAAAATAGAAACCGTGTTTTCATGATGGTTTGAGCAATGATATGATAAAACTGTTCATGCCAAACATCCAAGATTTCATAGTAAAAGCTTGATTTCCGTCGGCACATAAAGTTAAAGGAATCTGCTCTTTACAAATCTGGTAATGCCGATTATCACTATAATTACATACCTATTAGTTTCTGAATCATAATAAAAACTTTGAAGCCCGTTATTTTGAAAAAAGTGTACCCCTGTGACACGTTTTAGGACCACTTCTTTTTGATTTATGCCAACTGCATAACAAGTAACAAAATGCATATAATAGTTCAATACATTTTTAGGACCAGAAGTTGAAAAGCCGAGGAAACACTTTAATTGATATTTAAGCTGTGGATCACTGGTGTGCACATAAGAAACTACCAATCAACTCACCGAAATTAACACTGCTAGAAACTAGTAAAAACCGATAAATGAAAGTTTTGTGACCGTAATTTCATTCTAGAAAACACTGACAGCTTCAAAAAATCTGTAGTTTCAATAGTAAAAGAGCTCCGGTTTAGAGATTAAATCGACAAGTAGGCACAAAATTAGCAAAACTCAACAAAGTAATATACCGGGTCCGATGTGCTTTTTCGTTACGAGTCCAAACTGCTCATTGGATAGGCACTTATTTTGTGACTGTTTGACCTCGGATTTCAGAGACAAGTCTGTAAAAATGTTACAATTTTACGGGTTTGATCAAAGGAAAAAAAAGAACAAAAGAAGATCAAAGGGAGCATCCTTGTTGCCGAATCCGCTCACAGTTTGGTCCTCATATTTTGGTCTCATAATTTTTCAAGAAAAATACTAAGTTAGCTTTAAAATCCTAAGCAATGCCAAAAAACTCACATGGTTTGACTGCGTGGTTTCTTACATCAAAAAGATATTTTAGTGAGATTTTTCTCGCGCTGAAAAAAAGCTTTGTCACATTAATAGCGTTTTTGATCAACACAAAACTAATTCTGTTTTTAAAATTTTCTTTATTCACTTTATCAAGGAAATGTTTGATCAGCTGCGAATAAATTCTCCAAAAAAATTGATAGATGTTGAGTCAATAACTCTGAAGGTATTTTATCAGTAAAACTAGTATTTTATGTTCACAATATTGCCGTATTTTTTAGACTATGTAAAAGTTATAATAACGCACAAAAAATTGATTTTGGGTAGTTTTTGATTAGGTAGTCTGATTTTGATTTTGGAGAGTTACTGCAATGTTAAAGGTGATATATCTAAGAGACAAGCGGAATTTGTATTAGCTGTTGTGTGCTAAATATTTGAAGGTTTTTATAAGTTTTGTTTATTTATTCAAAATCTGCCTGCATAGCGTCCCTGTTTTTAGATGTTCCACCCGACCAGCAATTTTGCATTTTGTAAATTCTCAAAATTTAAGATGAAAAATAGCTGCTGTTCTGTAATTTTTTGTATTTTTAACTGCTTCTTGGAAATTCAAGGATTATGAAGGAATTTGATTAAAAAAAAAAAATCCGTAGTTTGGCATGTCTCCATTTCATAATAATAATTTAGTTCCTGCGAATCTCAGACGAGATATAGTAGGCCTTAATAGTCTTGTCGAGGATAGTCCGTTTGTATTATCTCTCCACATTCCAGACTATGTTATTTTCTTGAGCGAAGCTATTTTTTCGCGACTTAAGGCCGTTTTTTTTCAGCCTAGAACTTGAACAAGAGGTAGACTTGAAGCTAGATGTCAAGTGAGAGCTCGTCGTCTTTCACTATCATTGCCATGGCATGGGATCGAATACTCGACATTTTCAAAGGGAACTCCTTACCACTAGGCTACGTGCCTCCATTTTGAGAACAAAGAACACTAAACTTCATTGAATAGATATTAAACGATCCCCAATGATCGCTGATTCCAGTGCAGATCCTATGGGGACAAGCTATTCGCACTAGATTTTTATGGATAAAAATATATTTGAGGTCAGTCTAAAAATTTACAACAGGTAGTCTCAGTTTATCGGAAAGTATTTTGGAAATATTTTGTGTTTTTGAGATCATCGTAATCTATTTGATCCACTAGTTCATCAAGTTTCATCGCTTTATTTTCAAGTACAGTTGGTAAGAATTCCAGTTGTACAAAATAGATTTTTCAGTGTTTTCTTGCTATTTCTTTTGTACATAATATGTTCTTATTAGCCTCAGTTTACCTCCTATGTTTGTCATCCAGCTCACGTTACCCAATATTGCCGAACTGGATGTTTGGTGAATGTGGGGGAATTTTGTTCAAACCTTATTCACCAAACAATGTGGGTGAATTTTGTTCAAACCTTATTCATCAAACCTTATTCATCAAACAATGTGGAGGAGTGTTATTCAAACTTTTTTTTCATCAAAAAAAGAAGGTTGCGATTGGAAACAATAAACTTGTTTCGTAGTTTCATTTTTACAAAAAGCTTTTTTTTCTGTCAAGAAAAACTAAAAATTATAGAATAATTTTCTGCAGATTATTAATTTTTATCATACTCGTCTTCTCAGGTGTTCACAAAAGTTGTATATGTGAAGAAAACAGTTCTAAGAAAAAAACTAGTTAATGAAAATTGTAAACAATTAAATAGTTTAGCCGTGATTTTTGAGCAAAGTCGAAGAGGAGTGTGAAAGTAGTATGCATATAGTGCGTTAGGATCGGGGGGGGGGGGGGGTTGTCATACATGGATGACCATTAGGTATAAATCATAATGGTCACCATGTATTAAATGATCAGCAATGGTCACCATGTAATAATCCTAATTGTCACCATGTATAATTTTATACCTAATAGTCCTCATGTAAAACTTCGGTATATTATTGAGTATTCCCACTGAACGTTGTGGTTACATGTTTGGTGCGGGAAAGGATTTGCCAAATCTTCGTTCTGAAACCAGCTGGAGTGTTTAACTGCGCTATAGACTGTTTGCTCAATTCTTCTTAAAACTTTGATTCAAACTCAAATTACATACAAATACATACAAAAGTATGCTAAAGACACTATCGCTTAAATGAAATTGTTTATATCCCAGATTAATTGAGTTCCAAAGCTGAACAAAATCTCGCACTTAAATACACACTAAACACGGAATAGCGGTAGGTCAAATTTTATGTACAGACAATTCTCATATTAAATAACTGAATTTTATTTACTATACAAAAGTTAATGTGGTGTTTTTTTGTGTTTTAATCTATTCGTCGATTTTTTGACCGTGGTTCTTCTACTTCAACTGCTTCATAATCGAAAAACGAATCGTTGAACAATGACGACTCGTCCTCATCGGAAGTATTGGCCTCCAGATCCGCGATATCCCCGCTATCAATATCACTGTCGTTGGTTTCTGCTGCCCGAATCAGACCGGGAGTTTGCCAACTGTTATCACTGTCGTTGGTTTCTGCTGCCCGAATCAGACCGGGAGTTTGCCAACTGCCCGAATCAGAGTCTGGAGTTTGCCAACTGCTATTGACCTGGTCTATCAGTTGTCGAAGCGAGCGATGTGGTTGTGTGTTCTCAACAGCAAAACTATCCTCAGAGTATTCATCATCAATTTCCGGATGGTCCCAATCAACGTTTTGAGTGTTAGCGAATTCTTCAGACACCCCATCTAGGAAATCGTCACAATCCCACGACACTGGCTGTTGACGATCTTCAAAAAACGGCATCCATTTTTCCAAATCGTCATTGTCAGTTGGGTCAGAATTAACAGCGGCTGTGTTGTCATCACTATCATCAAGGCCAATCACAGTTTGACCCACGATGTTTTTGTGACCGTAGGGAAGAGTCTGCTGACCATCATCGAGGATGTAGCGTTTGTCATCAAAAGCTGATAACGATGTTTTCGTCGAAGTCACTGTTTACAGATTGTGTGACTCGGATGCGATTCGACTGTTTTCAGTTTTGAATAACGAGCCAGAGGTCAAGGTGTCTCGATATCGCTGATGACTCAACATCTTCTGAGCAGCTTTGGATACACCTATTGCCGATAATTTTCTGCAGTCTAAAAATTTATTTATATGATTACTAATCAATTTTTTGATGATCACTAATGTGTGGTGGTAAAAAAACCAAATGCGATGTTTTTTTTAAGAGCTACATCATGTTAACTTGAAGGCCAGGTGCAACAAAAAAAATACATGAAGGCCAGGTGTGACCTTAAAAATTAGTCATCATTAAAAAAAAACAATCGACCAACACAAAAAAAAAAATCCCCGACAAAAAAATTTAAAAAAAAAATTTTTTTTTGCCGACAAAAAAAATTTTTTCAAAAAAATTTTCGCCCACAAAAAAAAAACCGCCCACAAAAAAAAAAATTTCAAAAAAAATTATACTTTTTCGCCTAAAAAGTTTTTTCCAAATATCTTTTTTTTTGATAAAATTACATATACAAATAAAAATTGCCTTCCGAAAAAAAAATCACAAAAAATCAAAATTTTTTGAAATTCGTGTTCACAAATAAGGCAAATAGAAATTAATTACCTCTGGACAAAATGGAATAAAGCTTGGGTTTGAGGGATATAAACTCGGTTATTATGTCTCCTGGAAACTCATCCTTGAATTTTAAAACAACCATTTTGTTTTTCGGGTCGTAGAGAGGGTGGTTCTTCTGGTAATTTGACAAGTCAAGTTCATTTAAAATATTCCTTTTTTCGGAAATTTCTCGGTATAAATCTTCACTTTTGACTTGGTACATGAGACTGTCTGTATCAGAATACAGTAGTTGACATTCAAAATTTGGTTTCATTATATCGTAATGAAATTTATACATGTGAAACTTTGCTAACTCAAGAACACTAGCTCCCACAATTGTTGGGACATCCCAATAGATTCTTGTTGGATTCGAAGTGAACGTTGCCAAGTTTTCTCCAAAAATTTTGTAGGATTTAAATTCGAATGCACTAATTTCTCGCAAAGCGGCATGATAATCTCTAACTATCCGAACAAGCATCCGTTTGCGCTTCACCTCGCATGTTTTCCCATAAGCACAATTGTTCAGTAGTTTGTACAAATCCTCCTCAAATTTATTTCTAGCTTGTTGTCGTTTAGAAGTGTTGAATGTGATGTATGGTTCTAACCATGCTTCTTGTTCAAAATTCAGCACACGGTGCACTTTTTTAACTTTAAGTCCCAACCTAACAAACAATTGTAATAGTTTGTAATGAATTGTATAGTTTGACTTGTCATGCAGCGTCTGCAGTAACTTTTTGGTCTTTCCAATTGAACGTCTTGCAGTGTCTTGATTTTTCATCTGCTCGAGTAAATTTTTTTGGTAGGGACTTGACCAATCCTGGGGTACACTTTCTTTAGTAGGAGCTGAAGGGTAATCTTGATGATCCTCATGCAGTTCTTCTGGGTACTCGAGATCAACTTCCAATATAAATCCAATCAAAGAGTCTTCAGTCATGTTGAGGATTAGGTTCACAATCACCTCGTCTTCTATATGCTCTATTAACTCAAAGTTACGCACCGGTAATTTCTCCCTCTGCATGACGCCGCCATAGAGGTTATTTGCATCGATCATAAACCCGTAGGTGCTAGGTTGATCTGGGTTGAAGTCGGGGCATTCTTTGTTGTTGGCTTTAAAAAAGCGACTATGGAACACGGATGCAGTACCACCTCGCATCATATTATCGACCATTTCGAGATGCCTGCGGTCTGATAAAAGCTGAACATTCGAGTCTTTGCAGATACGTTTGAAGCACTAAAATGGTGCGCGCAGTCCAGACCATAAGTTTGGTGACTAATTTGTCGAAATTCTTCAAAGACGCAAGCAAGAAGGAGTGTATCACACTTGAGATACAAGTTGTGATAATCCTCCGAGTTTTGACATTTGAACACTCTAAAAACTTTCCTTGCAAGTTCTAGATCCGCTTGTGAAACTGCAACTTTTCCTCCATTCAAAACATCGGACCAATTTTGCAAAGGAGGCAATTCTTTTTCTGCAAATTTTTCTCTTTTGGTCATGTACGAATAAGGGTAGAAACCTTTTTGTCATATCAGACACCGTTGCTTCTCCGTCTCGTTTGCAAAATACTTGTTCAAAATTGACATTTTTTCCGCTGGTAGATTATCAACCAATTTTCGCAGGGAAGAATTCAGAAACTTGCATGAGTCAATGAATCTGAGGTATTCAAAAACTTTTTGCTCGGGTCCGTTTTTCCTTTTTATAGTTTTAATTAGGACTCCAATGCTTAACGATATATATTTTTCGTCGGTGCTAGGTATAACACTCATTGTACTTGTTGGCTCGCATTCATACAATGCGAGACAAATGTGGTGAAGGTCATAGTTCTAGATGTTATGTCCAATGACTGGGGTGAAACTTACAGTTCGTCTTGCGAGGTTGCATTTTTCATGTGCCCATCCCAAAAATTTTCCAGAAAAATGGCGATGGTCAAGACATTTTTCGTGCTCATTGGTAAAATGTATACAGCAAATCCAACATGTTGATGTGTTTTCTTTGTTCAACGATTCTGGGCTTTCTAGAAATTGAGGAAACCGTCGCTTTTGATCATATATCTCTCTCGCTAATTGATGCAACTGATTGAGAAACTTTTTCATGCATTGATCAGAGCTGTCATAGTCAAAGAAGTAGGGCTGTGAATTTCCGTGTTCAATTACAGCCAATGAATACCCACAAGCTTCGTGTTTTTGTACAAATCGGGTAGATGATCGCGATGGATTATCAGGACAAGAATCAACAGGTTTCAGAAATGATTCAAAATCAAAATAAATCACAAGTGGTACAAACCACAAGGCCTGGAGGTTTTTGAACTCGTAACTGTTGGTGCCTTTTTCTGCTGAAGGCATGACTACTAGAGCAGGTTCATGATCCTTACTAAACTGGATGTGTTGCTCGTGAGTTTCATCACTCCAACTAATGTGAAAGCAGTTTCTACATAAACGTGCAATTGGGCGATACTTACACCCTTTGATTTCGCAGATGAACTTTAACAAATCGATTATAAGTACATAGTGATGCTTTGCAGGCTCATACAAGAGAAGCAGGTCCATGTCAAATATTTCAGTTGGGGTGCTGTTATCTTGGTTTGTTCGTTTTGATATATACATAGGCAACAAATCTCCCTTGTGGTACTGGAACACATTTACCCGCACGTCGTTAAGTTGTTCAAATTTTCCAATTGAAGCGAAACTCATGGGTGAATCAAAATTACCTTGGGCTTTGTGTGCACTTTCAGCAGTGTATGTATCAGGTTGTGTCCGCGCAGCTGCTGGGTTCGCTTTTCGTTGATCAGTTAGAAGTAGGTCAACACCATGCTTCAGACTATAAGCAGCGGTAAAGCAAAGTTCGAAGCAATTATTATCTTCGTGATTTCTAATGTTTATCAAATTCTGGGACATTCGAATTCGAAAAGGTAAGTCAATATAAGATGACCCACGGATTGGTGAAAACTTTGCAAGTTTAACAAAAACTTGAATTGTGTGTTGCAAAACCCAACCGCTTCCATAAGATGCAAAAGTCTCCAAAACTGCTTGCATTTTTTCGACCATTTCAAAAAACTCATCATCTTCTAATCCTAAGCTTATCACAGGTTTCATATCAGAGTTTGCATAAATGTCAATCCGCTCGTCGTGCTCAGTTTTACTAGAATCATTTATTACTTTAGGTTTTACCAAACCTAAATTAGCGCTGAACTGAACTTTTCTAGGTCCTTCTGCAACTCGATCGATTATGAGACTTTGAATTTCATCTTTTTTCTCTTGCATAAACTGCAAAAGGTCAATCGGCTGATTTTCATCAATGGGTTGGTTTCCGCCAATCACATACGTTTCAAGAACACCCAAAAAAGCAGACTCACTTTTTTGAAGATTGGTGCCGTTGATTTCGTCTTCATCGACAGCATGCACATCACCGAGAGCAGCATTAGCAGCGGCACTTGTAGTGGCTAAATCTGCAGAGGCAGCTCTCATAACAGGAAGACCATGGGTTGCTAGTAAATGAGCTGATAAGTTATTGGGCAAATGAAATCCCAAATGACTATAATCACAAACACCTCCAAGTTGACCATGAGTGTGAAGAATATGTTTTTGTAAATTTGAAAGCATTTGAGCCGTGAATGAACACTCATTGCATCGATAAACAATAAGTCCTTTTTCAACAAAATGTTTGTCACGCTCATGGCGACTTCTATTGCTCTTATTTGCATATTTCAGTGGACAAAAATTGCATTTGAACTTTTTTTGAAGTAAGTTAAGCTATTGATTTTAAGGAAGAAAAAGAATCAAGTGATCTCAAATTACACTCAGAAACAACAGTAAATGGGAAGCATTGCTACCAATTGCAGAGAAAACGAATTGTGTTTTGCGCGCGTAATTTTTAATTTGAATTAAAGTTCCCGCCAAAATTTGAAATAGATTTGAATTTCCCGCCATAACTGTTTTGGGCTAAATTGTAATCCAAAATGAGTTTAGAGCCAAGAGAGAAAAGTTTTAATTTTATATTTTATCAATTCTTCGATCAAGTTGAGCATGTCACAACACATGATAGATCCTAAATATCCCAGTTGTCATGGGGACAGAATGTCATGGGGACAGTTGTCATATGTTTTTCAACTAAAAAACATTAAAAAAATATTTATTTTTATCAAAAAGTTGGTTTTAAACATCTTTTATACTATGTTTCATTATGTTTAATTTGTATGATAACTATTTGAATTAACATATGACAACATAAGTTTTCATCAAAAATTATTTTTTTACAGTTTTTTTTTTGACGTTAATTATCTTTTTTCAAAAAACGAAAGATCACTAATGTAAAAAAAACTTCAATGTTAATATGTTAAATCCTATTTGTGGAAAAATGAAAGTTTTACGGATTTTTTTTTGTTTTTAATTGAAAAAAAAAAAGTCAATTTATTAAAAATAAATGATTTTTTTAACTTCAATTTTTAAAGGCTTTTCAAATAAATTTTTAATCAGAACCCAATCGTGTGATAATTAATGAACAAATACAAGATACAAACTCAAACTCAATTTTAAAGTTAAATTATTATACACAATAAATACAAACAAAAATCAATAAAACTCAACCTCAGTTTCAAAGTTATATAAGGTCCAAATACTCCTGCGCTTTCTCTAGTGTTGTTAACTTCCTTTTTTTCTTTGGCGCTAGACAGAGAGAAGGGGTTAAGTTTTCCATGTGGTTGCTCACAGTAGCCACAGGGGTACGCTTTGGAGTTGAGCAACCCGGTTCGTCAAGCCATGGTTACACTACAGGGGAAGGATCAGCTTTCGGGGTAACTACTGATGGTGATTCACTCTGTTCCATTCCCCACAAACGATCAAAAAATTCAGTTTCTTCAAAGTATTCTAACTGGTTTTCACACATCGGAGTAACATCACAATCGTATTTATACAAAATTTTTTTTACTGGTTTTGATAAAGTTGAAATATCAACCTGAAGAGCAGGAGGCTCGTCAGGATCCGTATATTTACCAGAATTTGTAAGATAACTCAAATACTTTATATTCAGTTCTTCGTCTTTCATTGAATCTTTTAAGGAAAGTTTACTGAATAAATGTAAAAAATTTTTGGGAATCATAACGTGATAAGTACAAGTCCACTCATCAGAATTGAAACTTTTTTCTTCGTTAATTATTGCTACAAAATTACCGTGAACGGTTTCATAAAAAATGGTTCTTTCGTGATTGGAATATCCGGCAATAATATAACAAGACATCTTTGAAGAAAAGTTGGAAGAAAATGACAAACGTAACGCGGAGAGAAATGAAACTGAAATGAATTGTGAAAACGCCTCAAGAGATTAAAATAGGGATTGGTTCTTCTAAAATTAGAAATTTCAAGACATCCTATGTAGTTTTTAATCAATTTATTAAGGGACGGCGTGTAAAATATTTATGTTACCTTGCGTAGTATTCTATGTTTATCTAAATTGCATTCAAACAAATAGCTTGTATCAAAAATAACGTTTAAACATTGTGACCTTTAACACCCATTAAAATTCTTATCAGTTGTACATGCACAAAATACTTATCCGTTTGAACTAAATTGCAATCCAATATCTTTGCGATATAAAGTACATGTGTATATAAATTAAAATAGATACAACGCTTTCTTTTGCAGACATATACAATCAATCGGAACCATTCATTTCTTTCTATTCAATTTTGAATCAAGTTACTTTGAAAATTTACTCGTTACAATGAATAAAACCAAAACAAGCACCACAGCAAATGCAGATAAAGATTTTAGCGATTGCTATTTCGATATTTCGGAAAACAGTAAAAGACTAGTGCGTGCTACATTGAAAACATATGACCAAACTGGAACTTATGTATTCCTGAAAGTTTTCAAAAAAGCAACTGAAGGCGCTGAATTTGAATGTGTACAAAGACTTTCCTCAAGCAGCGAAGAATTTTCAAAATTACTAAAGTCTGAAAATCAATCCGAGCGCAAACAAGTGAAATTTCTGATACTGTTGAAAACAAAGACAAACCACAATCTAACTGTAAACGAGCCAGGAAATCTCAACTTTCCTCAAACACAAACGATTTCAAGCACGACTAGAATTAATTTTCCTCTACAAAATGGCAGAAACTATGTTCGAAGTTGTGTTACCTGATTATTTCAAAAAATTTCAACCAAATTTTAAATTTGTTACCACTGAAAAAATTCCTAATTTATCTACTTTAAAAAATTATGCTTTTGGAAGCCACTTCAAATCTGAATATTGCCCTTTTTCAGTCGAGAATGAAAAAAAAATTCATTACCATATATTGATTCAAGTAGATTCAGATGAACAATTAAACCAATTTTTTCCTTCCCAAAAATGTTTCAGTGTTCCTTGTTTTTTCACTTGCTTCAAATACTTAGTTTCTCCTGCTAAAGATGTCAAAGGAAACGGTGAGTTTTTTGACAAGCTTAAACTAGCTCTCACCTATTCAGCACAACCTGTTGCAGCCAATCTCGATTTGTTAGATTTCACTGCAATCAAAAAACGTTTACCCAATTTATTGCTTTCTGCAACATCATCTAACAAACAAAATTCACCAAATCAAAACGTTTGCAAGAAATCTCCGGCCGTTGGGGGACAGAAACGAATTGATAATACAGTTACGCCTGCTGCATCGTCGACGTCAAACAAATCCGTAAGAATTTCGACTTCAGTTTCAAAGAAACATGCAGAAAGCAGACATGTTCAAACAGATGAGATGAATACAGAAACTTTGAAAAGATTTGAAAGTTTAATTAATGGACCCCATTCTGCCGCTTTTTGCAAAATAATGGATATTTTGACAAGTGGATATAGAAAACTTGATGTAGATACTGATGTGCTATTTGTGAAATTTATTATTGAAGAGAAAGTTAAGTTTTAATTGATATTTTTCATTATTCCCTTTTTATTATATTGAGTTCAGTAAACGTGATTTCAACTTTCGATTTAAAACTCATTCATGAAATTTTTATAGACATAAAATCACAATATCCAGACAAATCAGTCAGATTTCAGTATTTTTTAGCCACTTGTTTGTATTTGGATGCTGATATTAATTTGGATTTTGTTTTGAAAAACAGACCATATGGTGGTTTAATTGGAATAGACAATTCGTCGCTCGACAAACCTTTGAAACATTTCAAATTTCTTAGAATACATGCTATATTGCATGACGCAGCGGGATATTTGCAAGAAAAAAATCATACCGGTCCTGGGTACACATATGTTTTGCCTTGTCCAATAAAAAGATGTTACCTGGGTCACGTGACAGGTATTGCGTTTTGCTTATTTCTTAAAGCATTCAAACCAAAGTTATTTCGTTTGTTGGAATGTTGAGTGAAAGTACACATATGTTTTGCCTTGTTCAATAAAAAGATGTTACCTGGGTCACGTGACAGGTATTGAGTTTTGCTTATTTCTTAAAGCATTCAAACCAAAGTTATTTCGTTTGTTGGAATGTTGAGTGAAAGTCATGTTAACCCAAAGAAAGAAAACTAAAAAATTATTTTTCAACCATCTCATTATTTTAGATATTGAAGGATTTAAATGTGGCAAGAATTCTTTGATCATAAAGGAAATTTCCGTTTGCTCTGCTAATACAATTGATACAATTCATTTTCTGCCACCAGTCCAATTCAACAATTTATCAAAAGAAGAGAAAAAAGCGTACAATTGGGTATCTAAATTTCTACACGGGCTTCGTTGGGACGAAGGTGAATACCCTTACTCATACTTGGATCAAATTTTTGACAGCATTCGTTTGAGGAACCCAAATTCCCATTTTTTTGCTAAAGGTACACAAAAATCTGTTTTTTTAGCTGAATACTTGAAATTACCCGTGACAAATTTGGAAGATTTTGGCTGCCCAAAGATTGAACAGCTATTGGGTCAAGAAAAACATATTTGCAAACGACATTCTCATTTACTTCCCTCACATCAATTATTAAAGCATTGTACCCGTAGAAAATCCAAAGTTTTTTTCGATTGGTTACAAAAAGAACTGTCCAATGATGCAAACAACCTTATCTCCAAATTTGGTGGTTTACGCTTCAATGACTAATCAGAGTCCTGAAAACAATTTAACACCAAGAATTAAAGTTACTCTTACGCAGAAAGGCATATTAGATTGTCGGGGAAAACCTCTCCTGCAAAAACTCGAACAAATTACACTGAACGATATCGAAATCGACAATTTACGGCAATTTTTTACAGTTCTTGACTACTTTCACCTCAGCTGGGAGAGAGAGATTTTGAAAGTAGTCAAGAAAGTAGTCAAGAACTGTAAAAAACTTTAGTCAAGGGCTGCAACCTCAGCTGGGAGAGAGAGAAGACAAATCCTTTGCATGACCATCAGCTTCCAGCTGAATTGAAAGAATTAGTCAAAACTAATAACGTTGAGGAAATACATTTAGTTCAAGCCACTATCAGAGTTGCTGCTCATTTTGTTGTAAAGTTCAAATCTAATTGTAACCATGACATATTCACAAAATATGAGTTTTACTTCATTGAACGAGGAGTTGATTTGCCTGTTGAGCCGAAATGACAAATCACATATATATACCAAGTTTTGTGAATCATAATAAATATATTTATTGATTGTCTTCATTTTTTTTTCATCTTGTGTGATTACTAGTTGCTAACATGTCGTGTTTGAAAATTCAAAATTTTTGCCAAAAGAAAACACACAAAATGTGAGTTTAACAGGTGAGAATTTACCAAAAGAGTTATTAGACGAAATCAGTACCGGAAACGTAGAAAAAATTGTTCGGATACTTCTGACAGACAAAAACATAGCAAGATATATAATAAAATACAAACCAAACGGCAATAGATCAGAGAGAAAAAAAGGCGATTGGTATGCAGTTGTAACTATCAACCTTGATACAAATAAGCAAAAAAAAGTCTTGAAGAAACCACCACTGTCGAGAACAATGATTGCGACTTTGTAGACATTGGTGGTGCCAAACAGTTTTTATCTCACGAAAACAGATCTTGGAAATTTTGTAATTCTGTTTCTCTTCCGTCTGTAGAAGTTGTCTTTTTCACACAAGTTTGTTTCATTTTTATTTTGCTCTCTTTATCTATTTCAAAATTGTCTTTTTACAATCTTAGTTGTGACGAGACTGCCATTTGGCTTTCAATACTATCCAGTACAGTTGGTTACATGTTACCCAATCCCAAGTTATAATAATGAATAAGATCATTTCAACAAAAGATCGTCTGTTTATGTCCGTTTCAGGTCCCTCGGGATCTGGCAAAACTGATTTAATTTTTCAAATGTTTCTCAAAGGTACATTCTATCCATCATATAACAAGATATTTTATTTTTATCTTCACGATCAACCCAAATACCGTTCCTTTGTTTCTCACAACAAATTTGATATTGAATTTATAAAATTGTCCAGCTTTGAAATTGTTAATAACTTACGGGATTGTATGATTGTCTTTGATGATACATGTGAAGAAGTTTTTAATGAAAAAGATTTTGTTAAATTAGCTACAGCAGGCCGACATAAAAATGTTCTTGTTATTTATGTCAAGCACAATTTATTTCAGCAAAGTAAGCAATCACGTACAATAGATTTGAATACAACTCACTTAATTTTGTTCAAATCACCTCGAGACATTCAACAAATTGATTATTTAGGCAGACAGTTGAATAATGCAAAATTCCTCCGTCATGCGTATCAGTTGGCAACGAAAGAAGATTTCGGTCATCTGTTGATAGACTTGGATCCCAAAAGTTCAGAATGTCTTCGTTATTCGTCAAACATAGTTCCACCATCACCAAACATTTTCTATTTACCATCCTCAAAAGCAGTTATCACATCTCTTGAAAATGAAAGAGAAAGAATTATGTATATTGAAGCAAATGCTCAATAGTCGCCATTGTAGATCAATTTTGACAGGAGCTGATTCAAATTTTATTAGATTTCTTTGCGATTGTTTTGTGAATGTTTTTCTGGGACATGTTCCAGCTAACAAAAGTTTCATCGAGAGTAAGAAAATATCATTTGGAAAAATTGTTGACCCTAAGTTTAAAATCCGAGAAAAACGAAAAGTTTTGGCAAACAATATTTCACTGGTTAAATCAATCGGAGAATCGTGTTACATTTACCTAAAAAACTAGAACCTCAGGCATGTATGCTGAAGAATTCATCCTCATTCCTCGAAAAACATATGCTCCAGATGAAAAAACTGCACCACAATCTCAAATCCTTCATAATCCATTAATTAACGACAAATCATCTCAACTCAATTACATACAACGATTTCGAGAACGAAATATCAACCGTGACTCTCCACCACCATTAAACCCAACATCTCCTATTCCTTTAACCCCTAATAATGTAGTACCAAATCTTCGAAAAAGAAATTTATCTGCACTTACTAATTTCAGTGATGATGGTGATGATGAAGCACAAAAAAATTTTGAATCACACAATTCACTGCAGCAGACAAGCTCAAAGAGAACAGAAAAAAACGATGAACAAAGTAATGGAAAAACCAGCTGAAGTGTTTCGACAGGTTATGGAATCCATTCAAGAGCTATTGGAAGCTAATACATTGGAAAGGGCAAACATCGTGCTACAGCAGTTGTTCAAAATTGAATCCTTGACTTTAGACGTTGACGGATATGTTTTAATTCAAGGAAAACCAACACTCGTTAAAATTGAATCTTTTTTGTACGATACACAGCAAAACACAAAAAAACTTGAGGTTGTTTTTTATCCACAAATTTTGAAAGAACTGAATCTTGATCCTAGCTTAGTGTCCAACACTTATGCCAAACAGATTCTCCGCTCGCTTAAGTACAATCAATATCGGTACAGTTGCGCACAGAAACTGGAAAACTGCCCTTTGCAGGAACTGGTAAAGTTGTGTTGACTCTAAAATTCAAGCGCTTTGATTGAAAACCAATGGAACAATATTATGCAAAGCAAGCTTTACTTCCTCATTTCTCTGGACACTACCGACAACGCGGCAGTGGATTTGGCGCTTTGGCTGCTGGTATTGGTCGTGTTGCTATACCGTTTGCACGACGGGTTATTCTACCGGCTGCGAAAAAACTGGGCAGAGAACTTTGATCAGTGGAGCGCCAGAACTGATTGATGTCGCTATGAAAAAGAAGTCTCCTAAACAAGCATTGAAAAACACTGTCACAAAAACTGCAAGAAAACAACTCGGTGGTGGTAGACGTCGTCGTCGAAAGACACCAATGAATGGATTACGAAGAAGAAGGTCAGTAGGGGCTCGAAAAAGAAAAACAACCATTCGAAGAAAAACCAGACCAGTGAGAAGTCGAGCAGATTTTTTCTCGAACATAAAAAATGATCGCTAATTTGTTACCCAATTAAGCTACCCATAGCTCTCTGGATTTGTTTGAAAAACTACCTCTTTTGATTACTTTTGAAAACGCTTTTGATCAAAAAATTGGACCTGTCTATTCACCCAATGGACCAATGCTTGAATTTGAAATCACCGGTGACCGTAATAATTTTGTTGATCTGCAAAAAATTTATTTGGAAATACGATGCAAAGTAACGCAATCAAATGGAGCTGATCTGCGATACGACAACACTGATCCTACTGTATCTGATTCACCGTTCCTCGTAAACAACTCCCTGTATTCCCTTTTCTCTGACTGTACCCTCTCTGCTAATGGACTCAAAATCTCAAATGCCAATAGTAATTTTGCGCATAAAAGCTTTATTGGAACAGAATTTTCTAACAGCAAAGGAGCCAAGGACTCATGGCTTAAGTGTCAAGGATATCGTTTGAAAACAATCCCGCTGCAATGGATGCAGCTGATTTCACATCTCAACGAGAACTGGTCCGTGAATCGAGGGAAATTTGGTTCTATGGACCCGCTGGAGTTGATTTTTCCACATGTGACAAGCATTTGTTGAGCGGTGTTACCCTCAGACTTTCCTACAGACGTTCTCATGAAGACTTTCTCATTATATCGAAAGATGCTGCCAAGCATTACAAGCTGCAAATACTCGAAGCGAACCTCTATGTTAGAAAAATGACTGTGACCGACCATGTGCTCTCTGCCATTGAATCAATTTTGCTCAAAACTCCTGCGAACTACCCATATCAAGAAGAAATTTCAAAAAAATTTCTTGCAACAGCTGGTCAGCGCAGCTGGCAACAGGAAGATATTTTTGCTCGTGAACCGGTGAGACAAACTATCATAGCATTGAACACAAATAATGCATTTCTAGGAACAAACCGAACGAATCCTTTTCATTATCAAAAATTTGGATTGGAGTAAGTTACTTTGAGATGAATGGTTTACCAATAGCAAGTACACCAATCAGTACACAAGATCATAAACGTCTCTTCTTCAACACACTATCAGCGCTGGGTTTGTTGCACTGCGGTCTGGGAATCACTCTGGATAACTACCAACAGCACTTTATTATGTGTTTTGATCTCACTAGCACACAGCAGGCAGCTCATGACTTCTTGCATCCAGAATTTACTAACTGCTCAGTTTCACTCGATCTTCAATTCTCAAACGCTTTGACAGCAAACCTGGAAATTTTTGTTTGGGGTATACGCTCATCCAATGTATTTATTACCTCCGACCGCAAAGTTACAAAGAACGTCCTTCCCATTTCGACAGTCTGAAAATGGTTGAAATCCAGTTGCAGGACCTCATTCAGAATTGTAAACATCTGAAATATAAGTTTTTTGGAGTATTTGCAGCCAACAATTTTCAACCTCACATCCCAAACAATATCTTTATGATTGTGAACACTTCAAAATCAGATTATCCGGGGACACATTGGATTGTGATATGCAACAGAAGAAATGTTTTATACTTCGCTGATTCTCTCCTTCTTCCTCTTTGGCAGTACACCAATCTGTATAAACGATTGAACGAGAATTTTCATCAGGTGACTGAATTGATGACAAACTTTCTCATGCAAGACTCAAACTCTACCATGTGCGGTTCTTTTTGTATTTATATTGCACATTTGATTTTTGATAAAAACTTTAATGGTGATGCTTCTGATTTTGTTTACATAACTGATCAAGTTTTGAAACGTTTCCTAACTCACATGCTTACCCATTAACTAATCATTTAATATGGTTGATTTATACATTTTACAATTTAATTTTGAACAATACATTCTTTTAGTAATTGAAATTTTACCCAATTCTCAACTGAATAGCAGTAATTTGAGAAGTTAAGCTTTTTTTATCAAAGTGAGAAAAAAAGTACAAAATCGATCTATAGGGGATATCACCATACCAGCTACTGTTGCCTCCTTTCAGTACAATTTCCGGACGGGTTTCGAAACGCCGCCTTTCGGCTGAGAGTCGAGCGCCATGCGTTTTCCTCAACTCGGACCCCAAGAAATTTTGTTCCACTTCAATTTTATAGTAACAAGTTAGGTACAAGTCTTAGAAATGGTTGCAGCAAAATTAATGGGCACTTTTGGCTTTCTTCAGTGTTCTCGTTTTTCAAGATCTTTAGCCACTTCAACTTAATAGCTCTTTCAACCTTTCTATAAAATCAAAGCTTTTGTCATAGATTTCAGACGTTTATTTTTCAGTCTCCTGTAAACACGGAAAATGGAATTGTCGAAAGTTTCAAGCCAATTTCATTATTTTAGAGTTTTCAGTGTTTCGTAATTTTTCCTTATTTTTTTAGCTTCATTTGGCTTAAAGTAATTTTTCATTCTTATTTTGGTCAAATTGATTATTAATTTTTGCCTAAATAGAGGTGGCGGCCACCGCAATTGACGAATTTTCCTCTCTTCGAGATTCAGTAATAAAACATGCATTTTTGAAGGAAATAGGTCACCGCAGGCAACAGTTAAGCTACGCTGCCAAAATCTTGTGCTTTCCTATATACCATATAGATTGGTCGCATATAATAGGTATATAACGTCATTTTACATGTAAACAAACCAATACCCCCAAACTTTAGAAGGGATAACATGCACCGACCAAAACTTAATCCATTCCTGTTTCCACAACGTTCAGTGAGAAAACTCAATAATATACCGAAGGTTTATATGAGGACTATTAGGTATAAAATTATACAAGGTGACAATTAGGATTATTACATAGTGACCATTGGGTATAAAATTATACATGGTGACAATTAGGATTATTACATAGTGACCATTGCTGATCATTTAATACATGGTGACCATTATGATTTATACCTAATGGTCATCCATGTATGACAACCCCCCCCCCCCCGATCCTAACGCACTATATGCATACTGCTTGTGAAAGAAAAAATGTATTCTGCTAAACGCAAATATGGGAGCCATTTAATTTCAAACTAAACGGGGCAAAAGCTGACAAAGCTATAGGATTGCAGCCAATTTTAATCCACAAGAATTTTCTGTTGCAAGTTATGTCTGTTTTATTGTTCCGACTTTCGATACGGTGGCAAAATATTCTCCCTGCTAGCTTTTTTTGATTGGAAGCAAAACTAAACATTCAGCGAAAAAATAGAACCTACTAGTGAGTACTAAACGTATATAAGTTAAAATAAACATATAAATAGTTAGAGGCCTAACCCGAAGGTTATTTCTTTAAAGTTATTTACAATATGGCCGAGATTTGAACCCGCAATTATAATCGCAATCAAATTGAGAAATTTAGTTTTTTTTCAGTCGTGAAATGACCTATTTTGAAATCAATAAAACCTCAAGAGAAAATTTTCGCCATCAAACTGGAGTTTTGCACAACGGTCATGTTTTGCATTCAATACATTTCTATATGTTTTTGCGCTAGGTGGAAATCCAAAAAAAAGTTTTCTTTGTCACTTTTATTAAAACAAATTTGTTTGCTGTATTTTGAAATTTTTGTTAAAACTCAGTGAGCTCGGTCATATACAAACTCATTAAGTTTTTGCACTTTGAGAAAGTTCTTAAGAGGCAGGTTTGGAGGCTTTTATGAGATGTTATCAAGAAAAGTGTCTAATGGTGGCAGTCTTGTTGCGTACCATGCGTCCATCTAGTGCGTACGTTAACCTATCTAACCCCATAAGGTTTTACTGTTTTTCCTGGACATGTTCAATATTTTCACCCTCAATAAAAAATATCGATTTTTCAACAGCTAAAGACTTATTTTCAGCTAGATACAAAACGTCGAGAATTTTTTGTGCATTTTTTTTCTGGAGAGAAATTTCCAAACGACTGCTTCAAAACTTACCATAGTTTTGAAGCTATTGTAAGCTTGTCTACTCACCTTGTTAACTCGAAATTTGACCAAAAATCATAAAACTCAAACAAGTATTTCACAATTTTTTATTTTTGTTCGAATCACGACTGAAAAGAATCTAATATGATGTATCCTTCGACCCATCCTGATGAACATTTGTGGTACCTGGTTTAAAAATACGAGGTACAAGTACAATTTATGTTGAGACATTTGTAAATCCCCTGTAACGAATCAAGGTACAATTAAAATTTATGTTGAGACATTTGTAAATCCCCTGTAACGAACAAAAGCATCAAAACTACCTAAAAAGTTTTATATTAATAATTAAACATAAATTTTTACGTTTGTGTTCAGAAACAACCTAATTCAGTTTTTACCATTTGAAACAAAAAAAGAATTTTGTCGAATATCTGCATTTTTTGGAATTGGTTGCACCTTTGAATCTTGCAAGTGCTAAGTTGCCTTGTTTATCTTAACGAATTGTGAGACCTGAATTCATGTGTCTGAGCAGTTAAAGTGCGTGTCTGCGAACCAATCGAATGTTGGTTGCAAACCCACCATGACTTTCTTTCTTAGCTATAGTGAGCCGAGATTAAGAAAATTTCTTAATAGAAACTAAATTTAAACAAATTACCCGGGTTGACTTCCATACACTAAAACTGCTTGTCATACAATTCAATACAAAAATGTTTGTAACACACTTTCATTCACGGAGTGTATAGAAAAGACCTTTCTCATAAAACTTCTATATATGAGTGTTGTATAATAAGCAATTTTAACCTTACTGCGAAATATAAAATCTAAACTTCAGGATTTGCTGAAATTATCTGAAATAGAAAATCCATTTTTTCTCATCTCTTAGTCGCAAAATCACTTCCGAAAAAAACGTTTTCGTGAGTTTTTTTTTGAATAAAATATGTCGCATGCATTTTTTTTGTCTAAAAAGTGGCAAAATTCATGGTTTTGATTTATTGTCAACGGCTGGTTCTTGATACATTCATTAGAAGGTCATAGACTGCTTAAGCCATACGATGCATCAAAACTATCCCTTTAACATCAAAGCTTCAATTAAGGACGCTAAAATAGTCTCAAAGGCCGCTAGTTTTTTTGTTTGAAAACAAAAATTAACATTCCAGAATAGAAAATTGAATTTTCTCGGCAAAACATTTTTCTCAATTTTCGTCGCAAAATGACTTTCATGCTCAAATAACGATTTTTTGAAAAAAAATGTATTGCTTGCAAATTTTTTTTATTTTCTCTTTTTCAGGCTTATTTTTTCATACTAAGAAAAACAAAAATGACTCAGGATTTTTGTGTGAGTCCAAACCTGAAGCGTTTAATCCTTTCATTTTGTAATATTTACTTCAAATTGCTAAATACGTCAGGCCACGATTTTGGACGAGTAAAACGTTGGACAGAAAATTTTCTAATCAATTGCAAAAGTTCAAGGTTTGTATTCATAGTTCAAATGCAAGTATCTGTGAGATTTTTTCCCTTCAACCAATGGATTTTCTTGTGCTGAAAAACCCTTGGTTTTTGTGTTTTCAAACAAAACACAAAATATTTAGCAAAACTCGAAAAACTAAATATTTTTGATTTATAGAAAATTGCTTGTCATATAAATGAAAAAATGAGTGTTGTAGTGATTTCTTACAATTTTGTACGTATGGAATTGTACGAAGTTGTATGATAAAAAACCCATATATGAAAATTGTATGAAAGTTGCAGCATTTTGGGTCAACCCGGGTAAAAAGAACTTCTGGTGAAACTGGTATTAATAATGAAATCAGTAGGTACGGGCGACTATCTATGTAAAATCAACTATAATAGTTGTTTTAAAAGGTACGTTTTTCTGAGTGCAGTTAAGTTAACACGTTTGAAATGCCTTGTATTTCCGTCAACTCGAAGTAATTGAGAAATTATTTTGACACGCGCTGTCTGCCATTGGCTTTGAATTGAGAGACAGTTCTACAAAATGTGCTGCAGCTGCGATCGAAGAATGTTTTGATTGGCATCTATTCTTAAATAGAGCAACGCCTGTTTTACATGGTATTACTGAAGAGTTGGAAATATCGGTTGCTCGTATTTAAACAAAAAATGCCTCTAGACAAAAAGTTACCAAAGCTTTGTCAATCGGAAACTAGTTTATAAGTCGCATCATCGAAAAAAAATCTTTCTCTGATTAAAAAAAAAGTTTGTTTTTCCAGAACGTTGGATAGCAATAACAGTTTGTTGCTTTGCGACATATAGAAAAGTTACTTTTTAGTTGTAAATTTATTTCGCGAAGATTCTAAATCAGAGCTTCATTACAATCACAAGAAAGGGAAAATCTCAGATAAAGCTT
Source organism: Symsagittifera roscoffensis (assembly GCF_963678635.1). Classification (NCBI taxonomy): domain Eukaryota; kingdom Metazoa; phylum Xenacoelomorpha; order Acoela; family Convolutidae; genus Symsagittifera; species Symsagittifera roscoffensis. Next base: position 7,853,903 of record NC_087071.1, read on the forward strand.
GGGTTTAGATTTTAAAATATTTAAAACATAATTTATTTCAATGTTCATATTTTCAAAAGATGGAAACAATTGCCATGTGAAACATTACATATGTTGCACAAATATTGAGTCTTAGGACTTCGACTGATACAAAAAGTGAAAAGGTTGTCGATCAGAAAATGGAACAAGACTGCTCGTATCAGGGCGAAGCCCTGAATGTTCCGACTGCCTTTTAAGGTTTATTGAGCAGCAGTAATACATAAAAAAAGTAAATGAAATAAAATAAAATGAATTTTTTTTTAAATTTGATTTTTCTTAATGAAAATCATCTCCCCACATGCCTTATAAAGTACAAAAAGATAGATTTCGTTCCTTGTAACAAATCAGTTCTGGCAAATAAGCTTCGTTCAACCAATTTGGAACGATTTATAAGACGGAGTAAATCTCCGCTTACGCGTTAATAGCGCGAATTATATTGCGCGTTTATTGTCCCAAATTGGTCAAAATGGCCAAAATGGCAATCTTTTAACCCTCATAACTTTACGAAAAATGATCACAGGTGAAATATCTTGTCAAATTTAAGCTCAGGACAACAAAACATTTTGAATGATATATAACAAAATTCCGTCAAAAATGGCTAGTTAAAAAGTCGAAATTTGTCTGAAGAAAAAAAAAAACCCACCCCGAGCACAAATATTCCGTTATCTTCGTATCGAAAGTCGGAACAAAAATTGTCCATGTTCAAGCTTTTCTAAAGTTTCTGAATACAAAAAAAAAACAAGAGTGCTCGTATCAGGGCGAAGCCCTGAATGTTCCGACTGCCTTTTAAGGTTTATGGAGCAGTAATAACATAAAGATCATTAACAAATTAAACGTAAAAAAATGAAAAAAAAAATTCCAAAATCTCCCCACACGCCATATAAACTACAAAAGAATAGATTTTGCTCCTTGTAACAAATCAATTATGGCAAATAAGCTTCTTTCAACCAATTTGGAGCGATTTCTAGGACGGATTAAATCTCCGCTTACGCGTTAATCGTTTTCCAAATTAGCCAAAATGGCAATCTTTAACCCCCCATAACTTTACGAAAAATGATCACAGGTGAAATATCTTTTCAAATTTAAGCTCAGGAGAACAATACCTTTTGAATGATATAAAAAAATTCCGTCGAAAATGGCTAGTTAAAAATTCGAAATTTGTCTGAAGAAAGAAAAAAACCCACCCGAGCACAAAAGTTCCGTTACTTTTGTATCGAAATTCAGAACAGTAATCAGATTTAAATACTTAAGAGAAAGTATTCTTTTTTTTATGCCAAAATTATCCATTTTTTAAAAATTTTAATCCATTGAAAATGAATCATAATTTTAAAGTTTTTATGCCAATAAAAATCAACATAATTGATTATAATCAGCTATAATGGTTATTCTTGAGAGGTTATTCATGAACTTCACATGTTTTTTTTGCAAAGATTTCTCATTTCCTGCCTAGTGCAGTTGCTACGTATACGTTTCATAAAACGTTCTATTTCACATTAAAATTTAGATATTTTTTTCTCTTCTTTTTCAATTCATCTCAGCTTAACACTTTATTTCGCAGGGGGAGGGGTAAAGTTTGAACGATAGTAAGGGGTAAAAATAATTGGTTGTAATCAATTATAATGGATTATTATGTTTTCAAAAGTAATCGAAAATAATGGCAATATAATCAACTTCGTGGTTTGAATTTTCCATCTTTCATGGATTTAAATGAACTATTTTCCTCTCGGGAATCCATTATAATCGATTAGAAACCATGGTTGCTCGGTGCGGGTTAAGAAATGGACTTGACGTCAAGGATGATGAAATATTCAAGAATCTAGCTGCTGTGCGATGCAATATCAACACTAGGGCCAAAAGATACACATCTGGATTCTCGCAAATAAAATTAACAACACTGAACTTAATATAATCTCAGCCATTGATAAAGTGATATTCGGGATGTATTAATTATGAATAAATAAGATCGTAAGGCTCTTTTACTTTTTCCCCCTACCGGCAATTTTTTACAGGTAAATTTGGTGTTCTTATTGTCCGATTGTAAGGAAAACTTACATACGAACTAACGAGGCCACGACAAACATATTCGGTCGTCATACTCATCCTCGTAAAAACATTCGTTACACTAATATATTGAAGCTCGTGTGAGTTGGAGGGGGGGGGGGGGGTGGGGTTAAGGAAAAAGAGCCAGATCGTATGCTGGTTGAATCAGTTTTTACACCATAACACCTTACACCATAAATGGACGCCCATAAATTTCAATCTCGCAAATATGAGCATTGGGAGCTCCATGTACACCGTCTAAAAAGCACTCGTTTATACAGTAATGGATTTATGGGTTCGGGCGATTGGTGTGGACGCGATATGATGCGTGAACAAGAAACACTTTATATAATGTACCATTCGATGATTCTGCCATGTCTACAACTAACAGAACGGCATTCATGTCTTATTTCACAGCATAAGAGAAAGGTAATAAGAAACCAAATTTAAAAGACCTCCTTTTTTCTGGTGGGTTTGCTTGTAAAAGTAGCTTTTTTTACGAATTATTTAAGAAATATAAACGAGTGCCTAGATAAATTCTGGATCCAGGGAAGCCACAAGGTAACACTTTCCAGCCTCCCTTTCCAATCAGGTCGAATGGAGATAGAGTAAAACAGGGGGACCCGTCTCCATAGCCAATAACTGGACCACATATCTCAATTTCCAGTCCAGCTGGGTTAAAATCTGAAAAAACCTCATCAACTGGACTATCTAATCTAGAGTAACGGTAGTCAAGAACTGTGGCTAGGTGCGATATAGGCAATAAGGCTCTTCTAAGGGTGCTAGATTTTATTCCAATTTTGTCTCCCAATTCAATAGAATTGATCATTAAAATTTAAATTAATAATTTCGTTTGCTGAATTTCAGTTTCAATTGAATAAAATCTAGCACCCTTATAATAGCCTAACCCCTACAGCACCGAACCACCAATCATGATTTCCTCACAACAACCTTTCTTTTTTTCATAAAAGCATTCTCGAAATAAATAATGAAGTATTTTTAATGCCAATCTCAAGTAAGGTGACTCGAATTGAAATAACTTCTAGAAAACAATCAATTTATATATATGCTGGTGCTTTATGGAAACAAAAATGTTTTTTAAGGCACAATGTAAATTTACGACCAGACTTACACGTTGGGTCAAGTGGGTTCAGAATTCGTATGTAGTCTATCATCTGCACCTTGTAGTCGTCCAGTCCGATGTACCAATCAGCCCCCCACTCGCTGGCGTCTTTCCGATGAGTGGCTCTATTTTCACCTACCCCACCCAATCCTTATGTGAAACTATGTTCATTATTAACTTATGCTCAATTATTTCAATTAGCTGTCGAAGTTAAGGAATAGAGCTAGTGACAAAAACTCTTTAAAAATATTCAAAAATTATTTTGCAGGCAAGTGATTTTCAGAGGCTTCTTCAGAGTTGAAGTAACAGAAAACGTTTTTACAAACTTCTATTATAATGAAAAAAAGTTACTTTGTACTCGCAAGATTGAGATTAGAAAGAAACAGACCCGGGTTGACCTCCATAGACCAAAAATGCTAGTCATACAATTTCCATCTATGAAAAAATACTAATCATAGACCTTTCATGCAATTTTATGTACGTATGGAATTGCATGAAAAGTGTATGATTAGCTTTTTTCCATATATGAAAATTGTCAACCCGGGGAGAGGGGATCGAGACAGGAAGCCGGGTTTCAGAGAAAAAGAGCCTTTGAAGCATATGTCGGTGTCGAAGTTCCCGTCGAAAACGGAAGACCAGTTTGCGGATGTGCTTGAAGCATATTGCCAATGAGGAGGCACTGTGTTCAACTTTCTCACTTGCAAAGCTGTTAAAAAGCTAAAATTAATCAATAAAACAAGAATACAAAAATTTAAGACTGATTTCTTAACTATATAATTTTTTTTTCAGGCGCAAAACAAAAATCAAATGTCTGAACGAAAAAATAAATAAGAACAATGGAAGCGTTTTCTGTGTATTTTTTTTGCTTTTTTCAATTTTTTTTTCGATAGTTAATAAATCATGGTACCTTGGTTAACTGTGATGTTCTGTACTTGGGCCTGAAATTGTAGAGACTCCGCAAGCAATTCATTCAGTGATGCCTCCAAGGAGTCCAAGTCAAGATCGGATGAGTTGGTGGAAATCAGCAGTTGACTAAATAAAAAGTGTATAAAAGATAAAAGTTTCACTAAACCAAGTTTTCTCTGTTTGCTTAGCGGATAAATTTTATTGAAAAGTGAAACATAATTTTTTTGGTCAAAAAATTTTTGATTGAAATGTCGCAGATAACTAACATTCAGTCTCATAAAAAGATTGAAAATCAAACATTCATTTGTCAATAGTTGGTTAACGATAACTAATGAAAGTTTGGAAAACAAAAACAACTTTTTGAGCAGGCTCTGTGGAAAAATTGGAAAGAACTATGGCTATGCTGTTTACTCTTAAATAAGAGATAACTTTCAGGTCAGCGAGTATGAAACTTTTTGATATCATTTAACCGTATAGCAGATGATAGTTAACATAGATTGAGAATAAAAACCAGCCATTATTTCTCACTTTGAAAGAACTTAGAAAAATGCAAACTTGCAAAAAATCTGGATTTGCAGTCCGATCTTACAAAAAGATGGATGGGAATGTTATTTAAAGCACTGATAACGTTGCCGAAAAAGTATGTGCTACTTTCTCAGCAATTTGCTGCTGCCCACATCTCGCCGATCGAAAAAATAGTTCCCTACAAAACATTTTGACTTCAAAAAGAAAAATATTTTTTACCTGTGATCTCATTTATAGTTCTGGGACAATGAAAGTTTCCATTGTTCCAAGTTCCGGACAATTTTTTGCGCGTTTTTAAGAACTTATCGTAATGATGAACGCAATAGCGCAAAACAGTGAAGCGCGGCTGATTATCTCACTTAATAATTCTGTTCACTTTAAATTGAGAAAAACTGATGGTCGTATCAGTTCACTGTACGGCTCACAGCTTAACACTTACTATTTGATTTTATCTATCGGAGAGGAAAAACCACCAAAAAAATTAGGTAAAAATTATTAAAGTTCATCAAATTTTTTAACCAAAACTTTTCGAGACTAGCGAAAGTCAATCGAATTATTTAAGGCTTTGCCCTGATACGAGCAGTTTCTTTGTTTTTATAAGATCTGACAAATCTGATCTGCAATCTGTTTTGGTACGTCTTTCAAGGTTTGGCCATCATTTTGAACCTATTTATACGTGCTTTCAAAAATGTTTCTCTTACGCTGAAAACGTGGGCTCGAATTATCTATGGAGCGCAAACATTACGAGGCCAAACTGTGTGAATTTTGTGAATTATAAGCGAATTTGCAACAAGGACGGTCCCATTGTTTTTCCTTTATTCTTTCGTTTTTTTGATCATTCCGACAAATTTTTAACATGTTTAAAGACTTGTCTCTGGAATCCACGAACGTACTGACACAAAAATTGTGCGCCTATCCAGTGCACATTTTGGCCTCGTAGTGAACTTTTACTTAGAGTCTGCATTAATTGTCTTTTAGAAAAACCAAACTTAGTATCTAATTTTCAATTTTTCGTAAAACTTAGTTTTCAATATGGATTGAGCTTTTTACTTGCAACCCAATTAAATTTGCCACAGTATATGAAACTTTCTTTGACACTTATCCGAATTTTATTTTTATTTCAAGCAGAAACTAAACGTTCTTGCATTTTAGGATATTTTTCAACTATATTCATGGCTATCATTATCTATATTTTTTAAAATTCAAAGTGGCCACAAAATTGGTAAAATAGCTGTTTAGCTTTGATAAGACAGGCTAATGAGACAGGCTTTGAAAAAAAGAAAGCCAGCAAAGACTCCTTCGAAGGAATTATTTAAAAATATAAAATAGGAAAATTTGAAACATATTTGGGACAAATATAAACTGTGCCTGGTTCGAGAGACACATGCATATGAACTTTTTCAACTCATGGTTAAAATTTAAGACAACTTTGTGGAAATAAAAACGTTTATGAACACATAAGTGAAGATACTATCAAAACAGGCAAAACAAGAACAAAACTTCGCAGCCGAATTAAGTGAAGATACTATCAAAACTAACATAAGTGAAGATACTATCAAAACAGGCAAAACAAGAACAAAACTTCGCACCCGAATTAAGTGAAGATACTATCAAAACTAACATAAGTGAAGATAATATCAAAACAGGCAAAACAAGAACAAAACTTCGCAGCCGAATTAAGCTTACTACAAGAGCAAATAAGCAGATTGGATAGAGGGTTCGTTTTTTATATAAAAATTTTTTTTACAATTGGATTAAGATGTTCTTCTTCAACAATTACAAATGTTTAACAATTACAAATGTTTCTCTGGACTCGTTTTTTCATAAAACAGGAGACATCTATGCTTGTGACAACGAACTTTATTAAGTATGTTACGGTGAAACACCATACTTTTTTTTTCGTTTAGTCAATTTATTTTGATTGTCGGACAACACCTAAAATACAGTTGTATTAGTTCTCAGTTTCTTTTTTTATTGTTAGTTGTTAAACTTTGAAGACTTTTTGCTATTTTTTTAGTACTGTTTAAATAATCTAAATTTTAAAAAGTAGGCTAATAGGCTTTGCTAATGAAGATGTCACCTGACAAGTTGATGCCTTTTTATTATTCTCTCAATCCCAACTAAATTGTAAAATTAAAATTTCATAGTACGTATGGTTATAAGTTTTGGCTCGAAAATCAAATTATTATGACTATTAGATAGAATATTTGCTGTTTTAGTCGTGTTAGATTTGAAATCACAATTTAACGCGCAGTTTTTACAAAGACTTGTTTGACTTGTTTTATCCAAACAGAGTTTTAATACCTGGATGTGAGTTTAGCCGAAAATTAATATTAAATCAAAGATGTCCAGGCCAAAAATTTGATGATTAGTCGCACTTGGAACGTTTTTAATCCATCCACAAAATTTATTTCACTGCTACAAAATTGATAACAACGTGCAAAAATATCGAAATTTTAACGCATAGATAAAAGTGTTATCAGCTAACTTGAGAATTTTTACAAAAAAACAGAGTTCATTTTCAATGCAACAGTGAAAAGAAACAAAAGAAAAAAATGTTCTTGCAATTATATCTGACTTACCCATTTAAAGTCGGAATTGAAAAACCTGCACCTTTGGTCGTCTCTCCCTGCAATATTTTTGTCAATTTAGCCCCCATTATTGAAGACTCTGTGTTGATTTTTGAGAGTAACTCAGTTTTGAGCTCCGAATATTTAGCCTCCATGAGCGTTAGTCGACCTGAAAATTACAAAAGTTATTGAGTGCTTTATCTTGTGCAACGGCGCATTCAGGATTTTCTCCAGGGAGAAGGGGGAAAGGGGGAAGGCAGGGATGACCAAATTGATTCTCTGAGCTTACCCAATTCTCTATAAAGACCTTCTTTAGACCAGATTTTCTTTCGCAGCGTTTTTGGGCACTTTTTGACCAATCATTACGTTTTCGGTGTTCGCTTCCCCCTCATGTTTTGTCCAGAATAGCATCAAGGGGGGTCCCCGGGTTGACCGAAAATGCTACTCATAGAAATTTGATATATGGAAAAATGCTAATCATACACACTTTTCATGCAATTCCATATGTACAAAAAAATTACATGAAATTTTATGAATAGCATTTTCCCTTAAACCAAAAAAACTTGTTTTTAGTTTATTTTCTCAAAATTTTTGACTTGTGTTGTGGTCCGAACCACAAGCGACGAAAACCTATGATTTACTCAAAACTAGATTCACCAAAGCTTTGATCATGTGGAATTTTTGTTTTCACCATCAAAAAAATGCTAGCCATACATTTTCCCTATGTGGACAAGGTATGACTATCATTTTTTTTGACAAAAGTTTTTTTTTTCTAATTTTTTTTCAATACACCGACTTTGATGCCAAAACAAGAAAAAAATTCTTTGAAACTCGATGATACCACATTAGAAAAAAGTATGAAACTTGTATGACTAGTATTTATTCTCAGGTTTAGTTTATGTAATAGCATGATTAGCATTTTTGGTCTCTGGAGGTCAACCCCGGTCGTTATTGACATCCAAAAACGATAAACAAACGATGACACTTCAGCCTAAATTTTTTCCAGAGAAATCAAACACTTTGAGAAAAAAGCAAGTCAAGTAATTCCTATTGGATTTGGATGAATTGCTTTTTTGGCGACAAAAATAAGGTTTTTCATGAGTTTTAACCAGATTCCAACCAACACCAACTTTAAACTAGCACAGAAAGATATCAACGTAACTAAAAATGGAAATATTTAAATTAATAACCTCCCATTTCCAACAAAAATTAAACCCGGTTTGACATCCATAAATCGAAAATGCTTGTCATACACTTCCATACATCAATTATGTGGAAAATAGTAATCATACATTTTTCATAAAAAGTCCAAATTTGATCAGAAAAAATTGATCTAATTTCTGCAGCTATTTGACTCAATTGAAGCAGTATGGTGATGAAAAACAAGGTTCCATTTTTTTGGAAAAAAAGAAGTTTCTCATACGCTATGAATACTGTACGATAAGCTTTTTCGACATGGCTTAATAATGTTTTTTTTTCTAAGTAAAAGTTCCCAATTTAAGGCAATTTATTGTTAGTTGTAACATCACTTCTACGCTCAAACAATTAATTTTCGAAAAAAACACATGCAAAAAGTATGCATTTTCGTTTTTCCATCATGAATATTTTTTTTTGTAAGAATGAATCAAAAGTGACTATAAGATTTTAGTTTTTCCATATATCTATATAGTAGGATAAACTTTAATCTGACCACAAAATAGATCAAATTTTTCAACCCACAATTTTTGGATCCAAAATTTTCAAGCCTAAACCAAAAAAATATTGTTTTTATTCATAATCCTGGGTGAAATTTAGAATTTGATACAATAACTTGGTTGGAAAATTTTCAAATGCAGTACATTGGTGTTATTCTAGCCAGCTAAATTTTTAGTTTTCTTCTTAAAGTGATAATTTTCAATACTATGTTTTGAACAAAACACATTAAACAAAGCAAAACTCAAAATTTTTGTTGTGGAAATAAGAAAGCTAACGATACAATTTTTACATTAGAACATACAAAACTCTAAGAAAGTGCATGATTTTTTTTCCAATCATGAAAATTGTATGACACGCATTTTGGTCAACCCGGGAAACAAGTAACAAAGTTTAATACTTCAATGAAAACGCTGTTTATTCAAGTTTTAATAGAGGGTGTATTCAAAATTTATTTAAAAAAATTCAAACTCATTTAACAAATTTTTGGGTTATTGAAGTGAATTTTTTTTCAGTAGCTTGCTGATGATGTAATTCATTGATATGGATTTGTTTTGTTCTCACATGTTTTCACGGTTTATCTAATATTCATTAATTGAGTCCTCTGTTGAACAAGCTACCGTAGGGCTGAGTTATAACCAATGGATAATTTGAACAAAAACAGATGTTTCAAGCTCAATTTTCTCAAGTTTGGTTATGTTTGGCGAAAAAGTATGAGAACAAAAACTGCTTCGAATGTTACCAGCTTCTTATGACGCAATTTTTTGAGATTTTTTGAACCAAAATTTCACTCTAAAACGGTTCAAATGTATTGGTTCAAAACAAAGGAGGTAAACAGGGTCAATTGTAGTTGTCGTACAAAGAACCCTGTTTATCTCCTTAATTTTGAACCCATTGAATTGAACCGTTTTGTTGTTCTAATTTTGGTTCAAGTTTTCTCAAAAAAATTGCACCATTAAAAAAGCTGACAAAATTCTAGGCAATTTTGGTCATCACTATTTTTTGGCCAATTAGAACCAAATTTATGAAAACTTTCATTTCAAATTATCGTATTGTTATTAATCAACCCTTAGAATTTTATTCAGCCAAAGATACAGAAAAATTTCATTAAGACGTGAAAACATGCGTGAAAAAACAATCCAACACAATGAATTATATCAATCATCCAAAATTGGTTATTTTCGATGCCTGCTGCAAAAAAAAAATCTCTCCAATAACTCAGATTTAAAAAACAAGTTTTGAAAACAACCTGTAAGTTTTCATGTGTTCTAAAAAGATGTCATTTTATCAAAGTGTTAAACAATTGCATATAAATAGATAAAACAAATACAAATAAAAACAAAATTTTGTTTATTTAACTACTCCTGAAATCTAATCTTTAAAAGACTTTGTGATCAGACCAAATTGCGAAAGATATGCGAACGTTCATCGAATATTAAGTAATTTATCAATTTCAGGCCATCATTTTTCAATTATGCATTTAGAAAATTTGATATGAAAAAAAAATGTTTGTGTCGAGAAAATTGGCCTGAAAGTATTCGGTTTTCAGTTAAAAAGCTTCCTATCTAAGTGTTTTGCATAAACACTTAATAATGGTTTCTATGATTTGTTATTTGTGTCTTCTTTTCTTTTTGAACGCCTTTCGCCACATAAAAACAAAATACGAAAACAGTTCAGTATTATTTTTCTTTGAAAATTTTTTGAAAAAATTGTTTGTTTTTCAATGTTTTCTTAATTTTCATCTGTGAACTGATATATTTATATATATTGAATGGAAACAAAAACATTGAAAGCTTTAATCGAAATAAATTTGCTAAGAAATAGAGAATAGTTTTAAGCCTTTCATTAAGATTGAAAACACAAAAACTACTATAAAGCCGTCAGAAGAAAATCTTCTGTCAAAATTTTACTTTTGGGGAATCACAATATTATAACCTTAATTGTTTTTGGAGCAATTTTAGAGTTTTTTGCACACTTTGCTTACTGTCAATCAACTGTAGTTCATTCAGTTGAAGGAACGTAATATCGTCTATCAATTCGTGAGAGTCAAGCGGCAAGTCGTCCAGTTCATATGTCTGCAAGCCTACACTATAATGAAACTCGGTCGCTAAAACAAATGATTAAGTTCTAAAAAACATTGAAAACCAACAAGAAAATAATCGGTTTACTCATTTTTGGAACACTCATTTTTAGATCAATAAGTTGTAATTGCTTCGATTTTCGAAAAAGTGCGAATCATTTTTGCTTGGGATGGGTTTTTCATTCAGCCAATTTTCGATGTTCTTTTTGAGCAGTTTATTAAAACTTTTATAGCTCCTGAAATCGTTGTCCTGAGATCAAGTTTAAGTAAGTTTTTCATCTTGTTGCTTGTATATAAAGTATCTGGATGATAATTTGGTTTCCTACATAACTATCACTTTATGAAATCTACAGCATCAAGAATTGCCTTTTTTGTCAGCTTTGTTATAATTCCATTTTTAATGGCCAGGAACATTTAATTGCTCAATTGAAATATCAAAAAATGTTAAAATCTAGAATTGATAAAAATTAAAATATGCATCTTTTTGGTAACTAATTTGATTTTCAATCATCAAAATTTCACCACTAAATCAATTTTGGTTGTCAAAAATCCATACGCAGCCTTCGAATGGAGCTGTGATGGCTGCTTTTTTAAAAACCCTACCTGTGAAGTTTTAAAGTTTTTTTTGTTCAATTTGTCCGATATTGCAAAAATAAGCATGCGAACTAATAAGATCTTCATTTTTAATCTTAAGTTCCATGTTGCATCATATAATTCTTGGGTATTTGAGGTGAAGGAGGAAAAAAGAGCCGCGGTATTTAATTTAGGAGTGGTTGTTGGCGAGGATTTTTCTATGCAAACTTTGATCAAATCTCCGAGATTTAAAACCCAATCGCCAACAAATTTTTCTGGACAAAAAGTGTTCAAACTTTTTGGTTTTTAATTAGATACTCAAATTTATTTCTTATCATCTATCCTAATAAACATTTCAGGTATGTTTATCCTGTTCAACTCCATCCCAAAAAGTTATTCCGATTTGACCTAACTATAACCCGCTTTCAAATTTTTGAACCTTAAAAATGGTTTGTTACTACTTGTCCATTAACCAGTCAACTTTAAGTTTTAGTGTATCCATGAAAACAATGATAAGAGTCAATCGATCTACAGTTAATAGTCTTAAATTTGCCCCTTTTTTGAAAACTGCTTTTGCAAAATTTTGAGCAAATCAGAAATAATATCTCGCATTTGTTAATCTACATGGCTTGATAAAATAAAAGATATACAAAGATAGCAAAAAGAGATCCGGTTTGCAATAATGATGAGATTATTGCTAGCAAAAAATTATTGAAAACTATTGCTAGCAAAAAATAATTGGAGAAACGTTAACTGACCGTCTTGAAAACTAAATGTTTCTTCAGGCTAGCCATTCTCAAAATACACTCGATTTATTAATTTACTGAGACAAAAACACTATCAGAAATTCGATAACAAAAGTGTTTTAATTAAATATTTAATCAATCTGACTTTTAAAATTAAATATTATCAATGCATTTCACACATCATTTAATATACTTTTTGAGGCTGAAAAACGAACCCAATAATTAATTCTACAAGTCAGGAAAGCCTCTAAAAATTGTTTAAAAAAACGGTTTATTTTTCTTTCGAATTAGACTCAAGTTATGGAAATTGTTTTTTTTTAAACATTTTTTATACCAGTTTTGTTTCTATTTGATTTCTTGTTCAAAAAAGTTAAGTTAACTTTCAAGCCTTTTGTTGTTCTCTGTTTTGCGGAACATACAAAAATAGTGCAAACTAAGATAGTTTTGCTGCAAATCTCACGTTTGTTAAACTTTTTCAAGTTTTCAATTTTTTATAACCGGATCGATGTGTGCTTTTTTAAGTCGTGATTATGTGAAATCGAAGACTGAATTTCATTTCAAGTTATCGTTTTTGTGCGGAGGTCCGCAATTTTCAGTAGAATTTTCAAAATCGGGCCAATTTTAATACCGCGACCAAAAACTCATTGTAGGAACAAGTTTAATATTTGCGCACACAAACTAAAAACATTGAAATTCCATCAACATGAATTTAAATTAGTCGCGATAGTCTGGAAGCGATCGAGAATCTCACTGCAGGGCCGAACTGTATACTTTGTTACTTGTAAGCGGATTCCGCAATGGGACTGTTTTCTTTGAATTTCCTTTAATCTTGTGTGTCTTTTGATTGTGGCGACAAAATTTTAACATACTTAAAGACTTGTCTCTGGATTCCAGCGACATATACACAACAAATAGTAGGCCTATCCAGTGCGCAATTTGGCCAGTGCGCAGATTTTTGTTTTCAACGGGTTTTTGAACAGACGGTACCAGAAATAGGAGACTTTGAATTTCAAAATCGAATTAACTTGAAAATGATTTTTCAACCAAGTTTTGTTATGTTGAGATAAGACTAGCATCGATTAAAAAATTAAGAACACCTGCATAAAAAAGTCTACAAAGTAAGCCAAATATTCAATTTTCTAGCCTAGTACATTCAAACAGTTTTAAGACAAATTTAGAAGATCGCGCCAGTCGCGGACAGTTTTTTCTTTCACCATGCCAATTACGGAAGCATCTCTAGTTTGCGAAGACTAAAAGTACTGGTTTTCGGTAGCGTTAGTTTGCAAACACCTAATTTTTTGGTATAGTCAACGAATTGTGAAATTCAGTTGCAATAGTTCGGATTTAAAACCAAGACATTTTACCCTGGTATATATGATCGTTTGAAAAAAGGAATTTTTCCAGATGACAAAAAATATGCCCGGTCATTTTTTGATTTATATTTGAATAAATCGCGACTAGTCAATTAATTTGTCTGATCAAAAAAATTTTCAGTTGAAGCAAGTTTTTTTTTTCAAAGATTGAGTGAAATTGAGTAGTACGATACAAAAACAGTTCTTTAAACTTAGCTTAATCGTTTTCTGAGAATGGCGTTTGTAGGATTTGAAGCTCACAAGCTGCCGTCCTTGTACATGGTGAATATAAAGTACTGATGCACTCCCAATGTAATGAACATCAGAAATAGAATAAGTGGCTTCTTGCTCACTGGGTCTCCAGTTGTTGCATGTCGCGAAGCAGATACGCTTTCTATGCAAAAAATTCAAACATCTATACTAGTTTTAATATCTCCTGCGTACCTATGTGATCAATAGAGGTTAATTTGCGAGAATCGACTCTTTCTTATCTCACCTGCAACATTTTAATCGTAAAAGTTTTGATCACGTTTCTTGAATGTGAAAATTGACATTCAGACTATATAGGATCAGACACACATGTTTGGTATTCAAGATTAAACTTTCGTTGTACCATAGTATTCGTATACCAAGTAACAGGAGTCGTTATACCATAAAACTGATGTTTAAATCTTTTACAGAAATGAATAGTTTTTTGCAGAATCTAGCAAAATTTTTGAAAGTTCTTGCAAGATAACCTCACTTGCTTGACCAAAGGTGTCTGTTTTCTCTGTGGAACCGTATTTTAGTTTAATCTTTTGAGTCTAGTTAACAAAACAAAATAACGCTTTCGGCATATTAACAACATGTATCTTTTGCAAGACATGGTTGAACTAAATAATCAAATTTGTTTGAATTTAATTTAAGTAATTTTGACCTTTACATAGCGTATTTTTTCCAATTTATTATGGCTCGAAAACAGTTTTAATCAAAAAGGAGTAGTTTGATATGTTTCTAGTTGCAGTATCAATTGCATAACGTTTTCCTTAGATATAGCGCGCCAAGGTGAATATGTGTTTTTGCTCCTATACTTCTACAAGCATTGTCGTTAACAAGACTGCTAGTATATCACTAAAAAACAATGAATATTTCGAGTGCCCCTTAATGCATTTCGTATAGGTTTGGGAAAAAACTATTAAAAACTATAAAGTTTGGACAAAAATCAAAGACTAAGTGTAAAGTTTTTGTATAAATTATTACGACCGATTAGCTAGCCTCAACTGTTTTTGGAACAATTTTGTTGTGCGGGATAATTTGCAACGCAATACTGTCTTTTGTTACGCTTTCAGCAGCATGAAATGATTTCCAAAAACTAGTCCAAAGCATGGCTAAACTGACAATTTTCAACTTCTCAGAACGTTGCAAAAACGATCAAAGGTAATTTCTATTTGATTTTTGAGTCAATATCTTCAATGGGTTCTAAACTTTTTTTATCAAAAATTTATTTTTCGATCGCCGTTTTTCTATTCTTATCTGCAGCAAGCTACCAATTCGAGTTCAATTCTTTCTTTTTTTTTAGCTCAATTTAAAACTCGACTTGGAAACTAGAGCGTTTTTCTGAAAGGGATAGTTAATAAATTTAAAGATGGCAGAAAATTTTTTTTAAATATGGCAACAATAGACCAAAATGGCATGCAGCTAGATAAATATTGGTTTTGTTGCAATATTGCTTTATCAAACAATTTACAAAAACTAGTCTATAAAAGTTTCGCAGAAGTAAATTGAAAGACTCAGTTGCCACTATCAGGGAATAATAGTTTCCCGATACCAGTTTAGCAAACTATAAATACCAATTAGCTTTGAATCAGCGCTGGGGCGAAGAAAAAACATTTTTAAATGTTGAGTGAGGTAGTTTCTGTTTTTCTTTTGAAATAATATAAAAGTAGTGGTTTTGCTGAGCTTCACCCTACCGAGGTATGTCTGGACGTCTAGGGCATAAAAAATTGGGATTGCTTAACATCTGTTTCTTTAAGTTAAGAACTTCAAAAGTTTAGCTTTTCATGATTTAAGAGAAGTATTACGAAGCTTTAGCGCGGCACATTTCAGCAATGAAAGCTAGTTGAATTTCTCAACCTCACTATGAACAAAGCACTAATTTCGTGCAAAAATTTAAAAAAATCAGATTCAATGATAATTATGGGTAAATGAAAACATTATGCCTGACCTAAAGAAGCAAACGTTTAAATACTTCGACTGCCTTTTTAATGTATTGATTCAGTTTGTGGCAAAAACGGTTACGCTTTTCAAAAAGGAAAGTTTTTTTTTCTCCTTCTTAAAGCTAAAATTAAAAAGATTATTTCTGCATTAATAGAACCACAATTCGATCTGAAAAGTAACTTCAATTCTGTTTGGAACGAAATCAGTGACTCGATTTTCGTTGCCTATGCTACATTTTTACTAGAAAAAATTGGAACACTTCCTGCAAACTATAATTCTTATATGGTTTATCGGCAAACTTCAAAACTTCATTATCATAAGGTTGAAAATCACAAAAAAGTACTAAATATCCCTAGCACTGTTACTCAATAGTTTTCTTGAAAACTAGGACCATTGAATATTTAATCATTGCTGCTGATATTTGATCATTTGAACCATGTAAACAACATTAACAGGTCTGCTCATATTGGGCCAGGCTTGTCTTTTCAGAGTGCCCTTTAAGTTATTTGGCGTGTTTATTAAATCACAAACAAAATTAAAAAAAAAAAACTTTTTAAAGTTCTCATTTTTTTTTCAATTTTAGACCTTTCCTCCCTCACAGGCTGTCAATAAGCCAAACACTTTTGAAACAAAACTACTATTTTGTAGAAATTAAGACTCAATCATTTCGCAAAAGTTGAGCTCGCTCGCAGATGAAAACTTTGTTGCTCTTTAGTTTTCAAAAAGTTTGAGACAACTTATGAAGGCAAACTGCTTGATCCTTGAAACTTTGTATCATTTTTTAGGGAAAACACCTTCTTGGGTTATAATTCATTGTCAAATATGTGTATTTTCAAATAAAATTTTTCTTAAAGGTTGGAAAAAACTTAACCAAAAACTTCGATAAAAAAATCTCATTAATTTCAGTTAAATTTTTAACAAAGAATAAAGCTGGAGCCGCTTAGCCGTATAAAAATTGAACTGGCTTTTACTTACCTTGAATTTTTCTATTTACCATTATTTGAGAAACGTCACTATATCATATTTAGGAATTTTTTTTTTCAAATTTGATTCTAGGTTCCCTTTTTGTTTTGAATTTAGATTTTAATGATTAAAAAATTCTAATGACATCCTATGTAATTGAAATGTCAACATCTTTTAGATAATTATAACAATCATCATAAGTATCAATTGAAAACAACATTTTGAATTCTGCTGACAATTTAAATGCTGACAATTTATTAAACATTTTTTGTTGGAAGTTATACCAATGAAATAAAGTAGTATAATTATAATTTTTCGATATACGAAACAGATTTTTATTTGATTTTTGCAGGACTTTTTTAGGCTTTGACTGAAACACAACAATCAAAAATTTTCTCCCATGAGCAAAATAGGAGGTTAAACGGTAGTAAAAAAATCCGATTAAACTATTTTTTGATGTATGCCAATTTCAATAAACTATTGAATTTCACCCAGTATTATAGCAAAAAAAAACATAAATTGTATGGTCATAACACAATAACTTGAAAATTGGTGCCTGTTTTTTTTGCGCCTTTAGGTTTGGGTTATAACCTAAAAAAGAACCTTTCTGTCTGAACAGAAAACCTTCATTTTGAACTTTGATTCTTCTGTGTAAAAAAATGTGTCCGTCTTAACTACGCTATGGGCAAAAAAATGAAAGCTTTAAAGGCAAATGTTTTTGCCAAAGATGGTTGTTTGACCAGAGAAATGATACAGAGACCAAATTGATAAGTAATAAAAAATTTTCCCGTCACTTTGAAAAAAATATCGATTAAAAAATATTTCTCATGAATGTTGAATTAAAAGAAATTGTATAACAAGCTTTTTCCCATATATAAGAAAACAACTTTTTGAAATTACAAGTTTTTTCATAATTTAATTTTTATTCAGCAAAATACGACGTTAATTTCATTCCAATTCACGACCGACTAAAATTCAAAAAATCCTGCAGTTTTTTTCAATGGAAAAATTGTTTATCAATATATTTCCAAAAATGGAATTTTTAGGCTAAGCGTTTTTCCGGAGAGTTTTTCAATGGAAATATCTGTTAAGCTTTTTTTTGCATGGAGTTCAACCGAGTTAAACATTTTTTTCCTTCATTTTGTTGAGAAATGTTTCCATCACTTTTTGCGTCTTAATATTTGAGCCCATAGACATATTCGACTTTGAGATTGGAGAATATTTCAGTTTTTTTCCGAGCTGATCAAAAAATAATTCCACTCTTTTTACTCTAGGCTCCAAAAAGTTTGGTGAAACCATTTTATTTCTAGTTGATGAAGACTTTGATTAGTAAAAACCTTAGAGGTAAATGATAGTGTTTCAACAAGTTCTTAGTTTGTGTCCTTACCTGTTTTACTTTCAACCATTGTTCCAAACTTTTCATTATCGTTTCAGCTCTATCTATTACTAAGTTAAGAATTACCTTTTAGCTTTTGAAAATCCTTTGAGGGTGCTAAGCAATAAAGCAACCAAAAGATCTTTATATTTCATGAATATCACACACGCACAAAAACTTAGTTGTGTTACAATTAGTTAATGAGATTTTTATTTAAACCATCGTTTTTTGTTTAAAAAAATTTTGAATTCGTCCATCCAGGTGTTTCATGTTGTTGATACAAATTTTACAATTTTGACGCAATCGAAAAAGTTTCTTAACCTTGTTTATTTTTGCTGCAATCTTTTTTGATATATCGCAAGGCTCTTGTTAGCACATATGAGACAGTCTTATCCATTCTTTATGTTTTCTGTTGATGAAACATCA
The DNA here is from genome assembly GCF_963678635.1 of Symsagittifera roscoffensis. Classification (NCBI taxonomy): domain Eukaryota; kingdom Metazoa; phylum Xenacoelomorpha; order Acoela; family Convolutidae; genus Symsagittifera; species Symsagittifera roscoffensis. The sequence goes on from NC_087071.1 coordinate 7,872,488, forward strand.
TCGTTTCACTTGTTTTTCTCTTTGATTCGACTGTGTTTAATTGCAGCTCGTCAGTTTCTTTTTTTCTTCGTTTTCTTCATTTTTTTTCTTCATTTTTTTCTGCTTCAATCGTTTTGTATTTATAAACTGGTCTTTCGTCAAGATCTAGCGAAACACTTGACACTTTTTTTTTGCTCAAAATTATCGCTGTTATTGTTGACTTTCACGTCGTACAGGAAATCTCGCATCGAAATTGATTGATTATATATGTTTGAGAACGAGCATCTGACAAACAAATCATATTTTCAGATATATTTGGTCAATATCTTCGCAATAGCACAATTGAGATGCTGAATAGTGTGAATAAACTGATTTCAACCAAAGTGGCAGGGTGTAGGGGTACAGTTTTTGTCCCCCCGCTGTCCCCACCCGTCCCGTCATTTGGATCACAGTCTCCGTCCTGATCAAGTTAAGCAGAGGGCGGCTACAAAAGTTTAATTTTTTCTCTTCTGTTTTTGAGACAAATTTGAGCAAGACGTTTAAGTTACTTCACTCACTAATCAAACGGACATTTAAAAAACGATTGTTTCTGTTTTCAACAACCTTTTTTCGTCGATCAAACTCACACGATTCTAGTTGGTTTTGAAGGCTATGCCTGAATCTAAACTTTTGATCAGAAAACGTTTTCAAAATATTTTTGTTTTCAACAAACTTTTTACGCACAAATTGCTGTCTTGATTTTTTTTGACACCAACTATTGTTATTTTTTGAGTATTTGAGGTGGAGAGGTGGGGGGGGGGGTGTTGTGGTTTGAAAATGAAAAGATGATGTATGTATAGCTTTCCATGCAGCCCTCTACGTCACTTTGATGCACTGGTCACGTGATTTGACTTGTTCACACTCACTGCAGGCCATGGGTGGTGCATTTGCAGGACCCTTTCTCAAATATTCCTGGGGGGATAGTCCAATACTGTTTGAGAGAAACTCTTCCTGGCCTAAGTTACAAATTCATGTGTCTAATAATCGACTGTTTTAAATCCTAATAATCGACCGTTGTTTTAAAAACATAAAACTTCTTACCTATACTGTCAAAGAATAATATGTTTTTTTTACGATCGATACATTATTTAACTTGCGTTTCACTTGTCACATCTTCAAGAAGTTCTCATGTTGACATGAAAAACGTTTTTACTTTTTTCAAAACTTTGTTTCAGCCAATGTTTTATGTTCAAAATGCTGTCCTAAATTTTTTTGACCCTTTTGTAAGGTTGTTTGGCTCTTTTTCCTTTTCCCCCCACCTCACAAGTGTGCGCCTCAATCTCCACGGATTGTAAAAATATGGAATTTCAAACAACTTGAATTAACGAGTATTTTATCGGGAAAATAACTCTGGAAATTTCGTAATACAATGATATTTTTAACAAACTTTTTTATTGTTAACATCGGTAACATCGGCCACAAACAACTGCATAAGTCAAAGCAAGCTGCAAAAATGGCCAGTATTTGTCCTTGAGACAAATTGCTCTTTTTAAAGGTCAGCCTTAATCAAGGCTGAACCAAATTAGAGCGAAAAGACGGTTAAAATGGGTTTTGGGGGGACCGAACCTGGTTACGGAGCATCCCATGAAGTTCGGTGCACATTCGAGTTCTAGAAAGGAGATGACCTAGAGGGGATTCGAACCGGCGCCGAACCCGCCGGGATGCACCATGTATACGCTTGGCTACTGTCCCTGTATGCATTTACATTTTGGTTCAACTTTATATGCATTTGTACTATTGTTTTTATATTTGCGCTGCAACATCCTCCACCCCTAAACAAGGAAGAACGGGAGCGAGCTTTACGGTCGGGCGGGTCAGTTCGCTCGTAACGGTCTTTATGTCGGCGGATCGGGCGCATCCGTCTTTGCCGTAGTGTAGTTTAGCAATACGGGCGAGTGGGTAATGCCCACGTGGGCTGTCGGGTTCGACTACCCAAACCAAGTCGCCGGTTTTCAGTGTGACATCCGAATCATTATGCCACTTTGCTCTCTTGTTGAGAGATGGTACATATTCACGCAGCCAGCGTGACCAAACTGCGTTAGCGTACGATTGTGCTCTGGCGTAACGCTTTTTATAATCAAAGTTATCTTCGAAACTTAACGATGGGAAGCTAGCTGCGCTGTGACCGAGAATGAAGTGATTCGGGGTGAGTGCCTCTAGGTCGTGCGGATCGGAACTGACCGGAGTGATCGGTCTTGCGTTAAGTAATTGTTCAACTAGGCAGAGCGTTGTTCCTAGAACTTCCGCAGTTAATCTCCTGTTGCCTAATATGTCGTACAACACTCGCTTAACACTTCTCACTAGCCGCTCCCAGGCGCCACCGTGATGAGGGGTACTGGGCGGGTTAAACTTCCACTTAATGCTTTTGTGGACGAAAACGGCCGGGGCGACTTTGTTCCAATTTTGGACACAGGATAGGAGCTCCTTTTGAGCACCAACAAAATTAGTGCCATTGTCAGAAATAATGGTTTTGGGGGTACCTCGCCTTGCAATAAATCGCTCTAAGCCCATGACGCAGGAACTAGTATCGAGAGATGGAACCAACTCGATGTGAACTGCTCGAGTCGTGAGGCAGGTAAATAGGAAACCCCATCTCTTTTCGGTACTTCGGCGTATTGGCACTTGAAACGGGCCAAAGTAATCAACACCTGTGTTGGAGAAGGGAGGCTGCTTGTAACCCAGTCTTTCAATCGGTAGGTCAGACATAATGGGCACAACTGTTTTTGCTTTGCGCTTACGGCATGTTATGCAAGTATTTTCGATGTTCCCAAGTAACCAGCGCAACTTCAGAACAATGTATTTCAACTGAACTACAGCACGCATGTAATTCAACCCCTGATGTGCATGTTGAAAGTGCATATGCCTAATCAACATATGAGCAACTCGGTGTCGACCATCCAGTATTATTGGATGTTTGCTATCAAAGTCGGTATCAACAAGACGGCTGATACGTCCAGTTGAACGCAGGATGCCAGCTGGGCCGATGAACGGAGAATATTTAACAATCCGACTTTTCTTTGTTATCAGTTTATCGGACTGAAGTATTTTCACTTCGGCAGGAAATGATTCGGACTGAGCGAGATAAATGAGCTTCTGCTCGGCAATATCTAACTCGGACGGGTCGGTTATTTCCAGCGTTTTTGTACGGAAGTGTTTATGCGATGGTAGCACACGAAGCATAAACGCTAAAACACGTTTGTACTTTACAATTGAGCTGAATTTATCCCAATTTTTAAACAGACGGATCGACGGCGCTTTCTCAGATGAAGCATCAACAACAAACGAAGATGCAGTCTCAAGGCATGTATCAATGTCACAGAGTGGGCCTTTTAATTGGATCTTTTTGATGACATCAGTGTTCAGCTTGAATGGCCAATCACATGTCCTCAATATACTAGGGCCTCTAACCCAGCTGCTATCCTTGAGGGCTTCCGAAGAAATCCCTCGTGTGCCGGTATCAGCTGGGTTATCACCACTGAGTACATGATTCCATTGATCAATGGTGGTGGACTCCAAGATTTCACCAGTGCGGTTTCCAACAAACACAGGAAGTTTGTTGCACGAGTTAAGCCACTGGAGAACGGTGGTAGAATCAATCCACATGAATACATTGCTTACTTTGAAAGTAAGCGCTTTCAAAATCTCTTCTTTGAGTCGAGTCGCAAGCAGAGCAGCCTGAAGCTCTAACTTGGGAATGGAGAGCATCTTCATAGGCGCTACACGGGCTTTCCCAAATACAAAAGCTAACTCGGTCTTTTGCGATTTAGCAAGTCGGGCTCGGAGAAACGATACGGCGCAAAAAACGTCCTGCGAACTATCATCGAACGTGTGAAGTTCACAGCGGTCGAACGGTTCGGTAAAGTAGCTACGAGGTATCGTCAGAGTACCTAATAGTGGAAGTCCTGAGTGCCAATCTAGAAACTGTTGTTTAATTTCCTCTGGGAGATCATCATCCCACTTTTGACCACTGATTCTCCATATGTCTTTTAGTAAAAGGCGCGCTTTCACAGTATATGGGGCTACCAATCCTATTGGATCAAAAACTGAGGAGACAAAACTCAACACGGTGCGTTGAGTAATTGCTTTATCTAGTGGTCGATCAACACCTCTACTTACTACTAGGGTATCTTTTACATGATCCCACCTGAGACCATGAACATGCGACGATTGGTCTGGACTCTTACAAATATCCTTAACTGACGGGTTGGACTCACGGTTATCCGGATTAAGAGCGGTTGTAACTTCGGGTACATTGCTAACAAACTTTGTCAGGTTAAACCCACCTAATTTGAGCATTGCGACTAAGTCTTTACTTAGGCTAAGAGCGTCAGCGGTATTTTCGAACGAGTCAAGATAGTCGTCCATGTAAAACTTCCGGACAACGGCTGAAGCGGCTTCGGGGTATTCAGCTTGATTATCAGAAGCAGTTTTTTGTAGCGCAAAATTCGCACAAGTTGGCGAATCACGAGCGCCAAAAATATGACGGGTGTATTGGTGAACCACCACACTTGAAGTGGGGTCCTCCCGCCACAAAAAACGGAGAGACGGTTGATCTCGCGCAAGTACTCCAACTTGTAAGAACATACCTTCTATGTCCGCTGAGACGGCGTACTTGTGCTGACGGAACCTCAACAGTACAAAAATAAGATTTTGAAGGAGAACCTCAACAGTACAAAAATAAGATTTTTAAGGAAGTGCCAAGAAATTTGGATGCTCCATTGAGCACACGGCGCACCTTGCCGGGTTTGTTCGGGTTCAAAACCGGATGGTGTGGAAGATACCACTCACGTTCGGCTCGTGAGCTAGGATCGTATGGGTTGACGGTTATGACATATCCTTTACTTATATCTTCTCTGATTGTTTCGGTATACTTCTCGCGAAGTAACGGATCTTTATCTAATCTTTTCTCTAACGACTTTAATTGGGCTAATGAAGAATAATAATTGTTAGGCAAGTTAACATCATTATCACTCCACAGCATCGGTACAGTGTAACGCTCACCATCGTGAACGGTTTCAGTTTTTAGGATCGACAAAGCACGCTTGTCTGCGGCGGAACGGGCATCTACTTGCTTGAACGCACCATACGACTCTAACTCATACCAAGTTTTGATTTGGTCGGTCAGAGAAGTATCGTCCGTAACGCAGCTAAAGGAAGAAGAATTTAAGGACGAACGATCAGGAGACGGACCACTAATGACCCAACCTATCGGAAGTCGGACGGCGCACGGTGAGTCAAGTTCATCTCCAAAGACATGTTCGAGGGGTCTTATCGCATGATAGAAGTCCTGTCCTATAACTATCTCAATCTCTTTGTAATTATACGCAGTCGTCTTTAACGGGGCTAGTTGCGGGTATTTGACCTGCAATTCGGAAACGTTTATAACATCGGGTCCTATATACATGTTGTGCTTAACGAAAGTGACAAACGAAAACGAAAATTCACTTTCATTGGGCTTTGCGGAAACTTTCAAGTGAACTCGTTGAGTTTTAGATACCTTGGCTGAGTTAAAACCATCGGTCGTAACATTTACGGGCGTGCCAACTAATTTCAGACGTTCAACGAGTGCCGCGGAAACCCAAGAATGAGTGGAACCGGTGTCACAAAGTGCTAGTGCATTCGAATTTTCCGAACCAGAGGACACATCTACCAACGCAACGGGAAGAATACCTTTTGCAGTTCCCTCACAAGGTTTAACACAAGCTGCGTTATTTGCAGAAGTAGTGTTTGTATTAGTTTGAGTCGATGGTGATCGGTCGGCCTCTTTGGGCGGGAAAACTTTCTCGGCTCCATGAACAAGCACATTGTGAGTGCTCTCACAGTCCTGTTTTGGGCATTTTCTTGCCTTTTGGCACTTTCGGAAGGTATGGTTGCCTTGTAAACAAGAAAAACAGAGCTTTTGTTCTGCTACATATTTAGCCCTTTGTGTTGCGTTTTTCTCTTTGAACACGGAACAGTTCCAGAGTGCATGCTGCCCTTTGCATAGCGAGCATGGAGGAAACCTTGTCTTTTCTCTACTTTTCTCATCCTTAGAACTTACCTTAGTGTTACCTGCAAGCACTTTTGTAACTACTTTTTGTTTAACTGGCTGCTCGACTTTGACTAAAGATTTCAATCGCTCATGGCCTTCTGCCTTATTCTTAAGCCAATCGTTGAAGTCTAGCAATGTTAATCGCTGCCAATGTTGTCTAACAGTATGCATGGACCATGCCTCTTTTAGATTTGGAGGAAGCTTACTGACGGCTTGATTTAATAGGTTCACACTTTTCAAGTCGTCATTGAACGACAAAGACCTAAAAACAGCTACAAGCCCAGAAATCACCACAGAAAAACTTATAACATGGTCAGAGTTGTGCATCTTCAACGCGGGAAAATTCTTCAACTTATCCAAATGTGCACCAACTACAACATGAGGCTGCCCAAACTTTCTCTGGAGAGTTGCTAGAGCATCCTTATACAACACTCCACTGTAGCCGTATTCCGAAATTGCACTCTTGGCTTTGTCTTTAACGTGCGTTTTCAGATATTTGAGTTTTTCATCATCAGTTAGCATAGCCGAATCAACTGTTGCTTGGAACTGCCCGAACCATTCATACCAGTTAAGTGGTTCTCCATCAAACACTTCCAAGTTCAACTCCGGTAGACGGTCTTTGCGGCTATGCAGAATGATATCTGCTAACTCTCTCGCCGAGATGGGTTGTTCGCTATTAGGCACGTAAGACGGGCCCGTAGTGGGCGCAGGATATGTAGGTGATAACTTTGATGCGCTGTTTCAACAACTGGATGAGTTTGCGGCTGGGTGTAATACACAGTCCCAGAACTTGTATAAGGAACTACGGTGTTTGGTGGAACAACAGGAGTTGTCACTGAGAAAACGTTTGAGGGCGGTGCGCAGTATTGAGGAACTGGCATCGTTTGCGCAGTCGCGGCAGGTCTCCACAAACTGCTATATGGGTTATAGTGTTCACTTGAGAAACTTGTTGGGTTGTTTGGAACATTTATAGGTTGATGGGATGGCGCTGCAGGTGCCTGATACCCAGTTGAAACGGGGCCGGAATGTGGCTGACTGACCGGAAGCAAAGAAGGAATAGGAACGGTTGACGGGACAAATGGTTGAATAATCGGAAGCGAAATGGGAATCGGAACGGTTAATGGAGGAACAAAAGGTTGACTCGCCGGAAGCGAAACTGGATTAGTAACGGTCGACACAGAAGGTGGTGCCACATTAATGGTGGGATTACCAAAAGGCATTGAAGCGGGAATGCTACCACTTGCTTGTGGTATCAGATTGTGTTTTTGCGAAACTTCAGCATGAGGTGTTGAAGCTAAGTGTGGAGTAACAAAGTTTGAGCTGGAGGCAACGAACTGTGGTAAACTAGATGGGTTCTCGATTGAGTGCACTGACAGACGCGATTGGACCAAACTTGATCTCTGAGCCTGAATTCGATTCCTATTGTGGCTTCCCGGTTCACTGTATCTGGTTTGACCAGCGTTGACGACGGCACCCCCGCTGACGACGGCACCAACCCCTTGTAAAACATCAGTAGCAATCAAAGTGGAACTCTCGATTACTGGATGACTTTGCTCTGAGCTTGCAACAACTTCGGCTTGCTCTTGCTCAGTGACAACGTTTTCTACCCATTGTTCAGTACGTTGTGGGTCAACATGTGTTACGCTAGCATTTCCTATCTTCTCACTTGCTTCAGAAAGCTCTTCTTCCAACTCGAATTCCTTTAACTCAATTTCAGCCAGTTTCTTGCGGTGTACCTCAGCTAGTTCTTCCAACTCTAAACTCCCTTGCTGTTCTTTTATTTTATTTTGCTGCGCTTTCAACTTCAGTGACACCTTTGCTTGTCTCTCAAGTTCCTCTTGCTGCTTCTTCAAAACCAACAAATCTCGCCTCTTCTCAGTTGATGTTTTTGACTGCGCGACGGTATAGCGACTGGATTTATGCGAACCTGATTTATGATGTCGACTACTGTACCGCGACACCTTAGAGCGCGCATCTGCTTCATGTGAATCTTGTGGTTGTGTTGTTACTATCGTACTTAACGATTCTGCAACATTGTCAAGCTCTGTTTCCTCAGGTTCAACGTTTAAGCCAGCTTTATATGATGCAGCCTTCTGTAAAACTGTATCGTTTCTTGATGTAACCGTATGAAGCCACATATCCTGCGCTGGTATCAATTTATCAGGATCAACACTTTTAGAAGCTAACTTAATCAATTCCTCATTTATTTCAACTGCAGTCTCTATCAGGCTCTTGCAATTCTGAATCTGAGTGTCAATCTTTGATGAGCGACTCTGACTTTCAATGATCTCAATTATAATTTCATGGCACTTGTACAGTTCATTTTCAAGCTTGGTTCGCTTCGCAAATAACCTTTGAACCCTCTTCTGAAAGTTCTCATCCATGGCTCTAGGGTCTATACTTAACTCAAACTATACTTAACGGTTATCGGGCGTTTGCGGGGCGATTCGGAACGGTTTTCGGTGAGTAAAGTTACCAATGGGGCTGGGGATTAAGTAAGTCGGTTGATATCAAACAACACACACGGAGTAAACCTGAGGATGAATAAAACCAACTTAACTTACTTAATATCACCTCCCTGACCACTTAGGATGATGTTACGGCGTACGAAATTTGTTGAACGGTCGTACGACGGTGCGTCACTACTAATCGGCTAGTAGCTCGACGAATTACCAAGAGGTTTGGGAATTAAGCAAGTCGGTTTAAACCCAACAACACACGCGGAACAAACCTGAGGATGAAAGACAACAACTTAACTTGCTTAATTTCACCGTCCCGGACAACTTAGTCAGTCGTTGCGAAACGAATGTTTTGAAAAGCGAACGAATGCAAACAGGTATCAAGTCGTTGTAAACCTTAAGTTTACCAATGGGGTTGGAGAATCAGGCAAATCGGTTAACTCTCAACAACACACGCGGAGTGAACCTGAGGATGAAAAAAAATTAACTTAACTTGCCTGATATTAACTACCCAGACAACTAAACATACTTTAACTGTACGGTTCAACGGAGTTTTGGACTAATTTTTCAGAAAATTTTCAATTTTCAAACAAGATTTTGTATAGTTTGGTTAGTGGATTCGAGTCATACTTGGTATCAAAAAACTAGTATAGTAACCGTTAGTCTATGTTCCGATTTTTTGGATTTTCAATCCGTTCACAATTACCCAAAAATTTGTGGTATCGAGAAAATTACCACTCGTAGCTTGCTTTGAGTTGGGATACACAATATAACACCGTATGTAATTTTATTGCACAAAAAAGTTTATAAAGATTAGACTAGTCTTACAGTTTTTGACGGTTTTGGAGATTGGGCAGTCACCGCGAAAAATCCAAAAACTTCGGGTGTCGAGAAAAACACAGCTCCACTTTGACCACAAGTCAACAATCAGGACACCTGAACAGGCCTCTCTTCCGCCAGTCTGCTCTTTCGCCTGTCTGCTCTGTCGTCTGTCGGCTTACAGGCCAATCAATTGGTTCAAATTGGTGTACGTAGGTCGGTCTACGTCTAAGTTTCTTCGGCAAGTCGAGGACCTTTTGAGATCAATGTGGAGGAAACGCTGTATAGATATTATCAGAAAATAACAATTCAAGAGTGTCCAGGTAATGTCGCCGCAGGTCGTTTGCCAAGATCAAAAAATGTTATCCTTTTGGCAGATTTCTGTGATACGTGCAAGCCAGGAGATGAAATCGACTTGACTGCGATCTACCACAATAGCTACGATAGCTCGCTTAATAATTCGCACGGGTTTCCTGTTTTCCGAACTGTAATTGAAGCAAACAACATTGACAAGCAGGACAACAAATCCAACTTCGCACGGTTGACGGACGAGGATATAGTACTGTCGAAAGATCCGCAGGTGGGTGAAAGAGTTTTCGAATAGATTGCTCCGTCAATTTATGGACACATGGATATAAAACGTGCAACTACTTTGGCATTATTCGGCGGTCAGCCCAAAAACCCAGGTGAGAAGGGTCCCTTGTGGGGCGCCAAAATGTGCGCCTCAATCTCCACGGATTGTAAAAATATGGAATTTCAAACAATTTGAATTAACGAGTATTTTATCGGGAAAATAACTCTGGAAATTTCGTAATACAATGATATTTTTAACAAACTTTTTTATTGTTAACATCGGTAACATCGGCCACAAACAACTGCATAAGTCAAAGCAAGCTGCAAAAATGGCCAGTATTTGTCCTTGAGACAAATTGCTCTTTTTAAAGGTCAGCCTTAATCAAGGCTGAACCAAATTAGAGCGAAAAGACGGTTAAAATGGGTTTTGGGGGGACTGAACCTGGTTACGGAGCATCCCATGAAGTTCGGTGCACATTCGAGTTCTAGAAAGGAGATGACCTAGGCGGGATTCGAACCGACGCCGAACCCGCCGGGATGCACCATGTATACGCTTGGCTACTGTCCCTGTATGCATTTACATTTTGGTTCAACTTTATATGCATTTGTACTATTGTTTTTATATTTGCGCTGCAACAACAAGCTTCAATATATTAGTGTAACGAGTGGTTTTACGAGGTTGAGTATGAAGACCAAATATGTTTTTCGTGGCCTTATTAGTCCGTATGTAAATTTTCAAAACAATCAGACAATGTGGTCAACAAAATTACATGTAAAAAATTGCAGGTGGGGAAAAGGAAAAAGAGCCGGTTGTTCTGTGTATGATTTTTTTTCAATGAGGAGGAGGGTGGGGGTTGTGGAGCTTACAAGTAATAATAATAAGCTATTCAGCTCGTCTAAATGAAGAAAAAAACTTTTCTATGGCTTTTTCACACGGTCTGTGAAATCAGTTTTGCTCCAAATTGTGCGCTCGTCTAATTTTCTTTTTAATCTGAAGTGTGTTATTCTAAATATATGTTTTGCTGTTTGGTTGGGAAAATTGACGGGAAGGCGGGCGGGAGGCAGGGACGGGAGAGAAAGGGGAAATGGAGGGAGCATGATACGGAGAAGGCATGGAGATTGTCTTATTTACTGAACTTTATTTTTTTTCTAATAGATTAGCTTTTTCGTCTCCCGGGGACTTAATTCCGAAATCGTATTCGTAAGGTCATTGAAGGTCGGTTTTTTTGAATTCAAATTAAGTCTTAATGTCTCTATACCTGCATTGTTAAACAATTTGAGTTTGTCTGTCTGTAGCTCGAAATAATCTATCTTTTTATCTCTTTTTTTATCTCTTCACATTATTTATCATTTACTTATTTTTTGTAACCCATCATTTCTGTATTTTTTGACCTTATCTTAATCTATTTTTTGTTTATTTTTTGCCAAGTTTTTGATGAATTATATGCAATTTTTTGTCGATATTTTTTAAATATTTTTAACGTATATTTTTGTAGTTATTTTTTGTGGTTCTTTCTTCTTTTGTATTGATTTATCTTTGTAATTATCTTTTTTTATCTGCCTTTTTTTGTTTTTTGATGTAATTTTTGCAACTAAACTTATTTTGTTGTCTATTTTTTTGTATCTTTTGAAATATTTTTTTCTAATAATTATTTTGTCAATCTTGTTTAATTTTTTCTCAATCTATCTTTGTTTATTCTTTTGATCAATGCTTCCAACTAATTTTTATAACCTTTTCTTTGTATTTCTTAATATTGAAAACTGAGTATGAGAATACAGATATGGTTGCGTTAAAAATTAATCATAATTCATTAAAACTTCGAACTTGTCGGAAAAATGCAGTTTAACTTGATATTCTTAATTCAGGCCGCATTTGGCCCTGAAGGTAAAATGGGGTTGAAAAAATTTTACGATTTTTGTTTTTTTTGTTGCTTTTTCAGATTTAAAAAGACTTACGTAATTAATTTCGTTTCTATTGAGTTTTACTGTTTAACAAATTGTTCGTCTTTTGTGAAGGCGCTGAATGAGTGTATTCAACCCATTGTTTTCTCTCTCGTTGTTGAAAAGTGAATTATAAATTTGTATCCCGGGTTGAACAAAACTTCTTATCATACAATTTCCATATATGAGAAACTTCTTGTCATACAATTTCATACAATTCCATACGTACAGAAAATTGTATGAAAACTCTATGATAAACATTTTTCCATATATGAAAATTGTATGATAGGTGTTTTCCCATAAACCAAAAATTTTGATTTTTTCTTTCTAAATTTTGTTTCTGAAAAACTGTCCGTTGTAGTTGCAACCGAACACAAGTGACAAAGACCTTGATTACTCAAAACACTAAAGGTTGGACGGTCTTGCATTTACAATGCATAGAAAACGACCTGAATTTGGCTGTCTTTCACAATTCATATAACAAAAGTAACAAACTTATATTTTTTGGCAAAATTTTTTTAAAGATGATTATACTAAAATTTTGAATTTCAAATTATCAGACCTTGATCAAGGCGTACATTAACACCCCATACAAAAACAGAGGAATTTATTGTATCCAGGACTACGTTATGCACACAAAATATTAAATTTTGCATGCAAAAATTTTTTTTCGAAAAATGTTTGTTTGCCAACGAAAATCGAATTGCGGTTGAAAAAATAAAACAAAAAAACTATTGGGCCAAATTTTCAAAATAACTTAAAAAATTTTTTGTGTCGCCATCAAAAAATGCCAGTCATTCAATTTCCATATATGGGAATTGTATGATATGCTTTTTGTTCAAAAAACGAAAACCTCAGTTTTTTATCACCAGATTGTTTTATTAGAATCAAACAGCCACAGAAATGAGTTTATACCAGTTTTCAACCATTTTTAGAAATTGTATGAAAATTGTATGACAAGCATTTTCCCACACACTTGATGAATTGAATTGTATGATAAGCATTTTCGGTGTATGGAGGTCAACCCCGGATTCCAGTTGTGTTGTGAACATGTAAATTTGATTCTAAACGTGTGTTTTCTATATGCACGCAAGTTCATTTCCTATTTTTCATATATCATTTTATGGTTATTTTAATGTTTCTTCCGGTTTATATGTTTCGTCGAATTTGTATTTTTTTTAAAAAAAATATTTTTGATCTTTCTTTCTACCTAACTTCTTAACAAAATTCCAATGTAATTCAACTTTTTGTTTGTTTTATTGTTTTTCCACGCTTCGAATATCTGATTCAATTCTGATTTTGACCAAGAAAAAGTTGAGACGCGAATGCTTTATCTAAAAAGAAACCAGGATGTGTCTAGGAGTGAAGGCTTTAACTGAACAATTTTTGCATTTTTTTGAACCTGAAATTGTATGAAAAAAAAATTCTTTCCAGAAATTTTTTGAAAAAATAAAAACTAATTTTTCAACCATATGGTGTTACGCTTTCAAAATGCACTCAAGAGCTGCAAATTTGACCTCCAAGCAATACTGCTCTATGTCTTAGTGGTTACCGGGATTTGGAGTTTTTTTATTTCATCATTTTTTTAAATAGATAAATAACGTCAAAGTATTCGAAATTCTCCTTACTATTTTGGGGTGGTTTTTGGGACCCGCACTGAAGTTTCATGGGCAATAATCCATTATAATGGATTTTCGTTGCCTAAAATGTTGTCTATATAATCGATTGTCATGTCAAATTTAGACTACGGAATCGATTTTTAATCTATTATAATCGATTATTTTGGAAAAATTTAACTCCATTATAATCCATTATAATCCATTTTTGTTTTGAATATAATGGATTTTTGTTTGTACATAAAATCCATGAAAATTGATTAAATTTTGTAAATAATGACTCTAACTTTTGCAACTTTCAGCAAAACTCGAACGAACACGTTCATCCAGGGGCGGCCAATATGTAGTAGTTTTCCAAAAAGTGCCTAAAAACAGCATTTTTGAATTTTTGACCAGGTCCTCACGTCAACCCCCCCCCCCCCCGCCCAACGTGACCCCCCAACGGACCCTCCCCAACTTACCCTCCCCAATGTCTAGAGTTTGTTTATCAGCCCAGCAGGTATATTTTTTCAATAGCGGTGGTTTCTTGAAAACTTTCAACTAATTACCACTCTTATGGTGAAAAAACAAAGAATAAAGACAAGTCAACAATTTAGATTAAACAGGGTAAAACTAGATGTGTTACTAGTTTTTTGGTGTTCTACAAGTCCTCAAATTTCATTTTTTGGATTTGAAAAAAATTTCATATCTTATAACTATTTGATAACAGACAATTCTTCAGACAACAGATAATGTCTAGAGTTTGTTTATCAGCCCAGCAGGTATATTTTTTCAATACAGATCAAATTTTTGCAGCTCCTGGAACAAAATTGAAATCAGAATTTTTTTGTGGGGAACGTTTCTAGCTTACATTAATTTGATAAAAAAAAGTTACTGCTCAAACCCTCTTGGTTTCCTCTTGGTTTCCGAGATTTGGCTTTTTTCCTGATTTTAATAATTTGAAAAAAAAGCTTGAAAATTTCACGCTATGGATAGATGAGGTAAACCTATTGATGAAACTCTGATGACTAGGTTCAGTCTACTGAGATAATAGCCTGAGATTTTACTCTTTTGTTTGGTTTCAGTTAGCTTTTTCCTTGTTCAACCATCTACATAAAGAACGGAGAAGCGAGTCATGCACTAGTGTTTTCATATTTCAGACTGAATATTTTCGTTAAGCGAAACTCTTCTGTTGCAACTCAGGCTCATTTTTTCATGAGTTACCGTTTTATTTTTCTGAATAAAACGTTTTTCACGCAAAAACGTTTCCTAAAAAATTTTCTTTAGCAATCTCTTTCAAATCTTTGTATAAACAATTTCTTATACCTTTTTGTTATACTTAGACTAAATTTTTGCACACAATTTTTCATTTCTAAATCTTTTCTTCAATTTTTAAGCTGAAGCTGCAAAATTTTGCCCTACGTCTGCAAATTTTCAGCTAACTAAAGTTTTTTTTCAAACTCTTTCGAGTCTTGTTATTGTTTTGTTATACCTTTTGTTAGACTTAACTCTAAAAATTTGCCCAACTTTTTCTTTTCGTTTCTAAAAGGTTCCATACGCAATTTGGAGCAGACATTCTAAACTTTTGTCAAAAGCGGATCTGCCAAATTTGTCAAATTTAACAATATGTATCAAATTGACCCATTCAACTTACTGTAAAAATTTAATCAGTTATTTGCTATTTTAAGATTAGATTGGCACAGACGAACGTCAGGAACGCCATTTGTCCAGATTGCAGCTTATTTGCCTTGAAAAACACTATGCGGTTGTTCGCTTGAGAACTTTCAACTAATTATCACTCTTATGGTGAAAAAACAAAGAATAAAGACAAGTCAACAATTTAGATTAAACAGAGTAAAACTAGATGTGTTACTAGTTTTTTGGTGTTCTACAAGTCCTCAATTTTCTTTTTTGGATTTGAAAAAAATTTCATATCCTATAACTATTTGATAACAGATAATTCCTAAGACGACAGATAATGTCTAGAGTTTGTTTATCAGCCTAGCAGGTATATTTTTTCAATACAGATCAACTTTTTGCAGCTCCTGGGACAGTTTTGAAATCTGAATTTTTTTGTGGGATACGTTTCTAGCTTACATTTTTTTGATTAAAAAAATGTAAAATTCAAGAGAAAAAACCACAGCCTTTTGAAATTAATCAAACGCTTCTTTTTTGTTGTTGTTGTTCAGTGTATACGTGTTTTCTTTATTCAATCACAAACAAAATATAAACTAAATGGTTGCAACTTTTTTAAAATGAGTGGAAAAAAAAACACGTGGCCAAAAAGTCCAGGAAGATTTGTGAGCAGTTTTTCACGCGTGTGTGCGTTAACACATACTTGCTATAAAAAGTTCCTGCTAAAGAAAAATTATGAAACATAATAAGAATCCATCTGCATAAACAGAGAGCACGCATGGCAAAAATTTTCAAAATTAGAAAGGAAACATCCTTCAGAAATGTTTAAGAAAATTGTAAGATGGAGAAGTTTTCCTACCAAATTTTTTATAGTAGGAAAAAAATTAATGTAGTGGAATTTTTTGTGTGATGCTCAACCGGGCAACTTTATTCAACTTTCTTTTAAACTATTTTTACCTGTTTCCTGTTTTAACCCATTGTCTTCTTCTGAAGCGGGTTTTTGGGTAACTGATCCAAAAAAATAACTCCTCCTGAACACATTAGTTTTGGATTCACAATATCTGTCTATACATGTTTTATAACTGGATAGATCTGGATAATTTTCGCATTTTTGGTCAATTTTCTCCCTTGATTGTGTTGTACATGATTTGTGTGCAATATAGCTCCGCAGAACTTTGCAATTGTTTGATTCCATACGATTGCAATTAAAGGATTCCCCAACCGACCAATAAATAACTAGCAATGGAACTGTGGTTACTAAAAAAATAAACAAGATAACTATTTATGAGTAGATTAGATTTCGATGAAGTTTAACTCAGCACCCACATCAATCACTAAAAAGCACCCTGTTGCAACCTAACTTTTGTAAAACTTAAAAAACAGGCTAAAAAATGCGTTTGTGGGCACTTTTCGGTCAGATTTGACCCAAATACCGTGATTTTTTCTTCAATTTTTTTGCCTGCGGTTCAAATAGTTTGGCCAACACGTGGTCCTCATTTAGTGTTTTGTGAGAGCTTGGAAAATCAATTTAGTCGACTTAAAAAGTAATTCGAAAAATTATTTCCCTTTGGAGTTTTCGTTAGCTGTACCAAAAAAGTGAAAAGTCGGCTGATAGATTGATATACTAGCACAACATTTTCAGGCTCTTTTTACTCCACTCTCACCCCCTACCGACTGGGGGGATTTTCACAAGTGAATTTTCACAAGTGTTTTTCTGCTTAAATTGTCCGTTTGTTTCAAAAAATGGCATACGGACTAATTAGGTCACGACAAACATATTTTCATACTAAAACCTTGTAAAACCAATCTTTATACCATACAAATAATGATAAGGAGAGTCGGGGGAAAGAACAAGAGCCCTTTTTGCAATAGCAAAAAAAACTTAACTAATATGTGAGTTATGATTTTTTTCTATCGATCTTTTCCTTCATATTTAACAAAAGCCGCAGTCTTGACTTCCAGTCAAAACAAGTTCAAGTTGTATTTGAATGCAGACTAAAAATCCAAATGGGATTAAGTACAAACTTTATTTTCAGGCAGCTCGTAAAGGCTAAAAAAAGCTCAACTCTGTTCATTCTCTGTTCGTAAAGGCTGAAAAAAGCTCAACTCTCCCCCAACCTTTTTTTCATTTTTCTATCAATTTTTCTGTTATTGTACTTAATTATATTGCTTAAGAAGTTAGTTTGTTCACATTGTTTCAATTTTCAAAAAGGAAACTAAAAGGTGGGGAAATGAAAAAAGTCTATTTTTGTTAATTTTTTGGGAGAGTATAAGTGGAAATAATCCCTTTTTTGCTTTTTACTGTGACAATTTAGAGTTACTTGATCCATTTTCAGCTTGCAAAATTCCTGGAAATCGAATCTGAAAATCCGCCTACAGTGAGAATAATTTTGCTTTTTTCAAATTGATTGCTCGAAAGTTTGGAAAAAAAGACAAGATGAAAGCAAAATAGCAAACCTGATTTGATAACCAGCATCATATCAAAAACAAAAATTGTCAAACGCTGAATTGAATCGCTGAATTTTGCGAGACTCGTGCAAAAAAGTGGCAATGAGATAAATCTAGTTTCGTGTTTTGAGATAAGTTTCATGTGATGAATTTTCACTTCGCATGTGTCTTGTAAATTTTAAATCAGTTGGTGTCTCCAATTTTTTTTTCTCCGTCGATGTTTTTTTATAAAACTAATTGATGGCTAAATGAACAGTTTTGAAATATTTCCTTATTTAGAAAACATTATTAGACTACGAATTCCTTGAACTTTTCTTATAAACATTTTTTGAAATGTTTGGAAAGTTAATATTTAGAAAGTAGGATAATAGTTTCAAGTTTCCAATCGGAAAAAGAAACAATCATCAAAACAAAAATTTACAGCTTTTGGGCCAGCTTTACAGCTTTTCAAGACAATTTGATGAACATGTCTTAAAGGCCACTTTGTTGAAGTCAAGTTTATTATTCATTAGTGCGGAACAAATCATGCTATTATTAAAAGATTTTACCGCATTTTTCTTTAATTCATGTGAGACAATTCATGTCATGAATATCCTCGGGGGAGGGATATCTTATTTGGAACCAAAGGGGAAGGAGTTGAGCCAAGTTTTTTTGTTGTTGTTGTTGTAAAACAATTAAAGTGGTCTTAAATCTTCTTTTTTGGGGTTACGAGGGCAAGTTTCACCGCTGGTCTCGTTAAAGTACAAGGGCTGTTTTCAGTTTGCACGACCGCGCGATGCCATCCGAGCCGGTAAAAACTTCTAACACTTGACCCAGTATCCACACGAGGTCATCTTTTTCGAGTGGTTCCTCGGGTTGCGTCCATTTAGTCCTTCTTATGAGAGTCGGAGCGTACTCTTTAAGTAGACGCCTCCAGAAGCTGTCAAGTCTATCTTTTGCTCGCTTCCAGGACTTGTTGGACGGTTTATTTTTAGATGCTTCGTAGAAGGCTGCTGCTGGAGCGTAGACGAATGGACGGCCCATTAAGAAGTGGTTGGGTGTCAGTGGAAGGTCGTCGTCAAGGTCGCTACTGACATGAGTTAGCGCACGTGAGTTGAGGATTGCCTCGGTCTCGGCTACGATAGTAGCAAATAGATCTCTTGATAGTCGATCAGGACCGAGATTTAGTAAGAATGCTCGTTTTTTCAATGAGACGAGTCGCTCCCACACGCCGCCAAAATGGGGGGCAGCCGGAGGATTTAGGCGCCATCCAACATTGTGGATTTGTAGAGTTTCAGTTAGGGTGGTTTCGTTGAAGTTGATTGGTTCTGAGCGTAGTTGTTTACGCGCGCCGACGAAGTAAGTAGCGTTGTCAGAGATTAAAAGCTTAGGTGTGCCTCTCCTAGCAATTAAACGTCTAATTGCCATTATACAGTTGTTCGTAGTAAGGTTGTCTGTCGATTCCAGGTGAACCGCGCGAGTAGAGAGGCATGTGAAGAGGCAAATATAGCTTTTTCAGTTGTATCCTTTGTTGCTATGTAGAATGGCCTGATATAGTCACTTCCTGTGTTTTTGAATGGAAATGGGTCGTCAGACGGATCGTCGAAACGAGTTGGCGACAAGTCGGCCATGAGTGGATGTAGCCCTTTGCCTTGGAATCTTCTGCAGAGATAGCAGTTATGTCTTATCTGTCTGAGTGTTTTTCGGAGCCCAAGGATGACAAAATTTTGTTGCAGGTAGTTGCGAATGTACTCAGTGCCGTGGTGCATGCAGCGGCGATGAGCGCTTTCGATCATCATACGCACAATTGGGTCCTTTGCGTTAAGAATTATTGGATATTTTGTTGCGTCCGTTAAAGGTGAGTTTCGTAGACTTCCTTGCGCGCGAATTAATGAGTAGAAATTGTGGTGCATCCAACCAGAGCTTTGCTTTTAAGTTCAATTCCCCGTGTAGCACTGTCTGCTGTGTTGAGTCTACCAGGGATGTGTTTCCATTGTTCGGCTTTGCATAACGTAAGTATTTCACACATCTGTTTGCGCAGTAAGTTTTCAGTAGTGCTATCCGTCCAAACGTGAGTGTAGTGGGGCTTTAATAGCATTTCATCAGTAGCGAACTCGCATAGCCGAGCACCCATAAGGGCGGCTTGTAATTCCAGTTTAGGAATGCTCTCTTGGTTCAGTGGTGCTACCTTTGTTCTGCCAATCAAGAAAGTAGTGTGTATGCCAGAGCTACAAGCAGTTCGGAAGTAGATGCACGTAGCCATTGCGTATTGCGACGCGTCGCAGAAAACATGAAGTTGTATATCACTAGGTGACAGCTGTGGACCAAGTAAGCGAGGCAGTCTAACAGGGGGTACTTGTTTGCATTGGTCAACCCATTTGTCAATTATCGGAACAAAGTCACTGGGCACAGTTTCGTCCCAAGAGATACCAGACTTCCACAAGTTTTGCAGAAGAATTTTGAGTTTTATGACAAACGGCGCTAGGATGCCTAAGGGGTCGAAAACCCTTGCTACTGTAGAGAGAACTGTTCGGAGTGTAGATGATGTAGTAATATTTAGCTTGGTTGTTGGTTGCACGAATATCGTATCGTCAGTTGTGTCCCATTTGACAACCAGAATACGATGCACTGTAGCATTAGTAGAAACTTCGCCTCCATCAATGGAGTAGATCGCGTCATTAGTGTTAGATACGAACTTAGTTAGGTTGAATCCCCCCTGTCTTATGGAGGATTTTAGTTGCGTAGTAGAGTCTCTAGCCTCGTGTGTCATGTTGAACGAGTGAACAAAGTCGTCCATGTAAAAGCTTTTGTGAAGCAGTTGAGCAATAATGGGTTTGGTTACGCAGTAATCGGCAGCTGTTTGATGAAGCGCAAAGATGGCAATGGATGGTGAGCATTTTGCACCAAAGATAAGTCGCGTGTATTGGTATTGTTTGATACCATTTTTAGTAGGCCAAAGGAAGCGAAGCGCTTTTTGATCTTCATCTCGAATACCTATTTGCATATACATACCTTCAATATCCGCCGATACAGCCACAGGTTTTTCCCGGAATCGTAGTAGAAGTCCAAACATGTTGTTCAGGAGGTCAGATCCAGTTTCGAGGCAAGAGTTCAGCGAGACGCCCTTGTAGGTTGAGGCAGCGTTGGCTACTCTGCGTACCTTTCCGGGCTTGTTTGGATTCGTGACAGGTTGATGTGGGAGGTACCAAAGTAATTCAGGTTGTGGGTATTGGAAAGTAACGGGCTTGACGTAGTTATTTTCCAGGTCGGTAGTAAGCGATTTCTCATAGAGTTGCATTGTTTCAGGGTCTTTTCTGAGCCGTTTTTGTAGCAATAGCAGTTGAGCTTTAGCTACCGGATAATTGTTTGGCAATTTTATTTTGTTTTTCCAGAGTAGATTTATTTTGTAGCGATCTCCATCGTGCTCAATACTTTTTTCCATAAATCTTAGTTTTCGTTTGCTTTTATCAGAGTATGTAGCTTTGTTATCTTCCTTGATGCCTGATCCTTCTACTTTCCAGAAATTTTCCACTAAATCAGTGAGATTAGCGTCTTCTTGATCATTTAAGTCGATGAAGTTAGTTGAGTGTGAATTTGATCCGGAACTATTAGATTTCTGGTTGAGTGGGCCAGTGATCGTCCAACCTAGTAGGTTTTGTACAGCGTAAGGGTTGCTTGTAGGGCCTTTTCTAATATCGCGCTCCGCAATATTCCAGAAAGCATCTACGCCAAGCAAAATTTGAACTGTGTTGTCGCCTAGTTCAGGAAAGTTGACAAGTCGAAGGTGATTGTAGAGTGGGCTAGTTTTATTAAGGTTGTTTGCGTCGATAGCGTCAAAACTCAGAGCTTCAACTGAATAGACTGATTGTAGCGTGAAAGTAGGTTTTGTAGCGTTGTGTGGCCCGATACTAAGCCGGATCAGCGAGGAAGACACTTTGTCCTTACTGACAGCACCTCGTACGCTAAGCTGTAGTTGTTGGCTTGGTTTGTACTGAAGTGTTTCATCTGTTTTGTTGAGGATATATGAGCAGCTGCTGCAGTTGTCGAGTATGGCGTAGCAATCTAGTTTGATGCCATTGTTAAACAGTGTTACCGGCATAAATTGTAACTGATTTCTGATGTTGTTCATTTTTTGGATTGGATCCTCAGCTTGTTCCGAGGGCTTGGTTACTGTAGTGCCAAGCTGCATGTTATTTGATTTTTGGTTGTGCGTTTGAAACGGTTTTTTGTCGATGTGTAGAGTTGAATGGTGTTTCCCTCCGCAGTTGTTGATGAAACATCGCATAGACGATGTGCATTAACTAAAATCTGTGTTGGCCTAAGCAGTTGAAGCACAGCTTATGTTGCTTCACCAGCTCTGCCCGTTGATCTACGGGAAGTTTCAAAAAGTCCGGACTTTTTCCAAGGTAGTGAACTTGGTTATCTATTGGACATGTTAATGTTGTTGGTCTTGCTGATATGCCTGAAGATTTGTCGTAGTTTTGCCTGGACATAGAAGTAAATTGGTTGGGTCGGCTGTCGGGTTGTTGTTGCTTCATAGGTTGGCGATTTCGTCCCACTTGATTTGAAGTCGACGGCTCTATGTCCAGGTTCTCGCATGCTCGCGAGTAGTTTTTGAGGTACTGCGTCAAGTCTTTGAGTGTAGCATAATCGAGATCGTGCAGCACGCAGTGTTCTTCCCACTTCATTAGTACTCTTACTGGGAGTTTTGATCGAGCAAGTCGGGTCAGGTTACTAGAATTTAGATCAGCGGTGTAGCCGTTGAATTCGAAGTTGTGGATTAGTTTCCGTAGGAAAGCAGCGTATCTTATAAAGCCCTGTGGTTCGCTTAGTATCAATTTGTCAAACTTCTCAAGTTCCCTGATGAACGCTGACACCACATATTTTGGGTTACCTTATCTACGCACTAATTCAAGTATTGCATGTTCATACTGAGAAGAATTGGTTCCGTAGCTCTCTATTAGAGATTTAGCATTATCAGTGCCTAATGACTGCAAATAAGTTATTTTTTCAACCGGGATTAGGCGTGGATTGTTGCCAATCGCAGTCTGGAAGAGTTCGAACCAGTTGTTACACTCCAGTGGGTTGCCGTCAAACATTTGTAGTTTTAAATCTGGTAATTTGAATCCTTTCAAACTGTAGTTGATGGCAGTGGTCGCATGACTGGTAGTGTGGTTGGTGACCTGTTTTTGTTCATTATTGAAAAGGCTGTTGCGTAGTTGTTCGTGTGATTGTAGGATAGTCCTATGATGGTCGTTGAAGTGGTTGGTAACGAACTGTTCAGATGTAGTAGCAGGACGTTTTGCAATTGAAGTTTTTAGCAGACCATATCGGTTATTGCCAGTTGACATCTGGGCTTCGTGTCTTGAGTTATTGTTCCAAATGTGATTTTCATTGGAAACTGGTGGAGGCGAGAAGTTGTAGCGTAGAGGAGCTCGAAAGTTGAAAATACATGGGCTTGCAGACGGTGAGACTGATCTGAAATCAGTTGTAGAAGTAGTGATGACACTGTTGATTGTCTGATCCATAGCTCTGTTGCTTCCCGGTAGAGGTGGGAAACTGTACCGCTGGGGAGCGTCTAAGTCGAGTGTACCCAAGCAGTAGGTGGATGTGTAAATGAGACGTCGGCAGCCGTAGTACTGATGAAGTTGTTGGCCAAGCTTTCAGTAGTATTTGAGCTTCTTAGTGGTACACTGGCTGTTGTAGATGTGCCTTGCACTCTAAGTGGGCTGTTTGACCTTGTGGAAACTAAACCATCGTTTGTTAAGACCTTTTCGTATTTTCTAACATTGATTAGTAGGTCGCACTTTCGTTTTCGTAGCGTTGAAGCAGTGTTGAGGCAGTCTTGTGCTTCCTGAGTAGAAAACGCGGCTAAGTCGTCTGCGAGCGTATCAAGCAGGTCAAAACAAGTGGTTATCTCCTGAAAACTGAGTTTAAAGTACTCGATTTCGCTTGAGTTGGCTATTTGCCTCGTTACTTCTTCCTCAAGCTCCTCGAAAGTACTGTAGCGGCGTCTCCATTGATTGAGTAGCTGTTGTAATGTTGGCTTCGTTGGAGCCTTTCGAGAAAGTAGTACAAAGAGTAGAAAAAATGTATTAAAAGTTAACGAGCTCGGATGGCAGCGATCGCAAAGTAGTTCCGGTAATGAAGCTTTTTTGAGCTTTCTCAAGATTTTTGCTATAAGTTACGTTTAATTTTCTGTTAAAGTCAACCAGCCATAGGGTTAACCCGGTGGTTAATTAAACAAAGTGAGCTACAGCTCACGCAGTTATGAGCTTTTTAATTATGGTTAAGGACTAAGCGGTGAATATATTTTTTTTAATGTTCAAATGGGTAAAAAAATTTTGAGACTTTCACAATTTTTGTAGAAAGTTTTGTAGATGTGGCTAGTAAAACCTTTTGTAGTTATGGGTTTAAAGAAAACGTTTCGGAAAAATGGGCTTTTGAAAATTCGCAGCAGCTAGTTTTGGGCTAGAAAGTTTTGGCTATCGGGTTTTGGCTATAAGTTTTTTTTTGTATAAGTGGGAACCTTGTTTTTTTTGTGTGTGTTCAGGTACTACTTTATTACCCCGAGGATTAAAATTAAATTGAACAATTGAAGATTAGCATTACATATCTAGGGTTGTATATTTCTTAAGTTTTTGCTAATAAAGACTACTCAAAAAAAACTTAGCACAATTATTAAGATCTAGCACAGTTTGGGTTTCGGCTGACGAGCACAAGCTTAATGATTTTTGATTGAGGGGAAGATTTACTGAACAATTGAATCATGCCTGTTTTTGTTTTCAGTTTTTGGTCTAGAAGTTTTGTAAATTGACTATAGTTTTCAAGCATAAGCACAAATTGGATGTGAAAAAAATTTTTCGAAATAGATCTAGCCTGACTTGGCACTTGAGGTAGACTGGCACTTGATAGACCGGCACTTGGGCTCTGACTATGCCACTTTTGGTAGACCGGCACTTGGGCTCTGACTATGGCACTTGAGGTAGAACCGCTGGTTGTGTCCTGGGCTGCGTTGTGGGGGGCTGAGTTGTCCCTGTTGACTTACTGTAGACTTCGATATTTTTTTCAATTTTGTTCGCCAAATATTCAAGACAATTTGATGAACATGTCTTAAAGGTCACTTTGTTGAAGTCAAATTTATTATTACTCATTATTGCGGAACAAATCATGCTATTATTAAAAAAAATCACCACATTTTTCTTTAATTCATGTGAGACAATTCATGTCATGAATAAGAAAGTAGAATAAATGTTTCAAGTTTCCAATCGGAAAAAAAAACAAAATCAAAACAAAAATTTACAGCTTTTGTGCCATTCGAGACCAAAGTATATAATAGGACTCCAAATCGTCATCTTTCTTATTTTAAAAAAAGAAATTTATCTTAAATTGGCAGTGCACAATTTATTTCCTGTTATTTTACTTCAAAAACTGTTTTTTTTTTATATGAAAAAAAGTTTCTTTTCTGTTCAGATTCTACCAAAAAATTTGCTCTATTTTTGCTTCATTCTTTTTTTGGTGTAAAATAACAAAACAGTTCAAAAACGCATCACAAATTAATTTTGATTTCAGTTTCTTCTTTTTTTAAAATTAAGTAAAACTAGGTCACAATTTCATCTTTTTTAAAAATTAACTAAGACTAGGTCACAATTGATTAAATAATAGAAATATAGTCCGCTGTAATAATTAGAATTGGCGGCCGATCTTTTTTGTTTTAAGAAGATACATTTCGTTTTTGAGCAATGCTTTTGATTTTTTTTCAACTTCATAGTTTTTCTTCGAAAAACAGTTTTTTTTGCCAATAAAACCATTTTTTTTGTTACCGTATTTTGTAGTTTTCAGTGTAAAATTTCAAATGCACATTTGTTTCACTTCTTGTTTGTCAAAACCAAAAAAAAAACTTTTTAAAAAATTAAACTTTTTTTTAATGAATAAACAAAAGATGAATAAACCTTCAAAATCTTTTTTTTATTTGCAAATGTTTCAATTGATTTATTGAACAGCGTAGCCTTTTTTTTCTTACTGTATTAACACTGTGAAAACTTCATTAAATAAAATAAGTTATTCTTAACTACACTTTTTTGAGTTTTAATTTAAGTTGGAATTAACTTGATGGTAATTTTAAATCAAAAGCCACCCGACAAACTTAAGATCATTTCTAGGTAACTATCAGTTCTGGACATCCATAAAACACGTATTTTTGAACATTAATTTTGTTAAACTTTAATTATCAGTTCTTCAGTTCCATGAAATACGTATTTTTGAGCATTGAGTGTTCTGTTGTCTGACACAAATACAGTTTTCGTTTATTTATTTTTTTTTGCGTCTGACAACTGCATTTGTCTTGCAGAAGCAGTGCTCTCTAATAGATCGTCCGCTCACATCTGCTGGTTGTGACTCGTTTAATCTCGGAGCATCAAAGGTTCTTTTTTAAGGCTACAAAAGCAAAATCGACCATCGTAATCGTTAACGCTGTTTGGAATATGTCTTTTAGAAATTTTCTGGCTTGATTAGGACTATTTAGCCCCGCAAGAACGTTTCAAAGCTAAAAATTTGACCATATTTCTCATCAAATGAGTAAAAATCAAAAGCTGGTGACTGCAGTTGGATTTCTAAGTATAACAGTCTGATAGGCCACGTTCTGTTAGCATGCGTTTGGTTAATCAACTACGGCAGTAGAACGGTCAGCATACTCGTCCTATGGAGAAAATCTCAAAGTGTCGTTTTCTTTTGATTTTTCAATTTCATCAAAAAATTAGCGCTTCATAAATATATATGATCGTTGAAACCACTATCTTAAAAATGACATTTTGCGTTCATATTTGATGACATGAACTTAAACTCAATACGATAATTTCATTTTATTTACGAAAACATCACCAGTTCAATTCGCAGAGGAGTAGGTTATTATATAATTAACTGTTGAAAAAAATCATTCCTCATATCTAGATTGGGTTGCATGCAAAAAAGAAAATCAGTCAACTTTTCAAGTTTACGTTTGCTGAAAAAATGGCTGCTTAAAAATCCAATAACTGATCGTAAAATTACGACTCAATAGAGGTGCCCTTAATACAGGGTTTATCCAGAGAACTCGATTTGATTACCTTCTGAAAAATTTACCTTCGGGCTGTAAGACAAATACACTGTTTCTATTTCAAACGCTTGAAAAAGATAGTTTACTGTATTAATACGTACATATACGCTCACAAATATAGTTTTATCCTAATGATACACGTGTTTCCTGAGCTCTAGTCTAGTAGTAGGTGTAGTAAACTAAGGCAAAGTAACACTTTTTATAGCAGGTGCTATTTTGCATTGTTTTGCTACGACTAAAATTTATAATAAAAAAATAGTAAATTCCTAACGATAGATAAAGAAAAACAGGTTTCTATACAGGAAACACAGAAAACCGGGTTCGATTATATATATTTAAATTTTCTATCCTGGTTACAAGCCTTTGTTGGGTACCGGAATGAATGAGCGCCTCGTAAATTTCAAAACTCTAATTTTGGGTGATTTGCTAGCATGTGAGTTAGGTATGGAGGTCTAGCTCATAGAGTAATTTCGGATAGGGTACACCGTCTGCTCGTCACGCTATCTTATTTTCGGCCGGATAGATTCGTGCAACTTCTTAGTCTAATACCGATCCTAATCTTACTCTCAATACTACTAGTCTCAGGGTGTTTAACTAGTCTCTGCTAGGCTCAAAAGATCTAGAGTATACTGGTATTGTTGCGGCTGCTGAAGTACTCGGAAAGAGTCAACTGTTTTCTAAGTTAAATTCAATTCTCTCTGGTGCTGAAATTACAAGTAATTTCAGCACTTACAAATAAGTGGATAGTTTGTTAGATGGATTGTGATTGGTTAGTATTAAATACTTTACAGTGATTTAATATCTAATTTATAAATAATAAAATATGTAGTTCGGATTAGGTTCCACCCATCCGGGTTTTACAGAGTTTTTTGAGTTTTATCTTTTTTACTCTGTACGTGAAGGATGGATGATGAACGGTTGTATTTGGCGAACATCATTTTCTTTTTTTCTCGTTTTCTGGAGAAGAGAGGTCCTTGACTTTGAACCAATGTCTTAAGGAAGGTCCAGGACGTTGAAGTTTATCATCGTTGTTCAACAACGAAGGTGATCCCCAATGAAGGAAATCTTTTTAGATTTCAGAATTCAAATGCCTTGCTATGTCATCTGTGCTTGCATTTGTAGAAGGGTGATTGTGATCAATCCTAGTCTGGAGATGGCATGGAGCTCGTGTTTGGAAGAGGTGCCGTGTTTCTCGGATCTGTACGTATGCTTGAACATCGAGGTGGTCATTGGTCTGATTCAATGAAGTCCTTTGCTGCGAAGCCAATTCGTACTCTAAATCCTTTGAGTTGTGATTGTGTGCGGCATGTCGGTTGTGATTGATAGTCATTCTGTCATTCATTTGTGATGGGATCGTCTAGTCTTTGGATGTTCGTCTTGGTTGTTGTATGTGATCTATATACTGCATATTATAATTTTACATTTTATAATTTTTTGTTAATTGTTTTTTAGTTATGATCTTGGTTAATTGTTTTCACAAAAGCTTTTTATTTTAGTTTAGTTATTTTGAAGAGTTACTCACCCTTGAGTACCTCTTATTAAAATTAGTGGTGGGGTCACAAAGCGTGGTGTAGCGCGGTGGGTTAGGCCGGCTATAGAGCATGCTCAGGACGTCCTTCCTGGTGGGTTAGGCCAGGAGTGGGAGTATGATTTCGTGCTTTTTCTTTGAAGGGTCCTGTTTTGTGTTAACATTATATGGTGAGTGTTTCTGGGTTTTCTTATGTTGTTTATGGTTGTGTCATTTTCTCAAAAATCGAATTGTTTTTGGTATGGGTGTGTCTTTCGACTTTTTTGTGTTTTATTAGTTCTTTCGTTGACTTTGTAATAGTTTTCAAAAGAATAAATTATCCAGTTTTAAGCTGGGTTAATCCGGTTTGGGTACCGTTGGTGTTCTTTTCTTAGTCATTCTGTTATTTTATGATTTGTGGTGTTTAGTCATTCGCGTTGGTTAGTTTAGTATAGTGTACAATTCCATTCCAACCGGGTTAAAGGAAAGTTGGAAACTTGTTATCATTAGTTGGAGTTGTTGTTATTGAAAACTTGAAACATAAAATCATTATTTTAAACAATTCTTCATAGGCGAGCTGTGCGAGTATGGATAGAATTCTTTGAAAAGTTTCCTAGTTTTTGTATTTTTCATTTGTTGTAGATGATGATGATGAAAGGGCTAGAAAAAGAAAATGAAACATTATAAAGAATGGTTAGGAACTTTCATATTTATTAGTGAATAGAATTTAAAATATACTTACCTAGTCTTCCGGGAAAAATCCATGGGGAAAAAGGTCTTGAATTAGTTCTGATGATGTTAGTAATTTAGCTAAAATGCAGATGATATTTTTAGTTTGAAGCAGTGGCCAAAGCAATTGAAGTGTTTTGATGATATTTAGTTCTTCTGTGCCTACTGCAAATTCATGAGGTGTGTTGTTAATTAAATTATAAAGTTTGTGGTTATATTTAGCGTTGTGTATAAATTCAAGGATAGGGATTTCTATAGGTTGTAGGAATTCATGCGGGACGAGGAAGGGTCGGGATTCTTTATCTTGGAAGGAGTTGATGATGGGACAGAATATATACATTTAGTTTATGGGGTCATAATTGCGGAGGATGCCGTGAAGGTTAGTATCTTTTATGCAATAGGTGAAGTTAAGGAAAAACGGTGATGTGTATTTCGAGTTAATGAATTGGAAGCGATGGTGGGGTTGTCGTGAGGGTGTATGTAGATGGAAGTGATTTTGAATAAAACGATAATCTGTATAAGTGTGCGTTTGTTTAGTGCGCAACATAATATCGTGGGAGCAGTGCAGATCGCGTTCGTGCGGTGTAAGGAAGTGAAAGGTTAGTGTGAATAAATCAAATTTTTCTAAAAAGCTTTGATAGGCGTGTGCGTTAATGAGGGCTTCGGAAATGATGTGGTCGTGTCTTTTATCAAAGATGTTAATTGTGAAAATATATGGTGTGGAGATAAAAAATTTTTCGGTTAATTGTGGATTAGCAAAGCGGTCGTCATCTAGGAATTGATCGTGGTTAGGGCGGATGATATTATGATCAGAGTATTCAATGGTGAATTCGTTAGCGCGGGGTGCAGTAAATTCTTTTAGTAATTTTTTGAAACCTACATAAGTGAATTGTTGTAATTTGAGTGCTGTGGTTAGTTTGTGTAACATGTCTTTACAATTTTTGGTGTCTGTGAAGGTGTTGTAAAGTGGTAAGTAAAGAGGGTTAGAGTAGTGATAATATGATATCCAATGAAGTGTTGGGATTAGGACGTATTCGTCTACATAATTTGTGTTGTTATCATTAATTGTGGATGTATTTAAAGTGTATTGAGGGAATGATGGTAAGTTAGTTTGTAAAAATTGTCGGGTATTTTTGTGTTTTGGATGATCAATATATTCTTTTGCGGTGCCTGGTTTAGTAGTGAATGGATTATTTGGGAATTTTCTTTTAAAAGTGCGGTAAGCTCGGTTAGTACTAGTGGATGTTTCAGTGGAATTTTGTGATTGAGTATGATCGGATAATGGTGTTGGTGTGGAGGGGCTAGAATTCGCTGTCACGGATGAAAGGTGATTTATAGTAAAGGTATCGGGGTGGATGATTTGTTGTTGGAGGGTAATATAGTTGTCAAGTTCGGAGGAGACTTGAGGGATATCTGGGGAATTGTTGGTCGATCTATCTGTAAGGGATGAAGGGTAGGTTGGGGTGACTTGAGATGGGTAGGAGGGAACGGAAAGAGATGGTAGTGGGTAGCTGGTGTTTATAGGCTTAAAAGGGGGTTGTGAAAAATTTTGGGAGTTGGTTTGGGAATACGTGGAAGGAGAGGGTTCGGAGTTGGCAAATTCGTCAGGGGTTTCGAGGTCTGAGTTGTTGAATTGTGATATTGTGCGAAAAACTGAGGTGTCTGTATAAGTATCTGAATTCGTGCTGGATGGTATATTAATTACAAAATCAGGTGGGGGGAAAGCGAAAAGCGGAATAATGGGAACTGGATTTTGGAGGTTTGCTGGGTGGGAATTTGAACGATGGAGGGATCCAAGTTGGCGGCTCATCGTGTGCTGTGTAAATGATTGGTCGTTATATGTTGAATAGGGCTGTGTAGAGAATGGGGTCAAAAATTTGTGTTATTTGTAATTGTGAGATTTCGAAAATTTCTGGGGACTAAGGATTAGGGGTGATTTTGTGGTAGGGCTGGTACTTGTGGTGCTGTAGGGGTTGGATCTACGTTATTGTGTTCTTCGTCATATGTATTTGGTCTTGTGGCTAGTTTTGTATTGTATTCTTTGATTTGTGCGTCGAGAAGTATTTTGTTTATGGATGACGAAAATATTCCAAAAAATTCTGCAAATAATATGCGTGCTACACTTGCTTGGCGGTTAACTTGTGTGTGTATAGCGCATGTATTATAGATTCCTTTTAATAGTGAGAAAACAAATCCTACAAAATTGAACATAGCGTATAAGATAGTCAATCTTTCTAAGATGTAATAGGGCCATCCTAGAAAAGCGAGTATCTCGTTTTTTAAGGTGACAAAATTGAAAATGTTTATGGGTAAAACATCTTGTGGACTGTATTTTTCGCCATTTAAATAAATATAGTCTTTAATGTCTCTAAAATATCCGCTATTATCTTGGTTGTAGATATCTGCAAATCCTGCTGTTTCTGCAAGTTTTCTTAAATTTTGATCAATTGATTGTCTTTGTATAGTATCCATTTGTGTAAGTAGTTCTTGGAATTGTTGTGTTCTAATGTGATGTTGTATATCAGATTTAGAGTAAATTCCAATGGATTGTAAATCTATATTGGGGTTTCTAGCAGTGGCTCTGATGCTTTCTGGTGAAAACTTTTTAAGTGGTTGCATTAATGTAGGATATGGTGCTAATAGGTAGTATTTATCTTCGTCTGGGTTTAATTGTATTACATTGTGGCTACTTTCAGATCCACATGGAACTGCGGTGTCCCAAAAATATGTTCGTCTTGAGAGTGTATCGACAAAGTGTACTTTGTTTTTGTAGAATATGGGTATTCTTTTGTAGCAACGTTTATCTTCAAAGACATATAATGGTGATACTTTTTTAGTGCAAGTATAAAACCATAAGATGTTTCCTTCGTAGTCAAGGAAGTTTGATCTATTTCCTGAAATAAATATCCTGCGTAGGGTATTTTTAATACTGCTAATGCGAGTGATTGTAAAATTTGTGTTCTTTCTAATTCGCATAGTCGATGTAATGTTTCTAATTCTGAGAGTGACATTTCTTGAAAAACTCTACTAATTGTGTAGTGTAGTTTCATGTCTAGGTGAATGTCATAATGTATGTTTCCAAAATATGTTGTATTCAGAAGTGATAGTTCTTGTAATCGTGTACTGTGTTCATCAATTGGTGTTAATTTTCCTCCTGGTTGAGCTACATATTTTTGAAATTTAACTGGAGTGTAGGGTTTTCCTTCGTATTTATATATTGCTGTCGCGTGTGGGTCTATTTTAACTTTTCCGGTAGTCATGTCGAAACCTTGTTCGTATTCGACAAGTATTTCGGAGTATTGTGTTTTGTGAAGTGGAGTTGTGTATTTACATGCAAATTCTGTTTCGTGGTAGATTTGAAAACGTGTAAGTTTGTTTTCTATTATATCTAGATTTTTGAAATCGTAACTGCGTTTGCGATGTATGTTTACTTCTTCATATGGGATGGATTCTATGAAATATTTTTTGTGGAATTTTATCATTCTAGCGTGTATCTTTGCTACTTGAAATGTTGTGCAAGTGTCTTCGGGAAACCAAACAGTTGTTGCTTGGGTTCTCGTTGTAGGGTCACAATATCCTTGATCATTTTTACAAGGTAATCTAATTCCTTGATAGATCATTGTGTTATCTTCTAAATCTCGTGTGAGTTGTATTTTTTCTAGTTGTATTTTCCAATCAAAAAACATTATTTGTTGGTATCCTCTATTTTTTGTATCTGCTTTGCAGTTTGAGGGATCGTTGATTCCAATGTGTGGAACCCAATGTTTATCTTCAGGGTCATAAGTTAAACGTTCGTGTGCGCCATTAAATGGATATTTGTCATCTAATTTTATATGTCCTTGATAGCGTTCAAGTTCTGCTTGGTGTACAGAGTCGCTAAAAACATGGAAGTGTACTATTTGTCTGTCTGAGTGTTTGTTTTTTGTAAGGTTTAACCTATGTTATTCGACTTTACAATCATCGGGATTGAGATGTAAAAGTCTTTCTATATTACTTTGGTAAAACGATTCGTGATCTAGTCTATTTTTATTTCCGTTTGAAACTTGTGAGCAGTGTACTTTCTTTTTCTGAAAATCTTGCTGTAAATTTATATCCGGTGACTGTTGTTGCTCGGGGTTTTGAGTATAGTGTTGCCATTACGTTTGTAGTTCTATAGCTTGTGGTTCTGTTTCGCATTGTGTAACTTGATTTATTTCATATTTTTGTAATGTTTTTTGTTCGTTTTCTTCACAATCATAATGTGTTACTAGTAAATCTTGAGGTCCTGTCCGAGGAGATGGACTTATATTCTGTTCAGAAAGTGTGAGAAAAAGGATGTTTAAAAATAGTAATATCTTTAAAAGATACACGTGTACGATAGTCCTGAATATGGGTTATAAAATGTTATATATCCAATTGTGGTTTTTGTGTATCTATCGTATTTATAGATTACTTCTGTTGTAATAAATGGTGGTGGTAGTGTTTGAGCTGTAATGTTAGAGGGGCTAAGTGGAAAAGGATGCTGAACGATATTATTAAGTTTAACTGTGATTTCGAATTTTAATTGAAGGCTGTTTTGATTTAGTATTTGAACATTATGTTCTCGGATATCTTCGTGGATATCTTGTCTGTTTTGTAGTCGGTTTATTGCCCAACTGTGTAGTCGGTGGCTTTCGTTATGTTGTCCTAACAGTGGAGTTGGTGCTACAAATGTAATCCAATCTAGTCTGAGAGGTATATTTGTAGATTTTTCACTATATCTAGCTTCAATATCGTGTGAGATGTTGAGGGGAAAAATTGATGGTGAAATTTGACTTAAGGATGGTGTTGATGGAAGTGATAGTGTTTCTGGTAAGGATGAAAATGTTGTTTCTGACGAAGTATTTACTGGGTCATTAACTAAGTTAGGTTCTCCTTGTGAGTAGGATTGTGTTGCCCAACGAGGTAAACGTTCGTTTGGGTTTGGTGGATTAAAAGGGTTTTCACGTATTTGTGCTGAAGTTGGTGTTGATCCTAAATTTTCTGAGTGAATATTAGGAGTTAGAGTTGGTGTATCTGGTAGTGTTATACTGGAATTTTCTGAAGATGATGGTGTTGGAGATTGTGGTATACTAAAGGTAATTCTGGGGGTTTGAAAATTTCTATTTCTTCTTGGATGTATGATTTGTCTATTTACTTCGAGTGTATTTTGATTTTGACTAAAGTGTCGGATTCGATTTAAGTCTTGTTGTAGTGTGGGGTATAGATTATATGTTGGTTCACTTAATGATGCTTGTCTTTGAACTGGTTCTAGGGGTTCAGATAAAGGGGCTTGTCGCTCAAAAGTATATGGGTTATCTTGAAATGAAATTCGTGTGGATGTTTGGGGTTTTGAGTAGTTGTTGGTTTTGTTGGGTTTTCTTGGGAAGTTGTCGGTGAGGACTGGTATGGGGGTGTTTGGTTAGCAATTTTGAAAGTGTGTTTGCAATTTTGTATATTTTAGTGAGAAGATTTATGTTTGTTATAGTATTCTTCGATGAATAGAATCAGAAGGATTGTGGCTACTGCAAATGTTACTATTGCCTTTTTTATACATTTACATATTGTCATAATTAGGGATGTTACAAATGTGACAAAGATTAACGTTTTTATCATTCTATTATCGTACCTGTATATATGATCAATGAGTAGGGAACAATAGGAATATAGGGTGTAGAGGGTATAGAAAATCAAAATTATGTTTATGAAAATTATTAGAATTACTATAAAAAGTTCAAAAATGTCGGTACAAAATAGTATGAAAAATTTAGAAATTAGGAAAAGTTTGAGAAAAATGTTTAGAAATATATTTTTTAGGAAGAGAACTGTAGAAGAGAGAAGCATTTGAGAAAATGATCTGTTCGTCGAATATTTTTTGAATTGCTGAGGCTATATTCAAGTGTGGTCGGATTATTATTTGATTTTTTGACAAGTGGGTTGAGTTTCTTGAAAAATTGTTGGGGGCTTATTTTATGGTGTTCGGGAGGTCTTCTTGACTTTATTTTTATTTGGAGGGTAATCCGAGGTATTTTTGAGAAATTTGTAGTTTAGGCTGAATGATCATGGTTCATTTTTTCTTTAGGCTAATTTGCCATTTTTGGTTGGGGGGTTTTGGAAGGTAATTTTGGGAAAATATTGTTGATCTTTGGGTTATTAGATAGGGGAGGGTTGGAAGATTATCGTGGTATTTATTTTAGTTGTCAAAGTTTAGCGAGTTGCCTATTTTTGACCTGGAGGTTGTAAAGTTATAGTTACAGATATGCCTGGAGATTAATATCTATCTGCTAAGAGGTTGGTATTTTTAGAGATTCGAAAGTGGTTGATTTGAATGAATCTTATTGGTTGATTTTGAACTAGATTTTTGGTGTTATTTTCAGCATGTTATTTGGAAAATACGAAAGTGAAAATGTGTAAGATGGATAATGAGATGAAAATGTTTTGAAGAAAGAAATAAATTCAGTTGTGAAATTCAACTTTCTTTAATATTTTAGATTGTGGGATGAATGTTTTATAATTTTTCCGTGGTTGGTTTCTAAGTCTTGATGAATCTCTATGTGTAGATTTTTCTTTCTGTTCTTGTGGTAAAATTTTGTCTATCATTTTTCTATTTTTTCTTTCTTTTTCTAAGTTATTTGTTTTTTGGGTGTTTGCGTCTTTGTGAATTTTGTCTTGTTTTTGAACTTGTGTATCTTGATTTTTATGATTTTCATCTAATTTTTGTTCTAATTGTGTGTTATTTTGAATAACTTTTAAACCGGTGAAGGAATATAGTTGAGTTAATTCGCGTAAAGCGTATTCTTTCGGATAATAAGGTAATAAATTGTTTCTGTGTTGAACAATTTCTTTTTTTGCTGTATCTACAAGTTTATATGTGACTTCAGTTGGTTTGTCGATTATTTGGTAGGGTCCTTTTCGAAGTGGTTGTAATTTTTTAGAAATTCCTTTTTGTGTTTGAAAGTTGGGTATTAAAACAAATGTTCCTATTTTTAGATCGGCGGCTGGTGTAAATCTTTGATTTTTTTGCTGATCAATGTTTTGTCGTTGTAACAATTTTTTTGTTATTTTTTGATAAATTTCGTTATGTCTTTTATCTCTGTTTAAAATCCATTCGGTGTGTGTACCGAAGGCTAGTTTGAGAATTTGTGGGTGATGAAAATGATCTTCATCATGTGTATGCAATGGTAGATTGTAACATATGGAATCTTTAGTCGGTGTGCAATGTCCTTAGGTTCTCCTTGTGAGTAGGATTGTGTTGCCCAACGAGGTAAACGTTCGTTTGGGTTTGGTGGATTAAAAGGGTTTTCACGTATTTGTGCTGAAGTTGGTGTTGATCCTAAATTTTCTGAGTGAATATTAGGAGTTAGAGTTGGTGTATCTGGTAGTGTTATACTGGAATTTTCTGAAGATGATGGTGTTGGAGATTGTGGTATACTAAAGGTAATTCTGGGGGTTTGAAAATTTCTATTTCTTCTTGGATGTATGATTTGTCTATTTACTTCGAGTGTATTTTGATTTTGACTAAAGTGTCGGATTCGATTTAAGTCTTGTTGTAGTGTGGGGTATAGATTATATGTTGGTTCACTTAATGATGCTTGTCTTTGAACTGGTTCTAGGGGTTCAGATAAAGGGGCTTGTCGCTCAAAAGTATATGGGTTATCTTGAAATGAAATTCGTGTGGATGTTTGGGGTTTTGAGTAGTTGTTGGTTTTGTTGGGTTTTCTTGGGAAGTTGTCGGTGAGGACTGGTATGGGGGTGTTTGGTTAGCAATTTTGAAAGTGTGTTTGCAATTTTGTATATTTTAGTGAGAAGATTTATGTTTGTTATAGTATTCTTCGATGAATAGAATCAGAAGGATTGTGGCTACTGCAAATGTTACTATTGCCTTTTTTATACATTTACATATTGTCATAATTAGGGATGTTACAAATGTGACAAAGATTAACGTTTTTATCATTCTATTATCGTACCTGTATATATGATCAATGAGTAGGGAACAATAGGAATATAGGGTGTAGAGGGTATAGAAAATCAAAATTATGTTTATGAAAATTATTAGAATTACTATAAAAAGTTCAAAAATGTCGGTACAAAATAGTATGAAAAATTTAGAAATTAGGAAAAGTTTGAGAAAAATGTTTAGAAATATATTTTTTAGGAAGAGAACTGTAGAAGAGAGAAGCATTTGAGAAAATGATCTGTTCGTCGAATATTTTTTGAATTGCTGAGGCTATATTCAAGTGTGGTCGGATTATTATTTGATTTTTTGACAAGTGGGTTGAGTTTCTTGAAAAATTGTTGGGGGCTTATTTTATGGTGTTCGGGAGGTCTTCTTGACTTTATTTTTATTTGGAGGGTAATCCGAGGTATTTTTGAGAAATTTGTAGTTTAGGCTGAATGATCATGGTTCATTTTTTCTTTAGGCTAATTTGCCATTTTTGGTTGGGGGGTTTTGGAAGGTAATTTTGGGAAAATATTGTTGATCTTTGGGTTATTAGATAGGGGAGGGTTGGAAGATTATCGTGGTATTTATTTTAGTTGTCAAAGTTTAGCGAGTTGCCTATTTTTGACCTGGAGGTTGTAAAGTTATAGTTACAGATATGCCTGGAGATTAATATCTATCTGCTAAGAGGTTGGTATTTTTAGAGATTCGAAAGTGGTTGATTTGAATGAATCTTATTGGTTGATTTTGAACTAGATTTTTGGTGTTATTTTCAGCATGTTATTTGGAAAATACGAAAGTGAAAATGTGTAAGATGGATAATGAGATGAAAATGTTTTGAAGAAAGAAATAAATTCAGTTGTGAAATTCAACTTTCTTTAATATTTTAGATTGTGGGATGAATGTTTTATAATTTTTCCGTGGTTGGTTTCTAAGTCTTGATGAATCTCTATGTGTAGATTTTTCTTTCTGTTCTTGTGGTAAAATTTTGTCTATCATTTTTCTATTTTTTCTTTCTTTTTCTAAGTTATTTGTTTTTTGGGTGTTTGCGTCTTTGTGAATTTTGTCTTGTTTTTGAACTTGTGTATCTTGATTTTTATGATTTTCATCTAATTTTTGTTCTAATTGTGTGTTATTTTGAATAACTTTTAAACCGGTGAAGGAATATAGTTGAGTTAATTCGCGTAAAGCGTATTCTTTCGGATAATAAGGTAATAAATTGTTTCTGTGTTGAACAATTTCTTTTTTTGCTGTATCTACAAGTTTATATGTGACTTCAGTTGGTTTGTCGATTATTTGGTAGGGTCCTTTTCGAAGTGGTTGTAATTTTTTAGAAATTCCTTTTTGTGTTTGAAAGTTGGGTATTAAAACAAATGTTCCTATTTTTAGATCGGCGGCTGGTGTAAATCTTTGATTTTTTTGCTGATCAATGTTTTGTCGTTGTAACAATTTTTTTGTTATTTTTTGATAAATTTCGTTATGTCTTTTATCTCTGTTTAAAATCCATTCGGTGTGTGTACCGAAGGCTAGTTTGAGAATTTGTGGGTGATGAAAATGATCTTCATCATGTGTATGCAATGGTAGATTGTAACATATGGAATCTTTAGTCGGTGTGCAATGTCCTTGTGCATTTTTATGTGCATTTGCGGTGAACATTATTGGTTTTCTTGGTTTTTGGTTAAAAACCATTTCATATGGAGACATTCCTAAAGTTGTCGTTAATTGTGAATTGTATGCTAATGGGAATAGCTTTACATCTGTTGACCATTCTGTATATTTTGCGTCAATTCCATTTATGATACATCTTAGGTATTCTTCTAAAGAACGATTCATGCCTTCGACTAATCCATTTGTCCAAGGTGCATGAGATGTACGTGGTTTGTGTTTGATGTTATATAAATGGCAGAATGTGATTATTTCATTGTTAAGAAATTCTGTTCCATTGTCTGTTACTAAAATTTCTGGTAGTCCAAATTTTGCTATCCAGTGTTCGTAGAGTGTCGTGTAATAGTGGTGTAAGAGTGGCGTAATAAGCGTTACAATGTGGTACTGGGTTAAGTGCTACATAATGTGTTAATGCATCAACAATAACCATTATGTATGAATTTCCTTCTGAAGATGGGTAAAATTGGTCCTTTTGTGTCAAGTGATATTCTGTGATTAAAATATAGACTTTGTCCTTTGAAATCTTGTTTTTGTGCTATTCGCTTTTGATTTAGATAAGGTTTATTTAGTTGACATATTATACAATCATTGCATAATACTTCTATCCATATTGGAGCGTTTGGAAAACAAAAATTTTGTGTAAAATTTGAATATGTTTTTTCTGATCCTGAGTGTCCTTTTGTATTTTGTGTATGAGTGATATTAAATGCTATCAATATCATGCTTAAAGGGAGACAGGGGACTTTAGAATCATCAAGTTGATATTCTAAAAGATCTGTGTTTTCGTTTATTGATGTGTTATTGAATTTTCGAAAATATCAAAGGAGTGTTTTGTTTCCTAGAATTGTGGTATCAGCTTTTGCTGGTTTTGTTTTATATTTATGCCATGATTTGAGTTGTCTGATTACTGGGTCCAAATTTTGATATTGTTTCAAAAGTTCAATTGTAATTCTTTCTGTTGGTGGGAGAAAAATATTTTATCAGTTAAGTTTTCTTTTTCGATTAGAGGAAAAAGATCCTTTTTATGTGATTGTTGTTTGACTTTCTTTTGTTGGATATTATTTTTTATCCATTGTGAGTGTGGAATAGGTTTAAATGTTGATGTATCTAATAAATTAACTTCGTAGTGATTGTCTTGGCAATCTAGATAGAGTGGAAAATGTTGTAGATTATTTATTTGTGTTTGGTCAATGTCAGTTTTTACGGCGTATTTGCATTCTAATCGGGGTGATGTTTCGTCTTTTGCGAGATAGAACTTAATATTTTTTGGAATTTCAATTGTAGTTTTTCGTGTAAGTAGTTCTGGTGGTGTATTTCTACTTAAGGTGTCTGGTAATGCAAGGTTTTTTCCTGCTGTCCAAACTATGTGTAAGTTTGGGAATTTCATTAGAATTAGTTGAAATCTATATACTCTATGATTTGGATTTGATTTTTGTGTAAAAAGAAATATAATTGGTTTATGGTCTGTGAATAAAACTGTTGGATGTTTTGATCCAAGTATTAGAAATTCATATTCGGTTAGTGTATAAATGATTGCTGTGTAGAGAGTCGTAATTCGGCTTGTGTAAAGAGTCGTGAATTTGCTGATATTAAACTCATTTTATTTGTTCAATTATGTGATTGTAATAGTGCTGCGCCGATGCCAAAATTTGAAGCATCGCACATAACGTAAAATGGTTGATTTGGGTCTGGAATTGTGTTTGATATTTGTTCCGTTAAGAGTTTTTTGACTTCTTCAAATCGTAATTGGTGCTCTGTGGTCCATTCAAAATTATTTTGTTGTCTAAGGATGTTAAAAAAAGGTCTTAAGTATAGTTGCATTTTATAAACGTATTTACTTAAGAAATTTAGCATTCCGAGGAATTCTTGAATCTTCTTTTTGTTTGTTGGTGGTTGGAGTTTTTGGATTGCATCAGTGCGTGATTTTAATGGGGTAATGGTATTTTGTTCTATGTTATGTCCTAAAAATTTTACTCGTGTTAAAAAGAAATGTGATTTATCTGGAGCTGCTTTCAAGTTTTCTTTGTGAAGAATTTTATGATATTGTTCTAAAACTGTAAACATTTTGTCTTTAGTTTGTGATTGCATAAAGACATCATCTAAATATGTGATTGCGTTTTTCTTTAATATTAGTGGTCTAAAAATTTTGCTCATAAAAGCTGAAAAAGCTGCTGGTCCTATGGATATACCATAGAATAATCGATTAAATTCGTATTGTTGGTTTCCAATAACGAATTGTGTTAGACGTCGTGATTGTTCGTCTAAAGGCATTTGGTTATAAGCACTGTTCATATCTGCAGTTGTGAAATGTTTTCCATTAATTTTTGTTAAAATTAACTTGTATAGGTTCAATGGGCCAATTACATTTAGATTCATCAATTAGTGAATTGAGATATCTGGCGTCTAAAACTATCTTTAGTGATTCGCTTTTTGCTAAAATGATTACGGGGTTGATAAATGTGTTTCCTTTTGGCTGTTCTTCTTTGTTTACTGGTGATAGAATTTCATATTGTTCTAAAATGTCTAGCAATCTGTTGACTTTATCATGTAAGTGAATGGGCACTTTACTTGCTCTTTGTTTTTTGAAAATTGCGTCTGGTTTTAATGGAAGGTGTAGGGATGAGTTGACTTTTCCTACATCAAATTTTGATGTTGCGTAGACTGATGAATATTTTAATAGTTG
The DNA here is from genome assembly GCF_963678635.1 of Symsagittifera roscoffensis. Taxonomy (NCBI): domain Eukaryota; kingdom Metazoa; phylum Xenacoelomorpha; order Acoela; family Convolutidae; genus Symsagittifera; species Symsagittifera roscoffensis. The sequence continues at coordinate 7,913,600 of NC_087071.1, forward strand.
TTCTGCTAGTCTATCAAATTCACTTTGTGTTATTTGTGAATGCTGGAAATTAAACATAGTCAAAAATTTCTGTTGATCTTTTGTATATTTTATTATATCAAAAGTTGGTTTAAAATATGGGGTTTTAGTGAAATAGTCTGTATTCCTTTTTTCTTTACTAATTATATCATTTATGGATAATTCTTCATTAAGAATAGTGGATTGACAAATGTCAAGTAATTGTAATATATTATTTACTCTGTAGGCTTTTTCTGGTACAGGGGAAGTTGTTGCGTTTGTTTCGCAATATCCTAATAATCCTAGGGGTAGTGTGATTTTATTTGATGTATTATTATATACGTGGAGTGAAATAATATCTGAGTCGATGTCTTTTTCATATCTTATTGATGATATGGTTATTTTGAAAAATTTATGAATTGGTCTGAATTCAAAATCTGACATAAATAGTTTTTGTCTATTTTGGCTCGTATTATATTGATGGACTTGTTTTATTGAGAATTTGTAGACAGTTCCTGATAATGGGTTCAGGTGTCTTCGTTCTTGGTTAAAAATTGGGTAGAATTTTGAGAAAAATGGTGGTTGCTTGTTTAATCTTTGGAAGAATGTTAAAGCGGTATTTTTTATCTTTGTGTATTTATTTTTTATGTGTAGTTTGCTATTTAGTATATTTATGGTTGGTATATACTTAGTAATAAATGGTATACCTATGATATTGTGTTTAATATCAGTAATATGAAATATCTGTTTGAATGGCTTATTCAATATTTTGTTTTGTTCCATTTATCTAGTGGGAACAAGGAATAGTTGGATTTTTCCATAATTTGTTAACATTGATCCTTGTGCTGTTGCTAACTTACTAGATGTTACTAATGGTTTTAGATTTGGATGTAAGGATCTTATTTCATTCCATGTAGGAATATTGATGATATTTGATTCTGCGACTGAGTCGATTAAGAAATCAATTTCAAGATCTGGTGTTTGAAATTCTTTGCTTCTTGGGCTTTCTAAAAGAAATGGAATTGTCCAAATTTTTTCTCGTGGCGGTTCTTTTTGTACGTTTTGGTATAAATGATTTGTGGTCAATTTTTTCATTTCGTTTTGATTTGATGAATTTTCCGTGCTAATTTTTTGTGTTCCTTGGTTGATTTGTGTAGAATTACTATTTGGTCCTAAGTAATAATTATTTAGGAGTTCTATTTGATTTTCGTATATGTGTGAAGTAAAGGGTTCTTCATATGTGACTGATTCGTAGTCATTTTCGACAGTTATCATGTTGATTAAGATATTGTTGTCTGTATCGCTTTCACTGTCTGTTGATTCGCAATTAATGTGGTTTACTTGTAATTCCTCTGTGTTATCAATACCTGGGGGGTCCGAAGTTATTTCTTCGCTTGTTTATACTTGGTTTATGTGTCTTTGATGCTTTGGTGTATTGCTTCTGTTTCGATATTGGGAATTGTGATAACCATTGTTATTCCTATGTGGTGATTGTGAATAATTTCTATATCTGCTATTATAACTTGAATTTTGATTTTGTGAATTGTTTCTCGATCTATTGTATTGATTGTTATTTGATCGATGATAATTTGATCTATTATTTGAGTTATTCCGTGATCTATTGTTTGGATGATTATTACGGTTGTTAGAATAACTTCTATTTCTGTTGTTCGAATAGTTTCGGTTCCTATTATTTGAATAGTGTCTACTTCTATTATAAGATGAAATTCGTGAATGATTGTTTGAATAGCTTCTGTTTCTGTTTTGCTGGTAACTTGATGATTGTTGTTGTATCGAGTTTGAGTTTGATCGTGGGTAGTTGTTTCGACTATTTGATCTGCTATATCTATTTTGTGAAAAATTTCTAGAATTTCTTTGTTCAGGTGATCTACCTCTATAATTAGAGTTATATGGTGATTGATTTCGAGAACAATTTTGATTATTTGGAAGTGGTTTTCCAGAACTGTTGTTACTGTATACATTTTTGTTTGATAAATCTTGGTCTTTCTTCATATATCGGTAAAATGATTTGTTTGGTTCTTTGTGTTTTGAAGGTTTGTTTTGGTTGTCTTGCTGTTTTTGTCTACATTCTGAGATACTGTGTCCGTATCGTCGTTAATAATTGCACCATTTCGTAAAAGATGGTTTGCCTTTCCAATTTGGATTCTTTTCATTAATGTTTAAAATTTCAGTGATTTTTTCAGATAAGTCTATATCTGTTTCTTGTATATTGTTTATGTGTGTAGTTTTTGTTTCAATGTGATTAACATTTTGTAACTTCAAATTTTCGGTTTCTTCGAGTTTCATTGTGATTTCTGCTTGTTCTAGTTTATCAACTAGTTTTCTGAAATCTAAATCGGGTTCACGAATTGAGGAAGGATGAGATGCTCTTTTTTTATTGCAATTTTTCTTAATTGTGGTGTTAAGGTCATCATTAAGATTTCTGTCATTTTGGTGTTTTTGTAATCATGCGTATTAAGTGAATATGCTTTTCGAACTAGTGTTTCGATTCTAACTGCTAGTTGTTTTATTGTTTCATTTGGTAATCTTCTGATTTCATTACATAAAACTCTTTGATGTTGTTTGTTTCTTTCAGAATCAAACATTTTTGAAAATTCTTGTGTGAATCTTTTCCAATCTGATTTTATTTCTATAGGTGGTACTGAGAACCATTTTTGTTCTGCGCCGTCTAATGTCGTTTGTATTAACGCTGTGCGGCGATGGATCCAATTTTGATGGAGTGGTGTATTTATTGGTTCAGGTCCTATATTTAGAATTAAATTTGCTGTGACTGCGTTTAAGTAATTTTCTACTGAGTATTCAGGATCTGTTCCTGTAAAAACCATGAGTGGTTTATTTGATGTTATTGATGATTCTCCCATGAGATATGGGTTCATCGTCATTTGTAATGACTCTGCGGCGTTTGGCATTTGCGAAAAATTTGTTAATTGATTTTTTGTGATTTCATGTTGTTGTAAATAATATGGTAATGGACTTTCATTTTGCATTTGATATGGTTGATATGAATGCATAGTCATTGGATTTTGTGTTGGTATTGGTTGAAAAAATTGTGTATTATATGAATTAGGATTTTGTGGTTGTTGGTCTTGAAAATCTAGTGGGTTTTCAGGAAAAATTCTTTTTTGTTGGTTACGTTGTGGTTTTCGTGGTCGGTACTCTTGTAGGTATGGTTCAAAATTATCAAGTAAATGATCATCATCGGATGATACATAATCCGTATAGTGAGGTTTTTGTGTCTTATTTTTGTTTTGTTGGAAAAAGGGGTAATTTTCACTGTAATCCTGTGTAGGACGTTGATTCTGTTGAAAGTTTACTGAATTGTTGGATGTCATTGATCTATCCCAATTTCGAGAATGTATATGGTTGTTATTAGGTTTTCGTGGTGAATAGTTTGTTCTTGGTGGATGTGTATAGTTATAATTGTGTTCTGCAAAATTATTTCTGGTGAATGTTCTTTGTGGTCTTGGTGGTCTTGTCATAGGTCTATATGTTTGATAATCCATATGTGAATATTTAGGAGCTAAAGTGGCTGAAGGTTTGACGGTCGATTGTAATGTTATTTGTGGTGATGGCACTTTATTATTTTTTGGTGTTGTAAAATTTGGATGTATTGGTGAAATACTTTGTTGTGTAGTTGTTACTGTCGTGTGGACAATTTCTTCATTTATGAATTGTGGTGGTATTTGAATATCTTGTTGTGTAGGATTCTGAGTTCCATTAAGGTTTTCGTTTTGTATAACCGTTGAATTTAAGGTAATATTTTGTGTATCAGGCAAAAATGAATTATAATTAAGAGGTGTGGCATCAATTGTGAATGGTATAATATTTATGTAATTCCGGTGAATAGATATTGTATCTATTGCTTGACTTGAAATTGAATTTGGGAAGTGTAAAAATAATGGGTGAGACCAATCAGGGTCCCAAACATAATCTGATTGTTCGTGAATGACTGTTTCGTCAGTGTTATTTTGAGGTCTAAAATTTTTTCTCGCGTCATGTATTAAATCTATATTATGTCCGAAATAATCAATTATAAACCATGCTAGTATTTTTTGTAAGTCGTGTTTGGAATTTTGTGAAACCTCATTGTTTGAAAAATTTTCACGAATTGCATATAAAAATGTAGAAAATGCAGTGATTTCGTTTCTAACTCTGGTATGCCTAGATGCTTGAAGTGGTGATGTACTTTGGGTTTGTGTTGTTTCTAATATATTTAAATTTGTGTATATTATAGCAAAAACTTCATATGTGAATATTGAGTTTGCTCTCTGTGAGTTATGGTGTTGTATATTTTTTATATAATCGATGAATACTTTTGAAAATTCTAGATCAAGATCATCTGTTTGAAGAACATATTTTTTGTTGTCTAGTGTGCAGATTCCTATAGTGTAAATACCGTATTGTTGTGTTATTTTCGCGATATCTTTTACATAATGATCTATTAGTTGTCTTCGTATTCTGATATCTGGGAATTCTGTTTTACATGTGCTAATTCCTGGTTCAAATAAATTTATGAGTAAATTTTTGCAAAGTTTTACTTGTCCTCTATCAGTGTCTGAGTCTATAACAAAAGGGAATACTTGTTCGTGATCTATGTTTTCGTCACTACTGTGAGTGGGGCTGATCATCTTTTCGTTTGATGACTGTTAATAAATAGTTGTTATTATGTCTAATTGGTTGACTCCAATTGTACAAATGTACTGGTTTATACTTGTGTTTCTTTTTTATTCTATTCTTTCCTTTTTTCGATGCGATTGTGTTTGTTTCTGAATCTGAAAAATATACTGAGTCTTGAATCGGATAAGATTGATTTATTGAATCTTCTACTTTGTATAGTGCGTCGAGACTACTGACTTCTGAGTCGGAGAATGCGTTTCGGTTTTTTGAAAATCTTTTTCGTGTGATTTGTCTTTGTTGACTTAGAATTGTTCTTTTTAGTGTTTGTCTTTTTGTGTGTATATATTCAGTTGTTTGTGTATGCGGGGTGATAACAAGATCGTATTTTTGATTTTCATTTTGACAGTTATGTATGACGATTGTTTGTTTATTTCCTAAGTTTTTTAATGACATAAGGTTTAGGATGATGGATGCAAGGTTGTTTGTAAGTGGTTTCTACTTCCTAGAGTGTTAGTCCTTACGATTTTTTGGTTAGCTTAGCCTGGGTCTTTTTGTTCAGGGTTGGAGAGAAAGATATATCGATTCCGGAGAATGATTATACTTTCTTGTGACTAATATAAGTTAAGATGTTAACTTACTCAATCTTACTTAGGGGTAGTGATTGTGTTCAAGGGTTGGAGAATAGTAAATCGATCCACAAGGTTCAGGTATAATTAGAACACAAGTAGTTCGTTAGATACTATTTTAAACTTACTAAGTCTATGATCTACCCTGGGTCGTATAAGAGGAGGGGGTCAAGTGAAGGATGAGCAACCGAAGTTCTTCACTGTTTACCCTAATTTGAATGGTTAATATTTTAGAAAATTTCTGTTAGTCCTGGGTCTTTTAGAAAAGGTTGGGGAGTGAATCGACGTTTGAGGTCGTTAGACACTTAATAAATGGGTGGGAGAGAACAAAGTTGTTCTGTTGATCCAAGGATAAGCCTTGATGATCAGTATGAGAATTAAGGATAGAAAATTAAATTAGATCCAAGGATAAGCCTTGATGATCTGGTTTTAGATTCAAAAAATATTTAGATTCAGAAAATATAAAGTTTAAAAGTTTTGAAATAACAATTTGTGACTTTTAGTTTGATGAAGTTAGTTTATTTATGATAGCTGTTATGTTTAGGTGATGAAGCTGGAACAACAAGGTGAATGATGTTTACTAACATTATTGTCATGCTACTAATTTTTTTGTATTTTTTAATAAATTATTTTTCATATAATTTTTTATATAGTACTGCAGTTGAAGGAACGATTAGTGATGTTTTTATCAATCGTTATTGAATAATAAAAATTTATGTAGCGCCTGTTGGATGCATTGAAGATTTTTCTTCAAGAACACTAAGTTTGCGAATGAAAATCTATATTCACTGCTGGTATGATTCTAAATATAAAAGTATGTTGTGGCTTTTGCCGTACTATCATGAAACTACTTGGTAAGTTTCTCCGTAATCGGATGTCGTTTCTTGTTCGTGCTGTGAGTTCAAAACGTCGTTGTTCTAGTATTGTTCGGAAGAGTGGTTTGGATCTATTGAGTCGGAGAGACCATTCGATTAAATTATTATCATATAACATTTTGAAAGTGTTTTGTCTAATTTTGTAATCTAATTTTTGTTAATTCTAAGCTAATTTATTTTTTGATTAAGGTCTTGTTCTAGACTTATGGTCGCACCAGATGAGTTAGGAGTGGAGGTCTAGATCATAGAGTAATTTCGGATAGGGTACACCGTCTGCTCGTCACGCTATCTTATTTTCGGCCGGATAGATTCGTGCAACTTCTTAGTCTAATACCGATCCTAATCTTACTCTTAATACTACTAGTCTCAGGGTGTTTAACTAGTCTCTGCTAGGCTCAATAGATCTAGAGTATACTGGTATTGTTGCGGCTGCTGAAGTACTCGGAAAGAGTCAACTGTTTTCTAAGTTAAATTCAATTCTCTCTGGTGCTGAAATTACAAGTAATTTCAGCACTTACAAAGAAGTGGATAGTTAGTTAGATGGATTGTGATTGGTTAGTATTAAATACTTTACAGTGATTTAATATCTAATTTATAAATAATTAAATAGGTAGTTTGGATTAGGTTCCACATGGTTTTCAGTTTAATTCATTTCGGTTTTCTGTTTTATCTGAAAATGATAAAGTCGTAAATTGATCAACGATCTTCAAACAGCATCCAATCAGATCGATTCAAAAGCATCCAATAATTTGATTTCTTTCATTTAGTAGACCTTGCATAATGATTGAGCGTAAAACCACAAAATCTTATTGCCGAATACTAAATTAATGAATATTCTACTAACTTTTTTTGGTGTTTTCTAGACCAATTTGAATCTTAAACTTCAATCATCAGCTTTTATAAGATACAATTACAGTAGTCATAAAAACATTGAATCTGAAGACACAATGAGGTGTTTTTTTCTCTCCAGAGCAGATTTGACGTTTTAACGCATTATTCAAGATTTTTCTACGTCACCTGAAAGATATTGACTTTTCGGGCTCAAAAATGAAACAATAATTTTATCTTTTGACTTTTTTGTGCAGTTACGATGGCATGAATTTGATAACTTGACCAATTTAGGTAATTAACGAGCGATATGTTCCGTGCTATGGAAGCCTAGGTGGAATTTAAATCGTTCCAATTTCAATAGTGGCAAGCATCTTAATCTAGATTTTGGTGTCTGATAATCAAAAATTATCACCTTGTGCTCAACATAGCAAGCGGGGATAAAATGAAGAAAAAAGGAACAACTGTTTTTAGTGCCATATGGAGCATGAATTTTTTTTAACGAATCAAGTTTCATGTTGTGCAATTGAAAAAACAAACACTTCGAACTTACTTCTTTGAAATTTGGCGAAGGTTTATGCGTTATGTTTTTTTTATAAGATTAGAAAGGTGTTCAGAGAACCGTGTGGAATGGTCATCAATTTTTTTTCAGATTTGACTAACTGTGAAATAAAAGTCTTGCTTATTAGTTTACAAATCACATCAATGTTCTATACCCGATTTGAAAACAAATGTTGATTAAACAAAATCACATTTTTGGAGCAAGCATTGCGCTCGTTTAGAGAAGTGCCTGATAACTGTACCACCAGCAATTTTTGTCAAACTCCCCGAGAAATTGTACGACTTGCATTTTCTCCGTGAAATTTACTCAATTTTATAAGTGTGGCTTCACGATTTTGTGTCCAGGCCTACACCAAAATTATTCTCTTATGAAAAAACCAACAGGTTATTAAGCGGCAGGTATCCCATACATATAAAGTTTTCGGATATTAGCCTTCGTTACGAGGCCAACTCGTGTATTGGAGAGGCGCACATTTTGTGTCTGTGTATTCTTGGTTCCAGAAACAAGTCCTTATACTTGTTAAATTTTGTCTGAACGATCAAAGGAAATGGAAGAACAAAAAAAAAAGAACAAAGAGAACTTCCTCGTTCGTGAATCCGATAACAATTATCAAACAACACAGTTTGGCCTCGTTATGCTTTTATTTTTTTGGAATTATACACATAATTTTTTAAAAAGATTTACACATTTAAAGATTTACACATAAAGATTTACCTCGTTATACACATAATTTTTAAAAACTTCTTTACGGCTTAATTACTTGTTTTTCGAAAATGTGGTGTTTGTAGTTTGCGGCAATGTATTACAAAACAAAAAAGAACTCTGGCTTCACACAGAGCCCTCATTCTGACGTGTGATGAATTTGTATGAAAAAACTGTTTCTGAACTGAACTACTGTATAGACAAAACAGCAATATTTTGAAGCCAAAATTTTTTCTTAGATTTACAGGTCAGCGGCAATAAGTCGAAGTTTTTGTTTCTCAAAAAGAATATTTTGGCTTTGCTATGAAGCAACTCATGTTCAAACTTAGAATATACGGAAAAACTTTGTCCGCATATCTTTGCGCTACTCAAATAAATATTTTAAAAAACAAAAAACTCAAATTCTAGATTTGAGAAAATAGAAAATTAAAAATGTTTGAAAAAGCGATAGTGCTTTAGGTGATTTGAGGAAGTAGTAAACTACTAAAAACAGAAAAGGTGAAATCAGTCTTTGATAACTCAAGTGATATCGCTTATCTCTTTGTTGCTGCTCTGCGTTTCCAATGAAAAATTCGTTCATTTTTATTGTGGCACAGCTTATGGATTTTTTTGCTGAGCAAAAACCTCAGCTGTGGCAAATTGGGTTGCCATAATCATTTTGAAGATTTGGGCCCAAAAATTTTGTGTCAAGAAATTGAAACTCGGAGCAAATGTTTTTTTTTTGAAAAACTGTGAAAATGCGATGATTGAAACTATTTGGTCGAAAGTCTTTTCTATCTATTTATCACAAACAGTTTAGGGGATAAATGGCAATGTTTTGGTTTTTTAAAGCAAAACTGAAAAAGTCAATACTAGCATGAACAAAGACGACAAATGGAGAAAGCTCTTTATTTGGCTATGAGAGCGGCATGATAAACATAGCGTCTCAGGATGTAAGCTTGTACCCAGTTACCACATCAGGGCTTTTTTCCAGTTTCTTAACCCCGCCCCTCCTAATTTACTTATAACATTATGTTCTTTCAAAATAGTTCCAACGACAAATATCATTTAAGGAAAATACTGTAAGAAGTTGTTCATGTGTTCGTTCTGACACGTTTAATGGCAGTTCAAAAGATCAGAAAAGATTTTAAATAGGTTTAGTAAGTCTAATTTTCGAAGGGTCTTTTTACTAAAGAGAAACTGGAAAAATTTAGCCCATATCAGTTCAAACTAAAACTGTTGTTCGCTTCGTCAAAAAAATCTTTGACTGCTTCCTGGTTCCATTTAGCAATGGTCTTTGAAACGACTGGCATCTTTTCGAATGAATAGATTTTCTTGGGTCCATATAATCCTACATTCCCATTGACAGTTACTGCCATCTGCAACAGTATAAGGTAACATTATAACTTCAAATTTTTGACGATAAAATTGCGCATCTTTTTCCAGCCCCCTCTTCGATTTTCTGTATTCTATTTAAATTTCAGTATGAACCCTATTTGGAAAAAACTGGAAAAATTTTTTTAGATTACCAGAAGAACGTCTACATAATCGATGACCTAATTACAAATTTTTTTTATTTCCCGTCAACCACGTCTATTAAACTTATCTTGATCTTCAATTAAAATTTTCAGAAAAAAATCAAGTTTATAATATGAAAACTATGCAAAAGAGTCTTTTGTGGTTTTGTTAATTAATTTATTGAATTTAATCCAATCTGCGTAACAGAGAGGATGTACTGCGTCATAATTATTTGCAAGCAATTTTTCGCATGTTCTCTAATCTTTCTATGAATTTATACTTCTAACAAGACCGCGCGTATCAGGGCTAAGCCCTGAAGGTTCCGACTGCCTTTTAAGGTTTATGGAGCACCATTAAAAACATTAAAAAAAATTAAATGAAATAAAATTAAATGAAAACTTTTTTTTCTATAAGTTGAATTTTTTTATGAAAATCATCCACCCACACGCCATATAAAGTACAAAAAGAGAGATTTTGTTCCTTGTAACAAAACAATTAGGGCAAAGAAGCTTCGTTCAACCAATTCGGAACAATTTATAAGACGGATTAAATTTCCGCTTACGCGTTAATAGCGCGATTTATATCGCGCGTTAGTTGTCCCAAATTGGTCAAAATGGCCATCTTTAAACCCTCATAACTTTACAAAAAATGATGACAGGTGAAATATCTTTTCAAATTTAAGCTCTGGACAACAATACCTTTTGAGTGATATAAAAAAATTCCGTCAAAAATGGCTAGTTAAAAGGTCGAAATTTGTCTGAAGAAAAAAAAACCCACCCCAAGCACAAATATTCCGTTACTTTCGTATCAAAAGTCAGAACAATAACCGAAATATCCCATTGAGACAGTTGATAGCACAATCAAAAGCAATTAAAAATGAATTTAGGTATGAAAAAGGAAACATGGTTCGCTAAAAGATAACTTTAAATAACAAAATGAAAAATATCTGAAAAGAGAACAGATTTTCAAAACTTTTTCTAACAGAATTTGCATTTTCTACTAAGCAGTACGCAAATTTGGCAAGTTTCTAGTAATATTTAAGCTAAAAGTTTTATATAATGACAACGTGAAAATAGTTCAGATGAGAATTTTTGCATGATTGAACTAACTGTTATGAACCCGCTTAAAATTCATTACGCACTAATTAGGACCAGGCCTTCAGCCATATTAACACCTAGGGCAGCCAAGAAAACTGAAAATTTGAAATGAAAGTGATAGAAATGAAAAGCCGCAGTTTTTTTGACAATTTCTTAAATTTTACAACTTACCCTGTCCAAAATCCAACCATCGTTATTGGCGGTGTAAATCTCCACCCATATATAGGGAAATACTTCGTCTTTTCTCATTTTTATGTTATCTGCACATGACAAATTCATCGGAAAAAAGTCCCAACTAAACATTGTGCAACATTTCAACAATTTATTTAATAATGGGTCGTTCGATAAATTGAGTTTCTTTTCCATGTTTGTGTTTTTCAAAATCCAAGTAACTAAAGTTTTGAAAAAAACTTTTGACTAGATAAAAAAAGAGGAAATATAGGTTAGCAAATTTGCATTGCAGGTTTTTTGTTTCTGGGTATCTACCTTAACCGCTCCTCTAAATTTTTATCGTCACATTGCTTTTTGCCTGAGTTATCAATCATATTGTACGCAAAACGTTTTCGGACTCGTAAGCAAGCGGATCATTGATCAAATCTCAGCAAGCATTAAGCATAATTGACCCTTTAGCGAGAGAAAGTTGTATCTTTGCTAGGAAGCATTTTTAGTTCAAACCTAGAATATTCGGAAAGATTTGCAAAAAGTTTGTTGCAAGTTTCAGTAGCAAGGATGAAATAGAATTACTAGGCCAATTTGTTAATCAATTATTGTTAAAGCAAAGTTTGGTGGTTTGAGCAAGCGTTGATCAAATAAAAAGGGATAAGTACAATACTTACCTTAATTTTTTTACCTTAAAAAATATTGCATTTGACTGCTGGCATTTAAGTTTTTATTTTTACGAGTATGATAAACGAAAGACTGTTTAAAAAAACTGAATGTTTTTTTTTTGTTATCATTACCACTTATTTTTTCTCAGCTTATCCTCCACATGCTATGCAAAGTTTAAAGGGATGTACTTTGCGTCTCGTACTCTAATGGTTTGATAAAATATGTCAAATCATACTTTGACAGAATATATTTATACATGTTCGAAAAATGATAGAAGTGAAAAATCGAAAAAACAGTACGATAATAAAAATTTCAAAAAAAATTTGATAGTGTATTTCTGTTCATGGCAATTTTTTCGTGATTGTCAAAATAGCTGAAAATTATTTTAACAAACAACGAGTGGGACAAATCAAGGCTCCAGCATTGCTGTAAATCCACAGCAGCAACAACAACAAACACAACGCAGCAAAAAAGATGATTATTTGAGTTGCCTATTTTCAATTGGGATTGTTATATTCCGCCGCTTACGCGCGTTTTTAAACTAAAACCGCATAAACTAACACATTTCAAATCGACATAATTTTACGAAAAAAGATTGATTGCAGGTAATATTGCGCGTTATTTAACTTAAATCGGATAAACTAGCTATTTTCAAACCACCATAATTTTACGAAAAAAGGTTGATTGCAGGTTAATTCTTATTCTAATTAAGAGGCCAAATTTTGTGTTTGTGTATTTTAGTTATTTTTTCTGATCTTCTTTTGTTTTTTCGTTTTCTTTAATAATTTCGACAAAATTTTGAGAAATTTTATAACTTGTCTCTGTATTCTAGAGACCTATGCAGACCAAATTGTGACCCATTCAGTGCACAGTTTTGCCCTAAAATGTTTTACTCCCCGACAACAATATCTTTCAAAAGGTTTAAAACCAGCCTCAAAATATTGAGATAAAAAGTCGAAAACTGACTGAATATAAAAATTATCAGCATAAGTCTATTGTTACTTTCTTCGAAAATACGACAAAAATATGTAATTTCCGAGGTGTGTAAATAAAAAAGTCTGCTACATCAGTTGAAAAAAATATATAAATTTTGACCACCGTATAGACCTACAATAAACAAAAGTTTTCTTTTTCAACTTAATTTTTGCAATTACCTTCCACGTTTCATAACTTTATCGAAATTGAAATGACAATAATCGCCCGGATCCGCCTCCGCAATGAAACTGATGAAGGCTTTCGAACTAGCATGATCTTTTGATGCAGTCCTGTAGAACACTTGGTCTATAACTGAAACGAAAAAGAACCGTATATTTGGTAAAGAGGAGGTTTCTCTAGTATTTATCATTTTCTTAGCTACTTAATCGTAATTTAGTCGTAACTACAATGAATCCGGAAAAAAATTTTCCAAAAAACGCCGAAAAGTAAGAATTTTTGAATGATTGTCTTATGATAAAAAGGTTGCTTCAGAGAGCGAACCAGACTCATCCAAAATTGCAGCGTATATAAATTAAAAAAAAACATTTTTAACACTTCACAAAAATTAACTCATCTCAAACTAAATTTTCTTACGAAATAATCTCGGATTGAATTGAACTATTGACACTGCGCAGCCTCAGTTTAGTTTGTATTTTTTTCTTCTTTCAGAGTCTACTTGTCACAGGAGAATAGGCTTATTAACGAGAAACAAATTTTCTTTTGCCAAAAAGCTTTCTTTTAAATGCGGTTAGACCAAACTACTTATCATAGAGATCCATACTATGTAAAAATGCTTCACATGCAATTTCATACAACTCCATATAAAAAATCTTCGTAAGGAATTCACATGATCAATATTTTTCCATACAATGAAATTGTATTATAAGCATTTTTACAATCTATGGAATTGTATGACAAGAAAATTTTTTGCATTCCGCGTTCCGATTCCGCCTACATTTTTGTGTTCCGCGTTATATTTGTACTTCGTTCCGAACATGTGATCAATCCAACGGGTTAAACGGCATTGAATCGGAGATATAACTAGTTATTGCTAGATATAAAGTCAGATAAAACTTGAAAATCACACAAAGTTATAGCAAAAAAGCAAGTTTTAATATGATTACGAGGCCTTTGTCTTGATAAACTCAGAAGTTGAAAACCCTGACCTGTTTTTTGGACAGTTTTAGGTTACATATTATCATCTAAAGGAAAAAAAATTGTCATCTTAGAGAACCTTCAATATGACGCTTGATTCTTTTGTAAAAGAAGAATGTGCATGAAATATATTTTTTATGCAAAATTTTGAAAACTTGCTTGCAAAAATATTTTGGCAACCGTTTTCTTTTCTTCGTAAAAACGTAAAAATGAAAAAAAACTATTCCACTGTTTTAATTTTTTTGAATGGAAAAACCTTTATCATTTTTTTTTATAACTCAAAATCGTATGCTTAGCTATTTTTTTTCCAATATAAAAATGAAGGTTGATGATCATTATCTTCTTATTCAATGCCTAACACCCATTTTGCAAAGAGTTTTGAAACAAAAAATAGTGAAGAAATGGTTCTCAAACTAATTTCAGAAATTGTAAAAACATTTTTTTGTTTGGAATTGTATGATACGCATTTTGTTTTATGGAGGTCAACTCGGGATAACTATTTTTATAGTAAACCTCGACGATGCTTCAATATCATCATGACTATCGTAGATTGTAAACTTTTTTTCTCAACACTTGTCCAAAAAATCTTAGTCCTTCTGGCAGAGTTCTGAGGTTTTCCCCGGTCGCTTAATTGCTTTTTAACTCGAAATCTATGTAACGTAGGCGTGCATGGGACAAAAAAAGATCTTGATTCCATGGATCCTGAGATATGCTCATTCCCTCATAAGTATAAGAAATTGAAGTATAGAACATTTTGAAAGAATATTTAAAAATAAATACCCAAATGTTGAGCTGTGGCTTCTTAGACAAAATCCTCATTACAGTTTTGCACAAACAAGTAACTTATTGATTTTCTTTGGGACTGTAAAAAAAAATTTCGGATCTAAACAACAATCTCCCGAGTTGCATCTACTAAAAACTCCTCCATTAACACACTTAATGTAGCGTTAGAACTTTATTTGGATAAAATTAATGTTGTCGGAATCTGATTGGTCAAAAAATCAATTAACCTTGTCATTTTAAAACTGTACTCGTTTTTAAAAAGTAGGTTGATAAGTAGATCCAAAAGACAACAAAATTGAATAGACTTACCGCATGGATCAAGAGGGCACCAGATTTCTCGGCTCAATTCTCTCTCTTCACACGGATTGTTTTCTGGGTCAGAGAAGCTTTTCGACTTTGGATTGTTAGGTTCAAAAGTTTTCGTTCAATACGTGGGATAAAATGTCTTCAGAAACTTTTCTTCTAAGCATCCGTTTTAAAGTGTTATTTAACCTGCATGAAATAGTTTAATCATTTTATGTTCAGAGCGAAAAAAGGTGACAAAAATCAGATCTAAGTGCCTATTGGAAGAGAATTTAATTCAGCTCGAGGAAGTAAGTCAACCTACAGAGACGAAGCGCAAAATTCCCTGGGAGTTTTGAAGAAAGCTTGATAATTACAAAATTTGAAAAATTTGGATGTAGAAACTACGATTATTTTCTTCAAAATTTGCCGCTTTAGAGCTTTTCTAATAAAATTCTTTGACTTCATAAACATTTAGGCTTTCTCGTAGCCTAAACATTTAGGCTTTCTCGAAGCTTAATTGTTTGCTACGAGATAGGTTTTAAAAAGAAAGCACTATTAACTTTTTTTAATGTCTCTGAAAATTGAGAGCATCGACCAAGTGAAGTTATACCTCTTATCATATACGTGCAAAAGCATATGACATAAATAAACAAAACTGTTGAGCAATTGACTAATTAATAAAATTAATTCACAAAAAAACGCACAGCTTAAAGTTTATTGAAAAACTTTAATAATTTATTGAAAAACTTTTTTTCAAATTTCAAGTTTTTGGCCTATTTTTAGTCGTTTTCTAGAGAATTTCTTGACAATTGTACCTGACAATTTTGTACCTGCATATAACTGAAAACTTTGCAAAATTAATTTTGGAAAAGTATTTTTTTTTGCAAGGCTTTTTCCTAATTTTGTTTCTAAATGTTTTAAGTTTATATCAATTTTATGAAAAAACTTGCTACTGTTGAGAACTTTTAAAGTTAGTTGTGTAGGATTAGGTAAGTGTCTTAGAATTCTGATTAAAAGGTTGTATCAGTATCATTTTTGCATTAACTCAATTCGGTTAAACAAAGTTTTGGAAATTTTTTGACACATCAAAAGTCCATAACTTGTAATTGCTTGCAAGTACAGATTACGTAATAAATTAAGAAATTTTTTTAAAAATTTTGCTCGATAGAACCCATCCACGATTTTCAAAAGTTTTTTGCAATCTTGATTAAAAGGAATCACCAAAATTATCTCTCTCATCAATGAAAAGCTTAGTATATTTGAAGATTTTGCGTTCGAGAGGTTTAGGTGAAGCAATGTTAAAACCTAGAGCGGGCACGAAACCTTAGGGAATAATTTATTGCTTTAGTAAACACGTTGTTAAATGATGTTGAAAAAACTTTATGCGAATTTTTAAAATAGGAGGACTCAGTAATTGAAATAGTCGCAAAAGATTCGTACCGTTCCAGTTGACTCAAAAATTGTTATCGAACCCGTTGAAGACATTTTGGTATCTAAAAAGCAAAAGCGAACAGTCTTCGGTAGATAACGTCTTTCATCGGATCTATTTTTAACCCTACATGTGCTAATCATAGGTATCAGAATGATTGGTCTATAGCAATTTGGGTCTGATTTTTTTCTTCTGATTTTATCGATTTTTAATTGATTGGAATGAACATAAACAGTTTTCGATTTTATGCCATAAGGGCTTGCGGTGACCGGTCACGCTGTTTTATGACTTAAACATGTTTTCCTATGTGAACAACATAACTTGATTTTATCTAATATCATAATCATTTTATACTCTCCCACTCATTCAGTGGTGCCAAAAATATACTTCTTTCTAAGGAAAAACATCAAAATTTGGGAAGGCTGAGATGTTCTGGAATGACACTTCCCGGCAGTAAAGAAGCAGAGTGGCAATGAACAAGCTTCCCGATAGTCTTCTTAAACAAAGATCAAAATGCAGGAAGAGTCTATAGTTGAACTCTGTGTTATCACTGTGTTTTAAATTTTTAGCTCACCGGATACGTGCTGAGTTCAATTTAACATCCATATTTTTCATTTTCATGATATGAGTAACTACGAGTTAAGAGTTGCCCGATCCATCTCTGATGGATATTAAAGTCTCTTTTAAGCGAAAACATTCTAAAAATGTTTTATGCCCTCCTTTTTTGAGTACTAACGTGGTCTGGGGATACTGAGACCCAGACTTGTGCTCATCATTAACTAGTTACTAGTTATTTTGTATGTTTCGTCCGCTAGTCTTCAAGCCATAACTTTTTTTTTGACCCAAATTACGAAAGACTACGATAAATTGGCTTTGGTATAGACTGTGAAAACACATATGATATAATAGCCAACTGTTTATGGATTACACAAACTCCATGAAATGGAAATTAAATTCTTACCTACTGTGGCGTCTAATATGGTTTGGACCAAATATGAGGTTTGGACCAAAAGCAGAGACCATTTTTAGCATATTGCTTACCCTCAACTGTCCGGTCAAGCCAACTTAAAAACAATACAAAAAACCCTAAGCCCCTCATGAGTATCACTCATTTTTTGTTCAATTGATGTTAAGTTCAATGCTTTAAAAGATTAATGCCTTCTCGGACAAAATTATTCAACAGCACTGAACTTTTAACCAAGTTCATTTATTCAAAATCAGTACTTTCAGAAGCTGATTGACTCTCAAGACCTCAGCGTTGGATGAATTTTGAACAAATAGATCTGGACAACTTATCAACCGTAAATTGCCACATAACAGTAGAAGTTTCAGATTGTGCATCTCCTCAATTTTTTTTATTTTAAAAAAATTATTGGAATCTGGTAATTGTAATGCGTTACACTATGAAGTTACCACCTTTGTTTTATTGATAAGATTGATTGCCTACTTTTTCTAGTTTTGTTTTGCACAAGTTTTGGTTACAAAAAATCAGATTTGTGCTTACACAATTAGCAATACTTAAGGCATTCGTTTTTTTCCGTTTTCTGCAATGATTTTACAAACCCATAAAATCCTTTTTTCTTTTTGCTAATTGTCAATATATTATTTATACTTTGAATTTTAAGTTCAAATCAATTGAGCTTTTACTACTTATTTTCCCCTATAGACCACCCGTACCCAGTGTAGGCTCTTTTCTTGACAGAAATTTTAATTAGACTATCTTCCCAAGTTTTCTCGTATTTTTTGAACAGATGTGATCATTTATTTTCTTAGCTTTGAAATCAACAGTTTATTTTGTGATAAATGGAAAAAAAATCAAAATTTTTAAAAATAATTCTTCGAAATGAGTTACAATTCTGTTACATATTTCGTTTTGCGATAAGTAGGGTTGAAATTAGTTGCTCGTACTTTGCATTCGTAGGCGCATATTATAGTGCGCATAAAAAACCTTTCAAATGTTCCTAGACTGATTTTGAACCTCAAAACTATAATCTTCCAGTTTTTCCCAGTTCAAACATTTTCTTGTTTGATTAATTTTCTTGCTTCCACAAAAAACTTTCTGAAGTCTAGAACAGCTAGGTTCCCATTCGCTCAAATATTTGGACCTTCTGAAATAAAAAATTTGGTTATAAAACAATAAACTGGTTACTACCAACCAATAACAAGCAAACTATACAAACTACACTAAATTAAATCAATCGCTCAAAATATACTCGATAAATATATGAAAAAATAGTGAACTCTTCTTGTTTCTGCTTTTGCTATACTTTGTATGAAGTTTATCTTTCAAAAATTATTATTAACTATTGGTAATTTCAACCCACGAAAAAGCAAGTATCAAGATTGTTTCGTTCAGAAATTTTTCGTTTTTTTTTATACCATACAACGTTTTCAAAACATAGCACAAAACTTTCAGAGGGCTTTTTGCAGCTGGAATTCAGTGTCCAATATTGCTTAAGCGATATACTGACAAAAATATTTTTTTTTGGCGTGCTAAAATACGATTGATTTCTAATTTGTCTATGCTGTAGTCATTTCCTTACAATATCCTGTGTCCATTTTTTAGCAAACGTTTTCATAAAACTAAAAAAAACTTTAAATATCGTTACCTAAACTCAAGCTAATTCCGGTTGTCTTAGTTTATCGTTAATTGTGCTGATTTATTTTTGTCTTTGGCCAAGTTCTGCTAGCTTGAGAACGGTAAAACCAGTTGTTCTCCCAAGGTTCACAAAATTGTTGAAACCGCGAATAAGCGCATAATATATATGTATAATGATAGCCCAAAAAAGTTTTAAGTTATAAAACCTTGAGTTATAAATTCACGAATTTTATCCAGTTACTTTTTAAACAACCGTTCTTAAATTTTGAAAAAATTAAGTTTAACACCTCGAGAAACTCACACTGTTTTTCCACTGAAATCCGAGATATCTGTGTGCCTGATTGCAAATTGAATCTAGCAGCATCAATTAAGGCAAAATTTCGGAAAAAATCATTTCCATTTATGGTTTTGCTGTTTTCTTCTTCCATTTTCAAAATTTCTGGAAAGAAATTTCAGCGCAGCATGCTTTGAGCTAACCGGTTATCGACACAAAATGACGCTTACTCACCACGAGGAGCAACTTTTATTGAAAGTCAGCTATACATTTTGGTACGAAAAACCGTGGAGAAGGTCTAAATCTTCCCAGCCAACAAATAAAGTTCGGTTAACTTCCATTGTTCAAGTTTTATAGTGACGTTATCTGATAAGCGTTCCAAAATTGTCATCTTTTCTGAACTGGCTCAACATTTATACCATCAAGTTCAAATAACATTGTCATGCATTTCAATTGAAGTTTTAAACAGACAAAATTGTTGACGGCTTTAACAAAAATATTAAAATTTAACCTATCAGAAAGGTTTGCTGCAGCGTCTTGAACAAATTTGAAATAGACCTGGAAAAATTGTTTTCTTTCCGGGAAAATCAAAAAAGAATCGTGTTGGAAAAAGAATTTGTTTTCGTTTAATTTTGATCTCGTTTGTTGTAAGCCGCATCTGTGTTGCTCGTATGTAGACTGCAAACATTTGCGTACCGGAAAAATAATGGGAGTGTTTTTGAACAATTGAAAACTCAAAAGTGACCTTACCATCCTTGAAAAACAAAAAAAGGGTCTAATGTACAAAATGGCCCAAAATCATTTTTATTATATCTGAGATAAATTGTATGCGGACGGATCTGATTGGCTAATATTAGCCAATCGAATTCAACCAATATGTTCAAGCAATTCAATCAAAACTTCCACCAGATAAAATTATTAACCGATAAAATCAAAATGTAAATCTTTGACTTATAAAAAAACTATGTCCAAATAACATGGTCCTGTGTTTCTAGTAATGTGTTGGAAAAGTTGTTTTGTTCCGGGTAACGTTGGTCTCGTTTGTTCGAAGCCGCATCTGTGTTGCTCGTATGTAGACTGCGTACCATAAGTTAAAGGGAAACAGACATCCTTCCATACCGTGTATACTAAGGAATGACGGTAAAATGGCATCCTGCGTATCTAACCTGCGCTAGAGTTCAAAAAGTTCTCAAAAACTAATGAAAATTTTCTTAACATTTCCAAACTCAAAAATGACACATACCATTAAGGGAAATTAAAAAGGGTGTTTTGCACAAAATGGCCCAAAATCAATACTAATATTTCTTTAGATAAGGTTTATGCGCACGAAGCTGATTGGCTAGTTTTAGCCAATCAAAGTCAACCAACATGGTCAAGCAATTCAATCAAAACTTCCAGCAGATAACAATATTAACCGATAATATCTAAAATTGTTATTTTTGTCTAATAAGATAACTATGTTCAAATCAGATGGTAAGTTTTTCTCAGTCGAGAAAATTTGGAAACAAAAGATTAAAAAGTGTTAGAATTTTGGCCATGCCGGCCGAAAATTTTATCTGCTTGAATTTTCAATTGAAATGCAGGACCATCCAGTTATTGAACAATGGAACAGTTCTGTTCTTGTCAAGAAGCTCGTTACTCCTTAACAGAATAGAATATTGATTGAGGTGATAAGAAGAGAGAGATGGATGATATGAGACGGGAATACATAAAAGAGGAAGGATACAAAACTGAAGAAATGTGGGAGTGTGAGTAGTGGGAAAGTTTCAAAACCAATGACAAGATCAAAAATCATGACAGAACCCATTTTCCCTATATTTGGAATAAGAACAATGGAATAATGGAAGATTAGTCATTTGCTGGGAAGATTGTAGACCTTCTGCACAGTTTTCCTCTCAAAATACTCCGCTGAATTTCATTAACAATTGCTTTTCATAATGGGCAGGCTTTTGTAGTGTCGACAATTGGTTAGCCAAAATTGTGCTGCGCTGAAAAATCTTTTCACAACATTTGACGTTGGAAGCAGAAATATGCAACAAGCACTAACGAAGCTGCTTTTTTCCGACATTTTGCCAGAGTCGTGGCTGCTAGATTTATTTTGCAATTAGTCACACCAAATTTCTTGAGGTGTCATATCTATTTAGGTATTGTTGAATGTGTGTATCTAATAAGATTATTCAAGTATGATACTTTAAGAGAAGCGAGCGCTGAAAAATTGCAATTGTTTTTGTGAAAGAGTTTGTCGTATTGTCACAGAAGGACTGGTTAACTACAATTAGGTGGTGAGGGGTTGGCGGGTGTACGAGAAAAAGGGCAAACCTTAAGGGAGGTTGTATGGGGGGGCGGGGTTAGTGAACGTTGTAGGGTGGGCAATGTAACCGATTTTCATTTTGAGAAAGCTCAGATTTAGAAATCGAACAGGCCCTACACTCATTTCGCAAGTTTTTGCATTAATCATTTTGTGCAAAATTTTGCTCGACTCGAAAAAAGTAAAAAGAAAAAAAAATCAATTTTTTTTTTATTTTAATTGGATTTTAATCAATTTGAATTTGAAAAAAAAATAAGGGATTATAATTAAATTCTGATTTCATTTCGTTGTATGGGAGCAACAATGAAAACGATTATATTGATATCCATGGATTTTATATTGATTATTGATTATTGATGGGGAGGTAAGAATTTAAAAAGACAAGTGATAACAAGTCAATTTTTTGCTGTAGCTAAATCGAAAACTCAGTTTAGCGATTGCAACGCTCTAGTTTTATAAATTTATTTTCAAATTTTTGGAAAATCTAGTCTCTATCTCTTAAAAATCTAGAATAATTCAGCATAATACAATTCAAGTTAATCTAATATAATCTAGTATAAATGATGAAGTTCATTTCTGCTTTATCTGATTAAAAATTGATTGAGAATCCATTAAAATCGATTATTCGAAAAGTTTGCAGAGACAGAACAAAAAAAATCATAACAAGCAATTATCATCCGTGGAAACTCTTCGCGGGGAGCTATAAGCATTTTCAGATCAGGTTTGGTGCGGCTGATTTCAATCTAATGAGTCAATAGATTGACAAAATTGATTAACTTACTGGCATATATATGAGTTCGTTTCAGATACAAAATTGCAGAACGACCCATTCTCACAAAATTGTCCATCATGACAACTTTCTCCTAAAAATCAAGAAAAAATTTATTTTTTATACAATTAAGTTTCTGTGGTGTTTTTATACTTTATTTGAAAAAACAAGTAATTTGGCATTTTTTTCATAAGAAACTGAAAAGGGGAATAGTTTCATAAACTACCGTTGTTGAGGTGTTGCTAATATATGTCAGAAATTAAAGTAAAGTTTCACAATTCAGGAGCTAGAACACTAAGAGCAATGTTTGCTCCGAATGCAAAAGTTGCGTAAAATTTTTTATCCACATAAAAGTTTTAAGAACTGTGTTGATATCAATCAAAATTTGAGCGGTTTATTGTTCCGACTTTCGATACGAAAATAACGGAATATTTGTGCTCGGAGTGGGTTTTTTTCTTCAGACAAATTTTGACTTTTTAACTGCCATTTTTGACGGATTTTTTTTACAAAAGGTATTGTTGTCCTGAGCTCAAATTTGAAAAAAAATTTAACTTATGATCAATTTTTTTGTAAAGTTATGGGGGTTTAAAGATTGCCATTTTTGCCAATTTGGGACAATTAACGCGCGATATCTTTCGCGCTATTAACGCGTCAGCGGAGAGTTAATCCGTCTTAGAAATCGTTCCAAATTGGTTGAAAGAAGCTCGTTTGCCAAAATTGATTTGTTACAAGGAGCGAAATCTATCCTTTTGTGCAATAAATGGCGTGTGGGGGGGGGGGGGGGGTTGATTTTTAATAAAATTTTGAATTTTTAGAAAAAAAAACTTTCATTTTTTTTATTACATTTAATTTTTTAATGTTATTGCTGCTCCATAAACCTTAAAAGGCAGTCGGAACGTTCAGAGCTTCGCCCTGATACGAGCAGTCTTGTTTTTGTTGTGTTTTCATTTCATGTGTACAGCGCAAAAATATCAGAGATGTTTCAACCATTCGAAACTGATTTCTTCTGCCGAATTGGCCTGGTTGTTCTTATAGCTGACGCAAAACGATTGTACAAAATTCGAAAAAAATTGAGAATCAAATTTTTTTTCAGGAAATCGGATTATCCGAAAAAAATATGTAAATTGTTTATTTCTTTTTCTGAATTTGTCAGAAATTTACATTAGATTGCCTTTTCCAAGGAAGAAAACAGCAATGAATGAGTGGGCGTTGTGTTTCTCCAACCAGAAAGCTGTTCAGTAAAGCTAACAAAAAGTCGATAGTACAAAGTGTTTCTCATTTTAAGAAAGTATTCCTCCCATAGCATACAACCGAAGTGAAGTAAACACTTTTCGAAAGAAAATCCCTAGTAGCCAGCAAGTTAGTTTTGCAACAGAGAAAAATTTCGAAGTTTTAAACGCTGGGAATGAAGCAGCTCAAAGAGAGTCAGTCTTCCTCGAACACCGGAAGCCAAACTTTACCCCGGGCGGTAAGAAGCAAGTTAAGTCATTGGAATGTTAGTTAATTAAACTTCACTCGATTTTGAAGAGAAATTGGGCCTATTAATCGCAAAAATGAGTTGGAGATATTTAGATTACAAGAAGAAGATAGTTAAAAAAATTGTTCAGAGGGGAGCCAAATTAAATGTCAGGATTTGTAGGGACGACTAGTTCCCCAACGAAGATTGAAGCTCAAATTGACCAAAATGATAAAACAGGACAAACAGCCTTTCCTTAGGATGAACATTTAGTACATCCTAAGGACATCCAATTCTGTCCACGCAGGACAGAACAGCGGAGAAAAGAAACACGCAGCAATTAAAGCTCCTATCAATCCTGCAACACAATTCAGAATGACAGCAATAGACATTTTGGGCCCAGTGAAAGTGGTTATTCACACGAGAGCCAGGCTTTTTTTGCTCAGGCTGGCCTCTTAACAAAGTGTGTGATTGTGATGTCTCTGATGTCAACAAGTTCAGTTGAAGTAGCATCAGATTAATTGCATATCTGGGCACTCCGATATAATGCCACAAGTGTCGAGGATATTGATCAAAGGGAGAACTTTGGCAGTAAACGTACACCGGGGATGTGCCACGGTTCATAGTACATGTTCAAAACTCTTTGTTTTGGTGAACGGATAGAAATTCAAATGCGCATCGACCTCTTGTATCCCAAGCTTGAGCCAGAAAAACTCACGAGGGAAGACTTTGTTGAATGGCTAGACGAGCTATTTCGGGAAACATATATAGCTACAAGGAACAACCTATGGCTCTATCAGCACCTCCAGAATGATCAATACAGGAAAAGAGTCCGAGGACAACAGGCCGGCGAAAAATTGCGTGTTTGGGGTAAGGACGGTATCATAACAAAAAGTTTTTTCTTCCAAGGGCATGTCTTTCGGCAGTACTGGCTAAAGGATTAGAAACCAATCACAACATTTCTCCA
This sequence comes from Symsagittifera roscoffensis, assembly GCF_963678635.1. Lineage (NCBI taxonomy): Eukaryota > Metazoa > Xenacoelomorpha > Acoela > Convolutidae > Symsagittifera > Symsagittifera roscoffensis. The sequence goes on from NC_087071.1 coordinate 7,938,250, forward strand.
TCAGTGTCCTCCTCCAGCAAGATTTAGTTCATGCACTTGAACACGATGAGGCTCTTTGTTGAAGAGACGAGGAGATCAGATGAAGCCGAGGCCCAGAGACGATTGACATCTTCAAAGTCGGGCAAATGCTTCGACTGAGAAATCCTCGACGGAGCAAAAGAACTTTGGCAAAACGATCCCGGCAATTTCAACCGTGACCTTCAATTCGGAAGCTTAAATTTACAAATCATTATTACAGCTTTAGATTTTATCTTTTGCGTTAGATTAATTTCGCAGCAAAAAGTAAGGTGTGGAAATGTAGTTTTTCATTTAGATATATACTTAAATTGAGTAACTTTCAGTTTTATTCGAGAGAAAACTAACCTCGGTGGAAAAATTGTAAAATTGGAGTTTGTCTTCTTTAAACTGAATTTTATTGATTTACCCATAAGTTGAAAAAAATGCAAACAAACAGTCAAGCTCAAAAAAAGTCGAGGAACTAGTCCATCTTATGGCAGAGTGACGTAAAATTGAATAAACCACCCAAAAAAGAGGAATTTAACTTTATGAAACTCATAGGTTAAGTACTAGAAATGGCTTGATCCGGCATGCAAAATTTGGAATCCTCGAGACAATGCTAATTCCGAAGTGTAATTTACTAAAAGATATCAGTATTTAGCGGTAAAATAGGGAGCAGTTTTTGATAGACCTATTAGTCGAGTGAGGCTTAAATTTAGATTCCCAGGCCCCTTGAATCCCTAGTTTTTTTTACGGATTAAGTAGTTTGTCCCACCTCAACTTCCAAAAGCAATGTCCTGGCTCAAATAAAGCGCAGGGAAGCATGTTTTTGGGATATAATAGGACATGGCAATATCCATCAAGTTGTACAATTTGAAACGAATACAGCAATTGGACTTAAAGTTTTTAGCTTGTGAGAGAAACATCTCCTAAACCGCAAAGATGATCATAGACATAACAGTTGAAAGATTCGGGACAGACTGGTTGGATACAGAAAAAACATGATAGGCAGGAACTTCGCAGGACTTTTGACTGGAGTTTTGAAAAATGATTCCCAGTGTTGGTGGGACCTTTTTTGCAGGATTAAACGAGCAGATAGATTGCGGTTCTTTCGAAGAATATATTAAAATTATATAGTAAACTCCCTTCCCGGGTTGAAAAAAAAATGCTTGTCATACATTTTTTATTAATGAAAAATATTAATCGTACACTTTTTGCATGAAAAGTCTATGATTATAAATTTTATGACTAGCATTTTGCAAAAACCAAACAAAAGAATTAAATTTTTTGAAATCTTAACTTTTGGGATGCGTTAGTGACCGAACACAAAGGACAAAAACCATGGTTTACTCGACACTAAAGTAACCACAGGTTTGATCAATTGCATTTACAATGCATCGGCAACGACCTGAATTTTGAATGACTTTCCGACACATTTCCGACAAAGTCATATTCTGAAAGCATCAAACTTCAAACTTCTAAAATTTTCAAAAGTGATCATTGAAAAAATTAAACAGAGTAACGGAAAAAGTCCAATTTTGTTTATTCAAGACTACAATATGAACAAAAATTTTTTTCTAAGAAACCATTTGCTTGAGTTCAAAATCTAATGTTTGGTTAAAAAAAGAAAAAAATAGGCAATCATAAAATTATCCGGAGTACCTTTTGCTTTTACCATAAAAATGCCAGTCATACAATTTCTGTATATAGAACTTGTGTGACTAGCGTTTTTTTGACAAAAAAGTTGTTTTTTTTTGAGTAAAATACACCGAATTTTTTTGCAAAAAAAAAGATAAAATTTCTATGAAAAATCGATTACACACTTATAGTAAACTGTATGAAATTTTCTTGAACAACTTTTATGGAACGGTTATGGAAAAAAATTTTCCGTGTTGTACAATTTCTTTAACTTTATCATCGCTTTTGCAAATGGAGAAGTCGTTACTATTGCTAATTTCGTATATAATTGAGCGTTGAGTTTCTGTACTGCGTTGCCTTTTGGTCGCTAAGAAGAAAGTAGCTTAAGAGATTCGTCTCGCGTCTTGGTATCTTTAATTAACTGATCTGAGTAAAACTGAGACACATTTTTGTAGATTCAAAATCCTTATGCGAAAATTTCCATTGTTGGAAAAATCAGCTGACGTTTACAGTCAAGCTGATAGTTTTTTGGGGGGTTTTGCACTGCGGTTTAAAAAATGCATGCAATTAGTTGTTTTTACACCAGTTTGAACTGTCTTTTTATGAGATTTTTTTTAAAATTTCTAATCTGATAAAATTCAATTGTTACCGTTTACAGGAGGCCAAATAAGATAATCACATTGTTCTCCGTAATGAGCATCATCGCATCTGAAATAGAAAACGATAAAAGTAAGACCCTTTTTTCAGCATTTGGAAACGACTGGAATGTGATTATTGACAGTGGCCCAGATCTTTTCTAATCTTTTCTTCTTTCTAGATGGGCGATGTCAGTAGTTTACAGTTATCGCAAGGTCGTATACTGGTTTCAATCTACATCTTCACCTTACCATTTTAAAAATGTCTTACCATTTTTAAAACGTTTTTGCTCCCCTTTTTGAAGAAAGTGACAGATCTTTGTGCTCTGGTCTCGGGGCGGTTTTTCCCAAGGCCAAATTTGACGTTTTAACTAGATCTGTGAGATTTTTTTTAAAAACACCGCTGAGCTTCTGATGTCTTGAGATTCAAAAAGATATTTTACATGTGATTGTGATGCAATATTCTAAAGATTTAGAATTGCCATTTCAGGATAACTAATGCACGATGTACTGAGTTCTTTTAACGTAGAGACAGCGATTTAAACTGATAAAGAAGGCTCCAAATTGAATTGAGTTATGCCTCTTAACCTGATGCTAAGCAAATGTAAGCTAGAGTAAAAATGCATATAAAGACAAGCTCTTATGGCCAATTGGCCGAGCGGCCAAGAGACAAGAATATCAAGCCTAACATTCGAGTTTGAGTCACCCTTTTGCAGGCCTTGAAATTTATTTACCCAGGGGTCTAAAATGCCGTTCGAACGTTTTTTTTTATTGTTTTTGCTTCTAAATCGGTTCAGCCTTGATTAAAGCTGACCGTCAAAAAGGTCAGTTTGTCTCAAAAACATTATTAACGGTTCTTTTGGCTAAGCTTGCGCCGATTTATACCGTTTTCGGGGCAGATTTTTTTTGGTGCTATATGATGTTATGTTTGGATGAAAGTTATCAAAACTGCCTATGAAAATTTTATGCCGATAATTCGAATTTATAACTGAATTTTCTATTTCAAATTTCTCTTACGGAGTGTAAAATTCGCCTACTAAGTCACATATGAGGCTAAAAAGAAAAAGCCCTTTAACCAATGGCTCGAGCGTCAGTGGCTACTACAAAAAAATCCCCCAATCTAAAAATAAGAACGCCCCCGTGCTCAGGTCCGGAAACAGGCGAACGCCGTTAGAAAAAGGGTTGGAACTGTTGACAATGGACCTTTGATCAATTTCAGATGAACCAATCTAAAAACTCGCTTTAACTCGACATAATCAAAAAAAATATTTTCAAGAAGACTAAATTAGGTACTCACAAGACCGCTAGAAGTGATTACCAAATTGTGAAGCAACTCTAGAGTTGTTTTAGGGTAATTAAGTCTAACTCGAGAAGTTTTGATTGAATAAGTTTTAAGCTCAACAACAATTTTTTCCCGGACTATTGGGCAGCTTCAGCCGTCCACTTTTCCACTCAAGTATTACTCCGGTTCAATTGATTGTCTTCTCTAGGCGTCTTCCCTAACTCTTGATTTTCTATCGGGAACAAGATAGCTCTACGCGTGCTGGATTATTATGGTAAAATTGCGGATAGCAATTTTGCACTCCTTTCTTTCAACACTCTCTTTCCTGTTTTTCGTCTCTTTTGACACTCAAGACTCAAGAACCAGCCCCTGAGCACCCTGTTCAACTCACGCCCCCAATCTTCGAGGTACTGTGTCCGGATGCACTCGACATAGTGCCTTGATAATTCCTCGATAATTGAATACGATCTTGTCCCATGTCTTCAACTGTTCGTAGGCTTGCATCCATTCCCCTTGCTCTTGCAATCTCTTCATCTGGTTCGGTAGACTCTTCATCTTAGATACTTTGCTCGAGCAGAAACAGTTTTGCAAGCTCAATCTCACATTCTACGCCAAGTTCTCCTCCAGTATCGCTTCCCCTCCTTTGGTACTTTTTCGAGACACCTTAGCAACCCTTTTCAAACCCGTGGTTATCGCGTTGCGGCATTGCGATGGGTGAGCAAAGGTCTCTTGAAGGCCTCCGGCCCGATCTGAACCAGGAACTGACGATATTCCTTTTGAGGCTTATTCGTGTGATTCTTCGTCAGCGTATGCAGCCAACACGTCACTGACGCTCGAAACCATGAGAGGAACCGTGAGCGACCCCACACGTGCCGCACCTCCATAGGTACAGCGAATACTTTGCACGCAGTCTCAAACAACTCAAGCCTCCGGCTATAGTCGTTGGCTTGCATCGACTCAACCGTTGGTCCCCTCGACTCCAGGTTTTTCGTCACGTTTTCCTCAATCCATAGCAGCGCCAGCTTCGAGCTCACCACGAAGAGGGTGACTTTTTGTTGATGGTCGGGAACCCTATTGACCGAACTTCCTCAACATCCCATTTCAAGCAGATGTTTGATTGCTCCCGGTGCCACACTGTCTGTGCCAGACAATGACATGGGCATTCTCCGTGGGTCAAATTAATGCTTCGGAGATTACGCTCTCCTGAAGTCTCTAGCAAAGGTTCAAACTCCATCATCTTTGCATGCTTGACGTCTTCTCGTCCACGGCTTCGGCACTTCTTTTCTTCCTGATCGTGTTTTGCCTCTCGAAATTGCTATTGTTCTCTTTTTCCAAACTCAAGAGCTCCCTCCAGAGCTCACTCGAAACTTCCCTTCGATCCCCGGGCACCGCTCCCAGCATCTTTGACAGCAACCGATGTGCATGATAATTCATCCGTGCTAAGCGTACGCACTTTTGCAGCGAGATGGCCCTATCGATCAACACCCTCTGACTACATGCTTCCACCATTGCCATATGCTATGAATAAGGACTTCCGCACAAACTAGCCTTGACTAATCAAACCAGAGAAATTGCAAGCCTTGGTAGACTGTAGGCCTCGCTCACAGGAAACACCATCTGTGCCCCAAGACCAGTTTTCCATCCCCTTATTTGCTTTTGGACCATCTGCAAGACTCAAGGCCAAGGTTCCACGCCTATCGCCGTGTCCAGATGCTGCATGGACTAGCATCTCCAGCGACTCTAGACTACACATCCTCGAGAAGAATCCCAATGCCGTCGCTAGGTTGACTGTGGAGCTCGCGTAACACTCAGCCTTTTTTTGCACCTCACTCTTTTCTTTTTCAGTGCTGACAACAAACCGTGTGAACAAATCCTTCATTTGGAAGGATTGTATCCTGTTGACACAAGACCTTCCATCACACGAAAGCTCTCCTGCGGCACTCGCTTGGTCCAGACTACTGCCCGGCTCCAATTTCTTTACTGACTCGTCCCAATTGCTCGTCACTTCCTTGGGCTCCTCTCGATGAGGCAGGATCAGCTTGTGTATCACGTTCAAGTTTCCCAGATTCTCATCTTTCGCTGATGACATTCTCAATTGCTCCGTGATTTCTTCATTCAAGCTCGCCTGAGAATTTGCGCCCCCGGATTTTCTCAGCAATTTCCAAAGAGTCCCAAAAATTGCAGACAACTGCTTCAGATATTTGGTTTTGCTTGTTTCTCCAGGGCCTCCTGCTTTCTTGTTGTTGTCCACCACCACTACCGAAGACATCACCGAACTCTGGGGTGTGGAAGACTCCGTCTCGGCCCTCTCCATGGGTGTCGAACCCAGCTGCTGGCTTCTGTTACTCCTCCAGTTTCCTCTAGAATCGTCTCTCCCTCCCAAGCTATCAGCCATTGGACTAGCCAGGAAGAAGGCCTCGGGGGATGACCAAAAGTGAAATGACCAGTTTCCACCAGATCCGATTCTGAAAGGTCGACTTTTCTCTGAAAGACACCATTCAGCCACCCCGTGCCCTTGGTTATGGGATTGAAAACCATCCGAAGATGCGTTCTGTGCAAGAGAGTTCTCCATCATTCACGCTACGTCGAGCAGCCTCACGGGCAGGACACTTTTTTGTTGGACTTGCCTGATGATCTCGTTGTTATGGCGCACCCTTTCATTCATGCTCGTCGCGTTCTGATCTGCCATCATGTTGCACGGGACTGTGCAATTCGTGAGCACCGTTGGGTCCAAATAGACCCTCAGCTCCTCAAAAATACAGCTCACCTTATCCCGCAGCCTCATCATTTTCCTTAATTCGCCTCTAGAAACATCATTGGTCCCCATCATTAGGTTGAACATGTTTTCCCATTTCCAGCATCAGATAATTTCACCAGAGAATTTCAAAATCCCCACTTGCAAATGCGCCTGGATTCTCGTCAGGACCCGGACAAGCTTGTCCTGAATAACAAAGTGTACTGCGCGCTCAGAATTCCTATGCTTCGTAAAGTTTTCTACCCAGGCTGCGTCATGGAAGGCAACCTTTTTATCGCGTTGCAACTCCTGCAGTCATCCCGGTTATCTCGGTGATAGGCACCGTCGGTGTTTCTCTTGTAGCTCGAGATCATGACGCTCCTCACTAGGTGTTACCTCCAAGTGATCGGCTCTGCCTCACGTTCCGGTTTCTAGGGAGTTATTGATTGCAATCTTTCCTGCAACTCCTCGAGACGTGAAAAACCTGCTCCAGACTGACTGCAACTGATTGACCTGGGTGTCAACCCTGGTAGAGCAAAGTCCATTAGTGGTCTGATCCGGCCTGACTCCAGATTTCTCAAAGAAGGGACTGATTCCGATGACGTCCATGTTTCCAGGCCTTCAACCATATGCTCCTGGGCTACGCTGTCAAGATTGAAGCGACCACTCGGGCTGAGGGCTTCGTCTACTTCCATCATGGACTCTGGTCTCAAACTCTTCGCCAGGGGCTGAGTCATTGTCTTCATCTTTCTTTCTTTACCACTCGCGAATTCTTGCTGCCCCCGATGGAGTCGTTCAATTTCGATTTTGGTCGCAATTCGCCACAATTTCTTGCAACTTCTGAGCTTGTTCCGGTTCGGCCTTCAACAAGTCCTGATCAAGAATCGCTTGGTGCCGCTCAAGATCGGCTTGGTTCCGCTCAAGGTTGGCTCAGTCCCGCTCAAGATTTGCTTGGTCGCTATCCAGATAGGCTTTGTCCCGGTCCCTCTGGGCCCTCTCCAAATCATTTTTCAGGTTGCTGAGATCTGGATATGACTCTTCCATTTGTTGGGACCGTATCATCGATAACGCTTTGCTGGTAGACTTGGTCACAGACCCTCCCAGGGGTTTGGTTGGAAGAGAAAATTCTCCTGCACTATATTCCGTTGTGTTACTCAAGCCGGGGCTTTTCGTCAATTCGAATCCCCTAATGCCTTCGTCAACGTTCCAGGACAGACATCTGGTCTTATCTTGATTTGAAATCCTGTCTGAAGTGTAACGCACCATTTACACGGCCTCGGTAGCTGATTCCCTGCATTCTCCTTGCCACTACATTTGCAGGATAGCAATGAGCATTACCGCCAGCCTCTCGTCCACTTGCGTATAATCAAGATCCTTCGAACGATCGAGAGTTCATCGAGTGTGGGTTTCTTGAATGCCGCTGGCACAGAAGTCAATGGCGTATAGCTCCCTTGTGTTCAATTTGTCCTGTTCGGATCATAGACCGGCATTGAAAGCTCTTTTATCCCTCTTTCGACCAGGAAACCCCTCAACCGTGTGAATGCCAACATCGCATGCTCAGGATCTATCACATTTCTTTCGCTGACTCTTGTCAGTAAAAAGCACAGGTTTTTACCAGAAACTTGTGAAACTTAATGAGGAAGTGCGGCAGTTCCCCCAATCCCAAGCCTGAACAGAAACTCCGCGTTCTGATGTTCTCTCTGAAAATCAGCTGACAGTCTTTTGCTGACGCTCATATCCGCTGTTAAGCAGATTGCGCTTGTCATATCTGACAAGATGAAGTCTCTGTCTGTGATCGGGATAATTTCCGAACACTCATTCGGTCCCTCGAATTTGGCTTTGATTTTTCTTCCATGGTAGGCTCGGCTTCCTCCTGATCCAGCTCCAGTCCATTCCAGCTCCAGTCCAACTCGGGTTCCCGTTGAACAGTATCCTTTCTCCTTGATGTGCTGCTCTTATCACGCTGCTGGTAGCCCCATCACAGTCTCGGTTCTCTTGTCTCTCAGATCCCATTCGTGAGAACCACTTTCTCACTTGCCTGGTCACGTGTTCCAGTCAAGTCTCCCAGTGGTCCGCTGAGGTTGCAGGGCTATCTCAAAACCATTTCAACGCCCCAAACTCGGGCGTACGTTTAACAGTGCTGATTTGATCGAACCGATCCATTTCTGAAAAGAGTGTGAGTATACTACTTTAATTCATATAAAAATTTGATCGATTCAATCTGTAAACCAAAGGCACTACCATTTATTCCATATTTTGTACAGATTTTTTTGTTCCTATTTCTTTTCTTTTTCGTTTTTTCTTTAGCTTTTTGTCTTTTACCTGTTTTTGGTCCCTCCATTGACCCCCCTTACTCGGCTAGGCCTCGTTTCGGTAAGCGCACCGGGAATTTTTCCCAAGTTTTCTTTAAAAGCTATCACGGTGAAACAAGAAGGTGAACACGTTCCCGTTGAACGGTACTACCGCTACTCTAGAAAGGGCATGTAATCCGGAGCTGGTTCGTGGTCTTGATGTCGTAAAAACACCCAGGAGCGACATAAAAACACTATGTAACAGTCGCCTACTTAAGTCACTACTTAAGAAAAATAGGCCCTATAACCATTGCCCCATAGAAGCAGTGACACTATCTCTTGTGAATTTCTCCCTCAAGCGGTCGGAGCCAATTCGGTTCACTTGCGACAAAAGACTACAAACTGTGTTACAGTTTAAAGACTACCAAAAAACGCTCACTCGAAATAAGAACGCCCCCATGCTCAGATCTCGAAAAACCTAAAACACGGGGAAGCCGGTAAAAACAGGGTCGGAACTTAAGCATACCATTAGTTCTTATTGGACAGTGGACCTTTGATCAATTTTAGATGAAGCAACCTAAAATTTTGCCCTAACTCGACATATCACATAAAATACACTCATGAAAATTTATTTGGGTACCCACATACCGCCAAAACCTCTAAAAAAGAAAAACTAATTTGTAAATAACTCAAGAATTGATTTACGATAATTAAGACTAACTCGAGAAGTTTTGAACAAATAAATTTTAAAATCAAGAACAAGTGTTCCTCCTGGAACATTGGGCAGCTTTCGATGTTCACCTTCCCGCTCATGTTTTACTCTGATCCAATTGATCGTCTTCTCTATCCGTCTTTCGTAACTCTTGATATTCTATCGGGAGCAAGATAGCTCTACTCGTGCTGGGTTTTTATGGTAAACTTGCACACAGTAAATTTACACTACTGTTTTTCTAGCACCTTTTGAGCGATTATCACTCAAATCTTCTGATCGCTTTTTATCTTATTTTTAGTTGTCGCGAGAAACCTGAGCATGATAGGCTGAATTCGAATTTTTGAAAAACCACTCTTTTCCCCAAAACGGAGATCAAACGTTCAGCTCAATGTCAACTTTCCAAAATGACCATCTGGCACAAAGATTGAGCTCGCATTTTTTAGCGCCCCGCAAAGGAACGATTGTGTTTTTGTTGCCTAATCTGGATTTAACAAAAAAAGACATGAATTTGTAAGCAACATTATGGATAGAACAATTGCGCACGATCCGCCCTTGTTAAGACCGCATCGCGCTCAATTATAAAAAGACCGTATAACATAAAATGAACAGCTCATTGGAGGTTATATTGGGTTACTGCTAGTCTCACTTGTTTTATTTCAGTTGCAAAATTTTTGCAGTTTGATTTTTTAATCCTCGTCTAGTTCTATCGTCCAAATGGGGTTCCAGTCTACTTCTTCGTCTCAGGCGGCGTATCTAAAGTTGCGTCTGAACAGAAAAGATTCCAGAAATCCCAGTCAAGTTTCAATCGGCATGTCGTTCTGCATTTTGGAACGGGTTAGTCGTTGTCTATGATCCTGCAAAGCCGCCTTTAGAAGTGTTCCTTCTGAAAGGTTTTCATAGGAGAAGTTTTTCTTCGTTTCCCGTGAGCTTCTCCTAATCCCGGTGTCTTCCATGTTGGAATCGTCTGATGCGCCTGTTGGTGGTTCAAATCTTTCAACGCATTCGCCCAAGGATTGGTGTTTTTTCCTCAGTGCGTCGGCCACCGTTTGCAATCCTCATTTAAGTACATGGTTTACCTAGGTTTCACATGCCGCAAACGCCAGATTCCTACTTTGGAAGATATCAAGGATGTCTTCGGGATTAGTGGACAAATCAACTTTCTTCAGTTTGGAGTGTTGAATTCGATTGGGCATCTTTGGTAGTTTCTCAATTTTCTACGTCTCGTTGACTGGCTGCCGTCTCATTTTTTCCTTTTTCCGCGTCTTTTACAAATTTTCTTTTTTTTTCTCGGTTTCTTTTTGGCAAACAACTTCTTCTGGGGTTTTCGATCCGCATGACAATCCTGGTCATCTTTTGTTCGGTTTATCTCTCTTGATAGCGAGTTTGAGACACCCTCAGCTTCTTTACCTTCGAGGTGACAATTGTGTGGCCCTGTTGTAAACGCTTTGCTGAGAATGACAAAGGGCTCGCTGTGCCTGCTGTTGCACATCGTCATCTGAGTCACTCTCCTCTAGCCTTTCAGGTGAGCTGATTTTCTGGAACTTTTTTATGTGGCTCCGCAGATGGGGTCTTACTCGAACTTAGTTTTGGTTGCAGGCGTTAGTTCAGGCTGATTTTTGCTTTTGAAATATCTGACTTTCGGTAGATCGAGCTGTACTAAGTTGTTCTTTTTACAACGGACTGCTGCCTCTGCTGAAGTCGCCCTCCTTCAAATTTTTAAAGTTTTCTATGAACTGATCGATTCTTGTTTTGGAATGCGATGCTGTCAATGCAGATCATTCCAGACGTTCGAGAAAAGTTCGAGTCTTCCGAATGTGCCTGCAACGGAGACACTCGAAAGGTTTTTTGTAAGTTCCACCAAAAATCACTCATTTTATTGCTGAGGGAGAGTTTGATCGAGAGTTTGTTTTCTTCTAGTAACAAATAACCCAGTCTTCGCTTTATCGCTTGTGTGGTTCGCTGAACTAGTCCGCAACCCCAATGGTCACCCTACGGACAATTTTTCTTGCTCAAATTCTTTCAGTACAAAATTCAATTACTTTTTGACTCAATTCACTTGAATTCAGAAATATGATCTGAACAAATCGATTCGGGAACGCCATGTGTATCAGTATAAGTTCGCAAAACTTTCACCCTTGTCTTTCCATTTGTCGAGAATCGATCTGTAGCTACAAGCATTTATATATTTTTTCGCTTGTGATTTTTTATTGAACTCGCGTCATCTAATTGTAGTTTCTGGTCCGGCTGTGTATGCAGTTGTAATGGTTTCGATGCGCTTTTAGGAATTAAAGATTTCGCGTTCTTACCAAATCTGGTACAACTAAAGCATTTTTCCGCGAGAATCACTATATCTTTATGCGTATGAGGCCACCAATGTATCGTGAAACTCCCAGCATCGCCTCCTGTCCTTGGTGTACTTGTTGGATTCGTTTTACTGCTGCCTGTCGCAGTTGTACGGGCACGGCTGGTCGGTTATCCACCAGTATGCAACCGCCTTGCACCGCCAACATCTAGATGCCCAAATGTTTGGTATATGGTGACATCAGTTCGAGATTTTGTTTGTCCCCTCGTTCGATCATCCTTCCTTTTCCATCCATTCATGTATCTTCCCACGTTAGTTCTGCAAAAATTTTCTCATAGAATAATTTCGAAAAGATGTACAACTGCTTTGACAGCTCGATTTTTTTTCGCGGGCAATGTCTACTTCATCGAGGTGGTTCGACTCTACAAATCTTTTGTTCGTCTTCGTTATCTACTGTGGTCGTGAGATCAACTTCGATCACCTGTACGTCATTCATCGAAGTTTCTTTGGGCAGTGTGGTTGATATACTGATTGGAGCTGGGTAATTTTCTTCCGTCGCCGCTTCTTGTTCACAGGTGCTGCTTGGCTGCGTTCTTGATTCTCCCTGGTTAGTTGCCAAAAGCAGAAGAAACTGCTGTCAGCTTTCTTTGTTGTTTCTCTGAGAAATGCCATCTTAGTCGAAACTGTTGATGTGTCTCACTCTCTGAGCTGTCTCTTATTCTCTGGCTACCTCGAATGATTTTTCGATTTTTCTGCAGCGTGAACTTTTACTCCTTTGATTTATCGTTTGTACTGTTTAGAGCTCTACTGCCGATCGATTCAGCTCTTTTTCCTGTCATCTCCTCTCCAATTTTCCTGTGGTGAGTCCGACCACCATTCATACAATCGAATACGGTAGATTCTCTTGCTAATTTTTAAATTTAAATTCTTAATTGCTGAATTTTGTGTTGTTTTTGCATTGTTTTTGTTCGACTGTTTGCTGTTTTTGTTTGAAAATGAGAGAAAATGTTTAGCTGTTTGAACGGTCGCAAAGAAATGATTTATTTCGTTCCGGTCGAGCTTTGTTCGTTTTGACCGTTTTGGTTGCCAGAGCAACCACGAGGGGATAGGCTATGTACTAGAATGCTCTCGAAATTTTTTTTCGATCTGATTGAGCGGACCCTTGTGTTCTAGCCTACTGGTCATGCAGTCTAAAGCTTTGCGAACGGAGTTAATTGTTGCTACTACGGATTTTGCAGATAAGGTTTGCATCTCTCGACTGCTCAAACAACCGCGAGTAACTCGAATTCATTTGTAGAGTATTTTTTTGTACGTTCAGGTATCCGGATGAAAACCAAAAATAGGGACCAAGCCCCCTCGTCTGATGCTGCTTCAGGTCGGACCCCAGTCGTTTGTGGCTGACGTCGCATTTAACCTTACATTTTTCCTCGCATTGTAATAATGCAACTTTGAGACATAGTCAATTTTTTTTGAAAACCTTTTTTCGTTATTTTTTTTAAAGTTTTGGTTATCTTTTTTAGAAGTGGCAGAAGTTTATTTGTAAGGCTTGTTGTATTAGGAATATTTTTTGATAGACGATTCATACTACCCAGGAAGGATCTTAATTGTGTTAATGTTATAGATTTTGAAATAATTCTGTATTCGTAAATTTTGGTGTAAGTCTCGAGTCTGATAGGTGATGGCCTAACCATTCTACCTCAATCTCTCATTGCTCAGGCTTTTTAGAAATTTTTCCACTAAATTTGCATGTTCTTCGTTTTCACCTTTTGCATTTTTCTCTAATTTTGTGATTTGACCTCCCGTCAATAGTTTCTTATTTTCCGTTTGAACCTTACCTTATATATGTAAAGGTAATCTCCTCCCTTTTTCTTGTATCGAGCAAGGAGTTATTTGAATTTTGAAATCACGATATGGTTTTCACAAAATGTTTTTCCAAAATTATTTTCAGAAAAAATGATTTTCCATAAGTCTTTCAATTTCGTTGAGAACTTTTCTCCAATCTTGTGACTGCTCGCACAGCAGCACGACAGTTCCCTTGGGGCTGATTCCTGTGTGGTTGATACCTTGGAGGCCTAGACCCATTATACATCTTGTTCTGCACTCTGTCATTAAGAACGTGGCTTCTTTCACGCCCCAGCTTGCTGACCGTAGGTTTGTCTTTAAAGCCTCTAGAATACAAAAAGGCTGTTTGTTGTAGTCCACAAACTGTGCCACTAGACTCAACTTGTCTGCTGGTTCAAATTGTGTTTTCTTTGATTCGTCTATGATTTTTTTTTGTTGTCGACCAGCTTAGGAAAGACAATTGACTTCCCGTATCCACGGTCAGTTGGATTATCTGATTATCTATTCGTCCCATGGCCTTTAGTCAATTTACCTTTTTTGACGTTGGATTTCCTGGAAAATCCGTTTTTTGTATTCTCATGTTCTCCCACTTCTTTGGTTGATTTGTTTACTTTTTTTCCCTTTACTTTCGCAATTGGTTAGTTTAACTGCAGTTCTTGCTTCTTTTCCCCATCAACGGGCCAGATTCAAGTTTCGAATTCTTTTACAGGGCTTTGTTTGCTCATTTGAGGGTGTGGATCTAATGCTAATTTGTTTTTGTTGTTTTTTCGCTTGAGAAGTTGTTTCCTAGTTTCTCCAATTGAAGTTCGTACTGCCATTACTGGCTCTTAGTTGATTTTTCTTCCCGAATTGTCGTTGGTACTTGACCCCGCAGCAGCTGCTGCAATCTTTACTTGAACCGCCACTGTGGTCAGTTTGCTAAGTTCAATATGTTTAGCTCTTTTGAGAACTTCCTCTGGTACGGGTGTTTCGGAAGTGAGGGTATCTTGTAGACTAATGTTTTTCATCTTTTGGATAATTTGGATATTTCCACCTGAGTGTTTTATGTAACAACTTCTTCTTTCCTTCCGTTCTGAGGGAGAGAAATATTCTAGATACAAGCTGGTTTTAGTGGTAAAGAAGTTAAATGGTAATTTAATTAAACGATTTTTTTTTGTGAAAATGCTGATTATACGGAGATTCACATTAGTCTGATTAACTCAGCGGTGTACCGAACGTTTTAGATAAGTTTACATCACGTTACTGCTATTGCAGTAGTAGTGCCACAACTTTGTCACTCCTTGATTCATCTGAACACAACGAACAAAATTTCAGAGAGATTCCTTCATTTTAGTCGAAAGAATCCCGCGGTAGGTGAATACAAATCTTCTATAAAAACGATGAAACTAAAGCAGTGTGCTGATATTTTGGTTGTCATGGTTGTCATTTTAGTTGAAAATGTGCCTCATGAAACAAGTATAACCAAGAAAAAATGAAAAAAAAACCTATAATTTATTTTGAAAACTGTTAAATTAGTTTTCCCGTGTTTCAAATAAAGCAAATTCTAGGAAAAGCATAAAATATAAGCAATTCAAGAGTAAGATCGAAGATAAAATAGTCAAACAAGAAGGATTATGAACAACTATAATCGATTTCAATGGAATTTTTTCCGCATAACAAATTAATTAGATATTCTTATAAAAATAATCGATTACAATATATTATATTTGTTTATGTTTGATA